>NC_141689.1:964995638-966196455 GCF_964263255.1 Lissotriton vulgaris
CTGGAACATAGCAGGGCTATTGAAAAACATGTCTAAACCAGAATGGAACGAATTCATAGATGAATTCAACACCTGTTTGTTCCAAGAGACCTAGAGTATATCCCCCCAGCATAAATGTGGGTATACAACCCATTTTATACCAGCTACTAGTACTGGGCGGGGTCGGCCTTCTGGGGGCTTACATATCTGGACTAAAATATCACTTAATTTGGCTATTACCACCCGTTCGTGGTCATCAAATGATATACTACATATCTCGGTTAAGGGTCATAAAGCCTTTGAGCTGTTCAATGTGTATGCACGTGGGACTCCAGGAGGCCAAACATCCCCCACTATAACTCTCCTTGAGGGGGCATTTGCAGGTATTTGCCCACTGTCCAGTATTGTCATTGGAGGTGATTTTAACTGCACCTACGAACCCTTGGATAATGATGACTTCATGTGTATGAATGAGGATGATTGTAAAAGGTCTATCCCGATGTTAACCCTGGCACCCATAAAAAAGTGGACCCCGAGAGTCTTACAATTGAATGCCCTAACAGTAGAATATAATCTACGTGCATTGAATGGGAGAACACCATCTGACCCAAATGGGGCAATGACATATAACAAACTCAGTTGTCCCTCCCGTATTGATTATATCTAGGCTGTCCGGAATTCGGTTTAAACCGACTCTAAACGACAGTACCCCACAGGATGAAAATCAGCTGACCCTGTTTAAACCGAGTGTCACTGATTTTCATGCTGTTGCAGCACTTGGCCCCTTGAGGGAGCCAAAGCAATATAAACTGTGGTGCCTGGCGAGGAGGTGTCGGGGGAAAACAGTGCTTCTGGGCCGGTCCACACATGGGGAGCTGTGGTGTGAATGGCCCGTGGTTTGAATGGCCCAAGGGCCAGAGCAACACCAGGCCCCCTGCCTCGCTCACTTGGGGGGAGAGGAGCTGTTGTGCTCGGCTGTCTTACTGCGGCCAGCCGCACCCGAGTACTTCACAGGTGTTTGAAAAGACCATTTACTTAATTAGCAAGGTTTTGATGTGGTTAACAAAGAAGTGGGCGAAAGGGGTGGGCACTGGGGAAAGAGGCGGCACGCTTACGTTTCTTGCACCACTCCCGGGCTATATCTGATCTCTCACTCATCTCCTGGCACAGCTTTTTCCTAGCCTGCAGCTTTATAACTTCTCTCCCCTAACGTGCGTGCGCTCTCTCCCTCTCTCGCTTTGTTATTGGACAACTCCTTGTGAGGCCACTGGAGGTGCAGATGTGGCAGGCGCGTGAGTGTGGGTGCTGCCTGTGAGAATGTTATGGAGAACAGGGAGCAGTGAAGGAGATGTTTCCTGCAAACAAAATCCCCTGTGTAGTGTGTGAGAGAGTTTGATTGCCTTTTTGGGGCCTTTTTAGTGTGTGTGTGGCATTATTCCATGTAATCACAGTAACTGAAGCATTTACACATGAAGTGCCGGAAACCTTCCAGGAATCCTTCACTTCTGGTTCATACACCTTTATTACATCCTGTCATTGGAGGTGTTGGGCCAGATTGCCTTAGGCAGTGAGCAGCAATGGAAACATTTTCAAAACACGTTTTGGTTTCACCCAGGCTGCAGTTCTCCATCTTAACTGATGTGAAACTTCAAGTGGTTTTTGCTCCCGGGTTCAAGGAGTAACTGCCTCCGTCCTGGGGAGGGGCTGGGAACTGGTGTCTTATCTTAATAACGTTTGTTCGACTGAGCTAAAACAGAGATATTGTCGCTAATGACCGCAGATGGTGAGGGGGGGTTGGGGGGACTGACTGAGTTTAACAGACAGTGTGTATTGACATTGATTTTAGATCTTTACCGGCTGGAAGGCTTTCCTGGACACAGATTTACGGTAACAGTCCCTCTTTCGCTTACATGCACACCAGACACTATACCTCACTCCTTTTCTATGCTCTGTTGGTGTTTCCTTATTGTCTTTCGTTTCCCTTCCCCTGTTTTCCCCGCCAGTTCACTTTCTGTTTTTCTCCCTCCTCATATGCTCAGGGAGAGAGAGACGCAGGGTCACCCTCTCTTCTGGTCTCATAGTTTGCCACAATACATTACAATTGTGCAGCTTTTTTTGTTTCCTGCCGTTTTCCACACATAGGCTACAGCCAGACGGCAGAATGACCTTTTCCTATCTAGACAGATTATACTGTCACAAGGTGTGTGTGAGGGCCCCGTCCACCATAGGGAAGACTGCACCATCCCCCCCCCACAGGCACTGCGGGGGCTACAGGGCCCTGCTTTGGCCCCCTGGTGTGAGGAGAGAGTTGCCTTCTGCCTGGCAGGCTCAGCACTCACTGTATGTTGGAAGGATTATCTGCTGAAATATTCAGCAATCACCAGACCTGTGGATTTAAGACCCCCCCCCCCCATTGCATTTAAACGAAACACAAAACATTTGCACATTTGCAAGCCAAAAGAACAAAACGAATGCAAACACTTCACCTTTAGCTCGGAGGCCTTGCATCAGTCATCACCCTGCCTGCATTTCGCTGGTGAGCCAGCCTCTAATTGTCTGCATTTGGCAGGTTTAACACTTCCTGGCAGGGGGCTATTAAGGCGAAGTATTTGCGTAAAACTATCAGAGGCAGGAACAAAAGTTCGCCCCTTTCGATGTGTGGCACCGCTAACCTTAATGAAAGGAAATTACATTTTCTACCTCCTTCCCGTCTTGGGACCATGGGGCAGAGGACTTAAAAATAAAGAGGGTTTGCTTTATGATTGAACAGAAATGGTCACATTTGGAATCAAACGAACAGTGCTCCTGCAACTAAGTGTGAGTGTTTAAATGTAACTAACATTTTAAGGGATTGTAATTGTTATTGATAGGAATGCAAACTGCCACACAGGTAAGAAAGAAAGCCCAGTTAAACGCTCCCACGAGGGTTCCGGAGTTAGCCTACAGGCCACAGCAGCAACCACCACAAGGCGGATTCCAACCTTCATCCTTCTGAAGTCGATAAAAATGAGCACTGTTGAGTTGGGCCGATGTGATTACATTGGCTACTTTCCGCTTTAAAAATATGGCTAATTACACAAACAAGCACCACGTAAATTGCAAAGTGTTGCTGTTTTTTTAACATTCAAGTAGTTTTATTTGTGTACAATTATACATTATTTTCGTTTTTTCTTTCTATGATTCACAAATTAATGTGCTATTGATTAGTGTTGGGATCAAATGAGGTAGGCAGCAGGATTGTATACGTATGTTGTGTTACATCACATTTGACTTTGGCTCAAAAGTAATATCTCCATATATAACACTCAGCGTATATCGGCAGCCAGAAAACGACTGGGCAAGCAACAAGAACATGGGTTTAAAAACCAACCTGGCCTTTGGGACCTTATAAGTGTTTAGCCATGCAACAGTTAATGTTGTTGCACCAAGAATATTGTGCTACATAACTAAATATTAAGGTCCCAAAGGGGAGACCTATTGGCATGGTGCACCTAACAGTACCTTATTGCATTTCAGCACTTGCTACACAATCCTGTTGGAGAGCAGTCAAAAAAGCAAAAGCTACCATCACTGTTGGCCAAAAAAATCAAGTGCATAAACAAAGCCCCACATACTTATTATTTTTTGCTAGAGGACGTCTTTTTCTTAACCCCATTTTGTTTACTTGCATATGCCCCTTCCGCCACACTGCAATTTCATCATAGCATTTAAATACATTCTCTACGTATATTTATTGACAAACGCTGAGTGACCAATTCACGCTTACATTTAATACAAGCATTTGCAATGCAATAGGTCTTGCATTTAAGCAAGTTTGAGCTGTTGACATTGCAAATAACAATGACTTTTATTTTTGTTTTCAAAACATAAATAAAAGGCTTTGTCATTTACAATGCCAATCGCTTAAACTCGCTTAAATGCGAGACCTATTGCATTGTAAATGCTTATTAAATCTGAGCTGCAGAATCAAAGGACAATGGAAAGTATTTCATGACTGTATTAACTTCTAAAATGTAGAGCAGTATACCATTTCTGAAGAAAACCGAAAAAGTAATAATAAAAGTGAAGCGTTCCACAAACACTGGTAAAACACTGTTTCAGTTGATTTGTTGGGCGCGAAAATGAGTAACCACTGAAAAGCACTGTTTTTTTAAGGTATGGAAGTCACTGGAAAAGACTGAAAAAACACCACCAGAATTTACCAAGAATAGAAATTGAAAACAGGAAAGCCTAATTATATCCTGCTCGATACCAACTCCTGGAGCAGATTAATGGATATGGAAGGTGTACAGACTCAAGACAGCGACCATAATCCGCTATGTATGGGAATAAAATGGGGGAGGGAGAGGGATTCTGTAGAAACTCCGATATTAATCACAAAAGAACTCATCCCGTCTGATGGTAACCACAAACTTAAGTGGAACAGAATATTAGTCCAAGAAGACAGTTTGCTCTCTATTAAAGGAATGGTTGAATCGCAAACCAAGGAACTGGTTCTTGTGAACTTGGCTGCAAATATGGATAGCATTAACTTTAGCCTTGAAAATTCATTTAACACTCTGGTAAGGAACATTGGATCCCTCTTTTCTGTAAAGGGTGGTGGAGGCCCTACATAGAAATGTACCCATCAAGCTAGCAATCCCTGGTACACGGCACAATGTAGGGAGAAAAGAAGGGAAATTGGAAGTGCGATCAAGAGGAAGGACAATGTAGCTGTGCGGTTGGCCAGAAAAGATTATAAAAGCTGTGTAATAAAGGCCAAGAGGGATTGGGAGGAGGAGTACTGGCAGGAATTAAGGGTGGCAGCAATCTCCAAGAATACAATAATATTTTGGAAAATGATAAACAGGTTAGACAGAAAAGGCATTGACCCCCTAGCCAACCATATAACAGAACAACAATGCTATACACACTTTTCTAACTTGTATAACAGTGGGAAGGAAGTAACCCCACTAGGTTTGGATCATCTATATCCCAGTAATGACAGGATAACAACCAATGAGCTTTTTACAGCACAGGAAGTGGCTGCAGCCATGAGGAAAATAACTCCTGCGAAAGCGGCCGGTCAGGATGGGATACCAGGTGATCTGTTCCTACATGATCCCAAGCTGTGGTCCAATTTTATTGCCTCCTTGATAAATTTAATGCTTGCTGGTCACCCAGTCCCCAACTCCTGGAAGTGTGCAGAAGTGGTCACATTCCACAAGAAAGGTGATAAGGAGGACCCTGCCAACTACAGGCCGATTAGTTTAATCGATGCTATGCAAAAAGTAGTTGGACGGGTGATTGTGAACAGAATAGACAGGTGGGTGGAGGAGGGTTGTACACTCTCCCATTTCCAAGCAGGTTTCAGCAAAAACGTGGGGTCTATGGATCAGGTCTTCAGGTTTTGGGCAATCTACTGGAAATCAGTTATTGTTAGAAGGGGAAAACTCTACCTGGCCTTTGTAGATTTAAAAAGCGCCTTTGACCTGGTACCTCGTGATAAACTATGGAGGGTGCTACTGGACATGGGCTTTCCACGCTATCTTCTGGAGCTGATAGTTAAGCTCCATGAGGATAGCTATGCCAGGATCAGATGGGGGAGCCAGGGGCAGTTAACGGGGAGGGTGTCCGTGAAGAGGGGGGTACGCCAGGGCTGTGTGATGGCGCCAACACTGTTCTCTCTCTTTGTTAACGGGGTTGTGGAGCTGCTGAGGGAGGACAGTGCCGATGCTTCGGTCTTGGCAGGAGAGAAAACACCAACTCTCCTGTTTGCAGACGACACCCTCCTGTTGGCCAAAACCCCGGTGGGCCTGCAAAAACTTTTGGACAAATTCAGTCTATTTTGTGATGAGCGTGGACTTACCATTAACACGACCAAAACTAAGTTAATGGTATTACCCCCCCCAAAAAGGGGAAGGAATCCCCAGATCACCCTTAATGGAACCCCACTTGAGGTGGTGGAGGAATTTGACTATCTTGGTATAAGGATAAATAGTAAAATGAGGTGGGATTCCCATATAGCCAAAATGCAGCTAAACCTCAGGAGAGTTTCGGGTGCTATATTAAGGAACCAGCGATTATCAGTCAGTAGACCAATTGGCCCTGCTCTTGCTGTATATGAAGGAAGGGCGATGCCCTTATCGACTTACGGGGCAGAATTATGGGGAGGAGAAAATGTCGAGGTATTGGTTAAGGCAGAGAATAAATTTATAAGGGAGTTGGTTGCCTTACCTGTATCTACCCCACTGAAACCATTGTACCTGGATATGGGCAAACGCACCACCTTAGATGTAGTTCACTTGCGTCCATTGCTGTTCTGGGTTCATCTAAGGAGGATCCCAAAGCTAGCACACTATGCCCTAGTGTTGGACGAACTGATTGCACTGAACTCCGGTGGCAAAATACACTGGTTAAATAAACTTAAGGAGATGGTTATGAAGTTGGGTCTGACTGAATCCTGGACCACCCAGGCACTACCTCCAAAGCAAGTAATAAAGAAAATTTATTGGGAGTGGGTGGAGGCTTATGAACAGAGGAATCCAAGTTGGGAAACCCTAACTATGCAATTACCTGATAACAACACCTAGAGATAGAGTGATTTTTTTAAAGATGAGATATGGAACTCTACCTCTTAATCAATTTACTAAAGGATGGAAAGCCTCAAGGTCACTGAATGGTGCATGTCCTTGCTGTCCCTGCAAAACAGAATCCCTTGCACATTTTCTGTTCTGCTGTAAAACCTATAAGAGGGCAAGACAGAGATGGCTTAAACCAGTTTGCAGGGAGCTTGGAACTAGAGACTTTCGGGTTGCTCTCCGTATCATTCACAACTAATACGTTCCCACTTTTCATTGTTTGCGGTGTGGCAAAGTACTTATCAAGTGCTTGGCTCACCCGCACAAGGATATGCAATCTTACCAATACGTAGGCCATATGGATACAATCGCCAATTAACAACTTACTTTTACATTTTGTGATACCTAATATTGTCATGTATTTTTGGGTTGTTTCATGTTTTCATGTTTTAATTGTATATAGGAATCTTTAAACAACTCTTATGAAATGTACTTTTAATGCCAATGCTTTTATGATCAATGTACTTTTATGATATGACAATATGGAATAAACTATCATCAACAACAACAAAAAAGATTGCTCTTGCATACCACGGATAATTGTTGACACACTGGAGCACCCATTGTGTGTGGGGAGTATCCATGGCAAAGTTCTGCCATTTGCATAGTGTAAGCCTTCGAATAAGGGGAATACCAATGGCATATGGGGGGAAGGGGCACCCTTAACAAAATGCTGGGTCTATCATAGTGGAGATAACTCCTACAATATGAGGGCCCCTCATGGTAAAATTCTTACCATTGTATACTGGAGGTAATTCCTGGCATAATGGGTGAGCCCAAGTAATTTTTGAAAAAAATAGGGTCAGCTCCTGGGGTAATGCTTTTTTTGGTCACTTGGGAAGTACTGAGAACTTTGGCTTTTCAGCAAATTTATCTGAAATTGTGCTTTAAAAGTGCGATATTTGATTTTCTTTTTTCCAAACTATTCTCGGGGAAGGAAGGAATTAGATTCACTTTGCTGAAATTCAGGAAAACTGTTACACCCCAATATTTTCAAAGACAAAATCATAGTTGCTTTTTTTTTGGTCTCAGTTTTTGTTTTTTTTGTCTAAAAAAATATATTTCTTTTGCCCTAACGGAATTTTGATTTCCTTTAAATCCATATCAAACTTTTTTTATTTTTGTTTCCACGTAATCCAAATTGATCGCTGGTTACCGAGACACAAATTACATTGAGAGTATCACATTTCTAGGCGTTGAGACTGAACATGTTTTCCTAATACTTTAGGCATTTTAGAGAATTGCAGCGGACATATATTTTTAGTTGGAATAATCTCCTAATAATTGTATAAGTGTTTTGAATGTGTTTTAATATTCATCTATTTATGTTTTTTTGCACAGAGTTAGGTAATGTTACTTTGGTTCAAAAAATATCAATGTTACCTAAACTAATTAACCAAATAATGTTTGAAAAGTTGTAATTGGGGTATGAAATATATGTGGGGATTATTAAAAAGTATCTCGTTTTCTGTGTACACTTCCCGTTTCCACGGAGAAGCGGAAGGTGTAAAATTCATTGCAATTTTATGTTCCACATCACAAAAAAAACCACACAAAAACTCTATGTGAGGAGCTGGAACTGGGCATTCAGGCGTGCTGCATTATGAATACTCGGACAGAACTATAGCATTTCTTGGGATGGATATTTGTTCTAACCTAAGGAAATTGCATAACAGCTCTTTGCCTGTGGTGCTTTGATACAATAGTTTATTTAATCATTATTTAGTTAAGAACGTTAAAAAGTGATAAATCTTGCACAGGATAGGTCTGGGCACAAAAATTCTGGGAGAATTAGAGTCTAACCAAAGCTGGATCTGGGTCCAGCATTGCTGAAATATTAATTTGCTTAGAGTGAGCAATTAGTTGAGTGTCAATCTGAAAGATCTGGTTTTCAAGCGTTTCCTGCAGCTGCTGCCCATGCAGATGAGAGCTATGGGCGATGGGGCCAGGTGGGTGGTGGGGATTTTGACAGACAATAGAGGTAAAATTAATTATTTATTTAATTTTACCTCGTCGTCATAGATCGACACAAGAACATGGGCTTCTATGGGAATTAACAAGGGCGTATTATCAAACCCATTATCGCCGTTTTATCGTCAGTGTCCTGCCGATACAACGCCGATGATTTTAACACCGGTCCTTGATAATATGCCCCATAATTAGTTCCTGAAGTTAAGGTGCTTGTCCTTATTTTGAGCCCTGCACCTTTTTGTGCCAACGCCAGATTGCCTTTTTTTGTTCTTGTTTTTTTTGGGGTTTTTAGTTTCCAAAAAACCTTTATTTGAGGTCAAACAACGTTATACATCATTGCTTACTGCCTAAAACCACTGCGCGGCCAGCATATCGTCAAGTTTGTATAAACAATGGGCAGGTTACTGTATACGTTAGAGTGGATAGTCGGGTACACAGCAAGTTGCCTACAACCCCTCGAGACCGGCCGCGTTTGTGGAGTGCAACGGAGTGTGGTGGCATAAGTATCGTGACGTATGCTTACATGAATGATAACGGTAACATATAACTAAGGCACCGTATAAATGCAATGCATGCTAAGTAGGTGGTGCGGGATGTCCATGTTGCCATTTCCTTGTCAACCAGCCAATAGTCTATGTGTGACCAGGAGGCATGTACCGATGAGTAGCAAGAGCCCTGTCGTGTTGCAGGGTGATGGGATCACCATGGATCATTAAGGCTGTGTTCCTTTACTGTGTCGCTAAGGGTGCACTGCTGTGTATGGTGTAATTGTGGGTGCGACCTGTCTAGGGTAGGGTTAAATGTGACATTAAAGTCTCCCCCCAAAAAGCAAGTGTGTGGTGTCCAGGTCTTGTATTCTACCCCATAGGACTCTGGGTCATTTGAATTTGTGCCATAGCATGCCACCATGGTGATGGATTGTCCCCGCAGCCTGCCCCACATTAAACAATACCATACCTGAGGGTCTGCGTTGGTCCCTATGCAGGTGTATGGGAGCGTGTGGCGTATCAGAATAGCGGTCCCCCGAGCATATGAAGAATAGCAGGAGAATCCCCTGTGGGCTGCCCAGCGGGAAGCAAAGGTGGGAGAGGAGCCGGGAGCTAGGTGTGTTTCTTGCAGCATAGCGCAGTGGACATCATGAAATGAAATGAAATTTGATTTGTAGAGCGCATGGCTGCCCGGAAGCGTCCCAGCGCTTGCTTAGGGAACCCATCCTGGTATTCCCCTGCGAGATAACCCATTACTGGGCATCCCCAAGGTGAACGCCAGGCATCCCGCTGCGAGGGGCAGTTGTGGAGATTAAGCAAGCTATTGCCCAGAGTTACAGAGTGGGACTCCATGATTGGAATAGGCACCGAGGCGAGAATTGTCAGGTCCGGGGAAATTTTGAGCCCAAGACACGCCGAGGCGATGGCGATCAAGGTATGCTAGAATGTGACGACATTTCCGAGGGTCCCCTAAACCACGAACATTCCAAGACAAAAAGTCGTATCTTTGCTTAGCAGGGCGGGACTCTGTCATAGACATGGAAGAAGTAAGCATGGTGGACATGGGTGTGTGCGGCTATAGAAATGTGTGGCATGCAGTGAAGTCTTGACAGGTGCCAAACAGACAAAAGCAAAAACGTAGAAGAACAACATTTGCTCCATCCTACTCCCATAAGAACAATCCCAGTTTGCTAAAAGTAGAAATCTCCCCCCTCCCGACATACCCGCAACTCCCGTCCTCCCCGCTCCCTTCTCCCACATCAGCAGCCCAATCCTGCCGTGACTCAGCATCCCGTCCCCCTGCCCCTCCCCCCAAAACAACATGGTCCCAACTGGGGAGCACGAGCTGGCTCGGATCAGAACCAGCAATAGAACCATAACATTCATGCTATAAAGGGTTCACCTGAGAGGTAGAGTCCAGAGGGAGACCAGGGGTCATCCCCGCCAAGGCGGGGGCGTTCAGGTGACCATGTGTAGTGTCCTTGCGGCTTCAAGGTACATAATAGTCACGTTGACATGAGAAGGTGCTGGCTTGTTGAGCAAGGGATAGGGCATGTGAGTCAATGGTCTGTCGTATGGACCGGGGAGGGCAGGGGGGCCACTCAATCCAGCTCAGAGCCCCTAGTCCCCCGGTTTCTTCTCCGGAGCGATCAGCTGTGTAAGTATGAAGGCCAGTGGTGCCCCCTCAATAAACTGGAGTAAATCAGCCCCTCCCAGCCCACCCGACTTCAAGTCGAGTAGCTACCTCGCCATCCCAGCCAGCGATGGATTGTCACATGGCATAGTCCCAATATGATGTTCTCAGTTAGGAGCCGTCGAATTATTCCACGTCTGATGTGCCGCCTCCAGTAGCTGGACGGTGAGGCGGGGGTCGCGATCCACCGCCCGTCTAGGCAAGGTTTTAAGAAAGTCCTGCGCCAGCTGCGGGGTGTTAAAAAAGTGCTGTTTACTCTGGTATGTCACTTTGAGTTTGGCCGGGAAGAGCATCGCATAGGGGATATTTAGCTGTTGAAGCTTCTTTTTTTACAGGAAGAAATTTCCGCCGCTGTTCCTGGATGGCCATCGTAAAGTCTGGATAAATAGAGATATCCATCCCTTCGTGAGGGAGTTGTCCTTGTTCCCTAGACAGCCATAGTGTGGTGTTTGGGCAAGGTGGCGCCCCAGGTATCGGACGCGCTGCTAGTGAGCGGTGAGCCCTTTCGATCACCAAACCGGGGAGAAGGCCTCTCTCCCAAAGAGTGCAATGAGGAGGCGTTTCACATATTCCTCCATTTTTCCGGGGGCAGTGGATTTCGAAATTCCTAGGATGCGGAGGTTGTTCCTTCGAGAACGAGATTCCAAGTCCTCATTCTTGGCCGCTATTACTTTCAGGACCCTCTCCATTTCCAGTGTTCGGGTCGTCGTTGTGGTGGAAACATCCTCCAGATCAGATATACAGCGTTCCGTCTCAGTCAGCCGTTCCTCATGCTTATCCACTCTGTGGGACACCCCATCCAGGCGTGCAGCCATTGAGTCCATCTTAGTTTTAATGGAGGTCAAGCTGGACTGCATGGCGAGCAATAAATCCTTTAGATCGGCGGTCGAGGGTGTCTGGGCCTCCGTCTGTTCCTCCTCGGGGTCCGCCTGGGAGCGGTTACCCCTGCGTGCCTCAAAGTTCAACTTGGGTTGGTGTCCGTCCAGCTTCCCCATTATGTGCAGACGCTAGTTAGGAGGGAGGGGGCCGAATCACCTGCGCGGCTTTTGGGAGAATGATAGGCAAAGCGCAGATTAGGAGGGCAGCACCGCGCCTGGTCAGTGTATCTTCTATGATGGGGAGCCTCAGATAAAGACAGGCGTCCACAGTGTAAGAGAACGTAGGGGGCTCAGAGAACCCCGCCGAGGTCAGGAAAACTCCCCCAGGGCAGTCGGTGAGACCCAGCGGAAGTCGTCGTTACACCCCTTATGAGCCACCAAGATGCATCAAAATTAGAGCAGAAACAAGTTCCAGGTCACCTAGCGCCGGTGCCCCATGTACCGCTGCAAATCGTACAAGTGCGACATGTGGTAGGGGCAAGGATGTAAGCCTGTCATCACTTAGGCCTCTCGGGGGGCAGCAGGCTTGTTCACCACTGTTTATTAGTCTGCCAACGTGTGTGAGTCTCTGCAGTCATCAAGGGAAACGAGGTGATAATACTGTGTGCCTCCCCCTTGGGATAGTATATGTGGCAAGTGATGGGGCCGGTGTAGCTTCACGCGGCAGTCCGTTGCCTCACCGCTTCTAATACTGCTCCTACCGCCTCTCAGTATGTGCACCGCAAGCAGGCAGTCAGCTCCTCAGTGGGAAATGGGGAGCCAGTCGCCGCTAGCGCCTAGTCGGTCCCGGGGAAGCTCCAACCCCGCACAGGCGCGCCCCGCTGGGTCACGCACACCCCTCCGCTGCACCCACCTACCTCAGAACAGGCCGCAGCGTCCGGACACTAATATCTTAGTTGCAGCCGCAGCCTCACCCTCCAGCACAGGCAGTATCCTCCCACACACGTGTGGTGAACTCTCCGTCCCCCGCACTCCTCCAGGCAATGTAGGTCCGGCGTGGCCACGGCGATTCCTCCGATGCCTGCCATCCCTCAGCTCGGCGCCGCCGCCATTTTGTGCGCTGTCGGGTCCGGGCCACCTTCCGCAGTCAGTTATGGCAGTCAGACACTCGCTCCGCCTCGAGCGCCGTGTCAGCGAGCAGGGATGGGAGCTGCCCACCATTGTTCAGGTGCCGGGCTCACCACCCCGGCGGGTCTCACGGGTAGGACGGTCAAGGCTCGGTCCGGCTCCAGCAATTCCCCGGCTGTACACAAGTATCTTCCCCGGGACTCCGCCTCTGCCTGGTCGCATCCCCCAGGCGCTGGTTCCTCGGCTGTTTTCTCAGGGCTGCAGGTATGTGACAGCAATTATTTTAGTGTGTTACACTCCTCATATGTTCCGACGGCTAATTTCATGCATTCAGCATGTGTTGAGGCGCAATGGACAGGATAAATGCCGGATTTAGTACCCAAACCACAAGAGCCTCACGCAAGTGCGGCTATCTTGCTTGGCGCCCTCTAGCGCCCCCAGATTGCCTTTTTGATAAAGATTTGTTATTTGGTCGGTTCATATATTTTTGTTCTCTGATTTTGGAACACCTTACTGATTAGAACATTTTTCCAAAACATAGTTTTGTACTTGCTACAGTTTCCTACCATATGCATGTATACTGCTCTAAGTACAACACCTGATTGCTCCTTTTAATTGCCTAGATAATCATCTTGTCTGCATCCACCACCATTCCATACATACTGAACGACTCGGTTCTGGAATGCTTCCCGTATGACTCAGAATGGTGGTGCCAACCGAATGAGTCGATGCATCTGGATACAATTCGGTTGGACTTCCTTTCACTTCAATGGGAGCCTATCTTCCAAACGTGAACACAGGCTCCCATTGAAGAAAGGGGTGGTTGGGAAAAAACTTGCACCCTGTGGCGGGCACCTCATGGTGCTTGCCATACTGTGCATGGTAGGGAAGAGGAGACCCATGGGGCCCCCCATGGGCCTGATTCAGAGGGCCCCAGATGTAGGGGGTCTGCTAAGGGCCCCAAAATGGCTGATCCTGGCAGCCGTTTCATTCCAGGCAAACTGATTTGGAATGGCTGTCCAAATCGTTCATCATACTAGCTCGCTCGGAGACCAGGCCCATATAGATCTACGAATCAGCTCCGGAAAGGCTGGATCTCTCGAATGCCTTTTGGAACCGATTCAGTCAGCGCTAAGGGTTTCCAAGCATCATACTTGGTCGTTCAGAACTGGGAATGATTTGATCAGAAACAAGGGCTTCTGAACGGTTTCGGCATAGTCAAATCCGATTCAGAGTTCTTCTGACTCAGATCGGAATCGACCCCATAGTGGAAGAAGGGAAATTAACAGGTAGTTTACTGTGATATGTATAAATATATTTATCTAAATCACATTATCACTGATTTGTACATTCTTACTTTTCAAAACCGATACATTGATTCTTTTCTATTTATATAGACATACAGAGGAAGCATCCAAAGTTTGCCTATCCTCCCGATGCTCGTCTTGGAAAATAATTTTCTCTTCCCTTGTTTTCCCTTCTTCCCCCATTACACCTTTCTTGCTTTCACTTTGCTGGGCATTGAGGTGGGTGACAGAATTTGGGAATAAGCATCAAACTTGCATCTCACTGGTGCGGGAAATCAAGTTGAGGTTGACAGAACACGAAGCCCACGTTTTTATTTTCACCCGGGCGAGATGGAAAAGCATCAAATAACCCTAGCAGACCTAGTACAATTGATAGGGACCTTACAAAAATAAATCCAAGCCCTTAAACTTAGGATAGACACTTTACAGCATGGTTCCCTTTCTTCTACTGCAAAATGAGTGACAACAGGGGCAACTAGTAATATGTTCTATTCCACTCCTTCGTCTTCCAGTACTAGTCAGCCCTTGTTTCACATAACCACTCTTTCCTCCATACCATTAGCCCCTCCTGAGAGATTCTTTGAGGGACCAGCAAAGTTTTCCACATTTGGAAAGCAGTGTCAATTACATTTTGTGTGCACAGTTACATGTTTCCCTATCGATCAAGCAAAGGTAGCCTTTGTCCTATCATATCTAGGCGGAACAGAAGCGACTTGGTCTTTTTTATTAGCTTAGCATAATGATACCTTGTTGTATATATACACAGCTTTCAAGGATGAACTGCGTAAATTATTTGACAGACATCCATTCATCGGGCCACTGACCCTGAAATTTTAAATTTGAAACCAGGCTCTAAGGACCTAATCATCTACATTTCTTGTTTCAATTGATCAGTGGCAGAAGCAGGGTGGCAGGGAACAAAAAGTAGCACTCTTTTAAAATGGACTTAGAGATGAGTTCAAAGATGTATTGGCCCAAGTAGTAGATCCCCCAAAAAATGTAATGCTCTCATTGAATAGTTGATCAAATTAGACTAACAGTTACATGAAAGGTGTCGTGAAAAGGGGTGTCTTGACACAGGAATGCTGAGGTGCAAAGAAAAGAAAACCGAACCAGAGGAACCTACAGAATAACCTGATCCCATGCAAATCGGAGGTAGCAGAGGGCCACTTTGTGATGAAGAAAGACAAAGGCACAGAGATAAAAAAAAGGGTGTCTCTTGTGGGAAGTAAGGACATTTTTTGAGGGCTTGTCTCGTAAAACCAAAAAAACATGGTGAGTCGAGAATCTACTGAGCCCGAGGTCCAAGGATTCATGGACTTTGGGTAGATCGGGTCTAATAGTCTTCCAATTTTTATCTCAAAACTCACAATAATCAGTATTTTTTGTAAAAGCCTTAGTTCTGTTGGAATATAAGTCCATTGAAGTTTAGATCATTATAAATTCTTGCGCCACTGGTAATTTTATGGTTATTTATTGGGCTAAACAAATAGAGATCTATTTGGTGGCAAAAGAAGTACTCGATAAGCTCAAAACCATCGACTACAGTAATCTAAAACCTGGTCCCATAACTCATCCTACCAATTAAGTGAGTCTCCTCATTCAAGAACAACATAAGGAAACTATACAAAACCAGAGCAAAAAAGAGCACCAGCGGGCCTTCGATGCTGCACCTCAACACCAGTTCCAATAGTAATTTCAAGCAGTCCTGCAAGCAGCCCCTATGTCAGCTGCCAAATGACGTCACTGCGCTCCAGATCACAATGTAACTCGAATAACAATGGGGGTGCACAACTTAAGAAGTCCAAAAGGCAGAAAAATGTATGAAAAAATCTCTTCTTTATTTAGTCAAATTGTTTCAGTTAAAAACCAGTTGCATCAAAAATCAGCCAACGCATTTTGCTCCCACACTGAGAGCTTCCTCAGGGAAAAAATAATAATAGTTTCAATCAGTCTGTTACGACGAGGAAAGAGTGAATATGCTGAAAATGCCAGTTGAGTTAAAGGTAGCGAGGTAGATGATACTGGAACCTGAAGATATCCCGAAGGTCCTTAGGGTCATAAGATATCAGTTAGTCTGCAGACCGTTTTACTTAATAGGGGTGGCACTGGGCTCCGATCTATACCCGTGAGCCACGTGCCACGCTACGCTGCGCCGTACCAAATATGTCTGGATTGATGGGCAAAGCGCGATAACACATTTCCACTTCAGTTGCCCTCTCCCGTGGACCTACAACATGAGGTCAATAAGTTGTGCTTGTTATTGCAAGCCCTCTACTTGGATCTAATCTCGGACCTAATATTAGAGCCGCCTGGGGGTCCCCGTGTGAAAAAATATCAGATGCTTTGAGCATCAGCTAGACGTTGAACCTTTTCCCTTTGAAGCTCTCAGTCGGATTCTGAGAGGCGTGTGATTGGTGCATACAGGACTCCTGCTTCGTTACTACTGTTTTCAACTGCAAGAACACTAACTGATATCTTATGACCCTCAGGACCTTTGGGATATCTTCAGGTTCTATAATCATCTACCTCGCTACCTTAAATGCACTGGCATTTTCATAATTTTCACTCTTTCCTCGTCGTAACAGACTGATTGAAACTATTATTATTTTGTCCCCTAAGGAAGGTCTCAGTGTGGGAGCGAAACACGTTGGCTGATTTTTGATGCAACTCGTTTTTAACTGAAACAATTTTACTAAATAAAGAAGAGATTTTTTCACATATTTTTTGCCTTTTGGACTTCTTAAGTTGTGCACTCCCATTGTTATTCGAGATAAGGAAACTATTCAGTTCAACCTCATTCAATCACCCCAGTTCCAAGCAATTTTGGGCATACCCTGATTATTGCAGCACAACCTGGAACTCGATTGGGCAAAACCTTTTCTTGTCTTTTTGTTCTGGATTTTGTAAGTCACATTGCTTCCAAGAACAGGCACCTCAGGAAGATATAACTGTAACCTCTGACACTGTAATACTTGAAGTTCTCTTCCATTATCAAGACTTGGCGGATGATTTTGATAAAAAGAAAGCGTCTGTCGCATCGATCTAATCACAGCAGCACTGTAGTAAAATCTATGCTTTGGCAGAAAAGAGTAGATTTCTCTCAGAGAATATCTAGATGAAATGCTTTGAATTGGATTCTTTGACCTACTCGTTCACCTGCTTCCTCTCCTCTTTTTTTATACCAAAATGAGAGGGGTATCTCAGATGTTGTATAGATGACAGATCTCTCAATGATATAACAATAAAAATTCAGTACCCTTTACCATTAATTCAAACTTTGATTGATCAGGTCCAAAAAGACAAAATGTTTACCAAACTTGATTTGAGAGGGGCTTATCATTTAGTGAGGGTACAAGAAAGAGATGAGTGGATGACTGCTTTCCGTACCCATTAGGCCTATATGAATATCTAGTGATGTCATTTGGTCTTTGCAGTGCCCCGAAGCCTTTTAATTCTTCATGAATGAGGCATTAAGAGATATGTTGGACATCTGTAGCCTGTATAGATGACATTCTAGTATACTCGTTTTCCGCTACTGAACATTTTAAACATAGAAGGGCAGTTTTGAACCAAATGAGAGAGAACCAACAATATGTCAAATTGGATAAATGCAAGTTTAACACGAGAGAAGTTACCTTTTGGGATTTGTATTATCCCAGGACAGGATAAGCATGGATCCTCAAAAGATTTCTGCAATAACTAGTTGGTAATCGTCCCGTTCTATGAAAGAGATACAGAGTTTTCTGGGGTTCGTTAATTTTTATAGCCATTTTATTGATCATTTTTCAACCCTCACATTTCCAGTTACTAAACTGCTAAAAAAAAGGTGTCACTTTTTGTTGGACTTCTGAGGTGGAAGAAGGGTTTACAAAACTAAAGGAAACATTTGCTACATCTCCGATACTGAAGCACCATAAAACATCCTCATCCTTCACAGTTGATGCAGACGCATCCCAGGTAGCAGTGGGAAGGGTCTTGTCCCAAAGAGATCAAGAAACAGGTTATCTGCATCCTATTGCCTTTTACTCACATGACTGGAACCCAACAAAACAAAACTACTCTGTGGGAGATAAAGAACTCCTTGCAATCAGGCGGGTTTTTGAAGAATGGGGACAGTATGTACTAGGCGCCCTAAACACAGCCACAGTCCTCACAGATCATCGTAACTTGCAATTTCTGGAATCTACCAGAGCTCTGTGCATGAGACAACTTCACTGGACTCAATAATTCAGTGATTTTTATTTTGTAATCCAATTTCAGGCAGGAAAAAAACATGGGAAGGCAGATGCCTTGTCTCGATTTGGTTATGCAGAAACAGACTTCTCTGTTGATCATCCTCCTACTATAGCTAGAATACACATTTTGGGCCCCTTATACTCGGAGGAGAATTTCATTACTGAAGCATTGCAAATTCAAAACTGTCAAGAAATTGAAGCTCTAGCACAAAAATACAATGATCTAAGAAGTCAGAATCTGCTTTACATAGAAGGGGTTTTAATGATTCCTACAAAACCTTTACAACTTCAGGCTTTAGATTGGAGTCACATGCATATGCTACCAGAACATCCAGGTTACAAGTAGTCTTTAGACCTGCTTAAGAGATATTTTTGTTGGCCTACTATGGCTTCAAATACAGAACATTACATATGAAGATGTTATAAATGCACCCAAAGTAAAAGCTCACATGAAGCACCAGCTGGCCTATTAACCCCAATACCAACCACCTCTAGTCCATGGCACACCATTTCCATGGATTTAATTACAGAACTACCAAAAACTATCTAATGATTTACAGTTATTTTAGTGGTAGTAGCCATGATAACTAAAATGTCATACTTAATTCCCTTGAAAGCAGTCCCCACATTTAAGGACTTAGCTGCAGAATTACTGCATCAGATTGTGAGATTACACTGTCTCTCGTCTACTATAGTTTCAGATCAGGGTCCTCAAATTATTTGTAAGTTCTGGAAAGGGTTTAGCAAGTTGTTACAGATTGATGTGAGCCTTTCCTTGGGCAATCATTCACAAACTGATGGTCAGACAGAAAGAATGAATCAATGTCTAGAACAGTACTTACAATGCCAGTAATCACACTTTTCCTCTGACTGGGACACTTCTTTATGGGCAGCGGAATTTGCTTTTAAAAATAGATGCATTCTTCCACTGGTTTCTCCCTTTTACTGTAATTATGGATCCCATCCTCCATTTGGGTTACTAACGCCTCGTGTCTCTACTCCTGTTCCTTCTGCTATCGAGTTTATTGATCACTTACAGGAGACACATACATCAGCTCAAATCAATTTTGATAAAACCAAGGATGTGAATAAGTTAAATGCAGATCTCTATCGTCGTCCTTCCCATTATTATGCAATAGGGGACATGGTGGGGTTATCCACTCAGAACATTGCAGTAAAAGGAACACACACATTTAAACCTTGTTTCACTGATCCCTAGAAGGTGGTTAATCCTGTAGCCATGCAACTAAAACTTCCTGTTACATTGAGAATCCATTCAGTTTTTCATGCCTCTTTAATAAAACCAATGGTCTTGGGGACTAGATTACCTGTGCGACTCCCACCTGTACAGGTTAATGATGGATCTGAGTATGAGGTAGAGACTATTGTTGACTCCAGGAGAGTGAGATATCGGTTACAGTATTTGATCGATTGGAAAGTGTTTGGTCCGGATAACAGGACATGGGATCCTGCAGGTCATGTATATGCCCTTCGCTTGTTCAGCCTGTTTCATGCACTGTCTCCTGAAAAACTCAGGCCTGTTGTGGGTACCCTTAGGGCGAGTACTGTCGAGAGTGCTCTGCTCCCAATCACATGTACAGTAGTGGCAGGACCTTAGCATGCAATACAAATTGCTGGCAAGGGCGGAAGGACGCTTCATGTTATAACTGACGCGTGCGTCTTCTGCCTTCCCCCTATAACTCACCTGCTTCCGGGTCATAATCTTGCACGACTCATGGCTCCCACTCTCTGCTACTGTGCCTCTTTCCGCTCCCTACCACTACACCGGCTCCCGTTCCTTGCTACAACGCAATACCAGGGCGTTTATGTTACTTCAGGCAAGCTTCTCATTGCTGCATAAACCTGCAAAGCCAGAAGGAAACATTGATTTAAAGACTCTATGATCAGGCGGTAGAGCAAGCTATTTAGTTATTATTGTAATGGGGATAATATATATCTGATGCTTCTGTTCCAGAAGAGTTGTTGATCACATTTCCCTAAGCATTTGTCTGCTAAAAGGCAAAAAAACTTAAAGGGCCTAGTTAGTTCCTGAAGTTAAGGAACTCATCATCAGTTTTAGGCTCAAAACTTTTTGTGCCAATACCTGATTGCCTTTTTGATAAAGATGTGTTAATTGGTTGGTTCCTATATTGTTGTTCTTTGATTTAGGTATTTTTTTCCAAAACATAGGTTATTACTTGCCAGATTTGCCTTTCATATACTTGTATACTGCTCTAAGTACATTACACCTGGTTGTTCCAGGTGAGGTTGATGTACTTATGGGCTATTTCTAACAAATCTTGCATTTGTGAATTCAGGTAAACAATAATGAATGAAGTGATACATTCCATAAATGCTGTGATGTAATGGGTCAGTATGATACCTTGAGAAATATGGATGTCTGACAAAATATCAGAACAACAAATAGTGTGCTGCACAAATATCATGTCAAAAATATTGTTGACAAAAATACAGTCTATCTATACTTCTAACAGTAAGTGCAAAAATACCAGAACAAAAATATTGTTGACACTAAAATCATTGGTAAGCTCTGGAATTCCAAAGCTTCAGACTCACAGGCTGGTTTACATTTCTCTTCCAACCTGTGATGTTGCTCCTCCTCACTGCCATGTAAAAATGTTTTTAATCCAATGTGCCTTGTGCAGTAGGAGGTCACTCGACACTGCTTGAATTAAAAATACAGAATGCTGTCTTGTCTCACATTAGTTATTGAGGCCGACGCGTTTCAGGATCTCACATCCCTTCTTCTTGGGCCGCAAACAAGTCAATGAAAGAGCTCGCATCATTTAATTTTCCCTTTGTTTTAATCATTGGTATGCCCACCCCCAGTGAGCGTGTATTCAATTGGTTCTTGGGACATTGAGTCCCCTAATGCATGATATGTTAATAAATTCCTTTAGTAAGGTCATGAACATAGTTTGCAATTGAAAGTAATTTTTGGCCTTCGTAGGTAGTGACAACTTGATCCCAGGCTAGATTAGCATAAGCACTGTACTGGTTAGTTCTGGAATTCCAAAACCTCAGTCTCGCAGGCTGGTTTACATTACTGATCCAACCTGCGATGGTGCTCCTCCTATATAAAATCTGAAAATATATGAAATTCACTGAAAGAACCATAGGTTTCAGGGACGTTATAGTTAGAAATTTGTATTTAAAAAACCTTTGAAATTCACTGAAAAAACCACAGGTTTCAGGGAGGTTATAGTTAGTTGGACATTTCACTCGTACAAAACCACTGAAATTCGGCCGTTATAGTTAGTTTAGCTAACTATACCTTGCGCCCCCGTAACTACTGATGACATCACATATTACACCATTCATGACATAGTCAGTGACATCACTGATGACATCTCAAATGACATCACTGATGACATCATCCAGTGAACGTGTGTTTCTGTAAAGTTTAAATATGTTTTATATATTTATATGTCAAATATGCCAAGGTGTATTGAAGAATGAGTCTGTGTATAAGTGCCTGAATAGATGACTTAGTAGGTGCGTGACTACTGTTTAAGTGAGTGATTAAACATGTCTTACTGAATGCATGGGTTAGTGACTAAACTGTGTAAATGTCAGTATCAGTCTGCCAGTTGATGTGTAAGTGGCTGCATCAGTTGGTGAGTAGCTTCATGAGTATGTATATAGGTTATTGATTGGTTATCTGAGTATCTGTATGGGTGCCTGAGTCTGTGTGGATGGGTAGGAGGTGTGTGACTCTGTGTATAGGTATGTGAGTGGTTGATTCACTGGGTGTATGGGTTCAAGAGTGCATATGGAATCAGTTGTATGGGTGGGTGAGTGTGTATATGGGTGTGTTGGTGAGTGAATGGATGTCTCAGTGGTACATGTCCGAGTAACTACATATGTAAAAGGCAGTGTATGTGAGAGTTGGAGTATATAAATGACTATACTTGAGAGTGAATGATTGTGAGAGTGGCTGTATGGATGAGTGTGTATTGTATCAGTGATTGTATAAGAGAGTAAGTATGTGTTAGTAACTGTATGAATAAGTGAGGTGGTGTGTGCATAACTTTATAGGTGAGTAAATGGAAGTGTGATTGATTCTTTGCATGACTGACTAGGTGTGTGAGTAACTCTGGATGAGTGGTGGTGTGTGCCTGTATGTATAGGTGTATGAGTGCATATGATAGTATTGCATTGATGAGTGAATGCATGTTTTAGTGACTGTATGGGTGAATGAATAGATGTGTGTGTAGACTTAGGAATCAGTGATTTGATATGTAGTAACTTGTATTGGTGTGTCTATGGTTTTGAAAATGGTAGTTTGTATTTTAGAGTGGGTGTATCAAAGGTTATATTCGGGTGTGAGGAGGTGCATCAGACGTTCACGTGGATGATGTTATCAGTGATGTCATTTGAGATGTCATCAGTGATGTCATCAGTGATGTCACTGACCATGTCATGAGTGATGTAATATGTGATGTCATCAGCAGTGAATTGCGGGGGCACGAGTTATAGTTAACTCAACTAACGGACAAATTTCAATGGTTTTGTACAAGTGAAATGTCCCACTAACTATAACATCCCTGAAACCTGTGGTTTTTTTCAGTGAATTTCAAAGGTTTTTTAAATACTAATTTCTAACTATAACGTCCCTGAAACCTATGGTTTTTCAGTGAATGTCAAAGGTTTTTCAAATGCTAAATTCTAACTATAACGTCCCAGAAACCTATGTTTTTTTCTGTGAATTTCATAGGTTTTTTAAATGCTAATTTCTAACTATAACATCGCAAAAACCTATGTTTTTTTCTGTGAATTTCGAAGGTATTTTAAATGCTAATCTCTTACTTTGCCTACAGAGGTAGGACATGTGCAGAAAGAGGAAGAAAAGCGCAGAAATAAGCATGAGAAATGCAGAAAGAGGCAACAGAAGTCCAGAAAGACAAAGAAAGCTTCAGAAAAAAGCAAGAGATATGCAGAAAGAACCAACAAAGGTGCAGAAATAGTCCTTGTTGCGCAGTCATCCTGTGCCCCCAATGTTTTGCTGACTGGTACTGGTGGTAACTGACTCTGACTAACCAGGCCCGGAGCCATTGCTATGCTCAAAGACACTTAGAATACAGTGAAAACACCTCCATACACTAGGGTACACCATGGGTTGGTGTACCCCTGTGATTAGCATGACCTCTTCTGTAAGGCCCTAGTATATAATAAGGCAAGGGAATTAAAACTACCTCTAAGTCAGAGGTGCAGAAAGATGCTTCTTTAAGTAGCAGTCATGTTTGCAGAGTGGTGGAGAAATGGGCGCTGGGCCTGCAACCAGTGCTCAGAAATACTGCTGAGTAGGACTTACAGGAGATACCAGGAGGGCTTCTTAGCACCCAAACTCCCTAAGGAGTAAATTGGACTTCATCCCCCATCCCGTAGTCTGCCAGGAGGTGCATTTGCAGAGTGGTGGAGAAAGGGGGGCATTGCCTCCGAAGACGTCTTAGCAATCCCACTGTGTGGGACTTAACGGAGGTAACAAGTGGGGTAGTTGGCCCCCAAGGACATCCTTGGGGGCTAACTACCCCTCCTATTACCTCTAGTAAGTACCACACAGCAGCATTGGTAAGTACTCGTAGCTGGCCACGCCCCCTTTGCCCACCACTCTACAAACGCGCTACCTGGCATGCTCTTGGATGGGAAGTGAAGTCCCCTTTGCTTCTGGAGGACCTTTAGGGACCAACTTCGCTACCTCTTACCTCCAGTAAGCCCCTCACATTGGGATTGCTGAGAGGTGGACAAAGGCCACGCCCCCTTTATCCACCACTCTGTAAACACGCCTCCTGTGCATTCTAAGTTGTGGGATTAAGTCCCCTTGAATACTGAGAATCTCTGGGGGCTAACTAGCCCACCAGGTACCTCCAGTAAGCGCCACACTGCTGGATTGCAGAGAGGCTGTCTGAGGCAACACACCCTTTTTACACCGCTCTGCAAATGCGCCTCTTGGTGCACTGCTGCTCGGGGCATGAAGTCCACTTGTGTCCTGAGGTCCTCAGGACACAAGAGGACCTCATCACCCCACACTAGCGCCTGCATTAGGATTAAAAAGGAAGCAATGTTTTATTGGACTGGGAAGGTCATGTTTTCCAATAAATATGGTGTTAACCAGCTTGCTGTCGGTGTGTCCTTGCCTCAGGGAACGTTTCATTGGATGTAAATGCAGTAGCCTGGCCGCAGAGGCCACGCCACCATGGGATCTTCACATGGGGCCAAAAACCCGACATGGTGCTGGGTTTGATTTTGGCAAAGGAGATTTATTGACCGCCCATCCCTGATTCTAAGGCCCACTTGGGTAACAACAATGGACTAAAATACTGCAGTTTGCACTGAACCTAATGGGGTTCTATTTTTGCTTCAAGAACGAAGAACTACAGGCACCAGCATGCCATTTATTTTTTTCTCTGAGATCCCACCTGGGATTAAATAGAGATTTGTGTGCATGCGGTTAATGGCGCCTGGGATCGACTGCCAGTACAATGCACGCCCTCCGCCTCTGACGAAGGAGCTGTGAAAGCTCTGATATGCGTTTGTAACAAAAAAGAAGCAATGTTTTATTGGACTGGAGAGGTCGTGTTTTCCAATAAATATGGTGTTAACCAGCTTGCTGTTATTCTAATAAAACTGACTTCCAGTTGGTCCTGTGCGAGAACATGCATCCGGTTCCCAGTTTCCGGCTTCATCAGCGTGACTGAGTACTGCGATTCCCTCTCTCCACCTCCAGCATTGTGCAGTTATATATTAATTGTCACCTTTCATAGATTAGTATAGTTGCTTTTCCTCTCCAGTTTGGGATTAATTGTACCACTAGCGTACTTTTTTTATTTACTTATTCACAATACCAGATCGCATTCGCACTTTCCGCTTTATTAGTCTTTCCTTTACTTCCATGTCTGGTGACCTACCTGTGTGTCATTCTTCACTTGTGAAGTTGTGCTTTAGTTTAGTAGTCATTACTATAGCATATTTTTTAATTCCATGGCGATATATTGCCTGTCGAGATTGCTTAATGCAATCACCTGTAACGTTGTCTGAGAAAGCCCTTTGATCAGTAGATCATGCAATGTATCCAGATGAGTGCTCTCTGATAAGACTGCCTCTCCTGGTAGCGTGATGGAAGTGTCATCAACTATGCTGTCCTAGGACATCAGTTGCCATTGCCAATGGTTATGCGGAAATATAGATGCCATCTAATACCTTCATAGTCATATATATATATAATTGTGCAGTGCTAAGTTCTCTTGCAAGCTAATTGATAGAGTTTAGTGACTGCAAATGTGTTAGCCCATATATCTTGACACATGATTGGCCTCCAAAGAGACCAAATTATGTCATCACGTTATAAGAGTATGGAGGAAGTTTCCAACAAGTATTAAATGTAGAGGTCCATATGTTTTTCCTGTGAGAAGCAGTATTCAAATGATGGTTTCCCAAGACTTCCTTATGATAAAGTGTATGTATTTGGGGAATACAGTCTATCAATGTAATCAAACCATCACTTGATGTCTCCTTCTTTGGAGGGTGAATTGAAATCAGTGGCGGCTGATAGGGAATGGGGGTGAGGGTGGGAGGACGTGGGGTTGAGGTAATATATTTTTAAAAAGAAAGAAAACATACCTGCGGTCGCATCGCAGCCGTCATCCTCTGTCTCAGAAAGCACCCGAGCACTCCTAAGCCAATCACAATGCTGCAATGCAGGGAGCATGTGCATGTTCCTCACTAGGCTGTGCATTTCAGGCTGATGGGGAAGATGCAAAGTTGCATGACTGTTTGGCCAGCCCAAGAGGGTCAGCCAAACAGTCATGCACACTTTGGGAGTGAAAACCACTCCTCACCCTGGCCCCTGCTCTAGGCAACCCTGCCCCTCCCAGCACCTAGGAACTGAAAAATATAATGATAATAACGCTCAGTCATTTAATTTTTCCTCTTCATGTTCTCAAAGCAGTAGGGTGATGGTCCTCCACATTAGCAGAGAAGACGCCACTGATTCAAATGAGAATATAGTACCAACATGGAGTAGGTGTGAATGATAACGTTTGGACAAAATATTGAGCTAAAAATATTTGGAGACAGAAATATCAGAAAATATATATTATGCCACACAAATGTAATTGATAAGAATATAATTTTTTGAGGTAAGTAATGATGAAGCTCTCGGTCAACCTTTTCTTTATGTCAATGGACCTTTGCGTTAGCCTGAGAAGAGAAGGGGTTACTGACAAGTTTAGATCCATAAAATGTGAGACTAAATGTGTCCATATTTTAAAGTAGATTTTTTTATAATTATAAACTCAAAGCCAAAGTAATACACATCAGACACAAACATATATTGTAAATATACAGACTTATTAAAGGAATACCACATCAACATACAATATTGGTTCTTAACAGCAAAGATTTCAGCAATTGCAATGCAAAAGATTAAGAACAAAGTCTGATGACTGAACACATGGTTTCAAGCCTTCTCCCCATATATTGGAAAGAATTGCAGGATCTAAATATCTCTACACTAAACTAAGAGTTAGGGAAACCTTATTGATTCGGAAGCAAGAAAAGGTGTCAGCATTAGAACTTTGGTAGAAGTTCTGTGAGCAAAAGTACCTGTATAGAATAAAGCCACTCAATCAGAAGTCAGGAGAGAGCTGTACCTCTCGAAGTCTAAAGGACATCTCTCTGACTACAAGGTTAGTTCACTAATAGGAAACATGCAGAGAGTTCGAGACACATGACCTCACATTATTCAACCTCCTTAGTTCCATTTCCCATGAAGAGCTCCAGCGCCTGGTATAATGCTTCCATTTTTCAGTCTTTGCTTTTCAGGCATCCTTGAATTCCTCGCTTCAACAGATATCACCAACTGGTAGCACTTCCTTGTTCCTCTCATTAAATTGAATTGACCTTGCCAGTTGTTCCTCGTCTCACTATATTAAAAAGAAAATTATTTGGTTTTCAATATACAACAATTAAACAGCAACACATTGCACTGATACATAATGGTGTTGAGAGATGTTTCCTGATTTACAGGCCATTTTATGTTAATTACAGCTGTTTATAGACCATAGACTTATATTTAAATTGCATATTTTCAATATATATTTGTCACACGCATTATCCAAGGTGCCCCGCAAGTGCACCCTCCAGTGGTCCCCCCTCCTCCGCCGACCCCCTGGCTATAAACAGGTTCTGTAAACTCTAGAGGGAGCACAATAAAAGTTCCTGAGGATTGTCATTATCTGCAGCTGCGCCATCCTGTTCTAGCAGATATCTTTGCAGCGGCTCTCATATGTCACGGGTCGTGAAGTGGGGGACAGCAGTTCAGCATATGTAGTGAGTTAATCTTTACAGTGTGTCATGTCATTCAGCCATTCCTTGAACTTGGGGGCCCACCCTCTCCCCATCTACAAGCAACTCATTGTTTCGCTAGCAATAGTTCCAGTGACACTAGCTTTCTGTGTGGTATTGCTATCTCTTCTGTATAGCCTAGGAGGGCGGTTGTGGGGTCAGTGCGTATATATTGCTCATACATGTGTAAGAAGGCACTTAGCACTTCCATCTAGTCATCATGTATTGCATTTCACCCCCAAGCAAAGTGTAGGAAGTATTTCCCTTTGCTCCGCATCATGCGCATCAATCATCCAACCACAGCTGGTATCTGTACAGTATCACCGGAGTATAGTAGAACCACTGTATGTACTTATAATGTATAATTCTTAATCAGCTACTGGCTTTTATTGCCTCTGTTTGTTTGCAGCAGTATGTCCATTGGTTTTCTGTCAGTGGGGTGTCTAATTCTGAGTCCCACCCTGCACGCGTCCCCAGGTGTTCTATTAGCGCAGCCCTGCATAGTCAAGACACCATGGGCCTTATTTATGAAGGACTTGCGCCGCCGGTGCGTCACTTTTAACATGGGAAAAAGTGACGCATCGGCGGCGCAAGTCCTTCATAAATAAGGCCCCATGTGTGTGGGGTGTGGGTTTTTTAGTAGTACATGCAGCGAATTGAGCACAGGGGGCTAGTTCGGAAAGGTCGGAGTGGCAGCTTTTACATCGTGACTGATTCTAATGTGCATGAAAGTCTCTAACGGGGTGTGAGAGCTCTCATGAAAAAAAACATTGTGCTCTTTTTTAACTTCCACCACTGTAGAGTTCCCCCATATGGTGGCTTCTCTACTATGGAGCATGGTCCTGCATGCCGCTTCATGAGTGACTGGGATGTGTCAGTGGTAGAGCAGCGGCACGAGTGGGAATTGTTGTAGTGGCTTAGCGAATTTCTCCCTAAGTTTTTTTCAAGCCAGTCCCATGCATCCCACAGTTGTGTAGGAGTGTCTGGCACAGGGAGGCTTGGTCCCCAAAAAGGCTGTGGTGGGGAAGGGATCCATATAACCCTTTTCTATTGATAAGTGTGGCATGTACGACGGTGACTAAAACCAGCACGCTGCAAAGTGTGCTTGTGCCCCGAGGTAGTAATGTTCCATCAGCCAGATTCATCAAGCGAAATTGCGCTCGCAAAGGGTCAGATTCTGAGAATCTGGCCCTTTGCGAGTGCAATTTTTGCATTTGGGATTCATCATCCCAAATGCAAAATTCGCAAATAAAGAATTCGCAAATTTGCGAGGATTAGCATTTAAGGAATCTCTATTAGAGATTCCTCAAATGCTATTCATGAAACATTTAAAATTTGCGAATTCGCAATTTTTGGCCGCTATTTACCGCGAGGTCAAACCTCGTGGTAAATAGCGAAAACTTAGAAAAATGCATTTAAATGCATTTTTCTAAGTTGCATGTTACACACACCCATGTCCTTTGGACATGTGTGTGTGTGTAAGATCTGTGTGAATTTACATTTCAGGGGTGTTACAAGGTGTCCTTTGGACACCCCTGCACCCTTGAAATCGCAATCTCATTTGCGATTAGCTAATTGCTAATCGCAAATAAGGAATGACTCCCTATTCATTCCTATGGGCCTTTAGCCCATAGGAATGAATGGGGAGTCATTCCTTATTTGCGATTAGCAATTACCTAATCGCAAATAAGGAATGTGTAGGAATCGCAAAAAATATTGTGATTCCTACATGAATCCCGTTTTGCGAGTCTGGAATAGCGATTCCTTATTAATCGCTATTTCAGACTCGCAAAACTTCACAATGATGAATCAGGCTGTAAGTCTTTAGTTTCAAAACCGCTTTTTTCCACCATATTCTGGGTTGTTCACCCCGTGAGTTTTATTATTTATTTTTTTGAGATTTATAAAGCTCTCAAATACCCATGGGTGTCTCAGCGCTATGGACAGCGGGCTTATACCAGATAGGGGAATGATTTATTGATTGAACAACCAGGTTTTTGTCATTTTCCTGAAAGTTAATAGAGACTGATAGGATCTGATCTCCAACGGAAGAGAGTTCCAGAGTTTTGCAGTGGCGACAATAAAATGCGTGTCGCCCCATGAGGCGGTTTTCGTGCGTGGAACCTTCGGCAGGAGTGCAGTGGATGAGCGAAGTGCCCAGTTTGGAATATAAGTTGCTAGCTCCTTGATTAGAAACAGAGGTTCAGAGTTACGGGAGGCCTTGAAGGCAATGCACTACGCCTTTAACTTTATACAGTTTTTCACAGGGAGCCAGTGATACTTCTTAATAACATGGGAGATGGGCTTGTATTTGGGGGTTCCTGATAGCATTCTGGCTGCTGCTTTCTGGACTGATTGTAGTATATGAGTGACCTTATTTTGGGCATTAACAAGAAGCCCATTACAGTAGTCAATGTAAGACATGACTAATGTACTGTCCAGAGAGAGTTTTCCCCGCATGCAAAGGGAGAAATGCTAGAATCTTTTTCATCATTCGCAGTTTATGGAATGAAGCAGAGACCACGGAGTTGGCATGAGAAACAAAGGTCAGTCTGTCATCATATATGAGGCCCAGATTCCTAACCTTGGTGACTGGAATCAGGGGGGGCCAATGAGGAGGGCCACTAAGAGAGGGACCAGATGGGGGATAGCTTGCCGAATGTCATAACCTATGTTTTGTCAGAGTTCAGCTTAAGGCAATTGCTGGAAATCCAACTGCTGATGGCCAGGAAGCCCTTTTGAAAGTTGGCTGCTACCCTTTCACCATCATTGTTTATAGTCAGCACCAATTGTGTATCATCGGCATACGATGTAAGGCCCATCCTGTGTGCCTTGATAACTCTCGCTAAGTCCAACACATATATGTTACAAAGTGTCGGACACTTAGGGATGAACTTTGCGGAACACCTCACAGGAGGGCCAGTTGGGCAGAATGAAAAGTGCCAAAGTTTACCGACTGTGTGTGGCTGGTGAGAAAAGATGTCAGCAAGGTTCTTGCTTTATGTTGAACACCCATTTTAGTGACAGAGTCTGCTGAGAGATCCAGCAATATAAGAACAGCCCTCCCTCCCTGATCCAGAATGATTCTGATATCTTCTGACGCCTTAATATGCGCGGTCTCTGTTCCATGGCCTCTACGGAAGTCAAATTGAGTGTCATCTAACAGATGATGGTCTTTAATATACTTGGAGAGTTGAGTATTCATCATCTTTTCAAAGATTTTGACCGGGAAAGGCAGACTGGCTTTTGGCCTGTAGTTTTTAGTATCAGTCGGGTCCAGGTTTGCTATTTTTTAATAGAGGTTTTAGAATAGTATTAGTTGTTTGCAATGTGCGAAAAAACTGGTGCCCAGGAGGGTATGGTGTGTTAATGAATAAATAAAGCAATTTCTGCAGGATATTCATTTTAAATAACAAGATGTGCACTCCAAGTGATAGCGGTAGCCTGATCCAGCATGCACTGACTCCACAAAGGTATCAACTTCAGTGCCATAATTTTTCCTCAGCGTTGCGTCTTTGCCTCTGGAGATCACTATCCCCAAGTATTTAACACCTTCAGCGTTTCCTAAATTTTTGCGCTGTGCTGAAGGTTCTAAGAAACAGGCGTGTCCGTGACGGAACGGTTCCGTCATAAGCGCAGCCCAACCGGCGCTCATGACGGAACCAATCCGTCATGAGCACCGAAGTGGTTAAGATCTGAGTTGCACCATTTCAAGGAGTAATCTGAGGGGAATGTGTGTGTGTTCTGCATGAGAGGGAATATCTGTGATTTATTCCAGTTAATCATGACTCCCAATAGCCTCCTGAATCATATGAATTCGCAAAGGACAAGATTAAGGCTTATGTGTGGTTCGAAGAGGTATAAAGTTATGTCGTCCATGAACATGGACACTAGTAGGTGCCTGTCAGGATATCTCAGTGCGTATTCTCTATTATGATGCCGCAGTTTCACAGTCAGAGGTTCCACTGGGAGGGCACACAGCAGAGGTGATAGTAGGCACCCCTGTCTTGCGCCCTGTGATATCTTTATGGGAGGGGAGCAGCAACTGTTGATTTGCACAATCACCCGTGGCTGATTGTACAGTAAGGTGACCCAGAATAGGAAAGAAGTGGGACAACCCATTCTTTTTAAGATGACAAAGTAGTAGTCCCATTCAAGTGAGTCAAATGCTTTGTTGGTGTCCTAGAAGACTGTTCCTAGTAAGGGTTAGTGTTAGTGTTAGTGTGCTGGTCACAAGGAAGTGGGAACGTGGTGGTTGACGTGTGCAAGCCTACCACTGGGTATCCATTATGTTGGATATAGTTGCCTCACACACCTTTGCAGGTGTCATGCTTCATCATAGGCAGTGCTCCTTGTCGGGTAGGCGGTGCAATCCCCGACGGGCACATCTCAAAGAGGGGCTCTTCAGCGGAGATCTTTTAATCCAACTGCCTATGGGTGAAGTGCGGGTGTGGGACCAGGGGGTTGTAGACAAAACAGTGAACTAAAATGAAGCAAAGGGTACCAGAAACAACTTTATTCGGGCGGTCCCTTGCTTCAATTAAAAGTGGAAGCTAGTCTGGGTTCGCTGGAAATTAATATTTCCTGGCTCTAGACTAGGCTAGGAAGTGTAAAAATCGGTCAACATGTTTCTCGCTATGGTACATTGACACGCGATTCATCAGGACCTATATGGTGGAGTCTACAAACAATTAAGCCTATGTCAGTATCATATGCTCATTACCGGTTATGGGAATGTTGTACCTCTGTTGCACTGTTCCTTGCCTAATGGTCAAGATTTATATGCAACATCAATGCCCTGCGGGTCGTACATCAGGGATGAGGCCTCTGTGTATAAGGCTCAAGTCTCCTGTGTCCGTGGCTTGTGTCCTACCCCTCTCCGCCGGGATCGGGTATTTTTGATACATACTCTCTTAGGGCACGGACTGTGGCTGGACCTTCCACTCCCCTTGAGTGATACTTCTGCCCTTTTGATCTAATTGGATCACCCTCCCTCGTTTTGTATACACGTCCTAGAAGACTGCCATGGCAGCGAGATCGGGATCTATGTCCTGTATGATTGCAAAAAGGTTGTACAGATAGTGGGAGGTGGCCTGTCCCAGCAAAAATCCAGATTGGTCTGGTAGTACCAGCTTGTCCATCAGCAGGCTGAGCCTGTTGGCTAGTATGTTAGCCAGTATTTTAGCATCACAGTTTATGAGAGAAAGTGGCCTATACACTTTGCACTTTGCATGGTTGGTGGTAATATGACAGTCGTATTGGCCTCTACATAGACTTTCTTGAGTATGGGGTGTAGCCATCTATGTAGCATTTATAGAAATCAGGTGGCAGACCATCGGGGCCCGGGGCCTTGCCCGACCCCAGCTCCATCATCTGCATCATGGCAGCTCTAATTCCATCCTTTTCTATCTCGGCCACCAGTAACTCCCTATGGGTGCCTTCGCCCATGCTAACACAATGTCTCCTAATTTTGAATGAATGAGTGAATGTAATTTGTAAAGCGCAAACTCCTGTCCGAAGGCATTTTGGCACTGTAGAAAATTAATATAGTTGCATAAATGTTAGAAGCAAATCTAACAAATGGCCATTTGACTTCTAGTCCTGTGAGAAAAGCCAGGACTCCTTAAGGCCTTTCAGAAGGTGAGTAAAGAGGGAGCAGCTTCTAGTGTCAGTGCAAGGCTATTCCAAAGCACAGCTGTTGTTCTAAAAAAAACTCCTTCCACCCCTGGTGGTTCTCCTAAATGATGGGATGGTCACGTTCATGGGGGAAAATGAACGAAGGGTCCTCCCTGGGATGTACTATTTTAGTTTCTCCATGAAATGGGTTGGCCTCAGTCCAAGCAATGATTTAAAAGGCAGACAGAGAGTTTTAAGCCTACAGAGTTGTCTGACTGGCAGCCAGTGGAGGTTCCTGATTGCTCCTCTAGACTATTTATCTTTAGGAATTTTAAACAGAAAATGAGCAGCAGCATTTTGCAAAGTCTGAAGAGTCTTCAGGAGACCTGATGCGAGATTAAGATGGAGACTATTGCAGTAATTAATCCATGTGAGTACCAAAGCGATAATTACCGTTTTCAGAAGTTCAGTAGGTAAAGAAAATTCAACCTTTTTTATGAGCCTTAAGGAGCAGAATGAGACAGACTTAATTTTATTCACTTGGTCTTTGAGCTTTAATTCTTTATCTAACAGGAAGCCTAGTTTTTTTTACTTTGTTTGAGGGTTCAGGAGGTGAGTGCAACTCAGACGGCCACCATTCCAACGTCCGAAATGAGGCGTTGTTGCAAAGAGGATGACCTACATTTTTACAGCATTCAATTTAAGGCAGTTGCGGTCCATCCAATTACTCAAATTGCTCATGCTTGTTCTGAATGCCATGCCAGAGTTTTTTTCGGGTTTAGCTAGTGACACCACAATTTGGGTGTTGTCAGCGTAAGACACTAAGGAGAAACCAGACCTTTTTATGATTGTTGCCAATGGCATAAAATAAAGATTAATCAGTATGTGGCCATTTCAACTGGGTGGTCCCTGCATTTTGTATACAGCTCTGTGTAATGAGCTGTGAATGTCTGGAGAACACCTGCAGTGTCTTGTTGCATACGGCCCACAAAGATTTCCACTTCTTGAAAGTGATTAGAGAATCTAGGCGGCCACATTGTTTCCATTATAGCTCTGCCAGGCCTCTCCCCCTGCCCATACTACTGCGCCTTGTGAGACTTGGAACAAAAGATACATTCTTGTTCTGCTTCCGTTTGATATTCAGTCATCAGGTACAGAGTTTGGCTTAAACGTCTCCCTCTGGACTGACCGCTAGTTGGCCCTCTGCATCTTTAATATCACCTTCTAGTTTTTGTAGTAGCGTCCAGATATCCCATAATATTGCTCTGCCTTTTGCAATGCATATTCCATGTAGCATTACCGTAAATGCTTCCCATACAGTCGCGATCCTCAGCACTGTGTCTAGATTTCTGTCAAAGAAGTTGTTAATTTCCTGCCTGACCTCTTCCTTAAAGCAAGTGTCTACTAAGTGTCTGCTGGATAGCCTTCATGGTTGGTAGGGGGAAGTGGACACAGGGGTCGCAAGTGCATCAGTACTGGAGAGTGATCAGAGTATGTACGCGCCAAGTGCTCCGCGCTAGTGAGTCATTGTCCTAGTCCCCTCGAGATGAGCCTGTAGTCGATATGGGACCAGCTGGCATGTACGCTACAATAGAACATGCCCTCTTTACGCATTGGGTGCAATGTCCTCCACGCATCCACCAGGAGGTGGTCTTGTATATTGCCTCCCAGATTCTTCCCGCCTGCTGTGTGCTGCGCTAAATTGCTGCACAACCTATTTTTGCTTGCGTCTAGTATTAGATTGAAGTTTCCCCCCACATAAGGTTTGTGGAACAGACACTGAGAATGATGCCCCATAGCTTATCATAGAACAGTGTGTCATCTATGTTTGGCCCATAACAGTTCACCAGCGTGACAATCTTCCCCCACATCAGGCAGTATCACCCCTGTGGAGCTTTAATGGAGCCTCCAGGGTGGTATGGAATGCCACGCTTGATCAAAATTGTGGTGCCTCTGGAGTATGTGGCGTATGATGCAAAGCATGTGTGAGAGGCACATCTTGCTGCAAAATGTATTGTTTTGCCGGGGTCCAAGTGCGTTTCTTGTAGAATCGCCATATGGATGTTATGTCTGTCCATGTAACCAAGTATGTGTCTGAGTTTACGTGGGTCTCCCAGTCCCATCACATTCCAGGGCAGTAGTCTAGAGTGGGGTCCTTTAGCAGTATGCTGTGCAGTCAAGGAACTAGTATGCTGCATGTGTCCAACCCTGAATGACTGTGAGTGTTTTGGTCAATAGCTGAGGTCTTGCATGTGGGGCCAGAAATCTAGTGCAATGTAGGAACATTAACATTTCCCAACTTCCATATTTCCCCCACCCACACCGATGGCCCAATCCCGACAGTGAATCCCACATACAGCCATGCGATATAGAAATAGTGCCCAAAGTAACAAGAGAAGAGGGTAGTAGAGAAGAAGAACAAAAGTTGATAGGAATAGAGAGAGGGGTACAGCACAGCATACAAGCTGCAGTTCCTACAGTTTTGACCGCTCAATTGGGAGTTCCTGCTTGGGGGTGTCTCCAGAGGTCCAGACATCCACCCTTGATCAATTGAGGGTTCACGAGTGAAGATCAGTTATCAAGATCTCCACAGTGTCTCGGGTTCCCTGCAGAGCTTTTTCACGCATCCGGGGTGCAGTGCCCAACTTATGTCAACTATGCTTCGTTGGTACCATCTAAATTTGTGGGACACATTCAATTCTCTGTTCAGAGTCACATGTCATTGTATAGCGTATGACCTTGTGTCTGCTCAAGTCACAGGTATCAGGGAGTGCGGTGACATGGCCGCCAGTCAAAAAAGAGCCTTCATGTTATTGAAGGGGTTTCGTAGCTTTGCTCAGTAATTTTCAGAAAGTGGATTTCCGGGCCTGTAGCTCGAGTTCTCTCCCGCCATAGGGGTGCGCCGTCCTCTCTCCCTCCGCAGGTATTCCTGGGCTTCCTATGGAGTGGTGAAGATGTCGTGTTTGCCTTGCACAGTGATCGTAATTTGGCTGAGTAAAGCATAGCATAAGGAATATTTGCTTGTTGTAGTTTTCGCTCCACCACAGGCAGATATTTTCTGCACACTTTCTGCACCGCCATTGTGAAATCAGGATAGAAGGCTACTTCATTTCCATCGTATGTGAGGCGTCTTTGTTCCCTAGCTATCCAGAGCACCACATCACATCACAATTACGATAGTTTAACACCTGGGCTATGATAGGTTGAGGCTGTGAGCCTGGCGGGGTCTTGCTGCTAGTGATCTGTGTGCTCACTCCACTACTAGCTGCTTAGACAGCGCAGAGGCATTGAACAGTGTTGTCAGCATGGTCTCCATGTAGTCTTCCATTCGTCCCACCGCTGTGGTTTCAGGGATGCCAACGATGCAGAGGTTGTTCCTCCTGGCCTTCGTTCTTGGCAGCACTAGTGCTCCGGAAATTCTCCATGTGCTGTATTTGGTCTCCTCACTGCGTGGAGATGTATTCAATGCTGGGTATCTGCTGCTCAGATGCACATATGCACCCATCCTGCTTTTCTAGTCTCTGTGGGATGAAGTCCATGTACATACTAATGGTGTCCATTTTAGTTGCTATCGAGTTTAGGCTGTGGAGCATGGTGAGTAACAGGGAGTGCATGTCGGTGGCATCCGGATGGGATTGCGAGCATTGGCCATCTGTAATATCTGTGGCTAGTTCCCCTGACAGCCCCCACGCCCATTTATAGGATTCAACACAGGTGTGAGGGCAAGATTTCATATCTGAAATTCATATGCATGCGGGTTGCAGGGCACGCCCTAAATGCCAGCCAAATAGGGTTTTTCCCAATTCACCAGCATCTGTGTGTTGCTCTGCAATCCAGCCTCTATTGTGCTCCTGACATCTAAATTGGATTACAGGCGATTGAAATCAGGCCTCCCGCAGGTTAGTTATGCCATTTTATGCAGGCCTTATGATTCCATGTGCGTCTGCCATCCCAAACTTGCTATGTAAGTTACATGGGTGTGCTGCTGATCAGTATGGGCTCTGAGCTGCAAATGGATGGGGTTGCGTCCATGTTGGCTGTCTGCTCTGAACTCAGTCTGCTCGGTCCCAGGCAGGGAGATGAGCTGGAGCATCTCATGCCCCATGCAAGCTGCACCCAGGCCTAGCTGGACCACCTCCCCAAGGTGCCCTGCTCTCACTCTACACACAACGCTTGTCGCAGCACCTCTCACCTCTAGCCAGCCTCCCCTCCACCAGCTGAGTGAGTCCCATGCAGACAATATGGCCCGTCAGGTCTTACCACCGCCGATGTTTGCCGTATCACTCCTCGAGCCGGTATGTTCTCTGGCTGGTCCCACGGAGGTGATCAACTGTCCCTGGTGCCTTCCGCCTGCTGGCCACCGCAGTATGGCTCCAGTTTGCCTGTCCTGCTGAGTACCACTCCCAATAACGTCTCGCTGTCAAATGCATGCTTTCACCCCCACGGTGTAAGGAGAAGAGCCCCCCCCCCCGCAGTTCTGCACTTCTTTCTTCAGAGAGGTTCACTGCAATATGCGAGGGTATGTTCCTTTGCTAGTTATTGTGCACGTATGGGAAGCCGTTCATGTCAAAATTACAGACCCCCATATAAGACATCTCCTGAAATGCATGGGGTGCTGCAAAATGTATTTGACACACACCAGAATGAATGTAACATGTTTTAAACAAATATGAAACATGGCAGAATGAATATACTATCTAGTAGACAATTAAAATAACGCACACTCTGAACCGAATAAAATATATACTGAGATGTATAGTAACTATGTTGAAAGGAATATGGTGTTGCTGAAAAGAATACAACAAAACCTGCAGTGAATATAACCCTTATTGAAATGATGTAGACTGGTGCTGAAATGAATATGACCCACATTGGAACGAATATGGCAAATATTACATTGAATCTTACACTCTTTTAAATGACTGTGACACTCATGAAATGAATGTCAGACATACATCAATGAATACAAGCCATGTTCAAATGAATATGACACATGTCCAAATAAATATAAGATACGTTGAAATAAATATGACTGGTGTCAAAATGAATATGATTAACACTGAACTGAATATGAAACATGTTCATTTGAATATGATTGCAGTTGAAATTAATTTGATATACACTAAAATGAATATGGCCCACACGTAAATGAATATGAGACGCTTTAAACTGAATACAACATCCATTGGAATGAATATGATACATATTAAATTTAATGCATCACTCTTTAAAGTGACTGTGACACTCATGAAATGAATGTTCAGACATACATCAATGAATACAAGCCATGTTCAAATGAATATGACACATGTCCAAATGAATATAAGATAAGTTGAAATAAATATGACTGGTGCCAAAATGAATATGATTAACACTGAACTGAATATGAAAAATGTTCATTTGAATATGATTCTAGTTTAAATTAATTTGATGTACATTAAAATGAATATGGCCCACACTTAAATGAATATGAGACGCTGTGAACTGAATACAACATTCATTGGAATGAATATGATACATATTAAATTGAATGCATCACTCTTTAAAATGACTGTGACACTTATGAAATGAATGTCAGACATACATCAATGAATACAAGCCATGTTCAAATGAATATGACACATGTCCAAATGAATATAAGATAAGTTGAAATAAATATGACTAGTGTCAAAATGAATATGACTAACACTGTACTAAATATGACTTACGTTCATATGAAGATGATTACAGTTCAAATTATTCTAGCATGCCTTAAAATGAATATGGCCCACTCCTAAATGAATATGAGAAGCTTTGAATTATATACAACATCCATTGAAATTAATATTGTACATCTTGAAATAATTCTGACACATGTTGAAACATGCATGACATATGTTGACACAAGTAACATGTTCATTGAATTTGAAATTACACACTTTCAAGGGAATAGGGCAACTGTCATTATAGTCTTGATCTGTTGAAATAAATATTACTCATGTCATAATAGATAAGTCGGGCATAGCAATGAATATGGCAATTGTTAAAATTAATTTGCCCTATGTTAAATGAATGTGATACACAATTGAATGAGTATGGCATGCACTGAAAGTAATCTACCTCGTGTTAAAATGATAATGAACTACACTAAACTGAATCTGATATATGTTGATATGAATGTGACCGCAGTTGAAATTAATTTGTTATGCCTTAAAATGAATATGGTCAACGTTTAAGTGAATACAAGAAGCTTTGAACTGAACGTTCATCCATTGTATTGAATATGGCATGTTTTGAACTAAATCTGAAACATGATGAAAACCTCATTTTGCTGCAAGACAAACTCTTGTTTAAAATGATAAAGTGGGGATGAGGAATTGATCATTGTTACATATTCAAACTCTTTTGTTTGCTGAATGTTTTACTGTTTTAGACTCTGAACACTATTTGATTTGAGCATTTATAGAGCGCACAACTGCCCGGAGGTATCTAGGCACTAATACCCCGAAATACACCAAGGCTGCCACTGCGACTAGGTGTGTGAGAGTTAGTTGATGAAGAGCCATGTTTTTAGTGCTTTTCTAAAGGCCAGAAGTGTAGGGCTGCGTTTTATCCTGTCTGGGAGCATGTCCCAGGTTTTAACAGTCCCGACCGGGAAACTTCGTCCACCCCACCGAGCTCTCTTGATCCTGGGTGTTTGTAGCAGTTTATGGTGGCCAGACCTTAGATTTCTAGGAGACAAGTACCAGTTCAGTCAGCTCTTCAGATAGTGAGGACCAGACCCATGGAGTGCCTTAAACGTTAGGCATTGGGATTTGAAAGTAATCCTCTTGGCCACTGGGAACCAGTGTAAAGTTCTCAACTTGTGCGATACTGGCTGAAATTTCGGGATATCCAGCAGCAGTCTGGCAGCCGGATTCTGAAGACGCTGCAGCTTTTTAAGGTGCTGCGTTTGGATCCCTACGTACAGCACATTTCCGTAGTACAGCCTGGACAAGGCTAGTGCCGTCACAAGGGTTTTTAGGGATTCCGGAGGAATCAAGGGGCAAATTTTCCTAATCATCTTTAAGAGGAAGAAGATTGAAGAGGTGATGGAGCTGATCGTCAAAAATAAAGCCTAGATTTTTTGCCATTTGCACCGGGATTGGAAGGTTTCCCAGACAGTACGGCCACCATCTGGGTGTCCAAAATGAGGTGTCCGAGCCAAACAGGAGAACCTCTGTTTTTCCCCCATTCAATTTCAGACAGTTCTGACTCATCCACTGATGGACTTGAGTTATAAAGTGGTTGAAATGGTCGGCTGTTTCTTCAATGTTGCTGGAAATTGATACGGCTAGCCGTGTATCATCAGCACATGAGACCACTGAGAAGCCGAACTTCCTGATGATTTTAGCCAGAGGGGAAACATATAGATTGAACAGCTTAGGGCTTAAAGCCGAGCCCTGTGGTACCCCACACAGGATTGTGAATTGTTCTGAGGAAAAGGTTCCGACCGCTACCGATTGAGCCCTATCCGAAAGGAAAGAGGATAATAGTTTGAGGACTGTGCCTCTGATTCCTATCTCTGAAAGCCTGTTGACTGAGATGGCATGGCTCACCGTGGTACTGCTGTCAGCGCAGTGTAAGTGCTCTGAAACTTAAAACCTTTAGTCATTGACTAATCATTCATTGACATGCTAAGGCCACTGTGAATGATGTAGAAAATGCACCCAAGGCATGGAAATGGAAAATTCACCTGAGCTGCAGCACTTATTGTACACTCCACTCAGTACGACAAGGAAACATTACATCAGGGCTAACAAAGTAGCCTGTTTGCTGCAGTGTAAGGCTTGCTGAGCAAACGGTTAAACTAACCCTTTTTAATAGGTAAAAACCTCCCTTTTAAATATTAGTAAGTCAATCCTATATAGGCGTTGTAGCGAACAAGCTCAGATGGATGGTATTTAAAAGTGTCACATGTTGAAAATAAACATGACAACGTCCCTAAAGCAATAAATCCCTAAAAGCTATTTTTGGTTTGGCAGGTCTTGCTGTCCTTTATATAAAACCAGGGTGATTTTGAATTTATATTAAATAGAAATAATAAATAGAAAGCTACCACTAATCTGCCTGAGCTGTCACAGGGCTACACAGCACTCACTTTTGCCAACTCCCAGCCTGTTCTCAAGCCTGGTAATAGGTGTGCAAAATGTGTGAACTGCAGCCAAGAAGCAAGCAAGAGGCTGACTTGAATGGGCAGAGATGACCCCTTGGAATTCTCCACAGAATATTCACAGAGGAAGCTGTGGGCAACCTGTGGCCAACCTGTTGACATTGTAATGTCCAATCCTGTTTAACAGGTCTGTTGATCCATATCTAACACTTGACAGAGAGAAAACAAGATGCTAAGACAATTCTTGTGTATCTAATGCCTTTTACTGAAAGACCATGCTTTGTTGTGACCTACCAGGCCTCAGTCTCTGGGTTTGTTGTGGGTACAGAGAGTGCTTCAAACTGCATTTTAGTGTTAGATGTGGGACGGCAACAGGATTGCCAAGGTACATTCCCCACTCATATCTACAGCATCTAGAGCCCAAGTTTAGTGTGCCAAAGACCTTTGCCATAGTGGATTTGCTCTGACATATTGTATTGTTGGCCTTTTTAGAGTAACCCAAATAGGACTACGGCAAAAATAGATTTGTCACGACCTGGGAGCCTTTACTCCATTGGTCATAGAGGAACTAGGAATGTCATAGGGTGTCCTCCCCCCTCAGGCTGATGAACTGTACAAGTCTAGACCCTCATCATTAGTCATTGCTCTGAAAAATGCTGATCTTGCAAAAGGATGCCAGGCAGACTGAATCTGCTGCACTTGGTTTTTGTGACCGGCAAGAAGGACCCGAGTAGTTTGGACCCCCTTCCTTTTAAAACAAAAGGGCAGAAAGGTCTCCAAAGATCATGAGGCTTATCTTCTGGGTGGCTCCAGGAACCTATAAAAGCTGCAGAGGACATTCGTGTGAAGAATGCCTGTTGACCAGTGGCAACTGGACCTGGACTGGACTTTGCTGTTTCCATCTGCCAGTCACCCTTAGGGGCAGATTTATAATTATTTCATGCAGAGCAGTGCAGCAAGCCACCATATTTAACATAATATGGCAAATTCCTGTACTTGCTTGCTCTGAAGCACAATGTGCTGCCAAGCTTCAATGCAGGCATCCTTGAACCATGGTGCATGGGTGCCTGCTTTGCAGACAGGATTGTTTTGTGCAGGAACAGGCAGATTCCTGCACAAAAACACTCCCCTGAGGCATGCCCTCTTTCTGTATAGGAACAAAAGAGGAGAAATAAAGATATTTCTCCTCGTTATGCCTGAACCTGGGAAGGCATATCATTTTGCCCCATTCCCAGGTCTACCAGTAATAGTCAATCTGGGAATGTGCCAAAATCCTTGGGTGGATGCATGGGAAAACTCACACTCCAGCCAAGGAAAACCTTAGTTCAGGCTCTTGTTATCAGCCGCCTTGATTATTGTAATGGTCTCCTGGCAGGAGCAAACGAAGAGGTTTTGGATCGCCTGCAGGTGGTACAAAATACAGCAGCTAGGTTGGTGCCTAATGCACCACCTAGATCCCCTTCTAAACCATTACTGCACAAACTACACTGGTTGCCAATACGGCAACGAGTGAAGTTTAAGACTTGCTGTATTATCCATAAAGGTCTTAACGAACTGGGACCAGAGTATCTGGCCAGTAAATTTGTTCCATACGTTCCTACCCGTACCCTTAGGTCCAGTGAACAGCTGCTGCTAAGAATTCCCAAGATAGCTAAATCTAGGTTAGGTGGTAGGGCTCTGTCCGTGGTAGGTCCTAACCTCTGGAATTCACTCCCGCTCTCGTTGAGACAATGTCAGAATCACCTTAAATTCAGAAAATGCTTGAAAACTTTTCTGTTTAGCTCATTTTAACCAAGTATCCTGCTGGATCTTAGTAGTTCTTTTGGTACAATTTTAATCTCATGGCTTCTTCTCAGTTTCTCTACTGGGTGTCACCAGCGCGGAGATACTCCTACGGGAGTTTATTCACAGCGCTTTACAAACCTGCAAATAAATAAATAAATAAATGAACCACCTCCCTGGGGCAGAGTAACACAACACAGCAATTTGTGCTGCATTTTGTTAGTTTAGATTTATCAAGCCACGCAAGGTGACCTTGCATAGCTTGATAAATCTGAATTAGTAGTTGTGTCGCCCTTGCAACCCTTTGTATGGCATAAAGGCAATGCAACCCATTGATAAATCTGCCCCTGAGAGTCTAAAACTACTCCACATGGGGTCCTGTGGACCTCATAAGTGTCCTCCTGTAGTAGTTCAGGCACTACAAGAAGTTTGGGAACTTTGCTCCAAAGTTTCAAGGGGACCGATGGCAAAAAGTATTTGATTGGCAGTTCCACAGTGTGAGATTGAAATTCCTCAGAAAACGAAATAGTTTGGACTTGGAAATTATTTCAAACTTCCCTACTTCCAGGCCTGAGCAGGGCAAATCCACTTGGTGTATCCAGCTTTGTGAGGCAGCCCTGATATTAAAATATACAACCCTCTTTTATCTGATGTAATGCCCCTCATTTGTGATGCAATGCACTCCTGTGAAGGTCTCTGGTTGTCAATAGTTGGCTACTCTCTTGCTCTCTGTGGGTCTACTGTTATGTGCTTCAGGTAGGAGAGGGACGGAAAAGACTTCTTTAGAAGTCATAGTTCTGAATCTTTTCTTTTTGCATATAGACATCAACACAGTCACATATTTCTTCCAATGCCCTGCATTACTTATGCAGTGGGTATGTAGCTAGCTAGGGGAACTGTAATTCTTGTAATGTCATAAGGGTATGGTTTGCACTGATGCTGGCATCGTAAACGGAGCCAGGCTTTTCTTCCACAGGTGATTAAGCTAAAAGAGAGCAAAGGGCAAGGGAAGATGTCATTTTCTCCTGCTTTACAGAGAACAGAAACAGAATTGAGACCAAATTCTTCCCACATTTTCACATATAGAAATACAAAAATTCCTCTTTGAATAGTTTTTTGTACGATCCTGCAAAAAAACATTCCTGCCCATAACACAGGCCCCCTTGTAGCATGATGCAAGGGTGCCTGCGTTGTTGCTAAGCAGCAACAAGCGTGCAAGCAATTGAAGAGAGCTGAAGAGTGCCATATAGTTTAAATATGGCCCTTCTCAGCTCTCTCCCATTCACAAAACACAGCATAGAAACTTGCCTTGCTGCACTGTGTTATATCAATTGTTCGAAAATTTGCCCCTACACCTGAGCCTGCTGATCTTGTGGCACAGTTGTGTCTTCCCATTTTTAACCATGGATAGTGGGGTGTGATGCTGACTGGAAGTTGTCTCCTACTACCTGGATCCATGTTGGGTCCTATGACATTTTTGTTTTCAATCAACTTGCAAGGGCACACAGCCAACAACTTTGCTAAAGGCAATTCAGTTAATAGGCTTTGCAGACAATTTTGAGGGGAACCTATGGGAGTATCCTGTTCCTTCAGCTTCCGTCATTCAATTTAACATGTTGTTTCTTTTGTGACAGCTTCCCTGGTGTTGTGGTTAGTATTCTGTATGCATGGGCTACCTCGTCCATTCAGTCCTCTGCCCTACAGAGCCTTGACCACTTTGACTTGTCAGTTTCCTTGCATTCTTGTACACTTGCATGTACCAGTTTTCCTTGGATCCCATTTCTACCTGGATCCATTCCCCGTATTTAGTCCTCTACCTTCCCATGTGTACCCCATCCTGGTATTGCTGCTTCAACCCACCTCAACAGGTTATGAACTCTAGTAGACTTCTCTTCCTGGTCTCCAGTTAATATTGTGTCATTTCTTTCTTTCACTCTCCTGCACACACTGGGTGTATCCCATGCAGTCTGTTGTTTTCCTTTCCTTCTCTATTCTTTGCTTGTGCCATTTTCTCCCTATATCCTTTCATGCTTTGTCCTTACTTTGCTGTGTTTTTGTGACTGGACTCCTAGACACTCTCATGCTTCCTACCTTCCTTTTTCACAATAATGCCATTTTCATCACCTGGTCCCAATCAGACCTGGTCCCTCTAACCATTGCAGTCTGTTCCTTACCAGAACAACAATTTACTTACCTTTGGTAACGCCTTCTCTGGTAGAGACTCTATCTAGCCACAGATTCCTTTCTTTACAATATTCCCAAGGCATCAGACTAGAATCAGAGGTTTTCAAGCAGTACCCCTGTGTGCCAGTAGGTGACGTTGCTCAGCTTTGTGTCAGTGGTGTCTGCGCCGGCAATGAGATGTGTGGTGCATATATAAATGCCACCCCAGAGCACTGATTTCAGTTTCTTTCACAACTTTCCACACCAGGAATGCAGGTCCACAATGAAGACTGACAACTGGACTGAAATGATAAGACCCTTAGAAGGGTGACTCTCACACTGTAATCAGTTCTGCGAGCGTGGAGGATGGGATGGCCAGTAAGGAATCTGCGGCTACATAGAGTCTCTACCAGATAAGGCGTTGCCAAAGGTAAGCAACTTGTTCATCTGATAGAGACATCTAGCCACAGATTCCTTATCTTAGAATAAAAAACCAAAGCAATGCCTCAAGAGAGGTGGATAGCAAAGCTGATTTAAACCAGGATGTCACACAGGACCAAACTGACACAGTGCCCATCACAATGGACCTGACTGTTCAGGCCGTAGTGCTTGGTTAACATGTGCAGAGATGCCCATGTTGCTGTCTGACAGATTTTCAGGTCAGGGACTCCTTGGGCTAACGCAGTGATCGCCGCCTTGGCTCTGGTGGAATAAGTGCATAAGCCCTCATGGAGTTGCTTCTTGGCCAATGCATAGCAGATATTTATGCAGAGCACTATTCCTCTTGAGATGGTCCATTTCAGTATAGACTTCCCTTATTAGCCCCTAGGCACCCCACAAAGAGTTGATCATCTGCCTGGAACTCTTTTGTGCGATCAAGGTAGAGCTACAACTCTCTCTTTGGGTCGATACGGTGGAGTCTCTCCTCCTTTGAAGTGTGAGATGGAGAAAAGAAGTTAGGCTGTGTGATGGTCTGGCCTACATGGAAAGGAATCACAACCTTCAGGAAAAAGGAATCATGTGTCCAGAGTACCTGATTGTCCGGATCGAAGATGTTGCAGGGAGGGTGCACAGAGAGTGCCTGCAATTCGCTGACCCTTCTGGTCAATTTGTAATAGTCATTAGAAAAGCAGTCTTCATAGTTAATAAATGGAGAAAATGTTAGACCTGGCATCCTTGGCATGGTTTTCCCCTTTTTTTTTGGCCCTGCCTCCTGTATTTTTGCTGTGTGCTGGATTTCGTTTTTGCTGGTCTAGATGCTTTGGGCACTTTGCCACAGCTCATCAGTACCAAAGTGCAAGTGCTCCCTATGTAAATTGTGCATATGGATTTGTGTTTCCCTGATTGGCTTGTTTGACTTACTACTAAGTCCCTAGTACAGTGCACTGTGTGTACCCAGGGCCTGTAAGTCAATTGCTGCTAGTGGACCTGCAGCACTGATTGTGTCACCCACACAAGCAGCTTTTCAAAAGGGGTCTCAGACCTGCCACTGCAGCGTCTGTGTGTAGTCTCTACTGCCAAGTCGACCTGGCAAGTGCACCCATTTGCCAGGCCCTAGCCTTCCCTTCTAGTACATGTGAGTCACCCCTAAGGTAGGCCCAAGTTACCCCTATGGGCAGGGTGCAGTGTAGGTGAAAGGTAGGACAAGTACTAATATGTGTGATATGTCCTGATAGTGAAATGCAGTGACTTTCGTCTTTCACTATTGAAAGGCTATCTGTACCATAGGATAGAATGGGTGTTTATTTATAATATCTTATAAGTATAACTTTCCATTGGGACAAGATAGAAAGGTGGAGTTTGGTATCCCTGAACTCAGAATATAAAAATGCATCTTTTGGTAAATATGTTTTTTATATGTATTTATATTGTATATTATATTTTTTATATGTATTTATATTGTGTGTTTGAAAATACCACTTTTAGAAAGTGGGTATTTTCTCGCTTAGAGAAGTGTGGCTCAGGGGTTAGAGGCGGCAGACCCGGAAGCTGAGATCGGCCCTGGACCAGGGTTCAATTCCCCGCCTCGACGGGGCTTGGGCTCAATAATTCCACGGACTCGATAATTCTCGCTGCGGTCCCTACTCGACTCACGGGTTCACACTCTGCGACTCTGGGCAATAGCTTGCTTAATCTCCACAACGGCCCCTCGCGGCGGGATGCCTGGCTTTCACCTTGTGGATACCCTGCCGGGGTCATCTCACAGGGGAATACCAGGACAGGTTCCCTAAGCAAGCGCTTAGATGCCTGCGATGTGGGTAATTTGCGCTATATAAATACATGTACATTTACATGCTTAGCCATCCTGTGTGCCTCTGCTGGTTTGTGGATTGACTGTCTGGTTTGGAGTGACAGAGGCTGGGGATGTGCATTTTCTTTAGACAGCCACTGGGGGGGTTGAGGTGTGTCCTGCCTTTCCTGGATGTGTCAAGCATGGGGTGAATAGACCTGGGTTGCATTTAGAGTAGTCGGAGGAGATTTCCCTGTACCTGAATAGGTCTGGTCTGCCTTGGACAATGATGTCTCCAACTCCTGCCGGGAAGCTGGGCCAGAGAGGACAGAACTGGTTTTGACTGAGCACAGAGTCCCTCTGCCACAAGAGAAACAAGGAGAAATGGAGCATAAATATTGGGGCCTGAATAGGTCTGGTCTGCCTTGGACAATGATGTCTCCAACTCCTGCCGGGAAGCTGGACCAGAGAGGACAGAACTGGTTTTGACTGAGCACAGAGTCCCTCTGCCACAAGAGAACAAGGAAAAATGGAGCATAAATATTGGGGCCCAGACGCCAGGACTTTAGATTAATTCTGGACTCAAAAGGAACATCTGCCAAGTAGAAGAACTGGGAAAGCTGAAGGAGAAGTACGGCCCCTTTGCTGTGTGCTGTCTGGGGTTAGCCTGCAATGGCTGTTTCTGCCAAGGAGAGGGAAAGACTTTGCTGTGTGCTGTGCATCTGCTTGAAGAAGATCTCCAAGGGCTTGACGAGGAGCTTGCCTCCTGTATTTAAAGTCTCGGGACACAAAGACTTCACCACCAGCTCCCCTGAACTTCCTTGCTGGGAGTTCTGACCTGCCAAGAGGTGCCTGTTCCTGCGTTGGACCTCTGGAGTTGTTCTGCCTGCTTGGAGCTGGGAAAAGAGAAGCAACTATGGAAGCGTGAAGCATCTGCACCCGTTTCCGACGCAACACCGTAGTTCAGGAAGAACAGAGGCGGCATTATGGTACTCTATCGCTCGCTCGAGTACAGTTGACATTTCTTCTGTGCCCAAGACCAAAATGGTTATAGATAGGGACAAACGGAAGCCCACATGTCCAGGGTTGCGGGCCCATATTTGTTCAAGCTCCTAATCCGCACTGATACATACATGCCAACAGACTTAGAGACTCCCGATTCTGAAGGCACAAATGGCTTTATTTTAGGTGTCTCCATCTTGAAATTGCCCCTGCTTCATTAGAAGTCAATGGGGAAAAAACTTTTGCACCATTTTAGTTTTCAAAATCTTCCTGTTTACATGTTTGCATGTATGTAACATGCCCGTATTTTTACTCTCCCAATTTGTCAAAAGTACTGTGAGGTTGGTAAACACTCACCAAGTAATCAATGACTACTCTAGAGCAGTAAACCCTCATCTCTTCTATTATTTGGAGGGTATTTCTTATGTGCATCTCATCAGTCTTGGAAGCCAGCACATGCAGGTCCTTCCTCTGATGTGAGCTGCACTCAACAGGTGCAGAAACTACAACAGGTAAAGTATATTCATTTCTACTCTGGACAGGCCAGGGATCGCTGGTGCGACTGAGGCTCACACACCAGGTTTTTTGAAGGTCTTGGCTAGACAGTGCACGTACTCTTTTGAAGAGAATGCTCTACTGAATATGTGGGCCTCAGCCCGCCCATATGCTTCCCATTTGCTCACTCCAAAGTCTGTCTCATATTCTTTGCCATATTTTGTCCCTTGCATGCATTGTAATGCCTCTTTTAGTGTTTAGCCCTCCCCCAGTGCATGTACCAAGTACTTAAAAACAACCATTGCTCCTGCTTTTATGAGCACTTTTGGACATAATTTTTTTACACCACCACCTCCCCCAACCCTGTCACTGCTATTCCCTTTGTTGTACTTTTCGTTTCCAGCACCTCCCTCATGCCACTGCTTGTTCCCTTGCACCTCCTCCAATCCTGGGACCTGTCAAGAGAAGGGAAGTTTGTCCAAGGCCAGGTACATAGCCTAGGAATGATGTATCATTGTTGGTATATTTCTTTTGTATATGATCCTGGTCCAGAGTCAGCTTTGGATAATGGACTGCAATGATACTTATTGTGCATTTTCTTACTAAGCGCATGGGATTTGAAAGATCTCCATACTCTTAGCTCATTCGAGGTGTGTTAGCGTCCCGCTTTGTATATTTCCAGGTGTTTCACGGTGCCAAGAGCTTTTGTATATCGTGCATAATATAGGGAGCTCCCAAAAAGCACCACCACTTCTGGCCATTTCTTTTAAAATTCCAGGCCTATGGAAGTTCCGGCAGGGGTGGCTCCTCCGCTCAGGCGGAGCAGTGTCGCCCCACAGCATTTCAGCACTGCAAAAAAGGGAAAAAAATGATAATAGAGCAATGTTATTATCATTTTATTTTTCCGCGCTGATGCAGTTTTGAGGGGAGCAAAGCAAGTGGGGAGTGTTGGCCCTCTCCAAGTGTGCATGCCTGTTTGGCTGGCCGTCTTGGGCTGGCCAAACAGTTATGCGCACTTTACATGTTCTGCACTGGCTGTATTGTACAGCCTGGGTGGAGAACAAGCTCCGGCTCCCAGTCCCTGTCTGAGCACCAAATCAGTGCTCAGACCAATCTTGACGCTGCTGTCATTGTGACAGTAGCATTGTGATTGGCTTAGGGGAGCCTGGGTGCTTCCTGCTTGCGGTTCAAACAGAAGGAAGAAGAGAGAGGAGAGGTGGCAGCAGGCAGATAAGTGATTTCTTTTTTATACCCCCCCCCCCCCCCAGCGCACTACTACTGCCAGGGAGGAGCTGCCACTGAGTTCAGGGTTTATGCAGTGGTCAAAGTTGGGGGGTGGGGGGGGTGAGTAGAACTGCGGGGTATCAGAGGAAGGAAATAACTTGAGGATTGGGTCAGTGGGCGAAGTCAGAGGTGCGGCCAGAAAGAGCAAAACATCCCAATTTCTAGTATTTGTTTGGCATTTCACATTGTGCATAAAGCAGAGAGACCATGAAGTTTGCGAACGTAGGAGCATATTTACAATAAAGTGGCAAAGCATATCATTAAGCCAACAAGGTTAACGACACGCTTTATCAATTTTAAACGCTGGGCTGCACCATATTTAGTAGAATATGGTGCAGCCCTGCGTTTCCCATTGTGCTGGCGCCAACTTAAGCTGCCTAGTGCCAACGCAGGCATCCTTACACCATAGTGCAAGGGTGTCTGTGTTGAGGGCAAGATTGTTTATGTGCAGGAAGGGAAACCTGCACATAAACAATCTTTGAATGCCGTTTTGTAACTTCTATGTGTGCTACTTAATGCTGCACACATAGAAGTTATGATGCTGATGACGGAACCGCTCCGTCATCAGCTGCGGTGGCGCTGTGCTGATGACGGAGCGGTTCCGTCATGGCCCTGCCGCCGCGCCTGCGCGGATTCCACGCCTGCGCTGGGCGTTCTATTGAGCGGGCGGGGCCATGACGGAACCGCTCCGTCATGAGCACAGCCCAACCGCGGCTGATGACGGAGCGGTTCCGTCACCAGCATGCGGCCGCCCCGCCCCCTTAGCACTGCGGCGGAATAGCCGCCGCAGTGAAGGCGTTAAAAAAATTATTATTTATGTGCAGGAAGGGGTACCTTCCTGCACATAAACAATCATAGGCAATTTGCTGTTCCTATGTGTGTTGCACAAGGCAGCACACAATGAAACAGTAAAAACGAGACGCAATAAAGTGTTTCGCCTGTTTAGGACCAGGTTTTCCTTGGTCATAATTTTGGCGTTGCCTCCTATTTATGCCATCCTTGTAAATAGAGGGCAGCATCAAAATTAATGGGTGTTGCGACACCCACTGCCCACCCCTTTCACGCTAAATGCAGCGTGAAAGGGTGCCTTATTTACAAGGCGGTACAAAAGGGGGTGGTGATGGACGGAGCATCTGAATCAATCAAACCCTCACACCCAGTTCAGACATGGCTATATGCAAATCAGTCTGACCCTGTGCCTCATGGGAACAGTCCAGCCCGAACTGCCAAGCCATGTCTTCCCTGGACCGGAAACAAGCTTCCGAGGACCGGTTTCTGGCATTCCAGCCGTCTTCAGCCCGACTTGCTTGAATCCAGTGGCAAAGTGAGCAAGGGACTCACGTCTGAGCATACCCTGCCACACTTATGGCGGCCAAAAGCGGTACAAAAGGGGGTGGTGATGGACGAAGCATCTGAATCAATCAAACACTCACAACCAGTCAAAAGATCTGGGTTTAATCCATCACCGTTCTTTAGCCCACTCTGCCACCCCAGTTCAGACATGGCTAAATGCAAATCAGTCTGACCCTGTGCCTCATGGGAACAGTCCTGCCCGAACTGCCAAGCCATGTCTTCCCTGGACCGGAAACAAGCTTCCGAGGACCGGTTTCTGGCATTCCAGCCGTCTTCAGGCCGGCTTGCTTGAATCCAGTGGCAAAGTGAGCAAAGCAGCATTAATCCTCATTAAGTGGCTTAACGCTGACTTGTAAATAAGACAAGGCCACTATCGTCATCACATCACTGAAAGTGACGCTGTGGTGGCAATAGGTGCTAGTAAATATGCCCGTAATTTGGTGTGCGTGCAAATCCTGCATTGCCGATCCCTGCTGAGTTGTAGTAATACTGATGAAACAAGGCCAATGGAAGTACCAATGGGTGAGGCGGACTGGCCTCAAGGGTCCTGTGAACTCAGTGACTGTCACTGTTGCTCTAGTGTGTGCTGCTTCAGCCTGCCCGCAAGACTGGAGGTGAACTACAGTATGGATAGTGATGGACAGGCCTGTAAGGTTGACCCACACTTGCCACCCTTAGGTTAACCCTGCTGATGCTAAGACACCAGGGCTTCTGTGGTCTAGCACGGGAATATGCTCCCTCAGGAGAGTGGTCGGGTAGACTGGTCATGAAGGCAGAACCTGGTTCCTCAGTTCCAAATTCGGCAGCTTTGGTCATAGTGCCACATCCTCTCCCCCACTGAACACCATACTGCCCCACAGGGAAACTCGCACTGCCTTCAACTACAACCCAATTGTGCCCCGCTATAAACACCTGGATGCGACTCAATTTAAATTATGCACTAGACAAGAGTAATATGCTGCCTGGAAAAAAAAAGTACCACCATCCTGGAAAAAGCACACAGGGAATGCAAGATTAAGTAAAGCATGTGAAATGTTAGCAGGAACAACATGGTTACCTTTACCCTTTTACACTCATTATTCAGAAATCAATTGGTGTTTTTGCCTGGAAGGGACCCGTTTCAATGTTTATTGTTTATAGCATTAAAAAACGTAAGCAGTATGGTTTAAAAAGATCACTTTTTTTAACACTGAGCCGCGGTACACACTTTACAAACCTGAATAAGGACAACAGCTGATTAGGATCTCATTGAATGTTTATCACTCCATGGACCATTACAAAAGTGTCTGCCAAGATTCCACTACCAGACCGTAAATAAAGTTCTCGGCATCATGTCAATACAGGTTTTATCAGCTTTGGTGCAAAAGCATCTACTTTTATTTTCTTCAGAGGGTCTTAAAAATGGCTTCAAAATTGCTGATTTATTAGAACTAGAGGACTCTGCTAGCCTCTAAACACTATCGAGGTTTTTGAGCTCATTTGTGGTCTACATTTGTCCAGCTTATCAAGAACTGCTTGCCCTCGTTGCTGTTGAGGCACAGAGAGCTAATCACCTGTTTCTGCAACTTACACCCATATCAGTGTTTCTTCAAGACTCTCCGCTCCCTGACTGACTACACTGCTTAGCTACCTTTTGCAAAATCCACTCACTCGTACACACCAGAGGAGACCTATTAGCTTTGCCCATTGCACGTAGAAAGTGGCATGGCAAGCAGAGTGCGTGGCAAAAATGTGCACTGGCCTGCAAGAAGAGGAGGTTACTGGCGCTGGGAGTGGATACTTTGAGTCACATATAGACTATGCCTGTCCTGGGTAGCCCACAGAGGAATCGGGGTTTTCACTGCAGGAATCAGGAGGCGGGAGACTAGCCTTGAACTCTGTGGTCTCCCGAAACAATCGGGAGGACTGGCACTTGGCAGGATGCTAATTCAGCGCGCAACCTGTGTTTAGCCAGGACACAGGCCCGATGGAAATTGCACCACCTTGTTATAGAGCGCTGATCTGATGCGATGCAGAGGCGTCTATCACTTTCAGCATTTAAAGGCACACATTACTTTGTGGGCCTTATAAAAAGTGTGGTAACAGCTTGCAGTGCTAAGAGCGGGATGGAAGACCTGTAGCAATGGAGCCTCGTACAGACAACACTTTCCAGGTCGCCAGTGGATATCTGGCAGGTAGCTCATGCTACCTCCATACATGGGCCGGCTGACCAACATGGGCTCATAAGGGGAGAGCGGAGCCCGCTGAGTAGAACAGTGTTTTCACCGCAAGTGCATCCGGCCTCATCAGTGACGTCACTAGGGTTTGTGTCACCCGATGCAGGTAACTCATGGTGTCACCCCATCACGACTTACCGCATGGACTTCCTCCGCTCAGAGTCCGCCAATTTCCATTAGTATTTACACTATCAATTCTTTCTGAGAATTTTAATCTTGGTGTAAATCAAATCAACCAATTTCACTATCACACCTGAAAATTGTGAGGAAAAGTCCAGAACTGGAAAAGTTATGTTCTTGTGGCATTGAATCATTTAGCACTGCACTCTGTGTGCCTGGCCTTATTTATTTCCTTTCATAGCGCAAATTCCACTCAAGCATAGTGTTATAAAGTAGTGTAACTTCGCCTCTGCTTTTTTAAAATGTTGCCAACATGCCTAATTAATGTGCGCGATGAACCTTGGGATTACTAATGATAGCTGGACTACATTTCCCAGAATCCTCTGCTGCGAGTTACAAGTTTAACGCGTTTGCCCACAAACAGCAAAAGCCACATTAGCTCCTACATCTGTAACATCCGGTACATGCCAGGCACTTTAAGAAAAGGGTGCGCCCTTGGTCCAAATTGCATAGAATTTGAATCTGGCCCCTAGTCCAAGTGAACCAAGCTAAAAACTCCCTCTATGCACAATGCTACAACATGAAAGCCCAGAACATGGTGATCCGATTAGCCAGGGCTTTAAGTGTGATGAAAAAACTGGAGGGTATCTCAAAGGGGAGGGAGTGGTCGATATAATGAAGGGTGTGGCTTTAAAACACCTGAGCTAAAAATCTTTGCTGAGCATAGTGTGCCACCGCACTGGTATTTTGATTTTTCTGTCACTGCAGTACATCCAGATATATGACACAAGTAACATTACGCAGCAAGCCAGGACTATTGGCTTTGTCAATGGTTGTTAATTGCATAAGATAGATAAGCAAAAACGATGGCTTTGTCCATTGTTGTATAACTTTGACAATGCTTCAGTTCTGAAATGATGAGACTGTGCATAACGAGTCTCTTTGAAGTTACATCAAAGGCTGTGAAGGATAGCACTGCGGCAGTTTAGATTTATTTTTCATCCAAGTGTGAAAAAGGAGAGCCCGATAGGGTCCCGTTTTTTGGCACCTGCTATTTAGAATTGACGGTGCTGAGCACCAGCAGGACCCGGCCCACTTAAAGCCATGCGATTAGCACAAGTGTTACATTAGGATCATCTTTCTCGTCAGACTGTATATCACATTTAGAAATACCAAGCCAAGCAGATGAATGATTAACTGTAGGTGTGATTACATTTTACAGCGTGCTTTCTTTTAATGCTGCTTTAAGAGATTTCTTCTGAAGGGTTGCGGGGACGGCCGGGCTGGGCAGCAATTTATGACACAGGCCTACTTGTGCTTCCTGACGTGTCAGATAAGAACTGCGAGACGACTGGCCGCAGACGCCGTCCCACCGAAGCCTCACTCAACCAAAAATATGCCTCTTTGGGTGGCAGCAACAGCTCTCGCTACGGAGCAGCAGGGACACGCAGCTAGATAGCAGGTGGGGGCGCTGATGGACACCTGAGAGTGCAGTTCTCAGTACAGTTTATAGGACATGCGTCCTGTCAAAGGGGCAGTGAAAAGCGCACCACCACCAGGATGACGGGCCCAAAGAGGCTTCAAACACGGAGCAAGCCAGGTCCAGGTCCGTCTCACTCCTGCAGACGGTGGTGGCAGCAGTCTTCAAGGCTCCGCACCGAGTGGCGATAATATGCTCAGACACCCCAGGCCTCCAGGCTTTCCCTGCCATTCATAAATGCAAGCAGAGCTTGTGGAATGGTGTGAGCGCAGGCGCCACAGCGCCCGAGGCCTTCAACAGGATCCGCCTCACCCCACGTCCAACGGCGCACCGGAAGTACATTCCCTGCGCCAGAAAGCGTCCCCAGAGGATAGGACTGTGATTGGCTGTCAGTGTCACGTGCTTTTCAGTATGTGTTATACACACAATTCATCATATCCAATTCATTCACATCCTTATCCAGTTCATTGAGTATTCCATGCATCACAATGTGATTCATATCCGATTTCAGTGATTCCCATATTAATTTCTAGAACACTGTTATTTGCCTCACTGTTATTTATATCAATTTCAAGAGTTCTTATATTTAAACCATTCTGTAATGTTAATTTTTTTATTTATTTTTAAATTCGCTTTTATGTTATATCAACTCTATACAAAACAGTACACTTGCCTACAGTAAATGACAGCACCTTAACACATGGGACAGCATATATTTTAATAGATTAACAGTCCAGCACTATCCCTCTTTTCTCAGAACATTTTTTTCACACATCAGGACCGCACCTCCAAAGCATAGTGGCATTCATCTAACCGTAAATGGGGCCGGGATGGCACTTCAGATACTATTACATTTGGAGCTTTTGTCCTGGAATCAGTGTGTATACACATTCCCATAATGCCTCCATCCCGTCCCCATTTTACTTTTTGGGGACTCCACATCCTAGCTGCCATCGCTCCAGGAGGCGCGTATCTGCGACAAGGGGAGGAGCCTATCTAGCACTTAAAGCAATCCCCAAACTCCCGCAGCATGGCCAGCGGACGGGCATGTCCTACGCCCGACAAAGCCCAGAGGAGGCTGTGACCACCCTCTGACATCGTGATCCTGGGGTGAATGCTCTCTATTATTGTACTGGAGAGCTGGATATTGTGGATCTGTTAATGTGTTTGGGTATAGTTGTATCCTGGTTGCTATTCTGTGGATACTACCTCTGGTGATCTTGAGGTTTTGATATCGCCAAATTCCAATGGGCAAATGCAAACCCCAGGAGGTTGAATCAAAAGCACTTTCTCCCTCTAAGACTACCAGCATCGACAAAATGTTGCAGAGGGATAGGGGGATAATTTCCACAGAAATAGCCCTGACTGAGAGTACATTGTGTCTGGGAGTCCCAAATGATTCAAGCTTGGATGGCTCTTTATCATACAGCCCAACTGGTACAAATAGTGCAGTGGACCATTTGGGGTTGGGTAACAACCAAGCAAGTGATAAGGAGGCAAATTTGGCCCCTAACCCAACAGGCGCATGCCTGAAAGTTACATCACGACCTTCTTGAGTCACCAAACGACCTAAACAGCAGCACACATCTTAGTCCCCTCTAGCCCCTGCTAACCCATATGTTGACTCAAGCATTATTGACCCTTATAATCACGCCTAGAGGGAATCATGCTTACACTTCCTTGGACTGTGGACCTCATGGAGTCCTGTATTGGGAAAATTAAAGAATATCTGCATAAAGAAGTTTCCTCATTGACAGTGGGGTTGGAGGCCAGCGAAAGGGGTCTCAATTGCGTTTTATCCCAACAAAAGCAAGTTGTATGTTCAATACCAGTAGCAGAGAATGGTGCCCAGGTTATGACCTCCAACTGCCAACTCAAACTGGTTAAGGTCTCTAGCACCAGCACCACAGTCACTTTATCAAGAGATGCTGTAATTAGTCATGGTAAAGGGACTGAGGTTGCGGGTACTTTGCACACATAAAAAGCATTAGGAGTTAATAAGGCCTGGTTGTCCTTTAGGGGAGAGGGTGTGGTCTCATGGCTAGACTGCTGACCTTGGAGCAGGGAAACCAAGGTTCGAGCCTCGGGTCGATTCCACATCCTGTGGTTCTGGGCAAATCATTTAATCTCATTGTGCCTACCAAAAACATAAATGTGTCCTTGTGTATGTAGCTGGTGCTCACGTAAAGCGCTCCAATACCTTCAGGTCGAGTTCGCGCTATATAGGTCTGCATAAAACGAAACCACTGGAGCTGTGAGGATACAGCCACCTATGCTAAATACCCCAGTATCCATACAGAGGCAACCAGTGACCGATCTCACCACAGCATCTTGCCTGTATGTACATTTGGTAGGAGTTCCTGAGTTGAATGTGAATCAATGAATCAGAAGGAGGGTCAGGACGAGTTGACTAATACATGTTTAAATTTGCTGTCCCAACAGAGGAAGTTCCTATATTACATGGCTAATGAGATTTTGCTCACATGGAGAGTGGTACGGTTGGGGTCGGGATCCTAGGATCATTGTAGTGATTACATAATTATAAACTTCAGATCCCCAGAGGTAGTGCAGAGGTTATTTGGCCTACTTCCCTGACTCAGAAGAGAGTCTATGATTGGGGTATTCCAGCTGGGGTATTTTTATAAACCATCTTGTGTTTGGGAATGTGATAATTTTGCAACAAAATAGTAATGTCTTCGCATTGGCCCTGTAAGACTCCCATCGAGCATGTGATGAGGCCTATTGGTTTTACAGTTCCCACCTTCAATCGTTTTGATGCCATGGATAGGGTGGAGTGAATAGCCCCTGACAGGATTGGTTCTCCCTGATTATGCTCTCCATTAGGGAAGGGCAGGAGAACTATCCGAGGTGATAGGGCATACTACGATGACATGGGTGAGTCACGGTTTGACGTCGCCGGCTTGGCTCTCGACGAAAGGTCAGTCAAGTTATAAAGGTTTTTGACTAAAATGCTCCAAATGATCTCAAACTTCTGAATCTTCTTCCAAGAAGGTCCTTTTGTGAGTTCAGTGTGTCCTTAACAACAATCCAAGGCTCCAGATGCTCTGGAACCTCATCTTTCTACTCTCATGCTCCCTTCATTCTTCCTCTCCTTTTACCCCTAATCACTCATTCTATATCTCTTGGATTTCACCTTTTCTTTTCGCTTTGCGTGATAAGTACAATTGACAAATGATGATATCCTAAAATGTTCACCATCCTGTCTATTTTAGGGCAATCTAATACCTCACTCCACATGCCTGCCTCTGTTCTTATTCCTCATTCCTCTTCACTCATCAATATCTCCAATTTCTTTAGTCCTCATGACTCAGTGATCACCCCTCATTCATCAAACCTCTATCCTTAACCCCCGTTCTCCACTTGTCACCATTCAATTCAAGGGTGAACCCTCTTGTGCTGTAGCTTTGTTTTTAGCCTCGTATAAACTATTTTTTAACAAAACATGTATTGGTTGTGTTTTAGATTGTTTTGACCGCGCTGACAGTGACTTACTTTTAATGTGTACTGGTGTGCTCTCAACTCCCTGCTAACCTCGCTGAGATGCATCTCTGCGCTGCTGCTCCTTGAATATTTTACTGCTGCAGGGGCTGTTGGCCTAATCACCTCACCGCTGCGTTAAGGCACTCACCTCCGGCACGTTCCCCGGTCCACCACGGTAATTAATTACCAATTGATTGGAGGGACGTGACTCCGCCCCTGATCCTCCCACACCCGGCTTGCATGGTCAGCTGATACAGCCACTCTACTTTAGCGGCGTGTTTGAACGGACACGCAGAAGCCGTGAGTAGCAAGAGTGAACCTTCTTGTGCTGTAGCTTTGTTTTTAGCTGCACTCCTTGTAAACTTGGGAACTACCCAGAGTTCCCTGCTTCCTCTTTTACATAATTTAGACGGTACTCTAATCCAGAAATGATAAAGATATATACATATGTGTGCACACCCATGTATATGGATTTATGTGTGTGTGTTTTTTCTTTTTATTTTGCACATGAGAACCCCTTTTTTATTCCTTACTTCCCTATACTTCTACCCCCTTCCTAAACCCTAAAATCACCATAACTTCTGTTTACCTTTACCCACCCCTAAAATCAACAATTATTCTTACCTCCCTTTACCTCTAACCACCTCTATACCCTAAAATCATCCTTACCTCCCTTTATCTCTATGCGCAATCAATCAATCAATCATTTGTAAAGTGCACTAATCATCTGTGAGGGTCTCAAGGCGCTGAGAGGGGGTGCAGCTACTGCTCGAACAGCCAGGTCTGGAGACGTCTCCTGAAGGTCAACAGATCCTCGGTCTGGCGCAGTTGGGTGGGGAGGGTGTTCCATGTCTTGGTAGCGAGGTAGGAGAAGGATCTGCCACCGGTGGTCGTCCTGTGGATGTGTGGGACAGTGGCAAGGGCGAGGTCGGTGGAGCAGAACTGGCAGTTTTGGGTGTAGAAGGTGAGTCGTTTGTTGAGGTATGTTGGGCCGGCTTTGTGGAGTGCTTTGGGAGCGTGGGTGAGCAGCTTAAAAGTGATCCTCTTGTTGACTGGGAGCCAGTGCAGGTTTCTCAGGTGGGCTGTGGTGGGGGACATCGTGGATGAGGCGTGCAGAGGCGTTCTGTATGCATTGTAGTCTTTTCTGGAGTTTGGCCGTGGCTCCTGCATTGAGGGTATTGACATAGTCTAATCTGCTGCTGACGAGGGTCTGGGTGACCATCCTAGTTCCAGTGGGGATCCATCTGTAGATCTTGCAAAGCATTCGGAGGGTGTTGAAGCAGGAGGAGGAGACGTCGTTGACTTGCTGGGTCATTGAGAGCGATGAGTCCAGGGTGACCCCCAGGTTGCGTGCGTTGTTTGTGAGTGTTGAAGCGGCTCCCAGAGTGGTCGGCCACCAAGAGTCATCCCAGGTGGAGGGGGTGGAGCAGAGGATGAGGACCTCCATCTTGTCTGAGTTTAGCTTTAGGCGGATGTTCCTCATCCAATCGGCGATGGCCTTCATTCTTGCATGGAGGTTGGTTTTGGCAGTGTAGGGTCTTTGGTGAGTGAGAGGATCATCTGGGTGTAGTTGGCGTAGGAGACGATGTTGAGGTTGTGCGATCGGACGAGGTTGGCGAGCAGTGTCATATAGATGTTGAACAGGTTTGGGCTGAGGGATGATCCTTGGGGCATGCTGCAGATGATCTTGGTGGCTTCGGATCCGAATGGGGGAGGCGGACCCTCTGGGTTCTGTCAGTAAGGAAGGAGGTGATTCATTCCAGGGCTTTGTCGCGGATCACTGCGTCGTGGAGGCATGTACGTAGGGTGTGGTGGCAGACGGTGTCGAAGGAGGCCGAGTGGTCCAGGAGGATGAGTGCCGCAGTTTCGCTGTTGTCCAGCAGGGTCCTGATGTCATCAGTGGCAGTGATGAGGGCAGTTTTGGTGCTGTGGGTGCTGCAAAATCCGGATTGGGATGGGTCCAGGATGTTTTTCTCTTTGAGGAAGCAGGTCAGTTGCCTGTTGACGATCTTCTCGATGACTTTCACCGGGAACGGGAGCAGGGAGATGGGCTGGAAGTTCTTGAGGTCCTTTGCGTCTGCTGTGCGTTCCTTGAGTAGGGTGTTGATCTCGGCATGCTTCCAGATTTCCGGGAAGGAGCTGTTGATGATCTTCCGGAGGTGGGGTGCAATGATGTGGTTTGACTTGTTGAAGATGTGATGAGGGCAGGGGTCGGAAGGTGATCCGGAGTGGATGATGTTCATGGTTGTGATGGTGTCATTGTCGTTGACGTGGGTCCAGGAGACCAGGAGGTTGGTGAGGTTAGGGGGTGGCGAGTCTGCATTGTCGGTGGCTGTCTGGCGGGTCTGGGTGTTGAAGCTGTCGTGGATGTCTGCGATCTTGAGGTGAAAGAAGGTGGCTAGGGAGTCGCATAGGTCTTTGTGATGGTGGGATGTTGTTAGAGCTGGGGTTGGAGAGTTCCTTCACGATGTTGAAGAGCTCTTTGCTGTTGTGTGCGTTGTTGTTGATGCATTCCTTTAGGGAGGTCTTTTTGGTGGCTTGAATGAGTTGGTGGTGCTTACGGCTGGTGTTCTTGAGGGCAGCCTAGTTGTCCGGTGTCTGTTCATGGCACCACTTTTTCTTGAGCCTTTGGCAAGTCCGCTTGGATTCCTGGAGGTCGGTGGTGAACCAGCTGGCCTTTCTGTCGGTGCGTCTGTTGAAGGGTTTTCTGATTGGGGTGAGAGTGTTGGCGCAGTCTTCGATCGATTGTCGGAGGTTGCAGGCGGCTGTGTCAATGTTGGTGGTGTCGGTTGGTGGGTCTCGGGTGAGAATGGTGATGAGCTGTTCTTCAGTGACATTGTTCCAGCTGCGGTAGGGGGTCCGTTACAGGTGGGGGTGCGTCGTAGGTTTCTTGAAGGTGAAGTGGACGCAGCAGTGGTCGGTCCAGTGGGGTTCGGTGGTGTGGCTGAAGGTGACGTGGTTGCTGGCGGAAAAGAGGGGGTCGAGCGTGTGTCCGGCAGAGTGGCTGGGAGTTGTGACGAGCTGCTTGAGTCTGAGGTTGGCAAGGTTTTCGAGCAGCGTGATGGAGTTGCTGTCGTTGGCGTTCTCGAAGTGGAAGTTCAGGTGTCCGAGGAGGATGTAGTCTGTGGAAGCAAGGGCATGAGCGCTGACGATGTCAGTGATGAAGTCGCAGAACTGTAGTCGGGGTTCGGCGGGATCTGTAAACAAGGGTTTCTCTGAGGGTGGTGTTGGGATCAGTGTGGATTTGGAAGTGCAGGTGTTCTGCGGCGCTAGAGATGTCTTCAATGCTGGTCGAAATACTGAGGGTATTCCTGTGGACGATGGCGATTCCTCCCCCTGGTCTGTCGGTGCAGTCCCTTTGGGTGATCTTGTAGCCGTCCGGGATGGCTATGGAAATGTCGGGCACTGAGGAGGGGCTCATCCAGGTTTCCGTCAGGAAGGCGACGTCAAGGGAGGCTGAGTTGAGTAGGTCACAGAGTTCGATGGTGTGCTTGTGGACAGAGCGGATGTTGAGTAGTATGCATTTGAGATGGTTGCTTCCTGCCTTGGCGGGTGGGGTGGGACCAGTGGGTGTTCGGCAGCTAGTGAAGCTGCTGCTATGGCAGGAGAAGGGTCAGTGGGTGAGCTTCAGGGTGGCATGAAAGCAGGGGGACGATCAGCCGGCGTTGAGTTTGTGGAGGAATTTGGAGTTGTAGCGGAGTCGGGTGTCGTGGCGCTCATGGGGGCCATGGGGTATGGTGCTGGGCGCAGTCCAGGCACAGATGGACGCAGACGGGCTTACCTTAGGCACGCCTTCATCGCGCCAGTGGCGCGACCGCGCAGCAGCCGCCATTAAGTAGGGGAGTGGGCGGGACTGGAGGTGGGGGGCAGGAGCGGGGCTGTTCAGTGGGAGGGGCCGCGGGGAAGCAGCGGCAGGAAAAGTTGTCTGAAGTGAAGCAAAATCCTCAGGTCAGGAGGTTGGGTGAAGCGTGGGAGCGGCGGACTGCTGGTGCAAACCCAGGAGACAGGAAGGCTCTGGTGCTGAGGCATGGAGGCGCTGCAAGTGGGGTTGCTGGGTAGTGTGTTGCCTGGACCGGAGTTCTAGGAGTTATACACGCTTCCCCGCAGCGGCCGCCATTAAGTAGGGGAGGGGCGGGATTGGAGATGGGGGTGGGGACAGGGGTGTTGGTGGGAGGGGCCGTGGGGCAGCAGCGCTGGGAAAGGCTGACTGGAGTGAAGCAAAATTCTCAGGTCAGGAGCAAGATGACTGAGTCAGCTAAATAAGTAAAAATGAGTCAGGACTAAGAAGTGCTAAACGGAAATGGAACTCGAAAACACAAGCCTCCTAACAAGTCAGGAGAGGACCAGGTGGTGCTGGGTGAAGCGCGGGAGCGGCTGACTGACAGCGCGAACCCAGGAGGCGGGAAGGATCTGGCAATGAGGCAGGGAGGCGCTGCAAACAGAGCTGCTGGGGAGTGTGTTGCCTGGACCAGAGACGCACATGTTATTTACAAAAATACTTACCTATGTGATAAGTACGGTGGGACAAATGTATAAATATTTAACTGCGTTGCAAATGGATACATGGTAAAGGTTGGTTCCTGTTTTATATTCTGTTAAATGTGTGTTATATTAATTATAGTTAATTCAATGTAGTCCTTTTCATATCCTTTCAGAATATGTAATATTCATTTCAATATGTAATATTAATTTTAAAGCAAATCAACATTAGTTCATTGCAAGCCATATTCATTTGAACATGGGTTATTTTCATTTAAACATGGCTTGGTTCATTTTGATATGTGCCTATTAATTTCAAAGCATGCTACATTTATCTCAAATCATATCATATTCATTAAAAAATTGCATATTCATTTTAATAAATGTCATATACATTTTGATGTGGCCATATTAATTTCAACAGATGTGATATAAAATTTCCAAAGTGGTTCACATTCATCTTAATATGTGTCATATTCCTTTCAATAAATGTCATATTCATTTCAATGGAAGTCAGATTCAGCTTAACGACTGTCCTATCAATTTTAATATGGGTCACATCCATTTCAACATATGTCATATTAATTTCAAAACATGAAATATTCATTTTGATGTATATCATATTAATTTCAAAGCATAACATATGCATTTTGACATGTTTCATTTTATTTTCAGCCATTTGGAATCAATTTCAATGGGGCTCATAGTCATTTCAATGCATGTCCTATTCATCTTAGCATATATCATATTCCGTTCAATGGATGTCTCATTCAAAATAACAAATCTTATATTAATTTTAACATGACTAATATCCATTTCAACACATATCATATTAATGTCAATGTATATCAAATTACTTTCAAAACAAGTTGTATTTATTTTCATAAATGTCATGTTCATTTTTATGTTACTCGTATTCCTTTTAAAACATGTCAAATTCATTTCAATGGACCTCATATTCATTTCAACTCATTTCATATTTATTTTAACATGTGTTAGATATTTTTCAATCAATGTTATATTTATTTCAATAGATGTCATATTCATATTAACACTTGGCATATTCATTTTAAGATGCAACTTATCCATTTTAACATATATCATATTCATTTGAATATGTATCATATTAATTTCAATAAATGCTGTATTAATTTTGACAAATGTCATGGGAATTTCAGCTTTGTTCATACTCGTTTTAAGGCATGTCAAATTCAGTTCAATAGGGCATATATTTATTTCAACACAATCCATATCCATTTGAAATCATCTCCTATTCATTGCAATGTAGGTAATATTAATTTCAACTCAATTTATATTCATTGCAACATGTGTTATTTTCATTTCAGTGCATGCTTTTGCAATTTCAATATGCATTATACTCTGTTCAGAATATACTATATTCATTTCAGTAACGTATATTCATTTCAATCTGTCATATTCATTTTAATGTATGCCATATTCCTCTTGGCATATGGCAGTCATTTTAAGGAATGTCCCATTCTTTTTTATGCATATCGCATTTGTTTCACTGATTGCTATATTGTTTATAGTGAGGGCCAAATTCATTAGAGTATCATTGATGTATATTTCAATATATCTCTTATTCAATTCAGAGTCTGTGTTATTCATATTAATCACTAAGCAGTATATTCACTCTGCCAGGCTTCATATTTGTTTTGGTTCAAGCCAGATTCACTCTGCCAGGTATCATATTTACCTTTACAGATATTGTATTCCTTCTGGTGTGTGTCATAATCATTTTGCATCACCATATGCATTTCAGAAGGTGTCGTATATGGGGATCTGTAATTTTGACGTGAACGGCTTCCCATATGCACGGCCATTTTCTCCTGCAATGCGGCCGTCGCTGATCTGTCCACGTTTTCTCTCCAATAAGCCCAGTTTGTACCTGACTCAAGCATGAGAATGCATCTTGGATATCTCAGCCAGTTAAAACTGGCTTATATTCCCCTTTTAGCTCCCTGGGGCTCAGGATACATGCCGGATTGTGAGCCCGGGCGCTAGGAGCCTCACGTTAGTGTGGCCCTCTTGCTCGTCAGCTCTCTAGCTCCCCCTCGCCTCACTACCTTAAAATAAAATGTTCTTTCAGTATCTAAGTACACTTTGCTCTGCACCTGAAAAAGGAAAAAATTATCACAAACAACTTTCACGTTCAATGTTAAATGTCCAGGCCCACAGTTTCGCTAACTTAGCAAGTTACTTACAGAAGAATATAATTGTACAACACACATACAATCCCATAAATGCATGAATACATATAAGGTTATTCATCTATATCACAGCTTCGCACATGAATACACTTTTATCCATTAGAAAAACAACTTACCACATTGTGGGCACAACACCAACACTCTCATGATTCATTCTTTCCTAACCTTTGGAGAATAATACACTGCATCAAATGCTGGTTAGCGCAACCCCAGTACAATCTTAACCTATAGATACATTTTGTTGCTGGTCCAGCTGCTCCTAAAAGAAAAATTATTGATACACATCCTCATTTAGAACATTGCATTACCGGACTACCTATACTAGTGCAGTACGTATACTGATAATATTTGTTTTATGGGAATACACAAGGTCCAAAGTACACACATATATGTGGTCTTATCAAGATAAAAGAGTGAAACAAAGCTATGCTGCTCCAGTAACATCGTTATAATATCATTTTCAATAACACAGTGGTTAAAAATATTGTCTTTGCATTATTTGAGTGCATTTTACTCGATATATTAATTTTATGTGTTACTATTGTTTATATAAATGTTATTAATTTATTTAAAATATAGCTTGCAATTTTGTGATTTAGAGATTTTATTTAATTTTTAAGACTAGTTTATAGTTTTGTAGCAGGTTGTTGGGATTGTAAGGGGGATAAGGTGGGAAGTTAATTAGATAATAAATAATTATTTAATACATTTTATTTAATTTTTTGATTGATATTTATTGTGTAAATAATGACTTGAATCTTTCCACTACTATTGTGAGGAAACTTCATTTTTGCTTGCATTCTAGAAATCCTTGGGAATGCATTGCTTTCCTCTCTCTCTTTCTCACTCTCTCCCTCTATGTCTCTCTCTCTCTCTAATTTCCCTGTTGTCCCTCTGTCTCTCGCTTTCTTTCGCTCATCTCCTCTCAAAAACCCTTGCTTGTCCATTGCTTCACCATCCCCTCCCATTACTTTTTTATATTGTTTTTATGTTGTTCGAGAAATACCCCGCCAGCTGAAAACTTCTGCTGGGCTCATTACTCCACCATTTGCTAATCACAATATTTTCCCCACATACATTTTTTTATTACTTTGTTTAGTTATTGCTTTATGGTCACACTAATGCTAGGCTGCTCATTTTGGGCCCAGCTTGCCATGTCACCTCACCTTTCCTACCACCTGCTTCCGATGTCTTTATTTATTACATTTATTTATTGGTGTATTTAATTACTTTTGACATGTTCAGTTAGCTACACACTACTATTGGAATACTCGCTATCCCACAGTGAGTGCACAATCTATTGATTCATGGACAGATGACTATTGTAGATTGATGAATTGGCCATCTTTGAAAGATTTTTTTTAATTACAAAAAATCATTCAAGGATTCTAAAAAGACTGCCATGTTTGTGTGCAGATGCAAAGTGATCCTCTTGTATTATATTTCCCAAAGGAAAAGACAAATCACTCAAAGATAGCCATTGTTCATGCATACGTGTAAGCAGCGGCCATCTTTAAATGTTTTTTTTCCAAGAAAAATAATGGCTAGATGTCCTCCTCACAAAGTGCACGCACAAGCATAGCAGCTATCCAGAGAAAAAATTGGCAAATTCCATTCAGTGTCACAATTGAGACTAATTTGCTTCACCAATGTGCCAGAACCCGTTTCAGATGGCCATGGGGCATTCAGGGGCTACTGGACCTAAAAGTGGTGGTTGAGGCTTCTTACTCCTGGTTTCCTAGGCCTCGACCTACTATGGATCCTGAGCAACTGAACCAAGTACCCCTTCTGCACTTGACTCTCAGTGTTAGCTGTGGACGAGCAGTCAAAGGTTCCATCTGGGTGGGAAGTGAAGAAACAGGTAAGGGAACATGACTCATAACTTGAGGTACAAACAGTGCAAACGATAAATAAATTTACAATCAAATACTTACTTTTATAATAAAAAGTACTTAATTTCTAACAGTATACATGCAAAGGAAAAACGAAGTTGATGATCAATAACACAATCACCTTGAGGTTAGGGCACTAGTTGTTGTCAGGCAAATCCCTGTCCCACGCTCTGTCTAATAACAGCATTGGTGTTATTCCCCATACACTGGTGGCCGCATCAAGGAATGTGTACCAGATGGCCCTACTCAAGAGTTCCCCTTTGACTCTTCAGGATTTAGTTAAAAGTGCATTGAGTGCCCTGGGGCCCAACAGGCCCAGTTCAATTCCTACCTCAGCAGGGTAACAAGTGCCCTCAGCGTGTGCTCCCACGAGCTTTGTTCTTGCTTGGGTAAGTTGGCCTGCTTGCGCCCCTTGAGGGAGCACCGGTGGCGCAGGCTCTCTCTCCTTAGATATGAGGCTGGAGTCTTCCAGTTATCGGCGCAGTTCCCAGCTTGTAAAAATGTCTTAAGTCAACCTTCCTGAGCAGGGGTGGTGTGGCGCGCCAAAGGTAAGCCCGTCTACGCCCGTCCGCGACCGGACCGCGCCCAGCGCCAGGACCCCTGGCCCTCGAGGACCCCTGCCCACCCGCTTGACGTACACCGCCGCCTCCCTCAACGCACTCAACACCGGCCAATTCCCAGGATGCTACCGAGCCACCCCACGACGCACCCACGAACCCTTCAGCTGCCACGCCTGCAAGTTCACCTGCATCCGGACCTGCCCTGCATCAGCACCCGCCAAACCGAACACCAGCAGCAACCACCTCAGGTGCATCCTGCTCAACACCCGCTCCGTCCACAGGCACGCCATCGAACTCTGGAACCTCCTCGACACCACAGCCCCTGACGTTGCCTTCCTCACGGAGACCTGGATGAACGCCTCTTCAGCACCCGACATCGCCATCGCCATCCCAGAGGGATACAAGATCACCCGGAGGGACCGCTCTGCCAACCAGATGGGAGGAGGCATCGCCGTCATCCACAGGGACACCATCCGCATCACGACCTACATCGACGACACCCTGACAACCGCCGAACACCTGCACTTCCAGATCCGCACCGACCCGAAGACCACTCTCAGAGGCACCCTGATCTACCGACCCCCGGGACCACGCACACAATTCAGCGAGGACATCGCCGACTTCATCAGCCCGCACGCCCTCCCCTCCGCTGACTACATCCTCCTGGGGGACCTCAACTTCCACCTGGAGAACAACAGCGACCGCAACACCATCACCCTGCTCGACAACCTCGCCAACCTCGGACTCAAGCAACTGGTGTCCACCCCCACCCACCTCGCCGGACACACACTCGACGCCATCTTCTCATCCAGCAAAGACATCGCCTTCAGCCATGCCACAGGACTCCACTGGACGGACCACAGCTGCGTCCACTTCACCTTTAAAAGAACGACGATCCACCACCACCAGCCAAAGGTTGCCCGAAGAAGCTGGAACAAGATCACAGCCGACCAGCTCGCCGCTTCCCTGAGCCAGCACCCTCCTGCCAGCTCAGCGAACCCCAGCCAGGCCGCCGACAACCTCACGAGGTGGATCAGCAACTGCGCGGACGAACTCGCCCCTCTGAGGACCCCGCCCAGCAGACCCGCCAGCAAGAAAGCCCCATGGTTCACCGACGAACTCAAGAGCTCCAAGAAGAACTGCCGAGCCCTCGAGAAAGTCTGGAGAAGGGAACCAACACCGGACAACTTGACCACCCTCAAGCATGCCACCCGGAAGCACCACCAACTGATCAGCGCCGCCAAGAAAACTGCATTCAAAGACCGGCTGGACAACAACGCACACAACTGCAAGGAACTCTTCAACATCGTGAAAGAGCTCTCCAACCCCAACGCCGGAAACAACGACATCACCCCATCGCAAGACCTCTGCAACTCCCTCGCCTCCTACTTCCACAACAAGATCGCGGACATACACAACAGCTTCAGCATCCAACCGACGCACGCCACGACCACAGCAACGCCGCCCACCACCACCATCCGCGCCTGGACTCCGATCAGCACCGAAGACACCGTCCGCATGATGAACTCCGTCCACTCCGGATCTCCGACCGACCCCTGCCCTCACCACGTCTTCAACAAGGCCGACGCTGTCATCGCACCCCACCTGCGGGACATTATCAACACCTCATTCGACACCGCCACCTTCCCCGAGAGCTGGAAGCACGCCGAACTCAGCGCTCTACTCAAGAAACCCACAGCAGACCCCACCGAACTCAAGAATTACCGCCCCATCTCGCTCCTCCCGTTTCCAGCCAAAGTCATTGAGAAGACCGTCAACAAACAGCTGGCGGCCTTCCTCGAGACGAACGGATCCCTCGACCCCTCACAGTCTGGCTTCCGAGCCAACCACAGCACCGAGACCGCCCTCATCGCTGCCACCGACGACATCCGAGCCCTGATGGACAACGGAGAAACAGCGGCCCTCATTCTCCTAGACCTCTCCGCGGCATTCGACACTGTCTGCCACCGCACCCTAGTGCAGCGCCTCAGCAACGTCAGAATCCAGGAGAAGGCACTGGAATGGATCGTCTCCTTCCTCGACGGAAGAACACAGAGAGTCCGCCTACCACCGTACAAGTCAGAGGCCACCGAAGTCATCTGCGGCGTCCCTCAAGGATCCTCGCTGAGCCCCACCCTCTTCAACGTCTACATGAGCCCCCTCGCGGCCATCGCACGCCAACACAACCTCAACATAATCTCCTACGCCGACGACACCCAGCTGATCCTCTCCCTGACCAACGACCCCGCCGCCGCCAGAGCCAACCTGCACGAAGGGATGAAAGATGTAGCCGAGTGGATGACGACCAGCCGCCTGAAACTGAACTCAGACAAGACGGAGGTCCTCATCCTGGGCTCCTCGCCCTCCGCCTGGGACGACTCCTGGTGGCCCCCCGCCCTGGGCACCGCACCCAAACCGACGGACCACGCACGCAACCTGGGCTTCATCCTGGACTCCTCCCTCTCCATGACCAGACAAGTCAACGCCGTCTCCTCGTCATGCTTCAACATCCTGCGCATGCTACGGAAGATCTTCTGGTGGATCCCCCACGGAGACCAGGAAGACCGTCACCCAGGCCCTCGTCACCAGCCGACTGGACTACGGCAACGCCCTCTACGCCGGAACCACCGCCAAGCTCCAGAAGAGACTCCAGCGGATCCAGAACGCCTCAGCCAGACTCATCCTCGACGTCCCACGAAACAGCCACATCTCCGGACACCTGAGAGACCTGCATTGGCTCCCCGTCAACAAAAGAATCACCGTCCATCTCCTCCCCCACGCACACAAAGCCCTACACGATCTAGGCCCGAGCTACCTCAACAACCGAATCAACTTCTACGCTCCCAAACGCCACCTCCGATCAGCCAGCCACGCCCTCGCCGCCGTCCCAAGCATCCGAAGAGCGACAACAGGAGGAAGGTCCTTCTCCTACCTGGCCGCCAAGACCTGGAACTTCCTCCTGGCCGACCTGCGCTTGACCCGAAGCTCAAGACCTGGCTGTTCGAGCAGTAACGGCACCCCCCCCCCCCCCAAGCGCCTTGAGACCCTACGGGTAAGTAGTGCGCTCTATAAATGTCTTTGATTGATTGATTGGCAGAATCCTTCCTTCAGCTCCTGACTGGAGCTCAGTGAGGATGCAATGTTGACTGTGGCGTACTTGGTAGTCTTTGGTGGTTCGTCAGTGGCTGTTGTCTCGCTGTGTGAGCTCCGCCTGCTGAATGCCCCTCAGTCTTTTTCTTGGCAATATTCATAACAGCAGCCCCTCCTGGTATGCAGGGGTTGCCGCTGTACTTTAAAGCACAGGCGCAAGCCCCTCTGGTGGAAACACCTCCACCCCAGTGATTAAGGGTCTCAGCATGCTCACAGTAGCAACATTACTAGTGGCCCCTCCTGATATATAGTGTCACCGCAGCACGGTGGTACAAGTTTGGCAAGTCCTGCATGGCTCTAAATTATGGCTCAGTCCACAGCTACCCTCATCGGGCATATGGGGTTGTTGAACCGGCACTCTGGCACATGGGCTACAGCCCGATTATTCTCACACTTTGCACAGGGTTTCCTTGCGGTAGGGCTCTTCACTCTTTCTCGCTCCCTCCAATGCTCTTCTCTTCCACACATGGCATTTTTGTTTTGGCAAGCAGGAAAGAGCTGCTGTTGCAGGCTCCAGGGCGATGGTCATGGTTTTCCTGGATGATGTCCCCTCACCCAGCAGGAGAACTAGCAGGCCTTTTCCCCCAGATCTGGCCATAGGAAGAAGTCTTGCAGAGCTTCCCCTCCTCACACAGCCTGTCTGGCTGCTTTGGAGATGACAAATGTTGGTGTCTCAACCTCCACTTCTTATAGTGCTTTTCAGACACCAAATGTTGTTTAGGGTGTGAGTATTTGAAGTTTTGAAATGTACACTTTCCTTCTGAAAGGATGTCTTTCGCAGCAGGCAAAGACTGGAGCAGATTGACACACAACACAATTCATGGGCGGTGTAAATATTGTAAATGTAGTCTTAACCCTGTGGTAAAACAAGAATATATTGATGGGGATGTGAGGAGTGCCCAACAACTTCTAGAATCAGGGGAACGGATTAGGGCATGTTACGTAAACTGTAGGTCCTTTCCCAAACATGCTGGGGACATATGGTTAAGTATTCATAATGAAGCATGGGATATGGTTTTTCTAACGGAAACCTGGTTGAGAGAAAGCTCTCTACCTGATATATATCGTTCCAACAATAGATTGGGGGGCGGGCTGGCAATCATAGTCTGTGATAAGTGGGAGATTTCCTATAAACAACTGGAGGATACTGGTCCTATTGAGGCCTTATCCTTTAATATCTAATGTACTAATTTCCCTATAATGTCAGGCCTACTTATCTACAGACCACCCTCCTCCCCTGTGAGTCATCTAACGGAAGTCTATGAATACATTGGTAGCCTGGTGTCAAAATATTAATTCTTTACTGTCCTGGTGGATTTTAACCTCCATGCCGATACTCTGGATGACCCGATGGTTATAAAACTGACAGACACTCTTCAGGGCTTTAACCTTCTCAGAAGGTTCAAGTGGCTACCCATAAAGGAGGCCATACTCTAGACCTTGACTTTACTAATGATCAGACCCTAACCATTGATTCCATTCAACAGGTAACCTGGTCGGACCATTTTTTGGTCTCTTTTGGTATATCCAGGGGCCTTAAAGTAAAGGGAGGGTTACCCCCTACCAAGGAGACGAGAAATTGGAGGAATATCACCCTTGCCAACTTTGGTATGGAGTGGGAAAAAAATCCCTTTTTCTTTAACTGGAGACCCCTCATATGATATTACTATTTTTGAGACATCAGTAGTTGCCACTTTGGATAAGCTGGCTCCAGTTGTAAGAAGGACCTCGGTTAGAAAACCCCCTTCTGCCCCTTGGTTTACTGATGAACTCCAAAAACTAAAGACTGCCTGTAAAAAATTGGAAAGGGCTTGGCGACGAGGTTATTCACCTGAAGCTAAGATCATTTATAGGAGGTCCCTAAGGACTTTTCATCGGAGGAAATGCCTCAGTATGAAAGAGTATTATTCTAATCAGATTAAGGCCTCTAATGATTCCGCAAAAGAAATCTTCAGGATTGTGGAAAGCTTTACAAATCCCCAGGCATCACAAAGCACTATTCATTCCTCTAAAGCCTTGTGTGATAGTCTGGCTACCTTTTTTCACGAGAACATTTTAGAAATCTATGCCTTGTTCCCTCCACATAAAGGTGGGGAGTTTCTCTTTCCCCCTTTGGGTAACACACCGCGGTGGTCTTATTTTGAGCCATTTGATGTAGAACATTCATTAGTTGACCTAAAACGGGTCAAATCTGGGTCCCCAGTTGATCCTTTGCCGGCAAGGTTTTATAAGATCTTGGCCTCAGCACTGAACCCAGCATTAAATTTAATTTGGAATCAATCGCTGAAGACTGGTATTTATCCGGTTGATTGGAAAAAAGCCCTGGTGAAACCCATTTTACAAAAGCTAAGCGCAGACCCTATGGTCTTAAAAAAGTATCGTCCCATATCTCTTCTCTCAGCTCCTGCTAAAATTTTGGAAAAAGAAGTGCAGAGGCAGCTGTCTGATTTTTTGGAATCTAATAACCTGCTGCATGATTCACAGTCAGGCTTCAGAAAAGGTTTCAGCACTGAAACTGCCCTGCTGGAAGTTGCTGAAACTTTAACACCTTGGCTGCTAAGGGAATTTTTCTCCAGTGCTGAATTATTTAAAAGCCCCTTGTTCATGACGAGCTCAGCTCGTCATCAGCACAGCTCCACTGTGCCTCATGACGAGCTGAGCTCGTCATGAGCATCGAAGGGGTTAAGGGAATCTGTGGATCAGGGACACTGTGCAATGTTTGTGTTGTTATATCTTTCTGCAGCATTTGACACAGTGTCCCACAAGATCCTATTGCACAGATTAGAAAGCCTTGGAGCTTCAGGTTCGGTTCTGTCCTGGTTTCGGACCTTTCTTAAGGGGCGCCCGCATCAAGTGACGCTACATCCATTTACCTCCGAAACCAAGTGGCTGCCGTGTGGAGTCCCTCAGGGCTCTGCCCTGAGCCCTACTCTTTTTAATGTTTACCTGGCCCCTTTGGCTTCAATAGTTGAGAAGTGCAGTGTGAGGGTTGTCAACTATGCAGACGACACCCAACTGTTGTTCTCCTTTAAGGAAACGGAGGGGGGGATCTGACTGGCTTCAAAAACTGTCTGTTAAACATCGTGTCATGGATGTCAGATAACTGCTTGAGGCTTGATACTGAAAAGACAGGGGTCTTCTTTTTTAACAATAAATCTCCGATGCACTCTGCTCAGTGGTGGCCTACTGCTCTTAACCCTCCCCCAATCCCGGCCAAGTCTGTTCATAATCTAGGCTTTAAAATGGATACAGAAATGTCAGGAAAAGACCATATTGCACAGCTGTCGTAAGTGTGGTTTTGGAAATTGAAAACCCTGCGCAGATTTCTACATTACCTTCCTATGGATTGCCGGCAATCGGTGGTACATGCCACCATTACCTCACACTTGGATTATGCCAATAGTCTTTTTATTGGTTTACCTGAGTACCTGATTTCAAGACTCCAGCTTATTCATAACGTGGCAGCCAGAATCATCAGAAATATTCCTGTAAGACATAGTATATCCCACCATCTGGTGAGTCTTCATTGGCTGCCCATAAAGAAAAGAGTTTTGTTCAAAACCATGATGTTGGCTCATCGAGCCCTTCATGATACTGGCCCTAAGTATCTCAGAGTAAGAATTCAGAGATACTTACAAACAAGAACTTTGAGATCGAACAGTCAAAACCTTCTAAAAGTTCCCAGATTTTTGTACGAAAAAGCAGCAGCGGACCTCAGAGTGCCGCACCTAAACTCCAGTGCCAATGAATCAATGTTCAAGTAGGTTTGGTATTGTGCTGCCAACCCCGACACCAGCTGCTGTTTGGCGTCGCTGTGCTCTCCAGATCAGTTGAACAGTTTTTTAATTGCTTATGGGGGCGCACCAAAAATGAAAATCCAAAAAGAAATAAGTAGAAAAATGTTCTTTATTTATCTTTGTCCAGCTAAAAAGCACATCAATAAAATATGTAGCGAGTTCAGCCAACGCGTTTCACTCCCTACCAAGGAGTTTCTTCAGGGCGCTGCAGATCTTTTCGGTGTGTTGTGTTTGAGAGTTCCCTCTGTAATCACACTAGTATTTCTCCGGTCATTTCTTCATTCCGACATGATTCTTAAAATTCTTTGAAGTACCTCTCTTCCCTTATCTTCACACGTTATCACGGACTTTATATATCTTGTCCAAAAAGCGGTTCTGGTACTCCAATAAATACCCGTCCCTGGCTGTATTTGTTCGAGGTGGGTACAGTGCTGTAATGACAGTCGTTCGGTTTCAGCGTCTCGCCATGCCAACTCTCAAACACAACACACCGAAAAGATCTGCAGCGCCCTGAAGAAACTCCTTGGTAGGGAGTGAAACGCGTTGGCTGAACTCGCTACATATTTTATTGATGTGCTTTTTAGCTGGACAAAGATAAATAAAGAACATTTTTCTACTTATTTCTTTTTGGATTTTCAAGTTCCCAGATTTGCTAAAAGTAGGAATGGGGGACCTGCTTTTTCTGTACGTGCCCCCATGGTGTGGAATTCAATGCTGGAGGAACTCAGAAGGATAGAAGAGGAATCTCCTTTTAGAAAGGCCTTAAAAACCTGGCTGTTTTGACTGAATTAACTGTTCTGCCATGCTTTGGTTGTATTTTTGTAGTATACCATTTTTTTTAGGAAACTGCGCCGGGACACTTCCGTTGGAGGTAGCTGTGCGCTATATAAGTGTTTAATAATAATAATGGGAGTGTCCAGAGCTCACACCTGGTTGTCAACCACAGTGATAAATGCATCAAAAGGTTAATCTAAGGCTCCCTGCCCTACTCCTTATGATTCCCTTATCAGCCCCATCGCCTTTCCTGAGATGTGTCCAGGCCCCTTACTTGCTTTTGAAGTGTAAAGGAAGAGTCCCGTCCTCCAGTAGATGTCTCCCTCATTTACAGGAATGTAGCAATACACAAATCTGTCTGGGGGATCCTCTCCTCCTCATTTCTACACCAGGCAGGCCTGGACTTCCTAAAGTGTAAACCAGAGTCCTCCATGTAACCTGCCTCCGAAAAAAGCACAGTTTTAAGCATTTTCCTGAATGGCAGCAAGCGCGTTTCCTTGCGCAGGCTAATCTGCAAGTTGTTCCAAACCATCGGAATTGCATTGGAGAAGGCTCACCCACCTAATGAGGATAGTTTAAAGCGTGGACACACCAAGAGGGCGGCCTCTACTGATCGCAGTGTACTGCTTGGGACATAAGGGATCAACCGCTCCCTGATGTACTTAGGGGCTTGACCAGGTAGGGCTTTAAGTGTGATGCAGAGGCCCTTGAACTTAACCCTCTGCCTAATTGGGAGCCAGTGAAGCTCCCGTAGTAGTGGTGTGGCATGCGTCCTTCTTGGTTGTTTTAGGATTAGTCTGGCTGCATCATTCATGACTATTTGAAGTCTGGCCAGCTGTTGTTGGGGGAGGCTGGCATATAGCGAATTGTTATAGTCCAGGCGCGCCAGAATCATAGCAGATACCGCCCGTCTGAGCATGGCCAGGGTCAAAAGTGGGGATATTTTCTGCAGTTGCCTTAATAGGCCCGTACAGGTGCCAACCACTGACGAGACTTGTTTCGACTTAGAGAGTTTGGCATCAATATGGATGCCCAAACTTTTTACCGCCTCCGCTGGTTCCGGAGCAGGACCCAGTTCTATTGGCCACAGGAGATCATTCCAGGGGCTGGCTGCTGTGGTAATTGCCAGCACCTCTGTTTTATCAGGGTTTAACTTAAGCGAATTGGCTGTCATCCAATTTACTGTAAATTTGTATATATTTTGAAGTCTCAAAGGAGCTGTGGGTGAATTATCGATTTGTATGATGATCTGCGTATCATCAGCGTAGTTGTAGAGCCAGCACTCCATCGAGTTGAGCGCAGCGACCAAGGGTTGCAGGTATGCCTTAAACAAGAGAGGTGAGAGTGCAGAGCCCTGGGGTACTCTGCAAGTAAGACCTGCTGGTTTGGACACCAAGTCCGTCAGTTGGACTTTCTGCAAGCGATTATTCAGAAAAGAAGCCAGCCAGGCATGGGCAGTGCCCCGGATGCCGAGGTCCCTCAACCGCGACAATAGTCGGTCATGATTGACCGTATCAAATGCCGCGGAGAGGTCCAGCAGCACCAGGGCACATGGATCTTTTTTGTCTGCCCTAAGTCTCAGGTCATCCAGCACAGAAAGCATGACCAGTTCCGTGCTGTGATGAGCCCTAAAGCCGTCCTGATTGGGATCAAGGAGATGATTATTTTCAAAGTGGTTCGAGAGTTGGGGAAGGACATGTTGTTCGATTACCTTAGCCAGGAATGGCAGTTGTGAAATAGGCCTGAAATCTTTCAGGACCTTGTCATCAGCCCCAGGTTTCTTTAACAGCAGGATCAGGTGAGCCTCCTTAAGGTTGTTCGGGACCTGTCCTATTTCAAGGGACCTATTGAGAAGGGAGAGTACATCATCCTCTATCCCTGGCCAAGCTAGCTTGGAGATCCTAGATGGACAGGGGTCCGCTGGTGAACCAGACTTCACTCGGCCCATCAGTACTGCCAGAGACTCCCTGGTGAGTGGTACTAATGTTGTTAACGGACGAACAACCCGTGATGGTAGAGGGTTACTGGAACCACTGAGACTGGGAGTGTGATCGATTTCCATCAGGAGATCCGATATTTTGTTTACGAAGAAGGATTGGAATTTGTTACAATCTTCTTGGGTAAAGGAGGGGATCTGCTCTTTAGTTTTTCTAAGCTCCGATAGAACCTTAAAGATTTCTTTCTGGGGGTTATGGGCAGTGGCAATATGGTCTTCATAGAATTCGGCCTTCCTAAGTATAATAGCTTGTTTGTAAGTGGCGAAAGCCCTTACGTATGCGGCCCGTGTGTTGGAGTCATACTCCTTGCGCCAGGCTCTCTCGCTCTGGTGCAGAGACCGTTTTAGTGACCTCATGGCCTCATTAAACCATGGGGCCCGTTTTCCCCTATCCACTATTTTCATCCTCTGTACGGGTGTGACTACATCGATGGCTCTTGTAAGCTTTTGTGATAGATTTCGCCTTTGTGACAAGTACGTGCCTGAGTACCTTTTAGCGTGGATACTAGAACATCCGCTCTGATTTTGTCCCAGCTTCTAAGTGATTTCCAACCAGGTGGTGGATTTGCCAATCGCCCTGGGAGTGTCAACTGCCCCTGCAATAGGTGGTGATCTGACTATGAGCAGGGGGAAATCGTGACTGGGCTAGGCATTGGAAGCGTGGACCAAATTAGGTCCAGTGTATGACCTTTCTGGTGTGTCGCGCCCACCACCTTTTGATCGAATTCTAGTGCTATCATGGCCTCTTCTAACTGCTTTGCCTGGCAGTCCTTGGGAGTTTTCTCCCAGTGGAAGTTAAAATCTCCCATTATCAACAATCCTTCGTAGCGTGAACGGAGGTCGTGGTCTAATTCCAGTAGAGCTTGAATGAAACCAGGTGGAGTGCGTGAGGGGCGGTAAACTAGAAGTATGACCACACAGTCCGAAGCGGAACAGAACTTAACCCCCAGCGCATCTGCGCCCTCCAGGCTTTCTGAGCAGATGATTTCAGTTTTGAAGGAGCTATTGTAGAGGAAGGCTACCCCTCCTCCCTTCACATTTCCCCTTCTATTTTTGTGAATGGCCATAAAGTTTGGTGGAAGTGATGCAACTAGATCAGGGATGGAGGACACTTCTAACCAAGTTTCCGTAATGCCCAGGATTTCCATGCTACCCTTCTGAAGTAATGAAAAGACTTCAAGGTTGTGTTTTTGCAGCGAACGCGTATTAAGAAGTGCAAGATTGCAGCTTTGTGGTAACCGCGCTTTCTTTATTTCTCTTGAGGTGCCCTTCCCTTTAGTTATGTTCCCCCGCGGTTTTAACAGTCCCTCATGTCGTAGTGCCACCCCAGTTGAAGGATTTAGCTGCAGGGTAACCCGATTTAGTGACAGGAGTGTTTGCCTGGAGTATTGGGTGCGAGGGCCAGGGGTCTTGGGCCCTGGTCCCGGCTGGACGCGGACGGGCGCAGACGGGCTTGCCTTAGGAATGCCTTCGGCGCGCCCGCTGCGCACGTGCACTGCGCGCTTGCTCCAGCCTTGCCTTTCCAACCCATAGCTCCTCCCACCCACCACTCAGCCCTGCTGTGCAGCTGCTGTCTAAGAAACAACTAGACCGGGATTAGCCCGGAGATGAGGACCGAAAGTGAGGGAACGGGGAGTGCAATGCGTGGAGATCAGTGGCACAGGTACAATTTATCAAGCGATTTTAAAAATGAGTGAAAAAGAATTCCTTCAATTCTCGGCGATTATATAAACAGGTATAAGTTTTACTGTCTGCATTCAAAGCACGCAGCGATCACCTACTCGGCACACCACAAGTCTGGTGTGACCCTCTGCTTTATCCCTGTACTGCACCAATCCTAGGCACACACACCTCCTGTGCAGAGTCACCACTCCTGTGAATAAATGCCAATTTGCGTATTGTAGCAATATTGTGATGCACGATTTGCAAGATCTTCATTGCAGTTGTGTGTGTAGGTGTGCGTGGTTTCTGTATCTGTTTAGGTTTGTGTGTGCATGTGTGTCCATATATGTGAACCAATCTTTTTGCTCGTTTATCTGATGCTGTGTTGTGTTTACTCTGTTATAGATGTCTCTCCAGTGTGAGGAATTATTAAATTCAAATAGCCTTGATATCTCATATTGCACATGTGGCATTGATTGAAGTTGATGGCAATTGTTAGTTTAAATGTTAGCCACTCTTCATTTCAAAATGTTTTCGATGTGTAGCCTTTCTTTTACTGCTATGAAATGATTTTCATTCTCATGAGTACAGTTATCCGATGTCTTTCATTGGTGCAGTTGTTAATCATGTTTGGGAATTTTGTTGAAGTGGTGGATGTCACAGTAAATGCGCTTTAAACATAATGATTGTTTGTCTGATTACAGTATCCAACTGTAAGCGTTTACCGTTTAAGCAAATTATGTTAATTTATATAAATTTTAATACAGCAAACCACGGTTGTTTTTAACAGTTGCTTGTAAACACTGTCTGTCCCCATGTCCCTTTCCTCCATCTGGTAATCCCACCCTATGGTATTTGCACAATTTCTATGGTCTAAATCTATTTTGGCTTTTTAGCCCTTATTGCATCAGACCCATATTGTTTCATTTTATATATTTCATTTTGGAATAAGAATGCATTTGTGTGCATTCTGAACACTCCCCTCTTGCTACATTGATTCAGGCATTGTTCACCGTAAGCGAATAATAATAGTCTATTCTTGAATGGTTCTGCAAAGAAAACTTGAAGGAATTCTTGGAGCGCTCCATGGGGGTACTTAGATCATAGATAGTAAGAAATCTATATTCTGTTCAGAATTTGCTCTCAACATGCTATCTCTTATCATCCCAAGACAGGCGGTGTCATGAATAGATTGTATCCAACAAATGATAAAAAGCGATTAATCTTAAAGGAAACTTTTGGATAAATATGGGCGCCATTCCTAATGTGATTACCTGCAGGGGCTTTTTTTTTTACTATCCATAGGTTATTTAGCATTATAAAGTTAATAAAAACATCCAAAGCTGGAGGCATTTCAAGCACTGTAAGAGTTCAGTGCGATAGATTAAAATATATGTCAAAAAAGAAAAACACATTACCTTTTTTTAGATCAACATAAGTCACATGTAATAATGCACTGCTCAGGCTAATTTTTTTTCAAAATGTTGTAGGGTTACAGTAGAAGCAGAAGTCCTATTGCAAAATTCAAAAAAACGTATATTGTTATTATATAAGGTTTTACCTTGACCACTCATTATGGGATGCAAGTATTCAACCAATGCAACACAGGGTCCGCCAAAATTGATGTATAGAAAATATAAACAAGTGTAAGTAGTATTTGCCTTATATATGCACTGCATATGACCCCACATAAAACACCAGTCACGATATTGCTAAGTGACATATCGATGGCATCATTGATGACATCAATGATAACATCTTCCAATCATGCCAACATCGCTCATGTGCAGTTGGATTAAGCCATTGGGTAGCTTTGTGCCTTGTCTCATGTGAGCAACCAAACCACATTGCACTTAACCTTTGCAAAGTGCAACAGACATTGGCTAATGAGTTTGCACCTTCGACCAAGCCCTATGGACAGTTCTCTGCACCTGGTTAGCACACACTACAGGCAACAACTGTGCACAACATAGTTTACGTATAGGGCCATGTTTATATCTTCACACAGAGGTAAGCCATCTTTGAGTGGCTCACTTCTACAGTATACATGCTTGAGCCGTGTTAATTGAAGCATATTCATCAGCAAAGCCCTGCACCCAATCATGTATAGCTACTAAGGGCCATATGTATGAACGCATTTTCCCATAGACACAGAATGGGTAAAACCCTTTGATACATCTGGCCGTAAATTCCCACTTTGCACAGTCTTTGGCCATAGCAATTGTTCAGATGACTCTGGTTTTTCCAACTTCTCCAGATCCTGCTTATATTTCTCTTTATGCTACTCATCTTGCTACTTGGCCTGGACAGCTGGAAGGTTTTTTCTAGTCTCCGGTTGTTCTCCTTTCTGCTGGATATTATTTGTGGATGAATTTTAGGCTCCCAGTTACATGCTGGCATCTGGGTTTGTTTACCTATTCCTACGTACTTAGAAGACTCTGCACCTAGTGCCAAGAAGAACTGAGACACCAATGGAATCTAAAGATGGATCTGGTCCAAGAATTATTAACTGCAGTCAGCAACTTGACTCTCCAAGTCCAAAGCTTGACCATAAAAAATGCCTCGCTGGGGCAATCATTTGCCATACTGCAATAAGGTCCTTTCAATCTCCCTTTTGCTGGCTTGGTGAAATTAAAGTTTGACAGAAATGCCAAAAAACTTAACACCTTTTGATCTATTCCACATTTACACAACCGATAGGTCCAAGGTGGGCTTTATAGTCAGTAACACCACAGGAAATGCATTAGTGTCGGCTATGCCTTTAGTTTTGGATGCCAGTCCTTCTCTACATAATTTCCCTGCCACAAATACATATGAATATTACCAATTCTGGTTACGGTTTCGGTTCTTAAACCATTGAGAAAATGTATTGATTCATTCATCGAGTACTTAGTACCAAACGATCAGGGCCTGATTATGATGCTGGGCGGAGGCCCCAGTGCCCAACATCATGGCAATTGAAAGACCACCCGACATGCAGGCAGTCATTCCGACCACTGAATTATGATAGTGAAATGGTGTGGTGGTTGGAAACTGTCCTTTTCATTGCAACTTGTGCTGCAACCCAGATAAGGGGCCACTGTACCTGCCGCAATGGAAAAGGACCATATGCGCACATCCATGCAATGTGTACCATGCACCCACGTTGCATGGCTGTGTGTGGGGGCACTACATGTTCAAAAGGTCCACTTTTCAGTGGCGCTCAACAGAGGGAGGCCCTGTTTGAGGCTCCCAAATGTTGTGTCCGACAACCTTACCATGGTGATGGGACCGCCATGAAAAGGCTGTTCGGAAATCATTTGGAGAAGAGACATGGGTCTTAATGGCACACACCGACACCTGACTTTCACCTTTGAAGTAATGAATGACAACCTACCCTTTTTAGTTCCGGGCGTTATAGTTTGTGATGGCAAATTGGGTACCTATTGCTATCGAAAGCCAGCATAGTGCAACACTCTTCTGCTATGCTTGAGAAATTATCCCTGGGGGATTAAGGATGGACTGCACTATGGAAAATTCCTATTAGTCAATGGAAACTGTAAATGGCACAGTGACTACTTTAGGGTAGCAGAGGATATAAAACATGGTTAGTGTCTAGGGCATTAATAAGAGCTCAGTATTGTACTCAGAAACCTTATAAACCCCTCAAGAATAAAGAAAAAAAAATAACCAAATCCCAAGTGTTATGCTTTTTCCGTCCCTCTATTAATACAGTTAGTTTAATATTTAAACACATTGGCGTAATTTTCTGATCCCCATTGTTCTCATATGAGAGTGGCCATAACCTTAAGGAAGATTCAATCAGGCCCATAACATGGGATCCCACAGACATATCTAGACCTGAAAACATCCCTGTGACATGTTGTCTCCCTGCAATTACTGGGCAATTCAAATGTCAAATCTGTTCTGTGTGCAAACAGACAATAAATAGGTAGGAGTTCGGATCCTGCAACCTAAAAAAAACATTTAGACAACTTACCAGTTGTAGCTCTATGAATGGTGAGCTTACACTTTGATGTCTATGTAGGGAAACAACCTTTACAATGCAACCATTAAATCGCACTACACTTACAACACAGGCATTACATCGCAACCTCCTTTACAACACATGACACTACAACGCAGGCATTACATCGCATACCATTGGAGCTAGATTAGTAATTTTTAACCCCTACACTATCCAACACTTACCCTACTGTTGCACCCCCTGGAGTTACAATAGTCATTTTTGTCCCTACACTATCCAACACTTACCTTAAATGCAATGTAATGGTATGCGTTGTAAAGGTAGTATGCAATGTAATGGAATGTGTTGTAAAGGTCGTTTTTAAAAATGCGATTTAGTGTCATGTGATGTAATGGAAGGCGTTGTAGTGGATGTTGCAATGTAAAAACTGTGTTGTAAGTGTATGCGTTGTAAATGTATGTGTTGTAACGTCATCCATTCGTCTATGTACACAAAAAGTAAAAACACTTATCATTCAACATAAAAGTAGAAATAGATGCAAAACTGAAACTGCCACATCTCTATCACATTTTATTTCAAACAACCACACAGAAAGGGTTCTGGTTTGGCAGGTGATTAAGTATTTTTTTTTGTTACTTCTGAGGTGGGGAAATCTCCAACAACTCCTAAGTGTGAATGTCACTGGATCTCAAAATGTCACTCTGTTAATAAAGGTTACCCTAGATGAGTGGAATAGTTTGATCACTTTGTGATTTACCGTATATACTGTACATTTGATATAGCTTGGTCATAATTTGGACTTGCATTGTGAGTGCTTTTTTGGGGACACAATGATCGTTTTTCTACTCTATTTACTCAACTTATTGCCCAAACATGTCTTCTATTTTTTTGTTATTTTTTTATTGTTGGCATTTCGTATAAAGAGACACAAAGAATAACACAAGGTGCTGTACAGTACTAGCTGGGGGGGGGGGCAACACGCCCGTTCCAGATACACAAATACAGCAATTTACGTGAAAATGCATCTGCAACTCCTCACATAGATGTCTGTAAACAGTTGCTCCATGATTATTAGACATGTAACTCTCTACAGGTACTTATTTAAATTACAACAGTATTACTCAAAATCAATATCCTCGTGCCAGTCAGAGGTTACTACCCAATGGCGATCATATCAAGGGTCAACAGCAGAACTCAGCCAATTTACTAATGGTTCCAAATGTCTTGTCGGCGAGACTTTGTAGGTAGAAGGTCCCAGTAGCATGAAAGTTGTGCCCTGCAGTATGCCACATCCTTGCCCCACTCCCTGGTCGTCTGGTAGCAAATAGCGCCCCCATGTATGGCCACCTGTCCCTTGGCTAAGAGTAGTAACAATGCCGGCAGCTTCCTTGACTTCGGCCGACACATTTGAAACCACTCCCAACAGTGCTACCAATGGGGTGCAAGGCAGCTCATGCCCGGTTATGTCTTTAATATGGTGTAGTATTTTCAGTCAGAAGTTTGCTATCGGTCTACACTGCCAAGCCAAATGTAGAAAGGTCGCATGAGGGCCCCGCATAGCCAGCAATTGTCGTCTGAACGCAAGCCCATCCTGTGTCGTTGTTTGGGAGTGCGGTAGAGGATGTGGGGATCTTTGAAGTAAATGAGTCTGACACGATAGTTGGGAGACAGTCGCTCCAACTGTCTGCATCCAAATTCCCATTGCTCATCTGTTACACTCGCCCCAATGGCCTCCTCCCGAGCTCTGCACAATATTGGTATAATGACAGGGAAGTCCCTTTGTGTTATGTTGTAGATACGGGAGATGAGTTTCCGTCTCATTTCTACAGTTAGTACAATTTCATGTGCCCGTAGTGTAAGGGGTGGGGGACTTAGAAATGTTTTAAAGTTACTCCTGCAGAAGGCACGTATCTGGTGATATAGCAGCGTGTCTAGCGGTGAATGTGGTGTAGGGCCACACATTTGTTGTAGCGTTAGGAAAGTATCCCCTAGGTATAGATCCTGGCCTATCTGGAGATTGTGTATGTATGCATGTTCCTGTGCCTTGGCATTCATTAGCGGGCGTAACAGTGGGTTATTGAATAATGGCATGGAGGGAGCATAGAGTATGTCTGTACGTGCCCATTTGCAGAGACCCTCCCATGCCCATCGCATGTTAATACTGTGCCTACTTCTTTGCGCAGTCGTTTGTAAGATTGATAGAGTGCTGTGTTTAAGGGAAGGTGTGCTGCCCTGTCTGTTTCAATTGCCAGGTGTGGCTGGAAAGGTGTAGGGTGCACCCAGAAGTGTAAAAACAGTGCCTGGGCACTGTAGGCATAAAGGGCGTTAAGACCTCCCAGGATATCCTTGGCTGTCCCACTGCCCAAGCCAGCTCGATCATGAGCAATCAAAGGCACTTAAAGAATTGCAGTGTAAGGGAAATGGTAACATTAACAAAGAAGTACAGTAATTTGGGCATGATAATCATTTTTGCCACAGCTATGAGGCCAGCTAGGGAAAGGGGAAGAGTTTTCCACCTCTTCACTCTGTCCTCTATCCAGTCCACAACCCTGCTATAGTTTGCCGTCCACATTTCTTGCATATTGCCACTTTTCCAAATACCCTGATATTGTGTTGAGCCGGTAACCCAAGCTATCGGGTACGCAGTGTTGAATGCCTAAGTCTCAGACTTGAGTGGGATGACAACAGATTTGCTCCAGTTGATTACCACACCAGACATGCCACCGTATCTCACTTGTTCTCTCGTCATGGGCGCAAAATTTTCCTTTGGATCTATCATATACAATGTAATGTCATTTGCGTACATTGACACAGTGAGTGCACTTGTTGTGAACCCTATCCCCCGATTAGCGTGGCGCTGTTGTATGCAGGCTGCTTATGGTTCTGTCGCAATCGAAAACAGCAATGGCGACAGGGGACAGCCTTGTCTGGTGCACCTTGTGATGGATATTGGTTCTGAAACCAAGCTGTTCACTCTCAAGTACGTTGTGGGCAATGTGTAAAGAAGCCTAAACTGTTGAATGAAAAGCAGGCTCAGACCCAACCTATATAGCAGCGGAAACAAGAACCCCCACTCCAGGGAGCCAAACACCTTAGTGGCATCGAGAAGTGCCGCAATCGCCAGGACATGCGGGGCGAGATAATGTAACAGCCCGAACAATGCCCTGAGATTGTGAGAAGTGGATCTCCCCAGCACCAAGCTGATTGGTCGGGCCTGACAATCGGCTGGAGCAATGGTTCCAGTCTGGCGGACAGAAGTTTTACTTCTTGGCTTCAAGTTTAAGCAAAGAAAGTGGGGGGTAAGAATCGCATTGGGAAGGGTCTTTGTCCGGCTTTAATAACGTAATGATAATGGCTTCGCATATGGACCCAGGGAGGGTTCCCAGCTGCAGTACTTCTTTATAGATGGCTAGAAGGTAAGGCACCAGCAGCTTTCAATACTCTTGATAAAATTTGGAGGTGAGACCATCCGTTCTGGGTGCCTTGTCCGCGGGCAGACTACTAATTACCCGGCGCACATCTTCTTCTGTAAACAGCACATCCAAACACTCCCGGTGTGCCCTACTGAGCCACAGTAGTTCTATTGAGTCAAAATAGTCACCCAGAACATGGTCTGGTGGGCTGGAGCAGGACGTGTATAACTATGCATAGAAGTTTCCCATGGTGTCGAGAATGGCGGGTGGAGTGAGCGCCGTGTCACCGGCAGGGGTGACTAGTGCAGTTATAAATGTGAAGCCTCTAGGTGAACACATGAGATTAGCAAGCGTCTTGCTTGGCCTGTCACCCTCGCCGTATTGGCGTGCAGTTGTATATTTGTGTAGGAAATTGGTCTCCCAGACTGCTTCTTCTTGAAAGTCTGTGTGTTTGCTGCAAATGTGTCCAGGTGCTACAGACTACGGCACAACAAAATATTGTGCCTCCAGTATTTGAAATTCTTTTTCTAACCTTCCCAGACTACCACGGATATCACAGAGCACCCAGGATTGGCTAGCTATACAATACCACCGGGTCACCTCTTTGAATGCCTTCCAGAGCATTCAGGCAGTTTCTACTGAACTACTGTTGTGTTCGAAGTATTCCGTTATTTGTGCCCTGATACCTTGTCTAAATACAACATCCAGTAGTGCATTTGGGGGAAGGTGCCATGTAAATGGCCGTATGTAGGGTTTGGGTATAGAGAGAGTTAATGTGACCGGGGTGTGATCTGAGAGTGTGCGGGCATGTTACGTAGCCTCAGTGACCGAGGAGTGGCGAATCCTGGATGTCAACCAGAAATAAATTCTGGACTATGCATGATGCTGCTATGTAATGCATGTACCCTCCCGAGCAGTGGGGTGGAACACTCACCAGTGTCAATCAATTTATAGTCAGAGATTAACCCCTTGAGGACTGTGGCTACCTGCGGATAGTGTGTACGTGAAAGTCCAGCTCTGGCATCTGACAGCAACAGAACCGTGTTAAAATCGCTGCCCCAAAGTAGCGCAGCATCCCCATGGCTTGTATTTGGTGCCCTACCTGGCGGAAAAAGATGGGATCCTCCACATTGGGACCATATATGTTTGCAATGATGACCTGCTCATTAAACAGTTTCCCCAGTAATAACAGATAGCGGCCTTCTGGGTCTCTGACAACCTTCACCATATTCCAGGGGACTCCCTTTCTAATCAATGTTGCTACCCCTTGAAAGTAATTCGAGTAGCTTGACGTGTACACCTCACTCCATCTGCTGGATTTCAATCTAGAGTGAGCGGCTTCCCTGAGATGGCGTATCCTGTAAGAGGCAGATATCCGCTGCATGTCGGTGAGATATGACTGTACCAATCTTGATATTCTATGGTCATTCAGACCTCGCACATTCCAAGTGATACAATTAATCTTGGACAGTTATACACAAGACATGTAAGATTGTGTTTCAGCAGAAGTGAGGCCATCGCTAGGAACCTGGGCTTCCGGATATGAACCCCTTACCTCCCTAGTGTGATGGCTGTAGAAGAATTGAATTGTTGTTCCCTGGATGTGAATCGTGAAACAGAAAGGTCAGTATGTACTGCAACAAACAATAAGAAAACATTAACATTCCCCACCCTCTCCCTACTCACACCAACCCCCCAATCAGGTTGTGCTTTCCCATTGAACACCCTACTTGAAACATACGCCCACAGAACGTGGGGCTATAGGGAATCATCTCGGAGGGGGCGTGAATTTGCCAGGATACTACCCTGTCACGTAGCAACAGGGTGGCCGAGCGTGGTTAGGACTACCAATATACAGTTCCAGCAATCGGATTCAAAAGGAAGAAGAACTCTAAGAAATGGTTTATATCTCGAAACTAAGTATAACACTATTAGGACCATTGGGAGGGCAACAATAATTAGTCATTGTCACTTAGCTGACTCTGTGATGTTGTGTCTTTCTCTCGTTCTTTATCATGTTGCACTGGCCTCTGTGAAGACCATGGGTTTACCCCCTGTCTGTACCCGGAGTTTGGTGGGGTAAAGCATTGCACTTTTGGTGCCAGATGTTTGTAGCAGTTTTTTAGCTGGGAATGAACTAATGAGCAGTTTTTTAGCTGGGAATGAACTAATGCCGTGCCGCTTGGGTGAAGTCTGGGTAAAATGCAATGGCATTGCCCTGGTACTGTAGCTCTCCTCACCCACGGGCCAGTCGTAGAACAGTGTCTCTGTGCCTATAATTTAATAGGCGGGCCAGGATCGGGCGTGGTTGAGCACCAGGGGAAGGTCTGGGCCCCAGATTGTGGTGGGTGCGCTCCACCAGGAACATGGTAAACAGGTCATAAATGAATAGGTCTTGCAGGAGTCCTTCAATGTATTTCTCCATGTTAACTATGTTCGTGGATTCTGGTATGCCTTTAAGACGTACGTTGTTTCTCCTCAATCTTGCTTTGAGGTCCTCATTGCACACCCTTATCCCTTCAAGCACTTTGTCCATGTGAAGAAGGCGGTCTTGTGTCTCCACCTGGCGATCGTCTGAGTAAGAGACTCTTGTTTCCAATGTGTCGAGGCTATTTTCATGTTTTTCCACCTATGATCCATTCGCACTGGCATCTGAAACATGAAACATGATCTTGCTATTTTTGGAGGAAAAGTTAAAGTCGTCCACCGAGTGGAGGCATGGTAAAGTCATGAAGACTTACTGGCCTTTGGATGAGGAGGGGAGGGCGGAAGCTTTGAACCCTGACCACTACCTGAATAAAGCTGATCTAATTTATTCTTCTGGCCTTGAAAACTGAATCGAAAACCCATCTGGTGTCTCCTTCTGCAGCTCTTCGAGAAGTTCTCATTTAACCTGCACCCTGAACAACTGTACATGTTTCTGATTCTTATAGGATTTTTGAAGCATGTCTTCTAACTGTTCTAAAAATGATCTGTTTCTAGAGAAGGGCGTATGTAGCAGTCCCACTTTTTGAGCCCCTTCAGCTTGCCAATCCTTCAAGTACATTTGACATTTGATATCGGACAGCCACATTAGAAGCCATAGAGAATGCAGATGCTTTCAAAATATCAAAGATACCTCTGATAGGAATTTGCCTTGTATTTCCATATTGAAAAATAATTCATAACAGTTAGAACCTTCCTGCATTCCTGAGGTGAAAGCCTAACAATCTTTCACTTCATATTGAGAGACTTAAACCACATAAACTGTTGCCCTGAAGATGAGATTTAACCCTGAATAACCATTTTTCAAGTTATTTTCCACTGTCTGGTCCACCAAGTTCATAACTGAAACGTTCAACGTTAGCCACCATCGGGTCAATCTGAATCTATGAGGGAATTTCCATGTCACCTTTGGCCAAGGTGAACAAATATGTTAAGAACTTAGGAGTTCTACCTCCTCCAGGTTTTTTCATTCTCTTAGAAGTAAATTCATTTATAGTCATAGCCAAACAAGCCTTAGAGTAGAAATTAAATTTTTTAACTAGCCCAGTACTAGTGCTCGGCATCTCCTCCTTCAAAGGTACCAGTATATTATCCCCTAAATACCTAAACAAAGTTAAAAGTTCGGACTTCTGTATGGATTTCCTCATATAAGTTGCTTCAGGAGCCTGAACTTCTTCTTCTCCAGAACAGGACATGGCTCTGAAGAAACAGATGAAGGAGAAGAAATACTAAGTATGAAAATCGAAGAGGTGGGAGAGGATAACACATAGTGACCACTGGAATCTTTAGATCCCAATCTAGAGAGATCATCAGACAAAGAGGAAATCGAATGCTGCATTAGTTCCTCAGAGAGTTGAAACTTGAGAAAGCAGAGACAGGAGATGATTTGTCCTGCTTACATCTCGTTCCATCAGCTTCATCCTCTCTCAAACAATTGTGTCAACTGGAGGAGTGCTTTTGTTGCTCCATGATTGTAGAACAAAGGACTAGAAGACTGTTTCTCTGTAAGGAGACCCCCCAAGCACCCAGTCCCTCCTGAAAGTACCAGTGGAAAAGAAAAGGAAAAATTCAATTTCTCCACACTTTTAATATCATATATAACTATATAGATATATTCAATGAAAATGCTAAAGGTTGAAGCTTAGTTATAGCTAGGAAAACATATTTTACCTATACAACCGAAGTTTAAACTAGACAACTTAAAAAATTCTAAATGTATAGTTAGAACTTTTATTTACAATGTATCCACTAACTACCTTCAAATTATTATAAGTAGCGGATTGTGTTACACACTCTTTTTAGCACGCTCACCAGACAACACTAACTATATGTTGCCACTCTACCAGGTACTGTATTGTGACAAATAATGCCCCTGGAGAAGTTAGTGTTGTTATGCATGCTATGATTTCATATGCTATAAGTAATGTACTATGCAAGGGTATAAACAGTGCATGGAAAAGGCATGAGTTGTAGTAAATGTAGTGTGGCAAGTGAGGTGACAAGACTGTGTTCAGAGGTGTGTGACTTATAATAATTCGAAGTTGGTGTGTAAATTATAAATTGAAGTTATAATTCAAGTGTTACAATTTTTAATGTTTCTGTGTTTTATATTTGGTTTGGATAGAAAGAATACATAAGGTATTTCTTCTTAACTATATTATTATCCTTAACCTTTGTTTTATTTATTGAATGTTGATAATTTAGCTTTTTTAATAAAACTGTGTTACAAATTCCAGTGTGGAGTGTCATTGACTGGAGTGTCGTAAAGCGGAGTGTAGAACTGTACAGTGAAAGAGAGTGTCGTAGAGTCTAGTGTCAGTGAGTGGAGTCGAGTAGAGTGGAGTGACAACATACAGTGAAGTAAAGTGTTATACAGTGGAGTGTTGTGTGTGTAATATCATGGGCTGGAGTACAGTGTAGAGGCATGTTGAACTCTAGAGAAGAGTGTTGAACAGTGGAGTGTCATCGACTAGAGAGACATGCAATGGAGTGTGGTGAAGTGAAGTGTCATCATGTAGAGTATTGCAGAGTGGCATAGAGGGTAGCAGAGTGTTGGAGATTTCAGTGTTGTTGAGAGTAGTGTTGTGCAGTAGAGCTGCGGAGAGTCTCTTACAGTGTAGCATTGTCCAGTGGAGTATCATTATTTACAAGAAGAGAGTGCATGGTAGAGTGGCAAGTTGTACTAAGCCAGCTGAAAAGAGTGTGTGATGAGGTCAAATACATATAGTAATTTGAAGGTGGTGTTTAAATTGCAAACTAGAAATATTTTTTAGTTTGTGTAGTTTAAACTTGGTCTGTATACGGAAAATAGGTTTTCCTTTATCATTGAATTTCAATGTTTTTAAATCTTTTTAATAAAAATGTTTTCAGATCGTAGACTCCAGTGTCACTAGAGTAGAGTAGTTATGTGGAGTGTCACACAATAGAGTGGAGAAGATTATTGTAACATCTGTTTTCATAGACAGGAGTATTGCAGGTTGGAATCCAGTTGAGTAGAGTGCAGTAGCACATTGGACAGTGTAGTAAAGTGATATAGCATGTAGTGGCATGTTGTCTCATAAATTGAAGTCAAGTATCGTACACTGGAACAGCGAGTTGTTCAGTCGAATGGCATGTCAGACAGTAGAGTAGGGTGTTGTAGACTGTCATAGAGTGGAGTTGAGTGTTTTAGGGTGGAGAAGGGGGAAGTACAGTGTCATAGAGAGGAGTATTGTCAAGTGAAGTGTTGCAGAGTATAGTAGAGCAGAGTGTTGTAGAGTTGAGTGACGTGTCATATATTCGAATGGCATTTCATTGCAAGAAGTTTAGGCGAGTGTTGTTGAGTGTCATACAGTGTAGTACAGTGGCATAGAGTGGATGGACATAGAGTAGAGTAGAGTGTCATTTACATAGAGTGGCATAGAGTGTAGTACAGTGTTGTAGAGTGGAGTTTCATACAGTGGAGTAGAGTGTCGAACAGCGGATTGGTGTAGAGAGGAATATAGCACAGTGGTGTAGAGTGGAATTGAGTGTAGCAGAGTGGAGCATTTTTGATTAGAGTACACTGGAGAGGGGTAGTGTAGAGTGGAGCAAAGTTTCATACAGTGGGCTGGCGTGTCATAGGAAGAGGTGTGGCACAGCCGCCAGGGCAACTGACTCTGGACCCCGGAGGCTCATGGTTCGGTCCCTGGCACCAGTGGCAGTTCAGCCCAGCACCATGTGACTCTGGGCAATAGCTCGCTTAACCTTTCTGATGACTCCCAGCGCCTTGACACCTTTGCGTAATTGTTCACGCTTTACAAATACTGGACATAGACAGTAGGTGCGTGGAGTGCAGTAGAGTGGAGGAGCGTAAACTACAGTTGAGGAAAGTGTCATTAATGGAGTACTGTGTTGTACAGTGGAGTGTCGTACAGTATTGGAAAGTAGGCTACAGTGGAGAAGAGTGGCATACAGTCTAGTTGTTTTTTGTACAGTGTAGTGATGTATAGTACAGTACAGTGCTGTGGAGTGTGGTAGAGTGGATTAGGAAACAGTGTTATAGAGTACAATGACATTGAGTGACGTAGAGTAGAGTGGAGTACTATGTCAGAGTAGAGTGTAATAAAGTGAGGCGCAGTGGCATACATAGAGTTGCATAATTATTGTATAGTGGACTACAATATTGTAGAATAGAGTGGAGTAGAGTGTTGTACTGTGGCATACAGTATAGTACAGTGTTGTACAGTGGAGTGAAGGGATATAGACAAGAGTAAAGTGTTGGAGAGTGATATACAGTGTAGTGGAGTGTTGTAGAGTGGAGTTGCATAGAGTTAAGCAGTGTGTGAAACAGTGGAGCTGTGTAGAGTAGATTGTTGTAATGTAGCGTAGAGTGAGTTAATGTCTCGTACAGTGGAGTCAAATGGAGTGGTGTAACATAGTGTGGAGTAAAGAACAATAGAGTGTATTGGTGTGTGGTAGAGTAGAATGGAATGGCATGGAGGGGAGTGTCCCGCTGTAGCATAGGTAGTAAACTGTTATAAAAATGGTGTGAGGTCTCAAATAGAAGAGTGGAGTGCTTACTGTATAGAAAAGTGTTTTATAGAGGAATAGAGTGTTGTACATAAGAGTGTACAGGTGTAGGGGTAAAGCGTGGAGTATAGAGTTGTTTACTTATTGTCTCACTGAGCTGCTCACATAGCGCCGGGACACCTCCTAGCGAGGTAACTGTTCGCGCTTTTAGAAATGTCTGTATTATTAATATTACAGTGGAGTGTACAGGGATAGAGTGGAATAGACTGTCGGAGAGTGCCATGAAGTGTGGTAGACATTTATAGAGTCGTCATTTAGAGGGGATGAGAGTGCCAAACAATGGAGCAGTGTAGAGTGGAGTTGCATACATTGTAGTGGCGTAGAGTGGATTACCGTAAAGTGGAATAGCATACAGTGAAATAGCTTACAGTGGAATACTGTACAGTGGAGTGTAAAAGAGTGGAGTGGCGTTAAGTGGAATAGTGTAGAGTAGAGTTGTGTACAGTGGAGTGGCATAGAGTGGAGTAGGGTACAGTGGATTGGCGTAGAGTGGGGTGGCGTACATGGAAGTGGTGTAGGATAGAGTCCAGGAAACTAATAAATAAGAGTGCCGTCTCATACAGTAGAGTGGAGGGCTGTGTCGAACAGTGTTGGAAACTGTCATATAGTGGCGTACAGTGTTGTACAGTAGAGCGTACAGGCATACAATTGAGTGTAAATTTGGACAGTAGAGTGTACAGGCGTGGAGTGTAGTACAGTTTTGTAGAGTAGAGTTATATAGAATGGAGTTGAGGACACTGGAGTGGCGTAGAGTTGAGCAGCATACAGTGGAGTGCTATAAGGTGGAATCATTTAGAGCGGAGTAGTGTGGACTGGTGTGGTGAACAACCGAGTGGTGTAGAGTGTAATAGCGTATAGTGAAGTGGTTTAAACTGGAATGGTGAATTGTGGGGTGAAGTAGAGTGTAATAGCATAAAGTGGACTGGTGTACAGTGGAGAGGAGTAGAATGGAATACCATACATTAGAGGGCCAACGACTGCAGTTGCATACAGTGTAATAGTATAAATTGGAGTGGCATTTAGAGGAATAGCATTGAGTGGAGTATAGTGGAGTGGCATAAAGTAGAATAGTGTAGAGTGGAATAACATAGAATGGAGTGGTGTAGACTAAAATAGCTTGTAGTGGAGTGGCATTGAGTGGCTGACAATGGACTAGCGTAGAATGTAGTGGCATAGAGTGGAATGGTGTACACTGGAGTAGAGTAGGGTGAAGTAGTGTATAGTGGGGTGGTATACAGTGGAACAGGGTAGCCTGGAGTGGTGTACAGTAGACTAGTGTAGCCTGGAATAGCGTACAGTGGAGTAGTGTACAGGGCAGTGGCATACAGTGAAGTTGTGTAGACTGGAGTGGCAGACAATAAATGGGATAGAGTGTAATAGCATACAGTGGAATGCTGTCCAATGGAATAGTGTAGAATGGAATGTGGTAGAGTGGAGTGGCATACACTGGAATGGCGCAGAGTGGAGTAGCATAGGGTGCAGTGGCATAGAGTGGAATATCATAGAGTGGAGTGGCATACAGTAGAATGGCATAGAGTGGAATTGCATATATTGGAGTGGCATAGCGGAGTGGCATACATTGGAGTGGGGTACACTGAACAGACATAGAGTGCAGTTACATACAGTGTAGTAGCTATGAATGGACTGGCATAGAGTTTAGTTGTGTACAGTGTAATAGCATAGAGTGGAGCTACGTAGAGCGGAGTGTTGTACAGTGGAGTGGTGTAGAGTGCAATAATGTATAGTGGAGTGGCACATAAAGGAGTGGTACAGACTGGGTTGGCATACAGTAGCATAGGATGGGAAACATCTATTACAACGCAGTCATTACATCGCACTGCTTTTATAACGCAACTGTTACAATGCAACTGCCTTTACATCACATGCTATTACAACGTCTGCCATTACAACAAATTTCACTAAAATGCATGCCATTACAATGCATTATAAGGTAAGTGATGGAGATTTTTTAGTTTAGGAAGGGTAGAGGTTATGGGGTAGATGGGAATAGTAATGTTTACCCCTACACTATCCAACAATTTACCTACTGTTGCACTCACTGGAGTGGGAATAGTTATTTTTACCCCCACACTATCCAACACTTACCCTACTGTTCTACTCACTGGAGTAGGAATAGTAATTTCTATCCCTACACTCTTCAACACTTTCCCTACTATTGCCCTAAAAGTATTATGCATTGTAATGGTATGCGTTGTAATGGTATGCATTGTAATGGAATGTGTTGTAATGGTAGTTTTTGAAAATGCTTTGTAATGGCATGTGTCATAAAATCATGGGATGTAATGGTAGTTGCGATGTAAAAACTGTGTTGTAAAAGCATGCATTTTAATTGTTTGTGTTGTAAGGTCATATATTCCATGTGATAGAGTGTAATGGCATATAGTGGAGTGGTGTAGATTGGAGTGGGGTCCAATCACTAGCATAGAATGAGGTGACGAGAGTTTTATTGTTATACACTGGAGTGGCATAGAGTGAGTAGTGTACAATGGAGTGGCATACAGTGGAACAGGGTAGAGTGGAGTGGCATACAGTAAAATGGTGTAGAGTGGAATAGCATATAGTGGAGTGGTGTACAGTGGAGTGACGTATACTGTAGTGGTGTAGAGTGGAGGCCCATACAGTGTAAGAGCATAGAATGTAGTGGCATACATTGGCGTTGCATACAGTGTAATAACCCAGAGTGGAGTGGCATAAAGTGGAGTCTGGTACAGTGGAGAGTTGTAGAGTGGAGTGGCGTGCAGTAGAATAGCATATAGTGGAATGGCTACAGTGGCGTGGCATACGGATGTAGGTGACATTTTGCAGCAATTGAATTAATTCAGATTTACCAGTCAACGCAAGGACACACACGGTGACCTTGCCTTCCTTTGTTAATCTGACTTAAGTATTTTATTGTATAACAATCAACAGAAGAGTGTCAAAGTAAGTTGAATAACAAAGAACAAGACTTAAAACCAATTGATGTCAATAGACAGGAAGGAAATTACCACCGTCTAGAGAAACAGAAATTTAGTAAAGGAATAAGGTGCATGTGCTCAGTGAAGAAAAAGAACCCTCAGGCACCGCCTGTAAAGGTCGGTAGCCAATTGTCTTCATTGGGTCCAAAAAGGTTGGAAAAATGAAGTGGTGATAAAGCAGTGCTTTAAAAAGAGCGTGGGCTACTCATCACACAATAATTTTATTAAGAGGGTAGCTCTAACTCTAGTAAAAACAGTGCAAATTAAAGGACTAGTGATTGGTTGAGTTAGTTTGAACCAACAAGTCCTTACTGGAGTGACAAGAAAACAGAGATGGTCAACATGTTTCTGCTTAAGAGCCAAGGATCGGCTCAGCATTCGTCAGGACCACAGAACTCTATCATATACCTTAATGGGCACTCGCTAAGGTGTCCAAAACTAAGGTGTAGAGAAGGAAAAACAAATATAAAAAACGAATACAACCTGATTAGTGTAGACTTCCTATATTGGGTAAGTCTTCCCACAGTCTCACCCCGAGGGGGAGACAAAAAAGTCTGAAAAGTAATAAGAAGAAAACAAAAACAAGTCTGTTTTAAAATGTGACTATTATAACATTTTTCAGAAGCCATGTACTTTCATCAAACATGCACTTACATCAAAACATGCACCAATATTCTGACTAGGAGTAATTATTCCTAAAGAATACAATCTCCGTGACTTGGGACGTTGAGCCCAGAGAAAAACCATTTTAATACATGAATGTTCAAACAAGGCTCCTAATCTTAGAAGTCTGATTTAAATAACACGCAGGTATTTTAGTCTGCGGTCACAGGGTAAATATATAATTAAAAAAAGTGCTCGTCATAATTGTAAAGCCAACCAGAAGGTTGGAGTTGAGGAAATCACAAAGACGACCTTTGAAAGGGGCATATAAAACTGGCCAGTCGAGTTACATATAGAAAAAAACTTACATTTTTAAGCCCTCAGTGGGACCTCATGGGCTAGCGGTGGGGGGAAAACCTTCACGCTCGGTCCATCTATAAATATAACGTGGTGTAACAAGAATGTTAAGAGGCACCCGTATCTGTGTGGAATTGGTTAACCAAGTGATGGCAGTAAAACGGTTTCGCTGCATGCACCTACTTTATCCGATGCGACTCCCCGCCTTCGGACCTATTCAAACCGCGACCGCCGCCCGTAACACCAAGCGGCAATGAAGGCGCGGGTTTGTTTTGTATGTGAGAAACGCGGAAGCGCCGGAGGGGCGCGGCTCGCGTTAGCCAGTGGTCACGTGCTCTTGCTAGGTCTCAAAAACATTTAAAGGGGCCTCATTACTCGCTTCAATTGTCAGTGCAAGGAAAGTGAAAAAGACCTGTTATCTTGGGAAAAAGTCAGAAGAATATTGGCAAAAGAAAGGGCACAGAATGGAATGGTATTTAAATAACGCCCCATTTAAATTCACTAAGTAATGCTGCAATATAACGCTATATCAGCCCAACCCCAGCAGTATTCGTAATTCTGTGATGCTGCGCCACAACACTACCTGACAAATTGCTGTGCACCAAATGAGAGCTATTTTAGGAGGAGGAAGGGAGGAGGATACTGTTAGGGAAAAAAAGTGGGGAGTGGGGTCCAATCACTAGCATAGAATGAGGTGACGAGAGTTTTATTGTTATACACTGGAGTGGCATAGAGTGAGTAGTGTACAATGGAGTGGCATACAGTGGAACAGGGTAGAGTGGAGTGGCATACAGTAGAATGGTGTAGAGTGGAATAGCATACAGTGGAGTGGTGTACAGTGGAGTGACGTATACTGTAGTGGTGTAGAGTGGAGGCCCATACAGTGTAAGAGCATAGAATGTAGTGGCATACATTGGCGTTGCATACAGTGTAATAACCCAGAGTGGAGTGGCATAAAGTGGAGTCTGGTACAGTGGAGAGTTGTAGAGTGGAGTGGCGTGCAGTAGAATAGCATATAGTGGAATGGCTACAGTGGCGTGGCATACGGATGTAGGTGACATTTTGCAGCAATTGAATTAATTCAGATTTACCAGTCAACGCAAGGACACACACGGTGACCTTGCCTTCCTTTGTTAATCTGACTTAAGTATTTTATTGCCCATGGACCACCATTAGTGATGCAAGTGTACTTCAATGTAATAATACAGCTCAGCTTTAGTTATATTTTGGGTCATGGTACACTGTGATGACTTTGCGGTATACCGTGGTACATGGCGATGACAAATAACTATATAATTAGTTTTTTGCAGAATGAAATAGCAGCCATATTGTTTTTACTACACTTTGATTGTGTTCAGTGTTAGGACCATAGATATAGGAAAGTAGTCAGTCTCTACCTAGTACCTCTTTCCTAAAGTGGTAACAGGTAAGGACATTCATTTACATGTTTTATATATTTTTAAATAAGTGTGTGGCCATGTACCACAGTAGTTTCACAAACGTTTGTGAAATTCTTCCTAAGTACAGCAATGACAGATATCATTAAGTTTAAAGGCCTTAGTATGCCTCCAAGTCTGTTCAGCACAAAAGCCTTTTTAGAGCCCTTAAACCCTCGGTGTACCGTGCAGCGGAAGGTGCTTTGTGGTTGGATAATTTTTTTGGGGGGTGAGGCAATTATGTCAGAGGATGAACTAAAATTAGTAGCAGCAGATTAAATATCAGAGTAGGGGTAAAAGGCATAAATGTTTGGTAATTCAAAATAATACATTGCTAATTGGATTTCTCCAGCTGACTATAGGAAGTGACTCCTGGTAAAGTGGGAGGGTGGGGCTCTGATTTTATGGATCAATAGAATGAAATTAGACCATTTTCCGACCAGGTCACAGGGAAAGGGTTTGTGATAAAGATGTCATAAGCACTGGAAAATAAGTTTATCCAAGATATGCCCTGCTTGCCGAATGGGTTTGGATATAAACTAAAATAGTGCTAAAATCCTATAGGTTGTTAATAAGTGTTGTGAAATCTCTTTCATTGTGGTTTCCCATGTGGAATTTCTAGTCACCAATAACTGTGAAATTAGAAGTTTTTCGTGCTTGAAGAACAAGCAGCTCAGCAAATCGACATTAAAAGTCTCCAAACAGTTCAGGGCCATATTATTCAAAGTGCCCTGGGGACACAATGCAATGTGCACCCGCTTTACGTGCCCCCGGGCACTCTGGTCTTGTGCGGACCTTTCTGCAATCCAGACAGTGCTGGTGCACATATAGCTCTATTACTAGAGGGTGTTCCCTCATTTGCATGGGAGATTGGCCCCATGCAATTGAGGAAATCCCTTTGCTTTGGCACTTGCACCATATTATAGACATGGGCGCAGAGGCAGAAAAGCTGTCAGGAGGTGCACTGCCAATGCGCCCCCTGAGAGCAGCCCTCTGAAGGGGGAGAAGGAGGTCCTATGGACACCCCAGACATCCCCTTGCAGGTGGGTGCAGTCACTCACTGCACCTGCCTGCAAGGGGATCACTAACCCCACTTAAAAGTGTGTATTCTGTAATATGACCTCTGGTGGGCATTATAATAGGGTGCCCCAGAATGCGGGGATAGCTTTTTTAAGTTCAAAAATTTTATTAGAATTTGAGGCAGTAAATAAATAGTAAAACATAATAAAAAGTGATACAGGTGATGAGTAGCGATAAAGAATAATATATCAATGGTGGCTGAGTTAAAAATAATTCATTGGATAAATTGCATATAAGCAAATCGGATCACCCAGGGTCTTCGTTAAACTCTGCTAGACTGGTCGAGACTGAAACTGAGGATATTACTGTAATTAACCGTTTGTAGCCTATTATAGAAATTATAGAAATCCCCACTGTTCGTGATGAAAGCAGTAACGAGATCTCCTTCCCAGCCACATCGGAAGCTCCACAACTCAATCTAAGTCCTGCTGGAACTGCTAATGTACGGAGTTTAAGTCTGGGCAGTGGTATGGATACAACTGGGGAGTTTCAAATGTCAGTAAAAGATATTCTGAATTTGATCTTAAACGAGGTGCGGGAATTAAAACAATCTCAGACAAAAGAATTGGCAGTAATAAGTCTCCGTTTGGATAAAATTGAAGACTCTATGGCCTCCTTTCCTGCTCGTCTCCAAGAAGCTGAGACCAGGATTTCTGGATTAGAGGACAGTGTGATAGAGATGAAAAAAGATATCTCAACTGTGTCAAAATCTGCAAGAGATTTGGAATACCACCTTGACGAGTTGGAGAATTATAATAGGAGGTCAAACCTCAAAATAGTGGGCGTACCAGAAAATATTGAAGGCACTGACATGAGGCAGTGGATTGCATCTTTTTTTCGTCAGGAGGTAATCCCTGATTTTAAAGGAGACTTGACAATTACTTGCGCCCATAGAGTGCCGGCCAGTCAGCCTACTAACTCTACATTTCCCCGGACTATTTTGGTTAATTTTGCGGACGTACGAGTTTAAGAAAATATCCTTTCTGTAGCATTTAAAAAGAGACAATTTGCTGCTAATCCTACGACTAAATGCAGGATTTTTTCCGATATGTCTGCAGCAGCTGCTAAGCGCAGGAAGGATTTTGTTAAGATTCTGCAGCTGTTTAAAGATAAGGGTGCGCAAGCTATGATTGCGCAGCAATCAAAACTTAAAGTTTCGGTCCGGGGGAAATTCTATATGTTCACTAATGTTGAGGAAGCTCGGGAGCTGCTCGGGCAAATCCCGCAGGGATAAAAATGTATCTGTTGCTGTGAAGTTTCGCAATCTATATTTCTGAGAAAAAGAGTTGATTTCCGCTTTCTTTTTTCGCTCGTCTTTCTCTCTACTTTTTCTCTTTCTTTATATCTTTTTTACTTCTCTGTATATATGCAGCTCTACAAATATGGAGGGGTAGACTGGGAAAATGAAACCACAGGGTCAAGGGGTGCAATATCAAGGCACCTTTATGTTAGGGGTTAACGCCTGTTGGCCAGCGTGGGAAGGTGGGAGAGTAGAGCACAGCCACAGGGTTGGGTGTGGGAGCCACTGAGGTGGCAGTGGGATAAAATGGAAAAAATTGAAATTCTTTTGGGTACAAATGGGAAATTCGAACAGAATGAACAGAATGGAAATATAACGATGTCTGCAAGGTTTTTTTCTTCTTCTCTTTTTTTTTCTTTATAAAAAAAAATATATAAATGTCGAATAGGGGGCTTAAAATAATTTCATTTAACATTAATGGGTTGAATAACAGAAAAAAAATGTGTGCCATAGAACTGTGGATCAAAACAGAGAACCCGGATGTTGTGATGATACAAGAGACTCATATCGCAGCTGCAAAGATGGATGCTTTCTCTATGTTTAAATTTTGGGCCATGTACTGGGAATTTTCGTGTTCCATAGAAACTAAACGGGGTGTTGCTCTTTTCATAAATCGAAATTTAGAACCAGATATCTTGCAATGGGAGGAAGGTGGTTTGGGACGCTGGTGTTGGGTCACTTGTTTAGTAAAAAATAGAATCAACCCTATTACTTTTGTATGCTTTTATGCTCCACTGGATGACTCTGCTCAAATTTATGAGGGCCTGTTCCAATCATTACTTATGGTTCAAGGCGATATAGTAATTGGGGGAGATTTTAATATTCTTATGGATTTAAGACTAGATTCAACTACCCCATCCAGAAAACATTTAAAGCCCAAATCACGTAGATCTATCTTAAATAATAAGACAATATTAGATCTTTCTGACCCTTGGTGTCTGAAAAACCCGCAAAAAAAAGAATTCTCGTGTTGGTCTGGTAGACACAAAACTTTTTCACGTATTGACTTTTTTCTAGCCTCTAGGCGATTCAATTTTTCTTACCAAAACTTCCTGCATAATGGGTTTTCCGACCATGCGATGCTAGTCATCGAATTTGAGACAGGTAAAAATATCAGGAGGCCTAATAGATGGCAATTTAATAAAATGTATCTACAAAATGATCTATGGGTTTCCCATTTGAAATCTGAGATTGTAGAATGTATTTTGCGAAACCAGGATACAGCTCCTCTCCATATTATATGGGACTCAATGAAAGCCTTTATTCGCGGGGCCATAATCAGTAAGGACGCAAGGGAGTGGTCTATTATTAAACAAACTAGGAAACGAATATATGAAAGCATACATTCATTGACCCTGTTGCAGCAATCAAATCCTTCTAGAATAATAAATAGTAAATTAAATGCAGTAAAACTAGAATTAAGTGCAAATTTCTTTAAGCAGAGTGAAGAACAGTTTTGACGACAGTCTCAGAAAATTTACGAGGAGAACAATTTCACTGGTAAATTTCTTGCATGGCAGGCGAAAGAGCAGTCTGCGGCGAACCAGATCCGTTCAATAATTTGCCCGATTACACATATTGAGACCTCAGAGTCTATCCCCATTGGCACTACAATGCTCTCACATTATCAGAAGATTTATACTCAGCAGCAAAATGTAGAGCACTTAAATCTTACTAATTTTTTAAATAGATACGAACTACCTAGCTTGTTGCAGGTTGAGAAAGAGGCAATGATTTGCCCATTCACTCTGCCCGAACTAGAAACGGTAATTAAGGAAATCCCAACAGGCAAAGCATGCGGGCCAGATGGTCTCCCAGCTGAATTTTTTAAAGTTTTATTTTCCTCCTTTTCGCAGTTATTACTTCTCTTAGTGAATTCTATGTTAGCTGCTGGGAAAGTTCCAGCCTCATTTGGCATAGGTACGGTGGTGAGTTTTGTTAAGAAAGGGAAAAATCCTAAAGATCCTAATTCATATAGGTCCATTACTCTTTTGAACACTGATTATAAAATTGTTACGAAATTGCTATCCATTCGTTTTAATAACATCGCGACTGACATCATTTATCCTGATCAAAATGGATTTGTCGCCGGTCGACAATTAGTTACAAACACTCATTTCCTGATTGAAGCTTTGGATTTTTTTCATATTAATAAAATTCCTGCGTTAGTCTTATTTTTTGATGCAGAAAAAGCTTCTGATTTAGTTGTCTGGAAAACGTTATTTATAATTTTAACACATTTTGGAATTCCGTCACACATTATCAACTTAATTCAAAATCTGTACACGGGTGCTAAAGCCAATATAATTATTAATTCACTAATGGTCGGCACAGTGGAAGTCCAACGAGGTACAAGGCAAGGCTGTCCCCTTTCCCCTATTCTTTTTGCTTTTTTTATCGAACCGCTTGCAGCAGCTATTAGCAGAACAGAGAATATTGCTCCTCTGATTATATCAATGGATAAAATTAAACTTTACCCTGACGCTATTAATAAAACCAAATATTCGCTCTCAGATTTCTGCTTTACAACTGTTTGAAGAATTTGAAGCCCTTGGCGGATACCGGATTAATACAAAAAAAACTGAAATTTTAGTTTGTGGAGGAGCAGATGTACACCTGCATCCAGAATTGGTCGAATTTATTAATCTGAAACCGAAGACTTATTTAGGGGTTTTCTTTTCAGCCGTTGTTACGGATCTGTATAAACTCAATTTTGATCCTCTTCTACGGAAGGTCCAGTCAGTGCTAGATAAATGAAACCCGTTGCCACTCTCCATCATGGGACGGGTGGCGTTGATTAAAATGTCTATTCTCCCGCTTTTTAATTTTTTGTTTTCAACTATTCCTTGTTTTTTGCCAAGTTCTTTTTTTTCAAGAACGGAAACGTTATTTTCCAGATTTATATGGGCAAAAAAAAACTGCGTTTGGCAATGCGGACTTTATACGCAGACACAGATGTGGGGGGCCTCTCATTACCCAATGTTAGAGATTATTATTGTGCATATTTTGCACAATATATAGATCGATTTAAAAGTGGTTCGCCTAAGCCAAACTTTTTTATACAATTTTTTATGATCAAATATGTCTCGAGGCTCAAATTCCTTCTCCTTTACAAATTCCTAAATCCCCAAAGTTTACTCGTTATAAGATAATGAATTGGTTTTTTAAACGCCGGGATAATATTATCAGAAGATATTCTCTCCCTGAGTTTAATTTCAGATCCCCCATAATGTATGTCTTTTTGTATATAGGGACTAATATAGGATTAGATAATATAAAACTTTGGAATCATGCCGGGTTCAATTCTTTATCACATTTCTTAAAAGAGGGGAATTGGATTAACCCAAAAGAAATGCAATATCTAATTAGAAGTAACTTTTTGTTAACGGGATCGTATAATGCGATTTATAAATTTCTGAGACAATTAGACCCATTAGAGATTTGCTCCCCGAATCAATTATGGGAGGATCTGTTTTTGACAGTGCGGACTAGGAAACCAGGGGAATGGAAACATTGTTTAAATCAGCAAACCGCGCAGGACTGGAGTCTGAAGGTCATTAAAAAATGGCATGATCAAGAAAATCATGATCTTTCAGTCATTACTTGGAACAAACTAAATAGACTGAATTTTGAAGTCTTGCGTGGTTCAAACTGGAGAAGAATGATATTTTTTTCTAAATGGCTTTTATACTACACTCCGGCTGCCACTGCCAAAATGTACAGCAACACCTCTGCTGATTGCATTAGGTGTCAACACTGTAGTTTAGCGAATTGGTCTCATATTATTGTTCACTGTCCTAAAATTGTATCATTTTGGAACGAGATCTTTCTGTTTTTACAAATTCATTGTGACATCAAGGTGACTTATAACATTAGGTTAATGCTGTATGGTTATGATATGGATCTTGAACTCAGATTCAATGGTGAAATTGTTGTTTATTATAATGGCAGTGGCAAGGTCGCTGATCTTACAGAACTGGAAAACATCGCTAGTTCTCTCCTTTCATGCCTGGTTACAAAAAATGAAAAATGTTAGAGAGAGTGAGTCTGTTTATGCCTTTAGAAACGGGAGAATGAAAAAGTTTGATAAAATTTGGCAATATTATTTTGAGTAATTACATGCAACTTTGAGGATGCGTATCTTGATTGAATTTTGGTCAACTATAATAATTATTTGGGATGATAATCTGTTTATGATCTGAACTGGTTGTACATATACTACGTTTCTGTTCTTTTTGTATGGAATGGTTTTCCCTTCTTTATTTTATTTTACTGTATTTTATGTTGCAAGAACTTCAATAAAAAATATATTAAAAAAAACAGTATCACTATGCAATAGAAAGAGGAGAAATAGATGCGGGGATAGCTTTAATGGAGATTTCTTAAATGAGTCATTCAAACCACCAGGAGAAAGAACTAGATTTTAATGTTAATTTGAAAAAGACAACTGCTAAGCCTTTGCTTTGTTTAAAGTGTTTATATAATCTTTTTATGCAATTCCATTCAGGTACTGCCTATGTGATGTCCGGGCTGAAAGAGGTTGGAGCATATTCTCTGCAATAAAGAAAATATCAGTGCAAGAGATGTAATGAGATCTCAAATATCAGAACACTGCCTTGGTACTGAAAGGGCGTACATATAAAAGGAACATAGGCCATCTGACCAAGGGGCTTTGTTAGATCATAGGCCTTCTGACCAAGGGGGTTTGTTAATGGATGTAGAGGAATGTGCTTTAAAAAATGGAGACATGCTGAGATTCAGGAGGAGGCAGGATGAACAGCAATTACACAGCTGAAACATCCATGATCTATCAATTGAGTGGCGGTGTTGCTACTGTAAAGTTTACTTTTAGTATTAAAAGTATGACGAACACTTGATGAGTAGCTTCTGGAGTCCGATTGTTAATGCAGTTCCAGATTCCACACCCGCATTCAATGCAGACTTGGGCCCTGATTCACAAAGAAAAACTTAGACCAAAATTCTAAGGGGCAGATTTATGTTAACTGGCGCATCCCGAGGGATGCGCCAGTTAACATGCACCACAGTGCGCCACAGCAACGCCACCCATGGTGCGCCGCATTTATGATGCGGCGCACCATGGGGCAAAAACGGCACAGATGCGTGACGCATCTGTGCCGGAAATGTGGCGCATTGCTGGAGTTGCGTCGTAAGCGCGACGCAGCTCCAGCAATGCTCTGGGGGGCCTATTCTTTCAATGCTGCCTCAAGCCTTACGCCTGCTTCAAGCAGGCGCAGGGTTTTGACGCAGCATTGCCCTGAAAGTGAGTGAGTGAAATCTCATAAATTTCACTCAGCCACTTTCAAGAGGCGTTCCTGCGCAGGAACGCCCCCCCCCTGCGCAGGAACGCCTCCTCATGGCGCAGTGCTGTACAACGTGACGCATCTCCTAATGCGTCACGTTGTAAAAAGGGGGCAAGGAATGCGCCACGTTTCTGCGCCGTTGCGTCACGCAACGGCGGCGTAAACGTGGCGCAAGCCCTTCATAAATCTGCCCCTAAGTTTATGACTTTCAGTATTCGCAAAGGTAAGTTACGAGTAGTATCTCTATGTGAACATTAGGGGCAGAGTTTCCGCACTTGGGGCGGAATCTCTGCCCAGAGTGCGGAAATTCCACTCCACACCTGGAGTAGAATCTCGGCACTATGGGCTTATCTCTGCCCAAAGAGTAGAGATTCCGCCTTGAGTGCAGATGTAAAGATACTACTCGAAACTTACCTTTGTGAATGCCAAAAAGTAGTAAAGTTAGACTTTTGGTCTAAACTTGGACCATAGGTCAAAGATTACTCTTGTGAATCAGGCCCTTTGGGGCAGATTTATGTTGGACTTGCGCCACGTTTGCGTCACGCAACGGTGTCATAAACGTGGTGCATCCCTGCGACCTATTTACAACGTGACGCATCTAGGCAGATGCGTCACGTTGTAAAGCCCTGCGCCACATGTGGGCGTTCCGGCGCAGGGTGGGCGTTCCGGGGCAGGTGCGCCTCGCAAAAGTGGCTGAGTGAAATCTACAAGATTTCACTCAGTCACTTTTAGGCCAATGCTGCGTCAAAACCCTGCGCCTGCTTGAAGCAGGCGTAAGGCTTGACGCAGCATTGGACAGATAGGGCACCCCCGAGCCTTGCTGGAGCTGCGTCGCGCTTGCGACACAACTCCAGCAATGCGTCACCTTTACGGCACAGATGCGTCACGCATCTGTGCCGTTTTTGCCCCATGGTGCGCCGCATTTACAATGGGTGGCGGAGCTGCTGCGCACAATAACTGGCGCATCCCTGGGGATGCACCAGTTATTTTAAATCTGCCCTGTTTTTAACATGTTCATTCCATTATCCAGGAAACTCAGACTTGAGAGATTTCACTCTGCCCAACTCAGAATTAGGACTTCGGTGGAAAATCTGCATGAATAGGTCAGCCACAAATACACATTATATACGTTAAACCTTTCTCCTTGAGTCTGTACATAGAACATATTTTCCGTGTAATGAATCTCTTCCCCTAGACGCCATGAAATTTGAAATTAAAGGAAACTATTTAAATAAAAACACTTGCTTAGGCGCAATATGGAAGCCATGTCGAGGCTCTGACCACTAAAAAGCCCTCAATGGCAGTTTCCAATTGATGCTCTGGATAAAGTTCTGACTGATTGTCGGACAACATTCTGTGATGGCCCAGATGTGCTTGATGCAGTTTAGAGAATAGGTTCTCAAGTAACATCCCCAACCACATTGGAACTTGCAATTGTTTGGTAGATGCTGGGCTCCATATTAACGAATAAGGCATTTTTTAAAAGAAATGTTCACATTGGGTGGTTACAGACTTCTTAATTGATTTGTGATGAACCTTTGAAGCAAAGACCCATAAATGATAGAGGTCATAACTGAGGCTAAAATATTAATAAATATTTGCTAAAATCCCAAGTGGTACAGGATCGAAGAGGCTACCTCTGGGTTTGGCCGTGCATTAATCAGTAGAACCTCTATGCTAAATGTTTATTATGTGATGGTGTTTCTTCGAAAAACACAATTACTCCTGCTTTTTTTAAGTGTCTTTACAAGTGTTTAAAATGTGGGAATGGTATTGCAATGATTGTCGATTTTCACAGACTTTCATTTTGCAAGACTGTATTGTCTCATTTCAGTTCCTCGCACCATAATCATTACTAATATAATTCAAGTTTTTGAAGGTGGTGGTGCCTCATAAATGTCAAAGCTTCGAAATAGTTATTTTATAAGCGCCTGGGGAGCACTTTAGCAGGTAAACTTCTATTTTGCCTGAAGTTCTAAAATCCTCTCACCATTCCTTTATCACCTTAAATGTTCGTGCATGTTTCTTGCATTTATTGCAAATAAAATTCCGATGCCACCAGACGTTTCCTGGCGGAAGTAATTCACAGCAAACCCATGTTCATTGCCACACTTCTTTACATATGCGCCAATAGCATTACATTGTGCCAGTACGGGTATTTCACAGTTTTGCTATTACAGCGCTAAATGAGCCAGTTTGTGTAGCAATTGAAGCCAGGTACCGATTTTGCGATGCTTTACAGATTTATAAGTTAATTATCCCCCCCCCCCCAATAAAATTTAATCATGGCAGAAGATAACATGCTTAGCAACTCTTGTATGAAAGAAAACTTTGACTATAACCACGCTACAGTCTTGAATTAAATCAGTAAAACTCTTTCCCACTGCATGAACTATGTAAGAAATAACTTGATAATTCTTATAGTTCCAATTCTTCTGATTTTTTTTCTTCAGACTGGGTGCCCATTTTTTCCAAGACCTCGCTCTCACAACTCATGAAATATTTCTTTCAGAACTGTTCTCGTGGAGCAGTAATTTAGTTCTGAAAGCAGCATTCATCTGATTTTGTCTCTGCAATCATTGTTCCAGATGAGTACATTCTCAAGGACAAATCTAAAAGCACTAATGCAGCTTTATCTGTTTGAAGTGGCCTCCTAAGTCATCAACATTCGCTGAGCATGAGGGCCCGAACTCTAGTGTTTTCCAATAAGTACCGCCGAGTTCTTATTCAGCTCTTACATGAGCGGAGCACTCAGGGCTACCAGAAACATCACAGAAGACGGCTGTTGACAATGCAAACAAATGAATGAAATTGCGAGCAGGATGACCGCAGAATGAACAAGTGCAGGAACCTTGTAGAGTATTACATCGTTCCCTAAAAAGGCATCTCTTTTTCAGCTTTATAACTGAAAGAATACAGGATACAAATCAATAGGTGTTGTAAGGGATACACGTAAACACTAATTATATACACATGCGTTTAAGTGCTTACAACAGAGTTCCAACCAATTCATATAACAGCTTATAAACTGACTACATGACTGGTTCGTAAGGAAGAAAGTGCCTTACTACTCAGAGAAATCCTGAACACGGAACCGTACACAATCTGATGGGTTGCTTTGCATTTTAAATAGGACATTTGGAAAAATATGAGCTCCCAGTCAGCCAATCACAACGCGGCCTTAGCAGCGTTGTGATTTGGCTGAGCACAGTTGTTCGCGCTCGGACGCTGACTGGAGGCCTGGGCATGTTCTCCACATAGGCCGCGATGCAGCCTGCATGGAGAACATGTGAAGTGCACTTGACTGTTTTGGGCCGCCCGAGAGGGCCAACTAAGTAATCATTGCGCATTTTAGGAGGGTGCAACCACTCCTCCCCTGCCCCCTTACCCAAAGCTGTGGGCGGAAGTAGGTTAAAATGATAATAACATGAATTATTATTATTTTATTTTCTCTCCTTCACAGCAAAAAAGCAGTGGGGCGATGCTCCTCTGCCTTGGCAGAGGAGCTGCCACTGTGAACAACACCTGCAAATACCAGTCAAGAAATCTCCTCTGGTTCCCAGTGTGCCCAATGAGGGAAAATGAAAGAATGGATGATGGTAAGGCGACTGGGACAAGGAAGTACTGAACATTACTAGTAAAACACACTACCACTTTCTTCCTCTTCATAGTCCCAGCCCTTACCCACATGAGGATGAGCCAAGCACATATCAACTAAAGGCCTGAACAAACAAAAGGACCCAGGATGAATGGCAACAGACTAAATGTTAACAGGCGGAAGTTGCAGAGACTCAGCACATAACACACCAGAGCCAAACCGCTTCGCCAACCTCGCCCTTGCCGAAAGCCCACACATCCGCAGAGACAGAGTGGGTGGGAGAGCCTTCTCCTACATCAGGACAAAGACCTGGAAAAAGCTCCCTATCAACATCAGAGGCTCCCCACTCTGCACACCTTCAGGAAGAACCTCAAGACCTGGCTCTTTGGCTGACTCGGAACTGCGCCCTCCCCCCTCCCAGCGCCTTGAGACCTTCACAGGTCAGTAATACACTTCAAAAGTCCCTGATTGATTGATTGATTGAAATATAACATCCTCAGAGTTCCGCAAATCCGAATGACAGAGAGAGCCAAAAGTATGGGGATGAGGTCATGTACTAGCCCAACAGATCTTGGACAGGGGAAACCCGAGCAGCTTCCTCCCAAGAAACAATCATTCCTCTAGTAGAACATCAGTGAAGCAAGCAGAAGCCAACCACCCCAAAGTATTTAGTTCTGAGGAGGCCAGATAAACCTAGCAACTCAATGTAGCTTTATACTCTTCTTTCCTCTACTGGATGGTTAATAATAACAAAAATTATGATTCACACAAGAGAACTCTTAACAGGTGTATGTGGGAAGCCCATTAGGGGAGCCTGGATCAGACAAAGGCAGAACAATCATATTGGAAACCAGTGTGACATTGCCTCAACGAGTACATCAAGGGCCACAAAGTAAAACCACTAATTCTGGAAAGAATTGGAGAAGGTAGGAACAACTAACTAGGAACTTAGATCACTCAACAGTCTGGCTTAGGAGAGAAGCACCGGAAAAGAAACGTCAGGAGATTATCATGAAACGGGCAGAGATTCAAAATGGTTAAGCCCTTGAAACTCCTAATAAAATATAGCAGATCTAGAGTTGCCATTATGTCCATTTCCAAACCAGATGAATTCACAGACGGTAGTATGACTTTTAACTGGTTCAGTGCTATGGACGTGAATTGCACATCATCAGTGCTCTCGCCTGGGCGCTGTTGACTTCGAGGTCATGCCACTGAATGAAGCACCAGAGCAGCTGCTTTTCCTTGCTGCTCCTGTGCCCCTCAATACCCATGGCATACCAACCTCGGTTCAAGTGGAAGACCCTTCTACCCCAGCTGAGGGGGTGTTTAGTTCCCCAACTGATGCGATCATGTCACAGACGAAGTGATGTCAGCTGCAGGACTGGTAACCGAGGAAGTTGCCTTCCGGTTTACCCACAGGCACAGAGGGCAGTGGCGGCTCCTATGCTGTGGCAGAGGAGCGACGCTCCACTTCTTTAAGGCAGTGCCAAGTAGAAACATAAAATTATAATAACATAGTCATTGTCATTTTAGGTTTCTTGTGTTGTGCTGCTTTACAGGTGGGCTGGTGGGCAGGGATGCTCTGCTCTCGGAGCAGGGGAGGAGTGGTTTGCCCAGTGTGCAATGACTGTTTGGTCAGCACCCTCGGCCCACTCAAACCAGTCATGTGCATGAGACCAATCACAACACTACATAGCAGAGTTGTGATTGGCTCAGGGGAGAGAGCCTGGCTACCTGCTTCCTGTTCCGGGAGTCAGAGACAGGAGAGCAGAGACGGGGGACCCGGCCTCAAGGTCATTTTTTCATTTTTTATTCTCCAACCCCTGGGACTACCCCATACCCCCGCAACCGAGCCATGCCGGCAACCCCTGAGCCATGCTGGCCGCCACTGACAGAGGGGGCTGAAAACAGCCCTTTTTTCTGTGCTCGTGAGGAAGTGTGAGACAAGAGAGGTATGGCTTAAAGGCTGAGACTCTCAGGTCTTCAACAATACCTCTCATGTCCTGTAAAGTGCCAGGTGATTGCAGTAAGATGCAATCACCTGGAACTTCAACTAGACACCATGGATGATTTAGTCGATCTTATGATGGGAGGCAGTATAAAAAGGCATGATCTGGTCTCCCTACCAATGAAAAGTTATGTTTCTCAATTCCCCCTTTTCCAGAACCACAATGTATTCTTTGTGTGTCTTCAAGAAAATTTGGTGCAGTTTTATTTCGCCTTCTTTGTACCAGAACATGGGCATGAGCACCCAAAAATGCCTCCTCTCAAGGAAAAAATGAGTTTGATCTTAGGAAATTGGGAAAGTTCTGACTTTATAAAGCCATACTGTATAAGTATTTTGCAAGCTATGGCAGACAGCATGCAGTGACTAATGTGTTTTTTTCTGTTACAGGTAACCCCGTTTTAGTTGACACTTCTTAATTGTTTGAAAAAGGGCAAGCTTGTTACTAATGAGTAGGGCATATTTGTTTAATTAAATTTTTCTGTTAATCGTGATAATCAGTTTGCTCTCGTAAGGGCCTAAGGCTGCTTTGTGCTGATTGTTTATTATAAGGTACGCTCTGGGAGCCTTATTTATGTATAGTGTTGCATCTCTGCGGTCAAACAGCGATGCAACACTTTTCAGGACGCCCTCCTTGTGCCAACATGGATGTGCCGTATTTACTGTATGGCGCTCCATGTCGCAAGGATTGCCAGATACATCAGGAATCCTAACATATCTGTCGGCGCTAAACCCATGCATTACTAGAGCACCTCCAGCATTGCATGGCAGAGGCCTAGGCCTATTGCACTGCATCACCCTTACGCCAGCTGTGAGGCAGGTGTAAAGTTTTGACACAGAGGCGTCCTAGAAGTGGTGCCATGAAATTTCAGTGTACCACTTCTACGAGGCGTACTTGTGGGGGAACGCCCACCCTGCATACATTATACATGTCATTGATTGATTGATTGATTATACCTGTGGTAGGGATAATGCAGTGCAGGGGTTTACAAAGAGATGCATCTGACTAGATGAGTCACTTAAATATGGCACAATATGGTGCATTATTTACACAGCTCGTGCATTAACAAAGTAATGGGCCAGCGGCATAAAAGTGCTGCAAGGGGCTCATAAATTAGCCCCCGGATGTGAAGGGTTAGAAAGGGGACCTTCTGCCAGGCGACACACAGATGAGACATGTCATTTAGAATCACATCGCCTATGTTTGCTGAAGGCTAACAAGAGGGCATTTAGCCTTCCCTTGCTGCTCCTATCAACCCGGCTGCTAGGACAAGACCGAAATAGTAGGCCCTTCTATTAAAATGAACATGAAACCTTATTGTTCAAACAGGAAGACAGGTGTGAACAGCCTCTGAATCTCATATTATGTTTTCATTTTAGTGCTAACAATTGCTTAGTGAATAAAAGAACGAGAGTGGGATTGAGTGGGATTGTTGTAAAGTTATACAGCAATAATATTGGAGTATTCTTTGCTGTTGAGACTTCTGGTAAATGTTGCAGCAACCATTCTGTTTATCTTTATTATATTCACATTGTGCGTACTCGGATAGGAGTTTGATTTTGAAAATAAATCTCTAAATTATGTCCTCATTTTCTACTGTTCTTGATTGTGCTCTTCTTTAATGATAGAGGATTTGGGATCCACTAGGTATATCTAGGATTGCTCATAGAAGTGATTGTTACCTGAAACACACCTCACTCACTCAACCAACCATTGCTCAGTGGGTTGTGGTGTGGTTACAGTCCAACTAGTTTTCTTCCTCTGGTTTGCAAACTGACTAAATCCTTACTGCCAGTAGGTCTAGCAATCCGAATTCTAGTGTGTACACTAAAGGAATTTTCAAAAAACATAACAGCCGGCAGTATTTGTGGTAATTCCTGGTACATCAATAATACGTTTCTGTATTGTTTCATGCTGCATTTGACCCTTGTGTGGTGAATACTGTAAACTGAGTTGCCCCAAGAAATTCAGGTTGTGGTGTCATGTAGATATGCTTTGCCTTTACACTGTGTTAAGTTAGCAAGAGCTTATTAGGAGTTTAAACGCCATTTTACCTCTCTTTTGCACACAGCACATATTCTTATTAATGCTTTGAGCCTAGTAGAATATTTTGCTTCACACAAGAAAAATATGTTTTCCTATAGTATCAGCTTTGCTTGGTAAGCTATGTCTGAACAGTGAGTGCTGAAGCCTTCAAGGTTATTTCAACACAGCAGTTGTTGTTCGGTCTGATCAGCGCACGTCTTAGACATAACACACAGGCAGCTGTGGCCAACTCTGGCTTTTGGCACGTTTAATAATGCACTGCGCAAAGCATGCACACACACTTGATGAATATCCGCATGCAGAGAGTTGGTGTAGACGTTGATGCGATCCCTTTCTACTAAGACCAGAGGTATGGGGCCGCCCTTCTAAAACCCAAAGAGACCTTCTATAATATAATATAATATACTAGCAAGGGAGGGTAAGACAGAGGTTGTATTTAGACCTTTTCCCTTTAGCATTTTAACATGCTTTCACACTTTGTATTTTATAGACTAGTAACTATGCTGATAACCTTGTTGCTTATAATATGTTTGCTTGTATTAGCTAAGATACTGCGCCTGAGAACACGGCATTAGAAATAAATATTTCAAATCTGCACGTGTCCTCATTTACTCCTCGTTCTGGACTGATCTGTTAGTATAACGAAAGAGTGTTCATGTGTTCCACGTGACCTGAGGTGTTCTAAGTCCATGTTCTGGGTTCTCTAATTATTGGGGGTGTGTAAGAACCAATGAGATACTGATTGCTAGTCTGGTAGGGGATTTTGGATTCTAAGGTGAGTTTTGGCACACCCTAATTCACTGAGGTTCCAAGTCTCTATGCACAGTTCTGTGTAGGAGCAGAATCCCTGTGACATGGCGCACAATCGATGGTGGTCTTAATACATGACACTTGAGTAGTACTTATATCAGTCCTTAACCCCCTTCACTATTGTTTCCAGATGACAGTGGTGTCGGACAAACCTACCTATAATTACATAGGTCTTTCAAGCTTGAGTCTATTCAAACGGTTTCCTTTTGAATTACTACCCAGTTGTGCTACGTAGGTTCTTATTGTAACGCTTTCTTTCTGTGTCGTTATGGCTGGCGTTGACATACCGCAGCATAGTCGCATTGCGGTGCGCAATCATTTGCAGACTTATAACGCCCCGTGGATGGCATGGCGGTTATTTTGGTGGTGAGTGCAGAAGTAGCTTACGCTTTTGAGATTTTTTACGCGTGGGTGACCTTCCAAGCTGTGAATGCAAATACTAATGTGTTCGACACGTACACTCCCACTGCCATGCCACAGGACTATGTTCCGTATAGGACACAGGGATTTCTGATTAATGCTTGGCAGCATCGAGTTTGGTTTAATGGTGCCCTACCCCACTCTTTGTTAACTCCGAGATTAGGTCCTTTGTCCATTCCAGGTGCTACTTGGCCTGTTTTGGCTGGATTTACACTGCATCCTTAGGCAGGAGCGTGCTTTCTTACAGATATAAAACAACTACATACAGTCGATATTAGTGTTATTAGGTCGTTAGTACAATACATTACCCGCAATCTCCCGGGCGGGGCCCCAGGTGTTGCGGCAACTCCAGCCGGACAGGGCGGAATGAAGCTTAGCCCTGTAATGGTAAACGCAGTGATGGGCAAGCGCCCCCAGTATAAGGATGACTTTCCTTTCTTGCTTGCCGAGAAGTTTGACTAGCTGGAAGCAGTATTTCCTAACACGACTCCTGGTGAAAAACACAGGATCCTGACAATTAGCATGCCTTAAGACTTGATCCTAGAAGCTGGTTACTGTGAGTCATGGGGTAATATCTTTGCGGCAGTGTATACGAGGTCCTTTGGCACACTGTCAATGACTGTCCTTCCAACGGTCGGTAAGCGTGTTCAAGATGAGCACGGACCTGAGGCAGCGGTTGAATTGGGTATGCGCCTATGCGGCAGTTTTGACGTAGTCTCCGATCTCGTACTTGCAAATGTCAAGGGAGATGCAGTGAGCTTTCTGGTGTCTAATGCTTTGCAGGCTGTACCCGATGCCGATAAACTCCGACAGTTACCGAGAATGATTGTGGGGGCTTATAAGACTGTGGGCCGCAATAGTTTGGGTGTCAAGCCATTTTCTACTAAAGAGAAAAAGCAACCCCAAGGGCAGAAGTCAGAGACTGACGAACAGCCCAAGGCTAAAAAGCAAAATTGGCAGAAAAAACAGAATTAGGAGTCACGTCCTGCATCTCCAGTGCCTGCACCTACAGAACGTGTTTATGACTTGCGCGATCATACGACGATAAAATTAGCTGATCGTTTTCAGGTTTCTGAACAACGCTCTCCTCGTTCTTTTCAGGACTCATCGGCCCACGTCGACCGGTGGTGGAGGAGGCGGCAGAGGTCGGGGTGGCCAGCAGGGACGCGACCAGCCCCGCCAGAATGACAGTAAAGGCAAGCAGGACGGTTCAACACCGAAAAGACCCCAGTTTCAGAAAAAGAAAGTTGCCGCTTTAACAGCGGGATATGCCACAGATAGTGAGAATGCAGCTTCGGAATCAGACATGGGCTCTGACCTTGCTGGACAGCGTGGCGGAGATTACCATAGTGCGAGAGGCCCTGCGTCCGCTACTGAAGGTGACAACGACTGACCGATATGTTGTTGTGGAGACAGCTGATACTAGAGTAGCTCCCCCTGAGAGACTTTATGAAATAGTCCTTTTAATTGAAGGTGACATACAGCGTACCATCAAAGGGGTATTTTGGGAAAATCTACCTATGACATTTTGTTAGCGGAGGCTGACTGGCCCCCACCTTTTGTCCTCGCGGCTCCGAGAGGGGAGGAGGTAATCCTCCCTAGCTTAACGCACACAGTCTCAAAGGTGCATGAATTTTGCAGAAGAGTGGGCTAAGGCTCTTGCGCCGGCTTTGTACCATACACATTGTGGGTGGGATACATTTTCCCCACACCACGAGATTCCTTTGCAGTCTATGCCACAGCCTCAACCTCAATATCCCATCCGACGTGAAGCTAAGGCTTCCGTCGCGGAAATCCTTGAACAATTGGAATATCAAGGTGTAATTGAAACTTGTGTGTCACTGATGAATAACCCTCTTTTTACTGTGACCAAGCCAGACGGCTGGTACCGTTTGGTATTGGATTACCGCCGGCATTTAAACTTGCATTGCCGTACCTGTGCTGTACAGAATACTCACGTCTCTGCTCATGTTGATATTCTTGTGCGAAAACGATTTAAAACCACACGTGACATTTCCAACGTTTTTTTTCCCCACAATTTGGACAGACTGAGTTCCCAATGGACCAGTTTTACCTGTGGCGGCAAAGAACGCCAGTATAAACGTTTGTCTATGGGCTATAAAAATAGTCCAGAAGAGAGTGGACACAGATGCGTGTTCGTATGTGGATGACGTATATCTCACAGACAACGAGCTTTGGGCGCATCTGTGTCGTTTTGACTGCATAATTTGTAACTTTGCGGACTTTGGTTACAAGTTCAACTTTGCGAAGTCTCACATTGCATAGTACACAGTGCTGTTCCTTGGCTATTTGCTCAACAATGAAGGTCGAGGATTGGCTCCTCACTTCTTGGAGAAATACGCACAACTGCGCGCTCCTACAACTCTGAAAAAATTACAGTCCTTGCTGGGATTTTTTAATTTTGGGCGTACTTATATTCCTGAACATGCCCAGCGTATCAAGCCTTTGTATGTTTTGATACAACCTACTTTTACCAAATCTTGCTGGCTGCCAGAACATTCAGCTATTTTGCAATCTTTGCAGGCTGATCTACTTGAATCTAAATTCTTACTGACTCGTGACAACCACACCAACCTGGTGATAAGAATTATTCTTGGGGCGGTGGGTTTCACGTACCTTACTTTTAACGAAGGAGACACAGTACCTATTGCTTACTAGTCACACTTGTACACTTCGGCTGAAATGCTGTTTTCCTCTGTGGAAAAAGTTTTAACAGCAGTGCAAATTGCGATTCTTAAGGAACGTGTACAGTCGCAGGGAAAACGCATGTTGGTTGTTACCCCGTATCCTGCATTAGAGGCAGTGACGAAGGCCAGTGTACCTAGTTCTAAAGCTTTGCACCCACTGTGGATACAATGGGCAGCATCATTGACATCTCCAGATGTCACGTTTATTTTTGATGCCTCCTTACAGTCGCAGGAGTTTTTGCAGTAAGAATTTGTTCATCCTGCGCCTTTGGCTACGCGGCCTTTGGAGGATTTCCATTGCATCATATGCACTGATGGTTCAGCGCAAGTTGCGCATGGGTCTAAGGACGCATATGTTTCCGCTTGCGCCATTGTGATAGGTGCCATGGTGAATGATGAGTTCAAGTCCAGAGTCGTGCACATGCAGACTCTTGGGGACTGCACCGCACAATTGGCAGTGCTTCGTGCTCTGATGCTTGCATTAGGGTACACTGATCCTAGTGTGACAACTGTTATTGTGAGTGATTCTTACTACTGTGTCCAGTCTTACAATGAAAACCCGTTCTTTTGGATTCAGAATGATTTTCGTGATTCCAAGGGTAGCACAATAAAACATAAAATGATCTGGGTCCGAGTGGCTGAGCTTAAAGAGCAATTGCCACTCGTGTTTGTAATTCACACTCTCAGTCATCAGCGCATAGGGGTCCACGCTGTTGGCAATTCGTTGGCTGATGAGGCCGCGAAATCAGCAGTATCTACATATTTGGTTGCAGCAGTTACACGTTCCAAAAATAAGATTGATGATATCTTGGCAGCTGTTGCTGCAAGTGAGAAGGGAAGTAAATATCCTAAGGGGTTCCCTTCGAAGTATTCATACCACTTAAGTCCTGATAAAGTTCCTTATGTGAAAATACCTGACGTTGGTGAGAGGTTGATTCCCAACGAGGCCCGCAGGCCCACACTGACTACAGCAGCCCATGAAAGTGTTGCGTCTGCGCATGCGGGCGTTTCGGCTACTGTAGCTCAGTTGCAACAACGTTTCTGGTGGCGGGGACTGTACAAACAGACGCGTGATTATGTCCTTCAATGTGACATTTGCCAGCAGATTAAGCCTTCTACTGCTAGGGGTCCACCCCAGACACAGTTGTTCATTTCTAATTAAACCGCTTGGATGTGTTTATTTAGATCACTGCGGTCCTTTTTCTTCTGATACTGCGTATAAGTACAACTTAGTAGCAGTTGATTCATGCACAAGCTTTGTGTGGGTGTGGCCACACCGCGGCACTGATTCACAAACTGTCATAAGAGACTTGCGTGTCTTTGTAGGGATTTTTGCCTGTGGTACCTCCCATTCGGATCAGGGTCCGGCTTTCCCCTCTAAGGCGAATAAAGATGCCATGACTTCATTGGGGGTACAAGTCAAGTTTTTGTCTCCATACAGACCTGAGGGTAATAGTGTTGTGGAACGAATGAACCAAGATTTAAAGCAGTCTTTGACAACTAGAGTTATAGGCACTGGCAGGAATTGGCTGGCCCACCTCAATAGCGTGCAGCGTGCTCTTAATAATCTCCCTAGAAGGCCTCTGGGTGGGCGGACCCCATACAAGATGCTCTTTGGTATCAAGATGTTTTTCCCGGACCTTGGCGGTCTAGACTTGGTGGCTATTGCTGCCTCCTCTGACGTAGATGAACATTGCAATGTTTTACAGGATCTACACAAGACAAGAGACAGTCTTGCAAAGGAACATTTTCCCTCCACCTCGGATGATGCGTTGCAGATCCCGGTAGTTGGCTGGCTACCCCGAGTTGGAGAACTGGTTCATGAGAAGATCGAAAACAAGTAAGAATTTGGTCCCTCTTATCGAGCTCCGGTTCCGGTGCTTGGTGTGAAAGGCACAAGACAGTCATTTTACCACCACTGCCAGGTCGTAAGGAGAACAGGTATATCTCCATTGACAATGTCAAGATACACAGAGTGGCCGATTCTTCTTAGTATGACACCGGCGGTCTCATGTCCTTCAATTTTGAGAAATTCTGTTTAGCCCCGGCTTCTATTCCAGTGCCTGATGTTGCCCTTGAGATGCCTGTAATTTCGAGTCCTTTATTGAGTACACTGCCTGGTGCTCAACTTGATGAAACTGACTACACTTACCCAACTGACTTATCGATGCCTGATTTGCAAACTCGCTTGGCTACAGAATCCAGATTTTCATTTGACACTGATTCACATACATCGAGCAGGCCTTCAAGGATTTCTGTTTATGTAAGACTGTTTAAGAAACATTTTTTATTACCCCCTTGGACCTATGTTTGGCTGGTGCTTTTTTCGATTTACCTTTTTATGCCAATTGGTTTTGTGTTTTATTTTTCCGTCTCGTCAATGGACACTATGTCTAGGAGAGAACATGCATTCGACATATCAATGGAACATTGGCTTCCCATCACACAGATTGAAGAGAGACTTGGCTTTTGTTAACATCACTGTTTGGCCTGTGTTGGATGGGATTGTGTGGGATGCTGTTAGATTTTAAATCCATGGGCCCACTGAGGTTGAAATGTTCCTAATGTGCTTATAGTGACTATGGGGGATGTAGTTAAACAAAATATACGTTCTGATGATTGGGATGTTCAAGCCGTAGAATCATTGTTTTCTGATTTGAAATATTATGCTGCCTTTGATGCTGAAGATTTGTATTTGGAGTCTGCTAATTACGGTGATTTGTATTGTTTAACCCTGGGCTTAGAGTGCGTAGTGGGGCTACGCGAAGCTACGCAAAGTGGGCAAGAAACTACGCCCACCTGCGCACTTTGCATAGCCCCCACTACGCGCCGCATGCCCCCCTCCCGAACATACCTAATTTAATTAAATGGGCACAAAAAAATAAATAAAATACACTTACCTTGTCTGCGGCGTCCCAGGGCACCCTCTGCTCGTTCACGCCGCCGTCTAATAACCAATGCGCATGGGCGGGCGGCCACGCATGCGCATTTCTCACGAGAAGGCATGGATTGGCAGTCTGGGCTGGACTGTTCCCATGAGGCACAGGGTCAGACTGATTTGCATATGGCCATGTCTGAACTGGGGTGGTGTGGCGTGCAGAAAAACTATGGATTTAGGCCCAGATCTCTGTACTGGGGTGAATGTATGACATTGTTCTGCATTCTGTCCATCAACTGTGGTTTTTGCATTTGTTACACCGAGTGGGATGGGTATGCTCAGACATGAGTCTCATGCTCTCCACACCACTGGATTCAAGCAAGCCGGGCTGAAGACGTCTGGAATGCAGGAAACCTGTTCTCGGAAGCTTGTTTCCGGTCCAGGAAGGCATGGGTTGGCAGTTCGGGCTGGACTGTTTCCATGAGGCACAGGGTCAGACTGATTTGCATATGGCCATGTCTGAACTGGGGTGGTGTGGAGTGCAAAAAAACGATGGATTTAGGCCCAGATCTCTGTACTGGGGTGAATGTATGACATTGTTCTGCATTCTGTCCATCAACTGTGGTTTTTGCATTTGTTACCCAGAGTGGGATGGGTATGCTCAGACGTGAGTCCCATGCTCTCCACACCACTGGTTTCAAGCAAGCCGGGCTGAAGATGGCTGGAATGCCAGAAACCGGTCCTCGGAAGCTTGTTTCCGGTCCAGAAAAGGCATGGCTTGGCAGTTCGGGCTGGACTGTTCCCATGAGGCACAGGGTCAGACTGATTTGCATATGGCCATGTCTGAACTGGGGTGGTGTGGAGTGCAAAAAAAATGATGGATTTAGGCCCAGATCTCTGTACTGGGGTGAATGTATGACATTGTTCAGCATTCTGCCCATCAACTGTGATTTTTGCATTTGTTACCCCGAGTGGGATGGGTATGCTCAGACGTGAGTCCCATGCTCCCCACACCACTGGATTCAAGCAAGCTGGGCTGAAGACGGCTGGAATGCCAGAAACCGGTCCTCGGAAGCTTGTTTCCGTTCCAGGGAAGGCATGGCTTGGCAGTTCGGGCTGGACTGTTCCCATGAGGCACAGAGTCAGACTGATTTGCATATGGCCATGTCTGAACAAGGGTGGTGTGGAGTGCAAATAAACGATGGATTTAGGCCCAGCTCTCTGTACTGGGGTGAATGTATGACATTGTTCTGTATTCTGTCCATCAACTGTGGTTTTTGCATTTGTTACCCCGAGTGGGATGGGTATGCTCAGACGTGAGTCCCATGCTCTCCACACCACTGGATTCAAGCTAGGTATGGGCGTAAAATCCGTTTCGCTCGCGGATTTTGCGGATTTTCGGGAAATCCGCAATCCGCGAGATTCGCGAATCTCCCGCAAAATCCGCGAGCAGCGGATTTTGCTCGCACTGCTCGCACTGTTCGCGTGAGTTCGCGGCTTCCCAGTACAACTTCGCGCCCCGCGAATAAGTGCTAAATTGCAGAAATACGATCTTAGCAAAACTGAAACTACTTGCCAGGTTCAAAAGTTCAGGCTCATCATTAGTAGCCATTTCCTGTAGTGCTTCCTGAGGGGCCCCTCCAGAGTTCAGTTGCCAGTTGCAACTATTATGTGACCCTGCTCTGAACCTCAGAATAGTTACACATATGCCACAAAGGTCCTGAATTACAGCTAAGGGAGACAAGCAGGAGCCAGGCTGGAAGTTAAAATCCATTAATCAGCCCCTAATTCATTATTGTCAGTTGGGGCAGGGCAGGTGTTGTAACTAATTTTGCAACAATGAAAGCACTTAGCAAGTGCAAAAGATCACTAATCAGGGCGCACTAAGGAAGCAGGTGCCAGCTAAAAAAATATTCTGTGACACATTAATCAGCCCCAAATTAATTCAGGTCACTTGAGGCAGGGAAGGTGTGCTTTGCTTTGCCGAAAATAATGTACACTGGACAACCAGAGGGTGTGGTGATGAAACAGAGGGTGGCATGGGTGGGCCAGAGGGTGGCATGAGTAGTCAGAGAGTGGCAGTGGTGACAGAGAGTGGCAGTGATGAAGAAGAGTGTCCCAAACAGGCTGGACACGTAGAAACAACAAGTTCGCGAAACTTGTGACCTGACAGGTAAGTTCGCAAATTGCGAAATTGTAAAAACCCTCGCGAACTGGCAGAAACACGGGCGAACACAAAAAAAAAAATCCGCAAATTCGCGGGAATTCGCGGATTTTGCGGATTGCAAATTCGCAAATCCGCAAAATTCGCGAACGCGAGATCCGCAAAATTCGCCCAAGCTGGGCTGAAGACGGCTGGAATGCCAGAAACCGGTCCTCGGAAGCTTGTTTCCAGTCCAGGGAAGGCATGGCTTGGCAGTTCAGGCTGGACTGTTGCCTTGAGGCACAGGGTCAGACTGATTTGCATATGGCCATGTCTGAACTGGGGTGGTGTGGAGTGCAAAAAAACGATGGGTTTAGGCCCAGATCTCTGTACTGGGGTGAATGTATGACATGGTTCTGCATTCTGTCCATCAACTGTAGTTTTTGCATTTGTTACCCCAAGGGGGATGGGTATGCTCAGACGTGAGTCCCATGCTCTCCACACCACTGGTTTCAAGCAAGCCGGGCTGAAGACGGCTGGAATGCCAGAAGCGGTCCTCGGAAGCTTGTTTCCAGTCCAGGGAAGGCATGGCTTGGCAGTTCGGGCTGGAATGTTCCCATGCAAGGCAGTTCTGCTTCCTTTTTGAAAAAGGTTCACTTACTTTACTGATTTTAATCAGTCTAATCCCAATACATTTTGACTGTAAAGTCCACATCCAAAGTTAGACTTACCAATACTAAATTATTGTATTCAAAGTCCTTTCTAGACCAGTTGGCTGTTGGAGGCTACGAGTTGTGGAAGGATACCATTGACCTTAAATCAGTTTGGGGTTCTAAGAGCTGGCAAGTGCAAGGCACTGAGGCTTTGCACCGTGCATGCCTCATCCCGAACCATATGTTGTTTTTGAATTCTACAGTTTCACAGACAACATGCATTGGATTGGCTACTACAAAAAAATTAAATGCTCCTTCTTTTCCTGACTTAGAAGAATATTCAGGTTAGAGTAATTCCACTAAATTTTCGATAAGAGATTTACAAACTCTGTTGTTAAATTCTTCCTTTAACATATCCAGTTTGGATCCCAAGGGTTGGTTGCTTTGGCACAGAAGTGCTGACTCATGCCAGCATCGTTTTCTGGGTTTAGCTCAACGCTTTACACAGGTCAGGGTGGATCCGCGTTTTGACAGTGGCCAATCTGTGACTACCTATTCCGTAGGCAAATTGTGTCAGAATGGCTCAAACATTCTACCTTGGCGTCAGTTAAACTACATTTGTCTAAACTGACTGGCGATGTTGATCTGAATGATTTTATAAAGGGCCCGGCTAACGGCAGATCTAAAAGATGAATATATGCTGTTTCTAACGAATTCGGGAAAACATCCCAGATTGAGGCGGCTACCCGCCTTAGAGCTGTAGATCAAGCCAATTTAGAAAAAGTGCTAGCAGTTGTTGATAATAGCATAAACACGCTCTCTTCCCGCATTTACACATTAGACAATATTGAATCATCTGTTGCTGACATTGTGCAAGATGAAGTGTCTGTTCTGGATCATGGTCAAAATCAATTGCGTTCCATTATGCAGTTTGCATGGACCTTGCAGACCCTTAAGGCTGGCAAAGTGCCATGGCATTACATGAATACGTCATCTTTGTTTGCCCCTTATAATTTGATTGACAAGCAGCGTTTACTGTCGATGAAGGATGCATCTTTTTCTATGTTACACATTGAAAGGTTGGAACCTTTGCCTTTTTCTGTGGCAGAAGCTAATACTGTAACGTGGCTTATCCATGGTTTGATAACACTCCCGTTCCCTCTTTTCAAGTTCGAGGGATGTATGAAGTACTTTGCAATTGGTAGATACAATCCTCTTGGAAGTTCTTATCTCCAGCTTCCGTTTACCTATAGATGACTTAGGGAGGGAAAAGAAGTTTATTTGAATGGTGAATAATGCGCTGGAACACAGGATCACTCATTAATGTGTAGACATATCCAATTACATGGCTCCTGTAATCAGAACAAGCCAAATTTAGCCTGTATTTTGAAAGGTACCCCCGAGCCTGCTATCGTTCCCACATTCACATTACTGGCGAAAGGGAGTTATTTACTTTTAAACAATGAAGATTGCTGTGCGTTAATAAAAGGGATTGCTTATGTCATTACCGTCAGTGAGCGTGTGGTTTGCTGTAAGAATGTAATGCATCCACCTCCTCATGGGAAACTTGATGATTCCATCTGGCCTAAGATTCCGACCTTGAAAGCAGAGTTCAATCAGATGAGTCGCATAAGAGCTCTATTGTCCAAAAAAGAAGTTGCCCTCACATCTGCTCGTGAAACATTCATCCTTCACGTAATTAACACTCGCACAGAGGTGCATGCCTTACTGAATACTGATTTGCCCTTGCATTTCTGTGAGTTAATTCACACTATCTTCAATGCATCCTCCACATCGGGGTTTGCTCACTTTTTTAAAGTTGTAAGCAGTGGCCTGGTGACTTCTTTTCAAACGATATTCGGTGTCTTTCAGGCTTTCTTCCATTCTATTTTTTCCAGCCTGTTCGGTGGATTTCCCTTACTACTGGCTCTTGCTGCTGGCGTGCTATTACTGTTTAGCTTGTTTCAAAATGGATGCACATCCTGTGTTACAAGATGAGCTGTCTCGGCTGGGGTTGCTTCGGGCCCGAATGCTTGAGTACTGTGGAGCGCTGCCTCTTGCTACGTTGAGAGCAGCTAATGGATTATCGTTTCGATTTCCCTACTTTACATGCGTCCAGCATGTCTTTCATTGCCTGAGTTGCGACTTCAAATGGGCCCTCGATTTGTGTCTCTGCATTACTGTGTCTCCCGATGCGGATTATAATCAACTTATGAGCCCCTTAGTTGCCCATGAATTGCTTTGTTCTGAAGGAGGGATTATGGCCTTTGGAGTACTGGGTCGTTGGAATGTTTTCGCAGCGGCGCAAGATTTCTTGGCACGCAGCTTCATTGAAAACCCACCGAGTTGTCCTCTGATGGTGCTAGAGGCTCTGGTAATTGAGGAACATGTAGGTTCTTTCCCTTTGTTAAATTGGATGGCTGAATTATTTTCGGATGAGAACAGTGACTTCCTGTTAGAGGCTGTTGCTGCATATTTTGCAAATTCATTATTGGAATGAGTTATGTCTTCTCTCTCCTCTATAACCGACGCCACTTATTGGACATACATTTTTTTTAAAACATTTTCATTACTTTTTGCCCAGACCTATTGACTTCACTATGTCCGAAGGCTACAATTTTTTTTATTTGAACTGTTGACAAACAAATCGGAGACTTGTGTTCGGACTATTGCTCTTGAACTCTGCGTTCCTAAATTTGCTCCTTATCTTATCTTATCCGTGGTCGGATCAAGGGAGGGTGTCATGTAGATAGGCTTTGCCTTTACACTGTGTTAAGTTAGCATGAGCTTATTAGGAGTTTAAACGCCATTTTACCTCTCTGCTGCTTCTGCACAAGGCACATATTGTTGTTAATGCTTTGAGCCTAGTAGAATATTTAGCTTCACACAAGAATGATATGTTTTCCTATAGTATCAGCTTTGCTTGGTAAGCTATGTCTGAACAGTGAGTGCAGAAGCCTTCAAGGTTATTTCAACACAGCGGTTGTTGTTCGGTCTGATCAGCGCACGTCTTAGACATAACACATAGGCAGCTGTGGCCAACTCTGGCTTTTGGCGCGTTTAATAATACACTGCGCAGAGCATGCACACACACTTGATGAATATCTGTATGCAGAGAGTTGGTGTAGAAGATGATGTGATCCCTTTCTACTAAGATCAGAGGTATGGGGCCGCCCTTTTAAAACTCAAAGAGACCTTCTATAATATAATATAATATACTATCAAAGGAGGGTAAGACTGAGGATCTATTTAGACCTTTTCCCTTTAGCATTTTAACATGCTTTCACCCTTTGAATTTTATGGACTAGTAACTATGCTGATAACCTTCTTGCTTATAATATGTTTTCTTGTATTAGCTAAAATACTGCGCCTGAGAACACGGCATTAGAAATAAATATTTCAAATCTGCACGTGTCCTCATTTACTCCTTGTTCTGGACTGATTTGTTAGTATAACGAAAGAGTGTTCATGTGTTCCACGTGCCCTGAGGTGTTCTAAGTCCATGTTCTGGGTTGTCTAATCATTGGGGGTGTGTAAGAACCAATGAGACACTGATTGCTAGTCTGGTAGGGGATTTTGGATACTGAGGTGAGTTTTGGCACACCCTAATTCACTGAGGTTTCAAGTCTCTATGCACAGTTCTGTATAGGAGCAGAATCCCTGCAACAGTGGGTGAGTGTTCATGATGGTGCACAAAATGTCACACATAACTTTTCTGTATTTCATTATTTCTGAAAAGTGTTTGGTGTTTTCAGGATGGTGTGTTTGAGTGCTGTTTCATGCCACATATGACCCTTATTTAGTGGATGTCAACTAATTGCCTCCTGTTAATCAGTTTTCAGTTGGTGTTGAAAAGAGGGAGATACATTTTATGCTTTACTTCACACTTCATGTGCATTACCTGAAAGTGTTCTTTTCTAGATGGTGTTTTCAGTATTGTTACTTTTTACATTTGACTATTGTACAGTAGATCCTGTTAAGTATGTGCCTTCATGTGATTCTGATAGGGCATGTTAGACCTGCCATCTTTGGTGTGGCTTCTCCTGTCTTTTTGATCCTGGCCTCCTTGGTTTTGACTGTGTGCTGCGTTTTGTTTTTGCTGGTTATAGGACACTGGACACTTTACAACTGCTGACCAGTGCTAAAATAGAAGTACTCCCTGTGTATATTGTATTGGTGATTGGTTTATACAAGGCTGGTATATTTGTTTTACTAGTAAATCCCTAATAAAGTGCACCACGTGTGCCCAGGGCCTGTAAATCAAATGCTACAAGTAGACCTGAGGCACTGTTTTTTGTGTGTTTTTTTGGGGGATTCTCTGCTTTTTTATTAGTAATCTCATGTAAACTTTCAGAAAATGCAGTTTGTTAACCATTTACATTTTTTCTTGATCACAGATTGCATTTACTAAAACATTTGTTCAGCACTATGCATTCATAATGAAAACACTGAAGAAAAGCCATGAATCGGATACTATGTCAAACAGGATTGTGCACATCAGCGTCCAGTTATTTAGCAATGAAGAGCTTGCCCGCCAAGTTACTGAAGAGTGCCAGCTTCTGGATATTATGATCACCGTCCTCCTTTATATGATGGAAAGTAGCCTTGTAAAAAGCGAGTTGCAGGGTATGTTCATGTTGTTTCTTTCCTTTGTTGATTTAGTGTTATGTACTCCTGTTGTTTACATGTTTAACATTTATCTTTTGCCAGTTCGTATTCTATATTTTCCAAACAAAAAATATTTCCTTTAAGGTTTCAACTTTTGGTATCACAGTCAAAATGCAGTAAAATATTATTATGAGTGGATTACTCTGGAACTGTCTAAAAAATAGAAACATCCTTGAAAGTGCTTCTTTGGGTATCCCTATAAAGATTTATAAAACCGGGTATATGATATCCTGTGTTCATTTGGCAAGATATCCCTTGGTGGTTGTGAATACCTTTTCTCAAGAAGAAAACTAGTTTGCATTTTTTGAACGTGCACCTGGTAGAAATAAGTGAATATCGGATTGCTTCCTGGGATTTTCTCGATCTTAATGGTTATGTGATCTTATTCCATCACACGTCCTCTAACACATGCATAGCTGAGTTACACCAGCAGTATTTTGTTTATCGCCAGCGGTCTTCTTTTTTTTTTTTTATTGCACAAACTCAAATCACACAGCTTCAGGCCTACAACCTCATGGGCCGACCGCGACATATGCATACCAGACAGGACTTACTCTCAGTGCTACACAGCCCCTTAGCCGACAACCCCGGGGTCCGGCGGCACTTTCCGAGTGGCAGTTATTCAATATCCAGAAGTGTTTCCCCTGTCATGTCAGATGCGTTCCACGTGTGCGTTTTCTAGCTTTTTCACCCTCTGTGCTTCCCGCTATTGCCTTTCACCATATCTTACCAGTTAAGCCTCTAGCCCTGTATTTCCATGTCCAAGTGAGCGTACCACGATTCTACGTGCAAACAACATCCCAACTGACCCCTCCCACCCCCTTCCCTCAGGCAGTCAACATGTGCTTTGCCTCTGAGTCTGATGCTGTGTCTACCTGGCTTGTCACTCTGCCACCTCCTCTGCTCGTGTGCCCCTCAGTGGGGGACCTGTCACCCCTGCTGTCAGCCTGCCCACATGTCTATGTCGCTGCAAGTTGCTCAACCTGGCCGTGCATGTAGTGTGTACCCGAAGGTGTCATCCCTTTTCCCTGCACTGTACTCGGTCAGCTCCACTTTTACCCCCCGTTCCAACAGCGATGTCCTCACTCCTGCGCTCGCGCAGCCAGGTGTTTGCGTCAGCGTATTATTGAGTCGAGGATCCAGTCGCCTCCTGCCCCAGAGACTCACTGTCCGAACCGCAATGGTGCTTGCTCTGCTGCTCCCGTACATAAGATTGGTACAGTGCCCAGAAGTTCTTCGGGCGGCTTTTAGGGGGTAGCAATTCGCTGTACGTTTCCGCCTGTGTACTACAGTACAGCATATCTCGCGCCCATCTAGTCTTGGTTGGTAACGGACCTGTCATCCAACATTTGGCTACTTCTCTCCTGGCCATTAACAACCCCATGTCCATGAGCCTACGGAGCGCAACTGGGAGCCTCCTGGAATTACCGATGAGAGCCATGCCTGGGTCCGGGGTCATGTCCACTTCCAGGATTTTGCTCATTTCCGCAAAGACTTCGCACCAGAATGCCTGTATGCCTGGGCAGTTCCAAGCCAAGTGCATGAAGTCGGCATCAGCCACATGGCAGCCATACCTGTGAAGCCTCTCCGGTGTGTAGTACACCCGTTGCAGGAACTTGTAATTGATTAGCCGATGTTTCCCGTTGAGGGAGATTCGCTTAGTGTTCTCACAGCAGTATCGCCATGTCGCGTCATCTATCATTACATTGAGGTCTCTTTGCCATGCTAGTCTGGCTTTCATGAGTTGGTGCTCACCGTGCGACCTGGCCACTTAATATAAGTTTGTGAGGAGCTTCTGCCGCTCCTTACGTTTAATTACATTTCAGGGATGTCTGGAGGCTCCGCCATGTCCGGGTCCAGTATTTCCATAAGAGCGCTCTGGGTCCTATGAAATTGAAAGCATTGAAGAAGTGGGGGTTCACTCCCATCCCCTTGTACCTGTTCCCAGGTTTTGACTAAGCCATCATGGAATAGGTCGCCTGCTTTGCTGAGCCCGAGCTTCACCAGTTCGCTTGTGACCGCCCTTTCAGCCATAGGTGGAAGCCAAAGCATCCATTCTAGTGGCATCTCTGGTGAATAAAGTGTGGCCCCTCCCTGACGCAGCAGGAGAGAGTGCCAAGCATGGTTGGTAGAGTTGATGGAGTCTAAAATCCCTGTCCGACAATATTGCGGCTTGCAGATCGTTGCCGGGAGTGGCACCGGATGCGTAAATAGTCGCTCCATGCGGACATGTGGGATCAGCCTGTCTCCGTGTATCCAGGTGTGGAGGTGCGATGCCTGGGCCGCCCTGTTGTACAGTTCAAGGTCCGGAGCCGCCAAGCCCCCCATGCTGTAAGGTAGAGTAAGCGTCGTCCATTTGACTCTAGGCTGTTTCCCCGCCCACACCAGGTTTATCATGAGGCTAGTCAGGCGGTGGAAGAAGGCCCTAGTGAGCACGATTGGCAGAGCATTGAAAAGGAACAGGAACCGTGGTAGCACTACCATCTTCATGATAGCTATGCGGCCCATGAGTGTAAGCGGCAGTTTGCTCCAGACTTCTATGTCGTCCTCCAGTTTGCTGACCGCTCTGCCGTAGTTTTGGGTAATAAGCAGGTCCGGGTTTGTATGTATTTGTATCCCCAAGTATCTGATCGGGTCTTCAGTCCACTGTAGAGGAAACTCCGTCTCTACCTGTGTGGTCACCGGAGTCAAGGGCAGAACCATCGATTTTGCCCAGTTAACTTTGAGTCTGGACAGCCCACCAAATTGTACCACCTCTCTCAGAAGGGGGGGTGTAGTAGCTGGGTCGCGCACATACAACAGCGTATCATCCGCGTACATTGACACTACGATTTTGTACGTCGGGAAACGAATACCCTCGTGGCTGTGGTATTCTCTCAGCGCACAGGCCAATTGCTCTGCGGCTAGTGCATATAGCAGGGGAGATAGGGGGCATCCCTGTCGGGTGCCTCTACCTATGTAAAGAGGCGCCGAGACCGCGTTGCCCAGTCGCACTCTAGCTGAGGGACCCTCGTAGAGAGCTCCCACCATTTGTAGGAAGAGCTCACCTAGTCCCATACGTCGCAGCACCTGAAGGAGGAACGGCCATTCCACCGAGTCAAACGCCTTCTCCATGTCTAGAAAGAGCGCCACTGCCGGTACATCCTGCTTCACATGTTGGATAGTTCCCAATACCGTTCTGATGTTGTATGTTAGGTTTCTAGTTGGTATGAACCCTGCTTGTTCTGGGGCCACTAAGTCAGGGGCCAACAGTGCCAGTCTAGTAGCTAGGACTTTGGCATAAAGCTTAGTATCAACGTTTAACAGTGACAGTGGTCGGTATGACCCGCAGTCGTCGTGGGTTTTGCCCGGCTTTAGAATGGTAACAATCATAGCTTCTCTCATAGAGCTAGGCATGCTGCCCTGAACGCAGATGTCCTCCAGAAGCAGTAACTGTTCCAGAAAAGTTTTATAGAAGCCAACTTTCAGTCCGTCCATACCCGGTGCACTGCCCGATTGCATAGAGGCCAGGGCATCTCTGATTTCATCAAGCTGTATAGGGCACATGAGGAATTCCCTCTGAGAGTTTGGAAGGAACGGGAGCTTTATGTGTTCCAGGTAGTCCAGTATTTCATCCGTCATGTCCCCACTTTTGGATGAATACAGCCCTGAATAGTAGTCTATAAAGACAGAGGCAATGTTTGCCTCGTCCGTAACTCTGTCACCGTCTGCCTTTCTCAGCTCAGAGACCAGCTGCTTCCCCCTTCGACCCTTGAGGATGTTAGCCAATGCCGATCCGGGCCTCTCCCCCTCACCGTATGTGCGAGCTGTAGCATATTTGCCCAGGTGTTGAACCTCTCTGTCTGCCACTTAGTGGAATTCCGCCAGGAGACGCTTTATCTCCTCCTCAGTGGCGTCGTCCGGCCCGGTGCGCCTCTGTTCCTCAAGAGCTTGTAGCTGTTGTTCCAACTCTGCCAACCTGGACCCTTGTCGCCTTCAGGACACTGGAGTGTTTGGACATCGCAATACCCGTATGTAGACTTTAAAAGCCTCCCATACAGTCTGGAAATCCTCCACCGATCCCACATTTTTTTCAAAGAAAACATCTATTGACTCCGCTAGTTCCCCGGGTCTAGGAGCGAGTACGGTGGGAAGCGCCATTTGAAAGGAGTGATCCTTCTCACCAGGGTTTCTATGACTATCAGTATGGGAGAGTGGTCCGACAGTGTGCGTGGGAGCACTTTGCATTTCTTAATGGTTCGATTCAACCCCGCGATGGCGAACCAGTAGTCGATTCTGGTATGTATCTCGTGATACGCAGAGTAGTGTGTGAAGCCGTCACCACCAGCATTTCTACTCCTCCACACATCTTCCATATTTAGCACCATTAGTTTTGCAGTGAGCGAGAGTATGGCCGCCGAGGGCCTTCGGGGAGGGCCCAAAGATCTGTCCAAATCCGGGTTAAGCGTTAAATTGAAGTCCGCCCCCCATAGTATGTGCGGATGTTCGTGTCTCACTGGCAAGTGTGTCATAGAATTCAGGGGAGTCATAGTTGGGGCCGTATTGACAACTAACAAGTCTAATCCCAAACCCCTACAGGACGCTATAACATACCTGCCTTCCGAGTCCGCCCTAAGTGTCTGTATTTGAATGTTTGTTTTCAGGTTTACCCATGTGATGACTCCCCTTGCATGAGTGGTGAACCCAGCTACTGCTACATTTCCTTCTAGACTCCTATTGTGTAGCATCATACTAGTGATTGGTAAGTGCGTTTCCTGCAGAAGCGCTATGTCGATGTTGTGACGTTTGAGGTAGCTTAACACCTTTATGAGCTTTCTGTGGTCATTCAACCCTCTGACATTCCATGTAAGAGCGCTGAGCGAGGTGGACTGTGCAGGGGGCTGTACACTGGTTACTTCAGCCATAAATGCGTGTCTTGTGGTGTGGGAGCGTGACTCGGTGTACTAGGGTTAGCAGTGACAACGTGGCACATCCGCGAACCATATGCAATTGGAACATATAACATAGCATAGTAAACACTTTTCGACCTCTGAGGAAAGATATATCGTGACTCACCAACCAAACACTAACATTCCCCGTTTCCCTTGAATCCCCATCCCTCCACCCACAGCAGACCAGCCCCAACAACACGGCCTAGCATGAGAAGAACAACCCCCCTCCTCTCTCCCTCACAACTCAAGTAGTCCCCATCGGGACTCATTTGTGCGATCAGCGCGAGGGCGGAGGTCGCCAATGTCAGTACAGGTAGCAATTGCATACTACTTCTCGTCATTGAGAGCCTCTTAGCTTTGTCACTCCTTTAGTGTCTTTGCGCTCTGGCCCCTGACCCCGAGCCATCGCCCGCCACCCAGGGAAACCCCAACAATAGCAGTGCAGTATCACCCTCCTCCCCCCTCCCCAGGGATCATGCTTTTTGGCTGCACGCAATCAAAGGCCGCAAATCAACCCATTGGCCAAACCTGTCAGAGTAAACTCGCATTAGGACAACAAAGGATTAGCTTGGATCGATCTCACCAGTTCTCGGCAGCATCACAGCACTCATAGTCCCGTAGGGAGCAGGCGCCATCCGGCTTCCCGCCCGCCGGGGCCCATATTCGACACTGTTCTGTTCTCCCTCGGGAGCCCGCCCCAGGTTGGAGTCAGGAGCCCGCCGGGCTATGGCTCGTTTCAAAGGCTCTATTCCTGGTCTTCAAGTTCTTGTTCACCATCCTGGCTTCTAGGACTGTTCCTCCGTTCCTTAGACCATGTTTTCAGCGCCTTCTGCAGTTCCTTAGGATCGGTGAAAAACATGAGAATGCCCCTGCCGGTTGAAGCGTAGCTTTGCCGGATATAGCATAGAATAGTCCAGGCCTAGGTCTCGGATTTGCTGATTGTATGGGGTGAAATGACGACGTTCCTCCTGTACCTTGGCCGTGAATTCTGGGTATAACGAAATTGAGGATCCCTCATATTGTAGTTTCCCTTTTTCTCTGGCTAGTCGAAGGACAGTGTCCCTGTCCCTGTAGTTCAGGAGCTTTGCAATGATCGGTCTCGGGGGAGGGGGGGCGCCTGGACGTGGTCGCGGGCCCAGCATGCGATGCACCCTTTCCACTATAAACATAGTCGAGAAAACATCCTCTCCTAGCAGCGTGGTGAGTAGTTTCTCAACGAACAGATCCATTTTCCCCACTTGCGTTGTTTCCGATACGCCCGTAATGCGTATATTAGAGCGCCGAGAGGGGGCCTCAAAATCTTCTGATTTATCTTGAATGACCTGGAGGAGCTTTCCAATTTGTTTACGATCTCTGTCTAGTTCCATTTGGGCCTCTTCCACTTCAGTCAGGCGCCTCTCGGACATGTCTAGCCTCTCCAGAGTGCTTCAGCAGTCCCTCCGAGTCGCAGGTTTAGTCGGCGGGTGAGGCGTGAGGGGGGCAAATCAGATCCCCCACCAAGTCCGTAGATTGTGCGCAGCTCCTTCGCAGGCCCCAAAGCTTGATCACGGGGAACAGATGTGATCTCTCGGGCTGTTCAGCTGCACTGCCATCCAGTGGGGCCCAGCACAGCTTCTCCCCCCCAGAGCTCTTCAATGGGACTCAGGCTAGCAGTTAGTGTCCACAGGCACTCTCCCTAGTGATTCCCAGGCACACCCGTTCTCACCAAGTCTGCGCCGCAGATGAGCTCGAGGCAGTCCCGCAGTTGCAGCGCAGCCTCACCAACCGTCAGGATCTGTCTTCAAATGTGCGTTATACGCAGCAGTTCCCTTCTCCGTGTGCAGATATGGCGCTAGAACGCCTCAGCCGTGTCTGGATCCGTCTGCCAGTTCAGCGCTGCACAGCGCCCTCCCGCTCCTCAGCGTTCTAGTTTCATTATATGGGGCACAGGTGTCTGTGCTCGGCAAGCACACAGAGGCCGTCGCCTCGTCTCCACAGCCACCCTGAATCTCAGGCAAAGTCCCTCCTTAGTGTGGGGCGAAATGGCGCCTCGGCGCTCTCCGGCACTTTTCCCCGCAGGCTGCTGTAGCGCCGCGGGAGCTGGCAGGAATCAGCAGTCCCCGACTCACTCGCGCTGGGGGGGGGGGTGTTAACGGTCCCTAGAGTGAGCCGCTACTCCCCTGCGGCTACCACCCAATGTCCAGGCTCACCGCAGTTAGGAGCGTCCCGCGGTCCGCACGTCGTGCGACGTCCTCCGGGGTGGGGGCTAGGCGAGAGCCCGGCTTCGCGGCCCAGTCCGCCGTAGCCCCTGACCTCGGTCATTCTCCACCCAGGTGGCTTAGAATTTCTCCGGGGCTCTGCTCCAGCTTCTAGGCGTCCCCGGGGGCTATGCAACAGCGTCACAGCCCTTGGTGCTCGGCTTGGTCAGGATATTTGCAGGATCGTTAGGAGTGACGGCACGGAGCTCTCACTCTAGGCGTCCGCCATCGTTGCCGGCAAGCTCCGCCCCGACCTGACGCACTGTTAGTGCCACCCACATGAGGTGCCCTGCAAACCTGCCTCAGACCTGCCACTGAAGTGTCTGTGTGTAAACTGCCATATTAACCTGGCAAGTGCTCCTACTTGCCAGGTCCAAACATTCATTTTTACTAAACATAAGTTACCCCTAAGATATGCCCAATGCAGCCCCATGGGCAGGGTACAGTGTATTTAAAAGGTAGGGCATGTACAGGTGTGTTTTACCTGGCCTAAAGTGAGATACTGCTAATTTTGTTTTTCACTATTGCAAGGACTATCTCCACAGTAGGGTATCATAGGGATTGCCTAAACATATCTTTTAAGTGTGTTTGAGATCTCTGAATTCACAATTTAAAAGTACAACTTTTTATGAAGTTATCTTTTGAATTGCGTGTTTGTAAATGCCACTTTTTGAAAGTGGGCATTTTCTTTCTTAACCATTCTGTGCCTCTGCCTGTCTATAGAATCCATGTCTGGGTTGGCGGACAGTTGGGCTGTAATGCATTCACTCTAGACAGTCACATAAATGGAGCTGAGTTGTGCCTTGTATTTCCTGATGGGCCACCAGCAGGCTTATGAGCCTTCCTGAGATAAAGTGGTTGGAGGAATTGTCACTGACACCTGAATGAGGCTGCTCCTGTCTTCATACAAAGCAGTCTTTACCACCTGTAGTGTGTCTGGAGCCAGGTCAGGGAAAGGCAGGGTCTTGTGCGCTACAAAGCCTTTCCTTTGAAATTTGCCTATTTCAGAGGCAGAAAAAGGTATAAGTATTGTACCTCTGACACCCCAAGATCAGAACACTTCTGCTGGACAGAGGACATTGTGCCAGGAAGAAGAGCTTGATGCTGTGAGAGGAACTGCCACTTGCTTTTTTGCGATGGCCTTGTGCTTGCTGCTTCTGTCTTTGGAGTGAAAGGACGGAACTTTATTCTCTACATCATGCTTTGAAGGTTCTCCAAAGAAATGTGCATGCTTGCCTCTTCTTAAGAAGTCTCAGGCCCACTAAAGACCTCTCCTACCAGTGCCTGGGCTCTTCTGCTGAGAGTCTTCACTTGCCAAGTAGTGCCAAATCCAGTTCTTAGGAGGAGATTCTTGTGATCTAAGGAGAAAATCCATGCATTCACACCCAGCGTAGCATGGTTCCTGATTGGCGCATCAACCACAGCTTTCAATGCAGGCCCGAACTTGCGTGTCAGAAAATTGCTGCAGTTTGAGCCCCAAGCACTGTTTCACTGTCATCTGTGGCACCCGCTCCGACTCCTATGCGGCACCTACTTGTGACTGGAAAATTGATGCAGCACCTGCATTGCCGCAGTGACGCAGCGTGTCTGGACATTTGACGCATCATCCCTGGATGCCGATAGTTCATCAACGCAGTACTGCGGTAAGGAACCGAGGCAAAGTGTCTGGAGATGACACATAACCTCCCTTTTCAGAAAGGAACTGACACGTCACCTACCATGACAGCATGGAACCGACCATCACCTCCCCTGCCTAGGAATAAGGAATTGATGCGTCACCTCCCCTATCAGTAAGAAACTGAGGTATCACTTTCCCTGTGGAGTAAGGACCTGACACATCATTTGCTTTTTAGTGCCTCACGTCCCCTGCGCCTTTTTCGTCTTTTGATTTTCTTGCGCTTCCAAGGTAATTTGTGTTAAAAGAAACCCATCCATAGGCTTCTATGGACTAAACTAACTTAATCTTTGAAAACTTATATCATGACTTGTGTATTTTGGATTTTTGTCATTTTGGTCTTGTTTTATTCAGATAAATATTGGCTATTTTACCAAACTGGTGTGGACACCTTTGGTAGTGTTCTTACTGAATTACTGTGTGTGTCTGTACAAATGCTTTTCACATTGCCTCTGAGATAAGCCTGGCTGCCCGTGCCAAGCTACCAGGGGGGTGGGGGGGGGGGGGGGGACAGAGGTTATCTTAGCTATGTGACTCCCTTATCCTAACTACAGTGAGGGACCCTACTTGGACGGGTGCAAAACACTGCCAACTAGAGACCCTTTTTCTAACTGGGTTAAGTTTCTCAAATTTCCTGTGTGTCATAAATGTTTTTAGACTGCATGCTTATCTATTTCTTAACCTCTTTCTAGAACACACTGAGCAAAGGTCACATATGGCCAATTATAATACCATATTATATGAAAGTGGATGAAGAAGATATGTTAAGCTTTTCGAATAGTAACAGCAGTTTACCTTGATTGTGTGGAATGACGCTCATGTAACTGATAGTCTCACTGTGATTATTGTATGTTATGTGATGTTAATTAATTTCTAAAGTGCACAAATACCCGTTGGTGTCTTGGCACTGGTTTGTCATAGCAGATTGGCAAGAAAAGATGGAAGACTAGATATTAAAAAGCCAAGTTTTGAGAAGTTTCCTAAAAATCAATAAGGAGGGAGCTGCTCTGATGTTTATAGTCAGACTGTACCATCAGACTGAATCCACTTTGAATAAACTCCAGCAGGTCCAAAATGCGGCGGCAAGGTTGCTCATGGGCATCCCTAGGACACAGTCGGCCAGACCTGCCTTAAAGGCACTGCACTGGTTGCCAGTGCGGGAGAGAGGTAAATTTAAAGCACTCTGCACAGCCCATAAAATCCTCTTGGGGAAGGGTCCCCCAATACTGAGGAATTTAGCGGTCCCATATAAAGCGAGCAGAACACTGCGCTCTGATCAAAAACACCTCCTTTTAGTCCCCAGAGTTAAAAGGGCCCGTACTGGTGGGAGAAGATTTTCAGTTAACACAGCAAAGTTGTGGAACTCGCTTCCTTTTGAGTTGCGTGCTGAGACCTGCACATTGCGATTTCGCAAATGTCTTAAAACCCATTTGTTTCCTACTTGATTGCACTAATCTAGCCGTTTTTATTATCTGATGGTGTCTGGAAAAGCGCTGGGATGCCCAAGGGTAACTGCGCGCTATATAAAATTTTAATAATAATAATAATAATAATACTGTTTCACAGTGCGGAGGCTTCTGAGTAAAGAAAACCACTCCCCCATTTGAGTCGCTTGAATCTGGGGCGGGTAACCATCATTTAGCTTTCAGATCATAAGACTCTGCTGGTTACAGTGGCGGCTGGTGACATTTGAAAGTGGTGGCGTAAAATGATAATCATACTGCACCTTAGCGAGCGAGCGTAGCGGGCGAGCCCGAACCCCCTAAGGAGGGTTCGAGGGGTATTTTCCCCCGAGAAAATTTTGAAAAAAGAGTGGACAAATGGTGCATTTTCAAGCAAATTTGAGAAAGCAGGAAGGTTAATAAAGCAATTGTGAAAGTGCTGTTATTACACCAGGGAAATGCGGGAGTTGACAGAATAGCCAGTCAGACCTTAAAACTACCACATTAATAACACATCACAGCATCACGATCAGCGTCATGCAGTCTTGTTGCCGCCCAAACTGGAATATTAAAGATTGGGGCTCCTCTCTGCACTGCACTTCACTAAGGGACACCTTCCTTTGTGTCCCCGAGGTCTCTACAGGCCATTGCAGAATGAGCTTCTCCTCGGAATCAAACGTGTTCATATAAAAGTATAGCGCACCATAAACAAAGAGTGAACAGTTTCCGAGCAGAAAAAAAGGAAAAAATTGGAGATTTACCCAGAACGAAAGTTATACATTGTCTACAAGAAACGCTTAACAGATAAAAGAGGATTTGGCGGAAGACAGGGCACCATCAGGTATTTTTTGGAGACGAATAGATTCACAAGTCTGTCAAATAAAATAACACGCATGCTGCAATGTCACATGCAATATTTTTGAAGGGTAATCAAGTAGCAGTAAACAGCAGATTTCGAAGATTACTTGTTTGGCAGAAACAGTTCTCGATCTAGAAATACGGCAGCTCTTTGTGCACATTTATACACTCCTAGGAGGCTCACTAGCAACATCTACACACATAATAAAAAGAACACACAGCATTGTCACGAGACACATTTTAGAAGAATCATCAGCAAGTTACAGGAAATGGTAAATATTTTGTCACTTAAACAGGGAAGTCGAGTTGTTTGCCAATAACACCGCAAATGTCCTTACTTGTTTGAATTGTCAGTGGCATTATGATATTTTTTCATTTTCCCATGTGGGTTTGTACTATGACATACATGCACCATACACACGGACAAAACCTCCCTCCTATCCACAGTCTAAAATAAACAATGGGATTTATGGTATGAACTTATGTAAGAACAACAAAGTGTTCCTAATTTGTGAATCATCTTTTAAGTATGAAATATGCGTCCCCTTATAAAGTGACGTATTCTGTTGCAATTTGCATACTTCAGGGGCCGCTGAGGGCATTCCCTGCACTTTCGCATCGTGCCTTTATTTTATTGACAATCTTAGCGCCCCGGGGGCCCTGCCGCTGATGCCACCCGTGTTGTTTGCCCTGTCGTCGGAATGCGGGTCTTACTCTTAACACAGGTCCCTGCCGCCCTTGCAATGTCGGGTGTGTGTCTTTGGGAGGGAGGGAGGGAGGGTCATTTTACCTAAAGTCTGTGCGTTTTGTGCGGTACGAGAGTGTGAGGTATATGAGTGTCTTAGGGGCCACTCGCCACATTCTGCAGGTCGGTACCCACCATTTTACATTAGGCCACTGTCTGAATGAAGGGTCGCAGGGACAGGCCTAGCGCCTTGTGTAATTCTGACCTGTGTTTCAGAAGGGTGGGGCCTCTCCTTCTCCACAAAGGTGCGTATTATGCAGCATTCCCACGCGGAGGATGGCATTTTTAGAATGTTACACGGAAAACATTACAGAATGCAGAGAGCTGCAGGTCAAGTCACGCCCTTGAAAGGTTTGCATCCTTGCTGAGACAGAGCTCGGGCCGCACGCCACAGCATCCCTTTGTAACTTGGCATGGATTTTTTAAATATTTTTACACAAATGGAACATGATTAATTCTCATATATGTATTTTTTATAACTACAACATTGTATTTTTACTTTTATTTTACATTTTTATTATTCAATTTTAACTAACACTATTAAATTAGAGCTATATTTTATAGTACTATTTCTTTAACACTTTACACATACATGTATATTATACATTTTAACAACTTTTTTCCGATATTTTTTTAAAACTAAAATTTCTATTGATTTAAATATGAAAATAGCCTTTATTTTAATTTAGCACCCACTTATTTTTATCGCTACCTATATTTTGTAATCTATTAGTGTTATTTTGAGGTGGATCTCATTTGTGTTGGTCACGAGTCCCTATTGCCTTTCAACAAGCAAGGTAAGAACTTTTCTATGTTTTTATTTAGGTTTTCAGCAGTGTGAGGATGGGGGTAGGTTTGGTTAGTGTTCGTTATTATTTGAGTTTTATTTGATAAGGTTATTTAGGGGTAGTTTGTATTTCCTTTTGTTATGTAGTTTAAAGTGGTAGGCCTAACTATAGTTTGGTAGTAGCAATATGTTATTGTAGATATTGTCATGTATTGTATTCTCTTGTTATAGTAGAAATGTTATGTTTGTATTGCATTTGGGATCTATGTATCGTGAGGGCGGGTATGTTATTTTGTTTACAGATTAGGTCATCGCACTCTCTCCCGCAGCTGCTCTGCTGTGCCGTCTCTTGCCTCCAGACCCCAACCTCCTCCTTGGGAGGTTCGAGGCAGCTGCCCACTCATGCACCTGCTGCCGCTCCAACAGGGACCAGACTGCCTGCAACCACCATTTCTTTCTCAGACGTTTTTTTCTTAATTGTTCCCTGTTGTGCCACTGTTATTGTGCCCATCTGTGTCTTGCTCTAAATCCACCACTGTTTTTATTTTCTCGTGCCTGCCTGTTGCTTTTGCCTTTTGCCGCTGATGCCCCTGTGGCCCCTCCGCCCAGAATTCCCCGCTCCTGCCTGCCAGCCTCTCCTCTCTCCCACCTCCCTTACTTAATGGCGGCCACTGTGCGGTCACGCAGCAAACGTGCGCTGAAGGCTCACCAAAGGCAAGCCCGTCATCGCCTGTACGTGACTCGACTGCAGCCAGCGCCAGAAACCCTGGACCTCCCACTACCCATCGGTACAACACCGCCACCCTCCACGCACTCAACCGTGGAAGACTTAGAGAATGCCAACAGGCCTCGTCGAACATGACCCACGGCCAGTTCTCCTGCCTCCACTGCCACCAGACACTCACCTCCACCCCGGCCTCCAACATCGCCGACACCAGCACCGGCGACACCCTAAAATGCATCCTTCTCAACAAACGCACCGTACACATACATGCCTTGGAAATCTGGAACCTACTCGACTCTCTCTCGCCCAACATCGCCTTCTTCACAGAGACCTGGATCAACGCAATCTCCGCCCCCGACATCAGCACCGCCATCCCAGGTGGATACAAGATCCAGAGGAAAGATTGCCCCAACGACTGAGAAGGGGGCCTCACCATCCCCCACAGGAGCACCCTCCCCTCACCACCTCCAGCAAAACCTTTCCCTCCACCAAACACCTGCACTTATCGATCCAGACCACCCCCAAAGCCACACTCCGAGGAGCCCTCGGCTACAGACCCCCCAACCCCCGAACATCCTTCGCCACCACCATCACTGACTTCATCACACCCCATGCCATTGCTCAAACAAACAACATACTCATTGGAGACCTGAACTTCCACTCTCGACAATCCCAGCAACCTCAACTCCACTATCCATCGTGACAACCTCTCCAGCATTGGACTTAAACAACTCATCACCACACCGACCCACAGAGCAGGACACACCCTTGACCCCATCTTTGCATCCCATTTAGCCACACAATGCAGTCGCCATACACCGACCACCACTGCGTACACTTCACCATCAACAAACCGAAGGCAACCAATCCAGCCCCAAGCACCCCACAAGGAACTAGAGCAAGGTTACCGATGAGCAACTTAACTCCACCCTCACCCAAGATAACCACTCCTGGGCACCCAACACAAATGAGGCAGCCAGAGAACTCCACAGCTGGATCACCGACTGCGCAGACGAGCTCGCCCCGCTGCACAACCCCAACAGACAACACCCAGGAAAGCCGCCTGGTTTACCATCGCTCTTCAAGAAGCCAGACGCACCTGCAAACGCCTGGATAAGAACTGGAGAAACACCAAGACAACCAAAAAGCACACCACCTGAAAGGATGCCATGACAGACTACCACAACCAGATCAGAGCCATTAAGAGGAAATTCATCCACAACAAAATCCTGGCCAACTCCACTAACTCCAAGGAACTTTTCAGTGTCATTCAAGAGTTCACCAACCCACACTGTAAAGCCACAAACATCACCCCATCCCAAGACCTCTGCGACAAACTTGGAACCTATTTCAACCTCAAGATCAAAAACCTCTACGACAACTTCATCGACCATTCACCAGGTGCCATAGATGGCCCAGCCCCCCCCCCCCAAAAACACCAGCCAGACACCGACCACGACCGCCCGGGACCAGGGGCCAAGACCCCTGGCCCGCCCCTCCTGTACTCTAGGCAAGAACTCCTATCCTTAAATCATAGAGTTTTGCATCCAAACCACACACTAATAGCCAGGCTCTGGCAATAAGGGCTGCTAAAGTCACAACCTAGCTCAACAAAACAGAAAGACACACCACCCACCATAAGGTCTGCAAGCCCGCAAGGATGCAGCTTTGCACTGCTCGAAACACGCTCACTACAGAAGCACAACCTCGAGGTCTTCTCGCTACTCCAGGAAGATCGCCTCGACATTTTAGGTGTCACAAAAACCTGGCTGGAAGAGTCCTAAACCCCAGATCTGGTCACATCTCTGCCACCTAACTTCGCGGCTATCCCCCACAACAGAGCGGGTAGCACAAAAGGGGGGGAATTGCCTTCCTCTACAACCGTTCCTTTAAACAGACACTCTCTGCTCAGAAAGCATTGAGGGTGCTGATGTACTAGGGGTTAAGTTCTGTTTGTCAGATATATCAAGTACTCTTACCTGTGTGTTCACGAACCCTTACCTGTAAGGTGCTTGATTGGTTTTGCAGAGACGCTATGAGCCAAACTCTCAGAAACCCTACCTTAGAACCAGCAATTCTTAAGTAATACTAGGGTGACAGATAGTAGTCAGGGAGGGAGGCCGGAATCTGACGCTATTATTATTCTTGTAGTTGACCTGCGAAGCAACAAGAAACTCCTTAGAAAATTGTCCAATAAGATTTGTTTATTTTGCAGACCTTTTAACTTTATCCGAATAGTAATTCTTTTAAGCTCCTACTCGCGTCCAGGAAGTTGCTGTGTGAAGTCTGCTCAGCAGGTTGTTGTCTAAATGAGGAGACATTGTTTCTTTTAGAGGCTTGAGGCTGTTGAGTTTTCCACCCCCAGATCTTTACGACAAATAATGACGTGGATATTCTGTGTGAAACAACAACAAAATATTTTTGAACCATTTCTTACTTTGTTTTTTAAACCTTATCAAAACTTTCTTGAATTTTACTCACTTAGTAATCTCCAGCTTGCTGCTCAACATGACTTCTCACTTTAAATTGAAGAGTTAACAAACATTCTAAAACATCAGTTTCTCAATAGTGCTATAACAAAATACCTTGAATAAGTCCCAAAGTTATTTAGGCGTTCTTGTATCTAAATTCCTCTTTTCATTAAAAAGAGTGTCCAAAAATGATTGTTCTTTCTTTGAAAAAAGGTAAGTCTTTAGCTAGCGGTGGGCGCCTTTCCCCAAAAGAAGTTTTACTTAGCTCCTTCTTTCTTTTGCAGAAGCGGAAACATCATGGATTTCCTGAAGACTCCGGCAGAGATGTTGAAGCAATGACTCTGGATTCCAAAAGTTACTCTCCTACGATCTCTGGTAAGTATTCAGCCAAGCGCGATGTTCCCCTGAAGAATCCGGAAGGCTAAGCATCTTCTGGAAGTCCGGGTGTGGCTTATATAGCCCTGCCACACCCCAGGACGTCCGTTCTGCCGCACGCGTCAACTTTGCCCTCACGCTGTGTTTCGAACTGCACACAGCGCGAGAGCATTTGTTGACACGAACGCGTGCAGCCTAAACGAGTCTCGAAAGGTTTCTTTATTTCTGTTCTTTCACTCGCTGTGTTCTAAACTCCACACAGGTGCGAGTGCGTCATTACCAAACTACTGTTCCTTTCTAAGTGGAAAAGCGCTATTGTAACAAACATTGACTATTTATATCATAATCAAAACACTAAGCATTGGCAAGTACTTATCGTAAACATAATTAACAGAATGCACCAATCATACTTACATGAACATACCTGGAGTGCTGGATGCACGGGATAGGGGTGGGTTTTATTAAGAGAGAATCTCCTTTTGAATTAGTGTTTTGGGGATTCACATAGGATTTGGTTTTATAGGAAGAGCTGCGACTGCTGAATCATGACACTGTACCCCCATTGACAGTTTTGTAATACTTCTAGTCTACCGCCCACCACACACATCACCCAGATTTGCTGAACCTTTCCTGGAATTAGTCCACGACCTCTGCTCTCGCTATCAAGTGATAATGGGGGACTTCAATCTCCATTGAGAGAAAATCCCAAAGGACAGTCAGGCAAAACAGCTAGAGGAGGCCCTGACATCTTTAGAACTCTGCCAAAGGGTGGTTGGGTCTACGCATGAGAAGGGTCACACACTGGACTTGATCTGGTCATCCTTCCCGCTGACCAGTCCGGTTATTATCTTCCCCTGCTCCTGGTCAGATCATCACTTAATAGAGGGAAGACTCTCCCTTCCAGGTCGATCGGTAAACTCACCACCAGAGTGGCGAGTTCTAAGAAGCTGGAACAGGATTAGCGCAGATGAACTGATAGCCACCCTAAGACACCCTGACCCATTATTGCAACCCAAGGGCGACTTAGAGGCCGATAGTTCCATCTTATTGCTAAGGCTTAAGAGCAAAAAAATTGAATGATTTGAGCACTGCGTGTTTATATCGAAGTTGATAGTGGGTTGACTGTGCTCCAGGGACGCCCCCTACTCTGGGGTGAGGGATAATAACAGCAGGTACGAACAAGTTCCTAATCAACTTGTAACCCTGGGCACAAGTATATGCTGAGTAGCCAGCAAGAATTTTTTGAAACAGTTTTTCAGATCTCCATAAGGATGATTCAATTTATTGATAATCCAAAATACATGACGAAGTCCATAATGTTACTTCACATCAAGCGTCATAATCATATGATTTACAATCTGATATTTCCAATGTACTAAGCATTTCCCTCCCAATGCATTTCGGAGCGCGCCGGAGCCTTTATCAAGGGATCTGTGGGTTGAAACAATGTTAATTAGTACTACGTCCTGAACGTCCACCAAAAATTAATATTAAACAGTAGTTGCTAACATGTTCAGAACAAAAAGCTATTTATGTACAAAAACGTTAAGCTGCATATATAACATTCACATGGTTCTTGTGATAAAGCATATTAGAAAAAACCAAAATTGCCCACATGTAAAGCTACTCTATGCGGTGCTAATGGTGGAGGAGTGTAAGTAACGCGGTGGGTGGAGGGATAAGATTTCGTAACTGACATGCGGTTTAAACAACGCAATGCGTGCTTTACATAACTGGTGGACCCTAGCAAACTTATGTAGGGAACACGGCGGTGTTAAAGGTTGGGGTAAGAGAACCGCTAATGTTAATCCAAAATGACAGTTAGAACCGCGTCCCAATTGACAAGCAAAGATATAACGCGCTACCCGCTGTATGCGCTTACCAGTTGAAAAAGCGTGCCGCTCTCTATGAAATCCGCTACGCTCCGTTCGAACTCGTACGGAGTGGCGGAAGGGTGTTAAGAGGAAATGGGTGGGTGGAGTGTAAGCCTACCCCTGCATTGAAATCGTTGGTTATTTGTATTTTCATTTAAGTTCTGCTTTATCACAGCACTCAAGTTCCATAATTCCTAGCGCATAGCGTAGGCTTAGACTCCACCCACCCATTTCCTCTTAACACCCTTCCGCCACTCCGTACGAGTTCGAACGGAGCGTAGCGGATTTCATAGAGAGCGGCACGCTTTTTCAACTGGTAAGCGCATACAGCGGGTAGCGCGTTATATCTTTGCTTGTCAATTGGGACGCGGTTCTAACTGTCATTTTGGATTAACATTAGCGGTTCTCTTACCCCAACCTTTAACACCGCCGTGTTCCCTACATAAGTTCGCTAGGGTCCTCCAGTTATGTAAAGCACTCATTGCGTTGTTTAAACCGCATGTCAGTTACGAAATCTTATCCCTCCACCCACCGCGTTACTTACACTCCTCCACCATTAGCACCGCATAGAGTAGCTTTACATGTGGGCAATTTTGTTTTTTTCTAATATGCTTTATCACAAGAACCATGTGAATGTTATATATGCAGCTTAACGTTTTTGTACATAAATAGCTTTTTGTTCTGAACATGTTAGCAACTACTGTTTAATATTAATTTTTGGTGGACGTTCAGGACGTAGTACTAATTAACATTGTTTCAACCCACAGATCCCTTGATAAAGGCGCCGGCGCGCGCCGAAATGCATTGGGAGGCCATGGGAGGCCAGTGAAATGCTTAGTACATTGGAAATATCAGATTGTGAATCATATGATCATGACGCTTGATGTGAAGTACCATTATGGACTTCGTCATGTATTTTGGATTATCAATAAATTGAATCATCCTTATGGAGATCTGAAAAACTGTTTCAAAAAATTCTTGCTGGCTACTCAGCATATACTTGTGCCCAGGGTTACAAGTTGATTAGGAACTTGTTCGTACCTGCTGTTATTATCCCTCACCCCAGAGTAGGGGGCGTCCCTGGAGCACAGTCAACCCACTATCAACTTCGATATAAACACGCAGTGCTCAAATCATTCAATTTTTTTGGTCATTTGTTCGCCTACTCACTAGGTTTGAAGCATGCCTTAAAGTCATCATGCAATATGAAGAGATTACTCATATGACAGAATCTAGAGCAGAAACATTTGCATTTGATGCAGAAGCAAGCACACACATATACTCTCTTATACAAGAAGACACTACCGAGTTCGCCACCAATAAAACTAAAGAACAACATGTCAAGCAGCTGCTATATTTAACAAGAAAAACAATTAACCAACGCCTTCATGCTAGTACCTTAATTAAGTACCATAAAGCACAGCGGATTCCAAGAGGACTCAGGATCCCTCTTAAACCGTCATTATGTAAAAACAGCAAACAATTCGTTGATAAATGGTATGCGATACTAAACAAGTGTAGGTTAGATTTAATTCTTTTGATAATTGAGGAACTTTCAAGAATTCTGGAAGAACTTAATACGGAAATCGTTGGAGTCAAAGATGAATTGAGCAAATTCATGAGCCCAGAAGAAATCACGAAAACATTAGAAGATATCAATCAGCAATTAACAAAACACACACAAGAAGTGAATGAGCGTAAAATAAGGAAATATCGTCGAGACACCCTCGATTATAAACTCGAGGAAGTATATTCATGGGCGGAAGTTTACACTAAAAGAAAGCAAACCAAAGGGTATACTTCACAAACAGACACATCCTCCACAGGTAGTGAGACGTCGGGACCAAGAGGACCTCAGAACATTGACACGCAAAGAGCAAAAGAGATCCCAACAACCTCAGCACAGACGCCTTTTTTAGAGTCAGGCCCACACACAAGGGAAGACCCAGGAGGGGTCACAAACATAGAAAAAGAGAAAGATCCCCCGATAACGAAAGAAAAAAACAGGAGGAAGAAATAACAACTGCACAGATTAATGATGATAATTTGGTCATTAATATATCAAAAAAACTCCTCACCAAAAAAGAAATGACCATATTACAGAAAGGATCTTCCTTCATACCCACTACCAATACGGACACTCTTGAATTGGAAGTAAGTCTGTTTAAATTTACGCGCAAATTACGCCTCAGAAACTTCTTTGATAACATCATCACTGACGACTTAAGAGAAGAACAAGATCAACTTATGGGACTCCGACCACAGAGCAACTACATGGCTCCAGTAAGCCACAAGGCCATAGACTTATTTGAACCCCTCTGTAAACAAGAAATCCAATCCGCTAAGCCTCGCAATCAGAAACACAGCAACATATCATTCAGCGAATTGAATATCATCAGAAACATTAGTCTTGATGAATCAGTTATTTGTCAGAAAGCCGATAACGGTGGAGCTTTAGTCATAATGGATCGGTCATATTATGAGTCACAAGTTATCGAACATTTGGGAGACACCAACCGTTACATGAAAATATCATACAATCCTACCAGAGAAATTCAAGACACCCTCTTACACATTCTGAAAAAAGCTATAGATAATGGTACCATCAGAGACAAAACCAAACAATACTTGATACAGATGGATCCACGGAGCCCGTCATTCTACATGACACCCAAAGTCCATAAAAACTTGCATAAACCACCATGTAGACCCATTGTGTCTACTTCTAAAAGCATTCATGAACCCATTGGAAAGTTTCTTGATAAGTATCTTCAACCCTTTGCAGTGGGAGCCCAGTCATATATCAAAGACACTACAGACTTTTTGAAAAAATTGGCAAGGATTAACATCACCAAAGAACAACCTATAGTTATGGCTACCATTGATGTTAAAGCCTTATATACGTCAATACCTCACCAATCAGGCATAGAGGCAGTCGAAAAAGCTTTACTTTCCAGTGATTATGAAGACACCATGAAAGTTTTTTTGATGGAACTCCTTCAGTTCACTCTGATGCACAGCTATTTTAAGTATGGAGAAGAATGGTATATCCAAAAAATTGGAACATCCATGGGAAATTCGGCAGCCCCCACATATGCGAATATCTTCATGAGGGACTATGAAGACACAAACATTCTTAACCAAGAAACCTGGATGCAACACATCAAACTTTATGTCCGATTCATTGACAACATCTTTATTGTTTGGGAAGGTGCCAGAGAGGTTTTATCTTCAGAAATAGCCAAACTCAATTTGATTGACGAACGTATAGAGTTCACTTGGGATATTCAAGAGAAAAATATCAATTTTCTGGATGTAAATGTCATCAGAGGAGATTCCACTTTCAACACGACCCTATACAGAAAGAATACAGACCGTAATAACTTATTTAGTTATGACAGCTTTCATCCCCAGCCCTAAAGAGACATCTACCATATTCCCAATTCATGAGGGTGAAACGAGTAGTCTCGGAACCAGAGAAAGCGGAGATACAAATGAATGAAATGTCCACACGATTCCAAAAGAGAGGTTTTCCCTCATCAATCTTGGTTGAAGCATCCCAGAGGATTAAAAACGTGTCAAGAGAGACCCTATTAACTAACAAACCAGTGAACAAAGAGCAACGCATTACATGTGTGAGTAAATTTTCCACGTCAAACCAATCCTTTAAAAACATCATTAAAAAACATTGGTCTATACTACGTGCAGAACCAGACTTTAAGGGAGCATTTGAGCAAGAACCATTGTTTGCACACACCAGATCCATGAATGTTGGACAACTTTTGAAATCTAGATCGAAGATCAGTCCGTTTGCCATATTCAAAGAAACACTGCCATGAATGAACTGTAATAACTGTGGCAACATCACGAAAGGCATTAAGTTATCTCCCCCTGAATTCAAAGATACCATCAACTTAAAAGTAAACGGCACATGCGACACCATGAACGTTATATATGTATTGAGTTGTCCATGTAATTTACATTATGTGGGTCACACGGAGCGCAAATTAAAAAATCGGCTCAATGAACATAAGAGCAACATCAGAACCAAAATGCTCAAGTCTACTGTGGCCACACATTTCTTGGAAGCTAATCATGAGATCACTGAACTAAAGGCACGCATTCTTGAAGTTGTGGAAAAACATGAAGGTGTCAACAATAAAACACAACTTCTTAAGAGAGAAAACCACTGGATTTATCGCCTAAAGACTTTGAAGCCGGGGGGCCTCAATGAAAGAGTGGAATTTCTTTGTTACTTGTAAATTTTACAGATTTGTGTCTTTTACACCCCTGCATTGAAATCGTTGGTTATTTGTATTTTCATTTAAGTTCTGCTTTATCACAGCACTCAAGTTCCATAATTCCTAGCGCATAGCGTAGGCTTAGACTCCACCCACCCATTTCCTCTTATTACCCTTCCGCCACTCCGTACGAGTTTGAGCGGAGCGTAGCGGATTTCATAGAGAGCGGCACGCTTTTTCAACTGGTAAGCGCATACAGCGGGTAGCGCGTTATATCTTTGCTTGTCAATTGGGACGCGGTTCTAACTGTCATTTTGGATTACAGAATCGGTAATTACCGAATCATACAGATTCGGTATTTTTACCGATTATTTTACCTACATAGCAATTACCGAATAGTGAATACCGAATCTGTAAAATTCGGTATTTACCATTCGGTAAATTGCTATTACCTACATCTAGGCCTTGGTATCCATACCAGCTGCTCTTTCAAGCAGAGTCCCCCAAGGCTCAGCACAATCAGCCCTCCTCTTTAATGCCTATCTACAGCCCTTGATCGCCGCACTGAACCAGATGGAGTGCCCGATTTACAATTATGCCGACAACACTCAAATCATTATCCAAATTGACAGCTCTCCAACAGCATATGTAAGAATGCAAAACATCTTAAAATTCACTGTCAATTGGATGACAGCCAACTCACTAAAAATAAACCCTGATAAAAACAGAGGTACTGGCGGTTACCTCAGCTTCTTGTCCATGGAATGACCTCTTCTGGCCAAAAGAACTCGGGCCTTTTCCTGAACTGGCAGTGGCCATGAAAAGCCTGGGAATAAAAATTGATGCCAAACTATCTATGACAGAACAAGTCTCGGCAGTCGTAGGAACCTGTGTTGGCCTCCTGAGACAACTGTGGAAATTGGCTCCACTCCTTACCTTCGCCACGCTCAGACGGGCGGTTTCAGCAATGATCCTGTGGTGTGTTGACTATAGCAACTCTTTGTACACTGGCCTCCCTCAACAATTGTTGGCCAGAAAACAAATCGTCATGAACGACACAAGATGGGCACAGGCCACACCACTACTACGCGATCTCCATTGGCTCCCAACCAGGCAGAGAATTAAATCTAAGGGTCTCTGCATCACACATAAAACTTTGTACGGCCAAGCTCCAAGTTACATCAAGGACCGCATTGTCGCCTATGTTCCCAGCAGGACACTGAGATCAGCAGAGGCCACCTTTCTGGTCTGCCCTCGCTTCAAACTTTCCTCCGTGGAAGGGCGAGCGTTCACAACCGCTATCACTGTGGTCTGGAATAGCCTTCCAGTGAGCGTACGCAAGGAAGTGAATCTCCTTTCTTTCAAGAAGAAGCTTAAAACCATGCTCTTCCTGGAAGCATGGGGCACGACTTAAGCAACCTTTCCCGCCCCCTTCTCTCCACCTAGTTCAGGTTCACCCTCCAATAGCGCTTAGAGACCTTTGGGTGATAATGCGTGCTACAAATCACAATTACAATTACAATCTCCAACTGGACATCAATCACGGCCAAAGACACCGCCTCGACTATGAAAAGCATCCACTCTGGACCCACCGACCCCTGCCCCCCTCACATCTACCACAGAGCCGCGGCCGTCATTGCACCCGTACTACAACGCACCATCTACACCACCTTCAAAACAGGCACTTTCCCAGATGACTGGAAGTGCGCTGAAGTAATCCCTCTGCTCAAGAAGCCCACAGCTGACCCCACCGACCTCAAGAACTATCTGGCCATCTTGTTCCTCCCCTTCGCAGCCAAAGTTGCAGAGAAAACAGTCAGCAGGAAACTGACATGATTCATTGAAGAGAATCCTGTCCTCGACCCCTCCCAATCTGGATTCCGAAGCAACCACAGCACAGAGACCTCCCTATTCGCTGCCACAGATGACATCCGCACCCTCGAGGATCAAGGCCACTCTGCAGCCCTCATCCTACTCGACCTATCAGCAGCCTTCGACACCGTCTCTCACAGCACACTAGTCACCAGACTACACGATGCTGGTATGCAAGGAACAGTCCTGGGCTGGATATAATCATTCTTCACCGGAAGAAGCCGAAGGATCTGACTCCCACCCTTCCTCTCCGATCTCATGAAAATCACATGCGGAGTCCCACAGGGTTCATCCCTGAGCCCACCCTTTTCAACATCTAGATGGCCCCCCTCGCAGCCATCATCCGAAAAAAACAGCCTCAACATCGTATCCTAGGCCGATGACACCCAGCTCATCCTCTCCCTCACCAAAGACCCCACCACTGCCAAACTCAACTTCCAGAAAGGAATGCAAGACGTCGCAGTCTGGATGACCAAAGGCTGCCTGAAGCTCAACGCCGAGAAGACAGAAATCCTCATCCTCAGTACCACCCTTTCTGCATGGGACAGCACGTGGTGGCCAACCACCCTCGGAAGCCCACCTAACCCCTCAGACCATGCTAAGAACCTCTGCATCGTACTCGACTCATCACTCACCATGAACCGACAGGTCAATGCCGTCACCTCTAGCTGCTTCAACACCATCTGCGTCCTCCACAAGACCTTCAAGTGGATCTCCCCTGAGTCAAGTAAGACAGTCACCCATGAACTCATCACCAGCGAACTGGACTCTGGAAACCCACTCGATGCCGGCATCAACAAGTCCCTACTCCGCAAACTACAAACAATACAGAACACAACTGCCAGGCTTGTCCTCGGCATCCCCCGACATGAACACATCAGTCAACACCTAGGAAGTCTCCACTGGCTCTCCGTGGAGAAAAGAGTCATTTTCAAAATCCTCACTCACGCCTACAAATGCCTACACAACAACGGACCCAAATACCTCAACAACAGAATCAACTTCCACATACCCAAAAGAAACCTCCGATCTTCCAACCTTGCACTGGCCGAAACCCCGTGCATCCACAGAGCGTAGAATCCATCTCTCACATTGCAGCCAAGACCTGGAATGAGGTACCAGCAGACATCAGACGTGCCCCCTCCCTGAACACCTTCAGGAAGACCCTCAAGACCTGGCTCTTCGGCTAAACATATCTGGGGATCCCCCCCCCCCAGCGCTTTGAGACCCTCACAGGTCAGTAGCATTCTTACAATTCCCTGATTGATTGATTGATTGAGGGGTGCTAGGGAAGTGAAGTGAAGTGAAGCTAGTGAAGATTATAGATCAATTACCCCATTTTCTATTGGGTTTTCTATTTGCTTATTTGTTAGAACTCCTGTTTTAACCACTGGGATTTGGGAAGGGAAAGTGTGCTAGGAAAACAAATGAAATTGTGCTCAGGCTATTCTACTATCATATATTTCTAGTTTGAGAATACCGGCACCCCTCTTGTTGTATTCTTCATAAAGTACTCTTCCTATCTTCTTAGTTAATTGGCCTCTGTCTCAACCCAGTCTCAGGCTTAACTCTTATTAGGGAGTGACATCCCTTTCTCCTTTATGCCAACTTTATTTTACTGTCAACAAATGGAAAATTAAAACTGAAAACATTTCCTAAAGATATAAAAGAACTAATGGCCAGGATTGTATTCAATGGATATCGCTATTCCCTTGGTTGGGGTAGTGACTCTACCTGGCCACTCAATCTCCATCTGTCGTGGTTTGCTTCTCCCTTCTCCCGAACCATCCCTTATGCCTCCCTCTACCTTCCCAAACACATACCAGGAAAGCTGCAGCTCTCCTGAGCTGCTGCGGGGAGTCACACTTCCCAGGACAACCACCACTCTTCTCCCTGTGTTTCTGGAGCCTCATAGTCTTTGTGAGTTATCCTCTACCCTGGTGCAGCAGAAGATGTCCTCTTTTCTCCCCTTTCCCACGCAGTGCCTCTGATGTCCTCTAACCCAGTAGAATGGGACCGGCTCTCCTCTTTTGGGCCGCGACTTGAGTTCAAGCTATTCCTTTTGTTGTCTTCCGGGTGCTGTCCACACTTCAATCAATCAATCAATCACTGTATTTCTAAAGCGCGCTATATACCTGTTAGAGTCTCAAGGCGCTGGGGGGGGGGGCGGCTGCTACTGATCGAAGAGCCAGGTCTTGAGAAGTCTTCTGAAGGACAGCAGGCCCTGGGTCTGTCGGTGGCTGGTAGGGAGAGCGTTCCAGGTCTTGGCGGCATGGTAGGAGAAGGATCTGCCCCCTGAGGCGAGGGCGAGGCTGGCAGAGCGGAGGTTGCGGGTGGGGGTGTGGAAGCTGAGTCGGTCGTTGAGGTATGTAGGTCCGGTGTTGTGTAGCGCTTTGCATGCGTGGATGAGGAGTTTGAAGGTGATCCTCTTGTTGACGGGGAGCCAGTGTAGGCTTCTCAGATGGGGTGTGATGTGGCTGCGTCGGGGGATGTTGAGGATCAGTCGTGCTGAGACGTTCTGGTCTGGATTAGTTGTAGTTGTCTCAGGACCTTGGTTGTTGTTCCTGAGTAGAGGGCGTTCCCGTAGTCGAGTATGCTGGTGACAAGGGCCTGGGTGATGGTTTTTCTCGTGTCAAATGGGGGGATCCATTTGAAGATCCTGCAGAGCATTCGGAGGGTGTTGAAGCAGGACACGGAGACGGCGTTGACTTGTTTGGTCATGGAGAGGGCGGAGTCGAGGATGACCCCCAGGTTGCGTGCATGGTTGGTGGGTTCCGGGGCAGTGCCTAGTGATATGGGCCACCAGGAGTCATCCCAGGCTGATGGGGTGGGTCCGAGGATGAGGACCTCCGTCTTGTCTGAATTCAGCTTCAGTCTGCTGTCCTTCATCCAGTCGGCGACAACCTTCATTCCTCTGTGGAGATTGGCTTTGGCAGTGTGCGGGTGTTCGGTGAGGGAGATGATCAGCTGGGTGTCATCGGTGTAGGAGATTATGTTGAGGCTATTCTGTTGTGCGACGTGGGCGAGCGGTGCCATGTAGATATTGAACAGAGTTGGGCTGAGGGAGGATCCCTGCGGGACGCCGCAGATGATCTCGTGGTTTTTGAGTGGAAGGGTGGGAGGCGGACGCTCTGGGTTCTGCTGGAGAGGAAGGATGTGGTCCAGGCCAGGGCCTTCTCTTGGATTCCGGCATCATGGAGGCGTGCTGATAAGGTGCAGTGGCAGACCGTGTCGAAGGCTGCTGATAGGTCCAGGAGGATGAGGGCAGCTGTTTTTCCCTTGTCCATCAGGATCCTGATGTCGTCGGTGGCGGCGATGAGGGCGGTCTGGGTGCTGTGGTTGCTGTGAAAACCAGATTGGGAAGGGTCCAGGATGTTGTTGTCTTCGAGGTAGCGGGTTAACTGTTTGTTGACAATCTTCTCTGTCACTTTTGCCGGGAACGGGAGCAAGGAGATGGGCCGGAAGTTCTTGAGGTCCTTGGGGTCCACCTTGGGTTTCTTCAATAGGGCGTTGATCTCGGCGTGCTTCCAGCTTTCCGGGAAGGTTGTTGTCTCGACGGAGATGTTGATTGCTTTCCGGAGGTGGGGCACAATGGTTGTGCTGGCTTTGTTGAAAATGTGGTGAGGGCAGGGGTCGGATGGGGCTCTGGAGTGGATGGAGTTCATGGTTTTGATGGTGTCTTTGTCGCTTACGGTAGACCAGGCGGTCAGGCGGCTGGTGCGGGTGGAGGTCGCGGGGGTGGTGGTCTTGGTGGTGGTTGCGGAGGTGTCGGAGTTGAAGCTGTCGTGGATGTCGCTGATCTTGCGGTGAAAGAAGGTGGTCAGGGAGTCGCACAGGTCTTGTGATGGTGGAATGTCATTGGTGTTGGAGCTGGGGTTGATGCTGAAGAGCTCTTTGGTGTTGTGTACATTGTTGTCTAGGCAGTCCTTGAAGGCGGTCCTCTTGGTGGTCCTGATGAGTTGGTGGTGTCTGTGGGTGGCGTTCTTGTGGGCTTTGTGGCTGTCTGGTGTTCGGTCGTTGAGACATTTCTTCTCCAGCTTCCGGCAGGTGTGCTTGGATGTCCGGAGGTCTTCGGTGAACCAGGTGGGTTTTTTGTTGGTGTGGTTGGTTGTGGAGATCTTGAGAGGGGCGAGGGCGTTAGCGCAGTCATTGATCCACTGTTTTAGGTTAGTCGCAGCGGTGTCGGGGTCGATGGGGTCGGCGGGTGGTTTCAGGGTGAGGGGGGTTGTCAGTTGGTCCTTGGTGACCTTGCCCCAGCAGCGGCGTGGCAACTGTTGGGTGCGGTGGTGTGTGGTGGGTTTCTCTTCCTCTCCACCAATCTGTTTGTCCTCTTCTGACTCTCCGCTCTTCTCAGTAATTGGCTCCTAGCGTGTGTAGACTTGCCTCCTTCTTTCGTCAGTGGATCCTCGTCGAAAGGGTTAACCCTTTCATCTTCTTTTTGACAGGGAAAGAGCTGTTAGAGCTGTTTACTGTGCTGGGGCTAGTGAGGCAAGTGAGAGCTGATAATGGATGTTGGGTTGGGGTCTCTTAGGGGTAATAGATTGTTTTCAGGGAGCGGCCATGATCTTTCTCACAATCACTAAAAAACAAAATGAAAAAAATTGATCACAAATCAAAATCCAATATATATTAATGGATACTCCTAAAACATAAGAGAGACAAAAACTATTCTCACTTCCTCAACAATATATAAATATCACTCAAAAGCACCCATATAAAACATAAACTGTGCAAAATATACAGACATGGCACATGATAGGTGATCAATACAACAAAACTTCTATAAAGGCTAAGCTCAAAGGGGGCATATTTATAAAAAAAGTAATGCTGCACAGCAAGTCACCTTGCTGCTCTGCGTTAAAGGGAAAGGACAGGAATGTGCCTTATTTTTCCAAATAAGGTGCATTCCTATCCTTTCCCCAGCACTGGCATACAATGGGCAACCTAGAACCAATGCAGGCACCATTGCACCATGGTGCAAGGGTGCCTCTATTGCATGCTGGATTGTTTTTGTGCATGAAGGAGCCCTTCTTGCACAAAAACAATCCCATGAGGTATTTTCCTTTATCTATGTGTGTTGCAGAATGCCGCACACATAAAAAGAGGAAGTAACGAGGAGAAACTTAAAATATTTCTCCTCATTATGCCTCCCCCTGGGAGGTCTACCAGTAATGGTAAATCTGGAAACGCGTCAAACTCCATGGGAGTTGCAGAGGAACACCCACGCAAATTCACATGAAACATCTCAGTGGGGCAGAGTAATGCAGCGCAGTGATTTCCACTGTGTTACTCCTGATGTATCAAGCCAATCAGGGCCACACAAAGTGGCGTTGAGTAGCTTGATAAATCGTATTTTGGGTATTGCATTGCGCATGTGCCACGTTTTGTGGCACAACCGTGATGCAAACCCCTTCATAAATGTGCCCCAAAGTTGAAAAACGAAAAGGTTTCTCCTACCTAAACACATATACATCATTCAAATAATATACCTACCAAAACGTTCTCACTTTTCCAAAATGTTTCTTTCAGAATGTTCTTTCTGTTAATGACATTTACTTCCATCAGGTATCAAAGTAAAAATTTTTCATTTTATGGCATTCTTTAGGTAAATTTCATTTATATTCATCAAATATCACAGTATAAGTCACAGACAAATATGTTAACAACAACACATCAGTATATACCTATTACACCAGTATACTTCCTTTAAAGACATATGTGTAGGTATACACATGCCATGGTTAAAAACCATATTACATCAAATATACATTTCTGCATTCCATCAAACTTCACTCAAACACATCACAATGTATGATACATTGATTTCCTCATTTCATATCTTTAAAAAAAATATATATTAAATACCCGGCATACCAATAGTAAATACATTTTACAAATCATTCTGTAATGTATAGTATAAAATATAAAATCCTGCATATGCATAAGACCAGTAGATTAATTAAACAGTTAATATGACTAATGAAAGATAAAACATGGGGAGAAAACATAGCTAGGATTAAATTGTCTTGCAGTTCAATCAGTAGTAAAAGCAACCTATCGACAAAGGGGGGGTTTCCTTCAATCAGAGACATATGTGCCATCAGACGAGAAAAACAATTACACTAGACTTTCTCTGACCACCGTAATTCAACTTTTACCCTAGAGATATATCATATCGCATCTGGCCAGTAACCTAGCCCACTCCCTTCCCTCTCAATAGTTGGAGGGCGTTGCGCATTATCTCTCCATCTCTTGATGGGGGCCCAAATTCTCAAGCCCAACTCTCTCATCTTCCTACCTCTCCTTATATACAGGGAGGATTCCAAGTTATATATTTCTAAGAGGCGTGCAAGCCACATTTGAAAAGTGGGGGAATTGGGTCCTTCCATCCTGCTGCTAGGAGTATCCTGAGAACTGCTACACATATAAAAACAAGGGATTCATCTTCCTTACTGAGTCCCAGTTTACTATCATGCCCCATTAATATTAGGGTAGGGGATAGGTCGATCTTAGATCCTAGCAGCCCCTCGCAAAAGATCCCGATTTCTCCTTGAATTACACTTAGTTTTTCACATTGATAGAACATGTGTATTAAATCAGCTGGCCCTTCTCCACACCACTGACATTTGTCATCTTCTCTCTTACCCAATCATACAATTTAGCTGGAGAAAATAAAGATTAAATAGGGTTTTATAGTGTTGGGCTTTTAAGTTAGTCAAACGGAATAGCTTTTCTGCTAAACACAGCGCTTTATACATATCTACATCAGGATCATTTAATTTAGTTACCCAGGTAGCGTCACATTTTTCCATATCATCTTGTGAATTCAGGAGCAAGGTACTGTATATAATCTTTATTTTGCTTTCAAACTCTACTAACGACTCAATAGGATTAATTATACTCCCAGAGAGACCTGAGGCCTAAAACCCAATAGATTTTTCTGAATTTGTATAAATTTGAAGCATTGATTTGTAGGGAGCACACATTTCTGCTATATGGCGCTAAATCCCAACATTTGGTCTCCTTGACATATATCATCAATTTTTCTTATACCTGGTTGATCCCAGATCCTACCCATCATATCATACAATAATTGCGACAGTACAGTTGTTTTCCAAAGAGGGGTATAGTAGTTTATTTTTGAGGTTTGCCAAAGTTTTTTGTACTTCCTTCCAAACCTCCCATGCGTTTACCATTACCTTGTATCGTATTTTCTTGTAAGATCGCCTGATTGTTTTACGGAGTAAAAGCCCTATGGCCTCTCTGCCTAACATCAGCTCGAATATTGTTGGGAGGGTATGATTACTTGCTGCCATAACCGTTTGGTACCTTTCTGGGTCAAGTAATATTGCTATCTGAAATAATATACAGGACCACAGAAAAAAACTAACATTCGGTATTGCGAGCCCTCCCATTACCTGCAGGAGAGACAGACATTTTATGGCACGTCTAATTTTCCCTTAGTGCCACATAAACTTCATAAATGTTGATTTAAATGATTTCATAGTTGACTCATCGATCATGAATGGGATAGATTGGAACAAATACCAGATTTTGGGTAGCATGGTCATTTTTAATACGTTGCCCCTTCCGATTATTGATAGATGCATACCATCTATCCTTTTTAGATCCACTGAGATTGATTTCACCGGAGGGTCAAAATTAACCTTTATTATTTTATCAATTGCTGGGCTAATTCTAACTCCTAAATAAATTGCACTTTATATACATCTCGAATCATTCATTTTGATATTATCCGTACAGACTATCTGGGTCTTGCTTTCATTTAACAGATAACCAGACCTCTGTTTGAATTCCCTGGCTATCTCAGTGATTACACTGATAGCTCTAGCTGGATCCGAAGTTAGTATAGCCAGGTCATCCGCGTATGCCAGCAACTTGGTTTCAAAGCCACTGATGACTATAGGCTTGATGTCAGTGGATCAATATATAGGGTGAACAATATTGGTGAGCTAGGACATCCCTGTCTTGTCCCTCTAGAAATAAAGATATTATCAAAGCTGTACCCCATTAATTGAATTTTGGCCTTTGGATCTGAATACATTGCCCTGATGGCCTTTGATATTCTTGGGCCAAACCCCTTTAATTCCAATATCCCCCACAAATATGTCTACTTTACTCGGTTAAAGGCTTTTTCTGCATTGAGAAGGATAATGGCGATTCGGTCCCCGTGGCAGCCTGTACATCAAAGAGTGTGATAGTCCACCTAATATGTTCAGTTGTTCAGTGCCCTAGGACAAACCCATGCTGCCACGGGGAGACCAAACCGCCAATGACCCTTCCCAACCTTTTCGCAGGCACCTTAGAGTATACTTTAGTATCTGCATTGATGAGGGACATTTGATGATACAATGCTGGGTTATCCTTTGGTTTTCCTTTTTTATGAAACACTACTGTATTAGTTTCTTTCCAGGATTCTGGGATCTTACCATTATGTAATATGCTGTTAAATAAATCTAAAATAATAGGGGCGATCACACTCTGGATACCTTTTTAAGCTTCCATGGCAATGCTATCAGGGCCAGCTGCCTTTCCAGGTGATAAATCTTGAAGGGCCTCATTTACTTCCTCTATCGAGAATTCTTTTTATAGTTCTTCTTTTGTCTGACGGTCTAACTGAGGGCCTACACCCACGACCTCCATACTAGGGATTTCTGTAACAGTCTCTTCTTTATACAGATTTTGGTAATAATTTATAAATACCCTAAGGAGGTATTTTGACTCTGTATATACCTAATTCTCTTCCCGTATATCTGTAATTATATTTCTGGTGCTTTCCTGTCTAATTCGTAACACTAACAGTTTGCCTGCCTGTTCTCCTGTGTCATAAAACTGTCCCCTATGAGTTTGATAATAATCTGCAGCTTTCTGGCCTAACCATTTTTGCAGCTTGGATTTTATAGTCAAGATCCTGTGCTGTGTCTCTATAACCTCTTTTCCCTTACCTATATCTTCTGTATGTTGTTCCTCTGCTAACATTAATTCTCTTAACAATCTGTAAAAAACTGATTGTTTCCCCTCTGAGAGCGGCTTTAAAATCGTCCCAGATTATATTTTGGGAGGCACTGTATTGGTTCATATCAAAAAAGTTTTGAGCCCACTTCTTCATATATTCTAAATAGTTCATATTTACTAATACCTTCCTATTGTAAGTCAATTTTGCATAGCATTTATTAGGGGATTCAGTTTCCAGATGTAAAACCAGTGGATTATGATCTGATATTTCTTTTGGTAATTTTTCAATCCTCACTTTCTATATTACTGTCGCCTATATCAAAAAATAATCCAACTTTGTATATTTTTTGGCCGGGCATGAAAAATATGTCAATTCTGCCTTGTTTAGTTCTTTGTTCTCCCAAACATCTACCAGACCATGACTAATGATTAATGAGTTCAAAGCTTGGTATATTTTGGGCTTTCGCCCAGCATACAAATTATTACTAACAAGGTCAATTGCGATGTTAAAATCTCCACATAATTTAATTGGAGTTAGCCATGTCGTCAGTTCAATTTTGAGATGGGCAAAGATTTCAGGATCGTCTTGATTAGACCCATATATTGTACACAGGGTGAGACCAATTCTGAGCTCTGCCACTACCCATCTCCCAAGGGTGTCTATTATTTTGCGTTTCACACCACCAAGAGCCACCTTACCCAATATTGCTAACCCCCTGATGGTAGAGGTCTGAGAAGAGCAGGCCAATAGGTCATATCCCTTTATATTTAACACATTTCCTTTTGCCCAAGGTTCGTGGGTTTCCTGTAAACAGACCACATCAAAATAATTTGATCTTTCAAACTCCCCCAGCCGTTGCCTCTTTCTCCAGTCATTTCAGCCCCCTACGTTCACAGTGCATATCTTAAGCTTCCCCATTCTCCTTTATAAGGTTGTCCCATCCGTTACTACTTTCATTATTTGACTGTTTTATTTTCAGGTCCATCTACCATTTTTTTTATCAAATACTGGGTATTCATTTCCCCAGTGACCCTCTCCACCACACCCACCCCCCTATCCAGACCTTCAGCCCTTCCCCTTCCCACCCTTCTCCCTCCCTTCTGTCGTGACCCTCCACCTCCCCTTTGAAGCGCTCAGACTTTAGTCTGTGCATAGGATGTTCACAGCATTAGTGACATTGCTGATCCTATTCCAAAATTCTCTTAAAATTACCCTGACTAATCCTATTAATTCATAGGTCTGGTTAAACACATTTATGGCATTGCCCCTTCTCCCTTCTTTTCCTGTTTTGATCTCCTTCGTCTTTTCTAAATGATTTTCCTTTTCCTTTTAAACTCTTTTCCCTTTTTTTCCCCTTTTTTCCTTCCCCCTTCCCCATCTTTTTTTTCCTTTACCCCTTCCCTGATTGTTATTACTAATTCTACAGAGATTCCAGGGAGGAAGTGTCTTACATTCTGGGGTTAGGCTCTAAATCACTTTAACTAAACAAAAAAAAATTATCTCGAGTTTGCCCTTCCACACCCCCTTTTTTTCCCATCATAACTTTATTGATCCATAGTGTCCAGATATTCCTTTGCTTTTATTTCTGACGCGAAATAATGCGTCTGCCCATCATGGATCACTTTAAGCTGGGCTGGATTTATCAAGTACACCTGTATATTTTTCTCCTGGAAAAGTTTTATGAGCTGCCTTAGCCTCCATCGTCTCCCCACCGTGGTGTGGCAGAAATCTGGGCGCACAAAGTACGATATCTCCCCGCTTGTTCTCTTAGAGTCAAATCTTGCCTTATCTGATATTGCCTGGCGGAGGAGAAACTTACTAAAGTACACAAGGATTGCACGTGGCTTGGCTCCTTCCCTTGATTGTGTCCTTGGTTTAAAGGGAATGCAATGTGCTCTCTGGACTTCTGCTGCTGAATTCCATTCTGACAACTTGGGGAGCGAGGACTTAAATAGCCCAATTATGTATGGCCTGGTGTCGGATCCCTCCACCCCCTCCGGGATCCCTAACACCCTGAGATTGTTCCTCCTCTGTCTGTTTTCAAACTCCTCAAGTTTCCATTAAATAGATTTCATTTGGGAGCCTTGTGCTTCCACCTGGATTGCAGTGACTGAAGCCTCTGCTCCCGTAGAGACAATTCTTGCTTCTAGATTGGTCATCCTTTCCCCTATGTTAACTCAGGATTTGTAGAGCTTCCTAACAACGCCTTGCATTTTTCAGAGAGCAGCATGCGCTTTTGGCTGTCTTGCCGCATTTCTTCCCTATGTGATAGAATAGCTTGATATATTATTTCTAGTGTAGGGTGGCCAAACTAGCCTCTGCGGGAGTTGTCCCAGATGAGGAACTGGACAGCTGAGTTGTCCCATTTTAAGTCCTTTCTTTCTCGTCTTTGTGTACTAAGGTGCTGGTTATTGTTTTTTTTCACTGTTATAGGTTGTGCCTTGTCACTATCCTCAGGGTCAGTATCTTGGTTACTTGCTTCCGATGAAGTGCTAAACCCGTCCTCCGACCATTCTGCCCCCTCTGAGACTGAAAAGAAACAGTCGCTTGGCACTTTATCTATTTCTCCACTGATTTTATCCCCTGCTGCCAGGTCTGCTGCCAGATTCAATTCGCTTCTCCAAACCACTATGTTGGTTTCATGAGCTACATTTTATGTACTTTGTTGTGCCTCTGGAAAGTCAGTCATTATCTTAGGGCTGACTTGTAACTGCTCTAATGCCATGACCACTGCTCCGTGAGGCTCCGGGGAAACCAAAGGTGCCTCCTCCGAATCCACAATTTCACCGCTATCTTCAATCTCAGCGGCGGAGGTGTGCTTCCTGCTTCCCTCCACCCCTCGCGGGAAGGGGGGGTGTCCTCTCTCAGATGCCTGCCATTAGCGACAGTATCTTTCAGCAATGGTGAGTCCCGAATCTCCTTACGGCTCACCTCCTGATTTTGTTTGCTCTTCTCCTCAATAGCAGCTCCTGACTGTGTCTCCTTCGGGCGTTGTAAGAGCTTCACCAACGAAGGGCCGGCAGGATGGAGTTTCCCGGCCTCCCCGCCTCTTCCGCTCTTCACCACTGGAGGCTCAGCGCTGGGAGTCTGAGGCTTCACACATCCCGAGGTTTGATCTGGAGATTCATGCTCCACTGGGTTTTGTCCTCGTAGCTTTCGACTTACCAACAATTTAGATGCAGCGGCATTCGCTGCTGCTTTTGGACCCATTTTTCCGGGGGTCCCGGACAAACGATGTTCCAGGCGGAACCGATGTTTTGCTGTAGCGTGCTTAAGAATCTGTATCCCGCACTCAATCCAGTCGGCCCAGTCTTTGCAGCAGCAGCTCCGGAATCTCTGCATGAGGAGCCTCTTAGTCGGTAAGAATCTTTCCTCTAGTCAAGGGGGGTTTCACGGAGCTAAGCAGCCATGAATCACTAGTGCTGCTGTCGGCTTCCTAAGTTGCCACAATCTTGCTTCCCCCTTTCTGAAGAGCTCATAAGAAAAACTCCTAATGTGCCCCTCATTTCATATTTATAAAGTAGATTTCCTTAATAACAGTGATGCAATCGAGATTCAAATTAAAGGGAGTTCAAGGGTAAGAAACAAAACACAAAAGAAAAAATAGCCAATACAAATTGAAGTGCTGTCTGGAAGGAATTTACATTATAACTAAAACTACATCCTTCCCCATGAGACCCCCCACCTGCGTTAACGAGAAAAGTAACCAGCATAGTACCATTCCATGGTCAGTGTATCAGCAAAGGACTAGCCTACAAAATGTCACTATATATAGTATAACACTGCCAAATTGGAGGCCAACATGTGCATCTCGGACTCCTATCACTCTACGGTTGAAAAAGGGACTCTATGAGCCCACACAACATTAAATCACACACAAAAGTTGTATAACTGAATAAACATGAGAATGACAAAACTCAACCAAAAAGACTTTAAACAGTTCAATAAAGCATATTGAACAAATAGTTTGAATCTAACATCTAAAGTCAAGTTGATAAATCATTTCAAAGTAAAACTTAAATAAAATAAAAGCAAAGATCAGTCAGTCTTGAACCTACATCTTCATTCATTCCTCACTTCAGACTTATTTAAGCATTACATTAAACTTTGTGTTACTGCTTGAACATAATCCTTTAAAGTAAACGTAAGAATGGCAAAAATCAACCACAAAGACCTGAAACAATTACAAACTCAATAAAGCATAATGAGCAAGTGGTATAAATCTGACATCTAAATTAAAATTGATACGCCATGTCAAAGTAAAACTAACATAAAAGCAAAGCAACAGACCTACATCTTCTTTATCTCATAAGCCATACCTAACCATTACTATCCTTAGTACTACTGGTCAAACATAATCCTATGAAGTATATGGCAAGGGCCCCAAAGCTCAATGTTACTAAATCCACACAATCAAACAGCTAAACAAAATATACTAATAATCCAGTAAAAAAGAAAATATACCATACTAATTAATCAGATCCCACAAAAGATATGTAGCAAAATAATGTACAATATAAAGGGTAGGCATATAGATGGAAAAGAAATACGAATTTAGGAGAGTGACAACTACAACAGCAAATACCATAAATAAATAAAACTGAATAAAGCATAATGCACAAGTCATACAAATCTAACATTTAAATTCAAATTAATAAATCATGTCAGAGAAGAACTAAAATAAAAGCAATTGTTGGTCTGGAACCTACATCTTCTTTTATTTCCTAAGACTTATGTAACCATTACCCTACCCATTGTAGCATGGTTTTCTAAAGATCAATGCAGCTATATCCATATAATCAAAGCAGCTAAAAAAAAATACTAGTACACCAGTAAAGAATAAAAGACTCCATAAAATTAATCACATCCCACTAAAAATATATAGGTAAATATTGTATCAAGTATAGCTGTATAGATTTAACAAAATCCTAATTACAGTGAGTAACAGCTACAGATTGTCTTGAATCTTATAGAGCAGTAACTGTAATAAACAGAATGCCAAATTGCTGAGAGCTACTTAGGGTACATATGTACTGATTTAACCTATTTAACACCTATCATTCATGACAAATCTTATCTTAAATACCCATGTAACTTTTCAGAATGTTTGATGTAATATGGTTTTAACCATGAAATGTGTGTAACTACACAGGTTTTTAGAGTAAGTATAATTGTGTGAAAGGTATATACTGAGTTTTTGTTGTTGTTATATTTTACTGTGACTTATTCTATGATATTTAAAGGATATAAGTGAAATTTACTTAAAGAATGTTCTAAAAAATTATTTTTTTACTGTGACACCTGAGGGAAGTAAATTAAATAAATGGAAAGAGCATTCTTGAAGAAATGTCTTGAGACGTGTGCAGTTGTTGTAAGGTATAGTATCTGAATACCATGTTTAGATAGAAAATACCTTTTTGTTTTTCAACTATGGTTTTAGTATTTTGAGCAGTCTTGTTGAATTGATCAGCTCTCTTGTGCCATATCTATCCATGCTGCACAGTTTAAGTTTTAGATGGCTGCTTTTGAGTGATATTTATACATTGTTGAGGAGTTTAAAATTGTTTTTGTCTCTTTTACTTTTTAGGATTATCCATGAATATATTGGATTTTGTATATGTTTGATTGGTGATAAAAAAATATTTCATTTTGTTTTTTAGGGTTTTTGGACTACAGGATCTGTAAAATTGGCCAATATTGAAATGTTTTTTATCGTGAAACATGTGTTGGTCGAATTGCGCTTGGACAATACATTTATTAAGAATACATTTTCTTTTTGCCCCATGCAATTCTTCCATGCATTGCAAAATAACTCAGTAATTAGGTCATAGCAGCACCATAGTTGTATGCTATAATGCACTTGTAACACAGCAGACGGAACATCCCTTGCATTTGTGACGGAGTATTCCATCTGCCCAATCCAAAAAAGGTTATAGTCTTTCTGGAACAGCTCTTTAGGTAAAGTTTGAAGTCTGTCCTAGCATGTTTACCCCAGTGTTTAAATGCAAATATGCTCACACAGTCCGAGAAATGGGCAAGAGGCCAGGGACAGAGAGGGACGCCCCCAAATTACTTCCACATACTGAAAGGAGTTGCATTAAATGTGCTTAAGGTACATGTAAGACACATCTTCCTCAATCTAAGCAGGCTGCCATGGAGGTATTAGTAAAGGCTCACCTGGCTCCCATTCAGTATTAGTTAGGAGTCCAGGATTTATATGGACAATCAGTGTGTAGTATCCTGCATATATATTGTAAGGTGCTTTTTCACCTCTGCTCAGCCAGAGCCTGTGCTCTGACTCATTAGAATGTTGGAGTCTGATGATGCCTCGGAATGTTGGAACTGAGAGAGGCAGAGTGACAGTTGGGCATGGGCTGAGCAGCTGACAGCAATCTCCTGGTGGGGCTCTGATCTACCACATATCTACATGATGTCCTGTACCGTACTACTTGTTACCTTCATGAAATAAAGCATCTTGAAATACAACCTTCCTGAGTGGACCGCCTTCACTACACAGTGCTTAGCTTAAGATTATTATTATGGAGAGCTTCTGTAGGTAGAAGACATTAAGCAATGTTGTAATTGTCTGGTGGTGTGTGTGTATTATCAGTAGATGTGGTTGTTGACTGGAGGTATGTGTGGCTGTTAGCTGGCAGTATATGTAGCTGTTGACCAGCGGTATGTGTGGCTGTTGGCTAGCAGTCTGCGGTTAGTGTGTAGTGCCTTTCTGGATGCTTGTATGTTATTTGGCTGATGACTGGGTGAGAAGTGGTATCATTGTTATTTCTCTCCTGTCAGCGGATTAATGTGATGGACCCTAGAATGGCAGTAGTTTGTGTATAAGGGCCAGTGACTGGTGGCATTCATTTTTTGAAACCAAAAACTAACTTATTAAGTGAGTTAATTTATTGATGCTAAAACCAACTGGTATGAGTCTGTACTTGAGTAGTGGATTTGTTTGCAGTAATAATTCGAATTGCTGCTCTTAAAGTTTGTTACCACATTGATTCCAGTCTCACCTCTGTAAACTGTGCAGCATGTGTTTTTTTCAACAGCTGGCCTAGAGATGACTCCATGTTAATGATAGTTCATCATCAACTGGAATGTCTGCAAAATTCCCTTCCAAGTTCACTCTGTGTTGGCTATGGTGTTCTGATCTTGCACCTGTCATCCAGGATGGAACAAACACAGCCCCTGACAGGTTTTAATATTGACCCAACTTGGGTGCCCTGCCCAACCCCCTACCATTCTCAACATAATGCACCAATCTCCTGTTGGCTCACATATGGCTCATCATATTTGCGCTTGTATGGAAATCAAATTACTAATCAGGAATGGAAATAAAAATGTAACATAAAGCGTATTGTCTTCTCGTCCACATGTTACCCGTTCATGTCAAATTAATTACATATGACTGTGCCTGACTCTAACACATCTCAACAAACATCTAATTCTTATTATATGCATATCAAAAACATCCAGCATAGTGGGTCTCCTCATTAGGGTTACATTTTAAATCAAAACTCCTACTGCTTCCTTGTCCAGTTTGTCCACCCAATAGGTTCACCATGCGATATACCTGTAATGAAAAAGAAAATTTCTATCCTTTAAAACTCCTAACACCTATTAGGTTAAAAACTCACACGTTTCTTATCTTATACTCCCCTTCCCACACCAAGTGCTTTGCTGCTAGGTGTTATCACTGTACATGAATATCCTCTTCCATATTTAGGTATCCAGGTTCTTTAGAACCTAATCTGAGGATATATCTGGATTCCAATATCCACAATTCCTTCTCTCTGTCTCCTACTCTCATTCTCTTGGAGACTGTATCAATCACCGAATATCTTAACAAACGCGCATTGCATTTATGCTCTCTTCAAAAGTGCCTAGTCACTGGATACATGTTATCTCTGTTGTTAATAGCCCTTAAGAGCTGTGATATCTGCTTATGTACTTTCTAGAATAGTATATTCAAACTCCAGATATAAACAGCATATTCACCCCTACAAGTCAAATTTCCTTTGATGGAAATAACCTGTCCAAATGGGGTGCTTATTAAAGTGACATGTTCAACTTACTCACGTGCTTTACATTTATTCACATTTGTAAACCCAATTTTTGGGTGTCAACCACATCTCTACATCATCTCTACATCATCTCTACATCATCTCTGATGTCACTTTTCACTAAGCAGTCTCTTGGTGATCTGGCTCTTCTGAAGGTCTCGTGTGGCTTCCTAGAAAGTGTACCTGAGTAATACTGCTTTACGTATTGCTTTATGTATAACACAATGACGTTTATGAATATGCCCAAATGTTTGCAGAATGAAGCCTCTTTGCTTGGCTGTGAGTCACCTCTGATTTTCAAGTGCCACCTCTTCATCAGAATCAAACCTGACTTCAGAGACAATGAGTACTGAAAATTTGGAGTTGAATTATATTATATTCCTGGGATAAACTATGTTATCTCATTAAATCAGCTTTGAAACAATTATAAAATCGGCTGTCTTTTCACCTCTCTAGTATTTTCAACCACTCCACACTCCCTCCTCCACTGACAGACCACAAGTAGTAAATCTTACCTTCAGCAGAAGTCTTTTTTAGATGTTATTCCACACTAGATTTCTTCTCTGCTTCTCTTGTTACGTCGACGGATTGAATAAATGTTGAGTGAGAATTGAAATGTTTTAATAGCCAATTTTGGACTTCTCCACAAAGCCTCCATTGTTACTATGGGCCTCCCACACTGCCAAACCCATGTACAAACCTCCTGCCAGATCAGGAGTATTCTCCTCTCTGGTGGGCGGTGCTTTGACGTTCCCAGGGTGGTGCCTATGAAATAGGCACTGCAATGGGAACGTCAAAGACAGTACCTGCACAACATGGACATATGCAGTCTGTGCCATGCAGATACTGGTGTGCATGCACAAAGGGGGGCACATGTTGTGCCCCTTGTGTGCATTCACATGGCGTGAGGCACAGGGGGGGGCATGTAGGGCCCCCTTTGTTTCCTCACTGACACACTTTTCATGGCGGACGCACCGCCATGAAAAGTGTGGCAGTGAGGAAGCTCATAACACGCTCAATAGGACTGCAGCTGCAAGCTAAGCATATTGTGGCCTCAATACCACCACGCCACTGCCAGGGATCTCTGATGCCTGGCGGTTGGGTGGTGCCCAAGTCATAACCACTGCACACCATAAAAGACTCAAAGACTCACAAAAAAGCCTTAAGTCACAGAACAACTGACATTTAGCATCATTTAAAGAAACATGCTCAGTCTTCTACTGGTTTAGCCTTTCACTGATAATTCAAGGCACTACTGCGTATGAGTACATTACGTGCAGCCTATTAAGATAATTTAAAGGAAGAGACTCTGCAATGCAAAGGAATTTATGTTAGTTCAAGTGTGATATAAATGTACGTATAATTGCAAATGCCAAAACTACCTCCAAGCTCAACCCCCAGCTGTGTGAGCATCCCATGGACCCTTCACCTTCTCCCTCCAATTACGGACACCAAGACTTTTGTGGTGTTAGAACGGCCGCAGTTTATTCACAATAAAAAGCTGGTATATAAGTTATCATGATTATATTGATCATTAATAATTGCAGTTTCTTACTTAGAATATATTTTTATTTAAATCATACAGTTCATAACTGATCCACCATGTGACGTTATCTTTACTGCACATTAGCACTATAATACCATAACTCACGTCCTCTGAAATGCGTCATCCTGTAAATCATAAAGGGCCATATGCATCAACACATTTTCCCATAGACACAGAATGGACAAAACCCTTTGATGCATCTGGCCCAAAGTCTCTTAAATGGGTATCATAGATCACTGTTTTGTCAGCTGCCGTGACAGCTCTCTTTTTGTCGATTACTTTGGTACAGCGGATCGTGGCTTTAAGGCTTACCCTACTACCAAGAATCTGGCGTTCGTGGCCCGTGACCATGCCTGACCTGCAAGTGCCTTGTCCACCCATGCTGACCATTTGTTACCCCTTTTGCTTGCCTTCAAGTGTCCTGGTATGAGAAATCCCAAGGACATGGCTTCGACAATTGTTCTTTTATGTCATTGCGTGAAGTTACTTATTGTTAAACCTTGTAGCTACCCTGCCCCCGAATCTTTGCGGCTGCAACGCCTCCGTTTTCTGGTGTGGGAGGGGGGATCTGATCAGTTTACACTGTCCAAGCACGAAAATGTCGCCTTTTTGACTTTGTTTGCGGCCACGTCCCCTCTCCTATAATTAGGGGCTTTCAAAAGAATGGAAAGGGGCGACCACTCGGTCCCCCCGAACGTATGGCAGAGTGCCTCGATCCCCCCGGGAAGCCATTTTGGGCGGGAGGCGCGTCTCGGCTGGTATGCCCGAAGCGGCGTAGCCGGGGCGCGCTTTTTCCCGCCCTAGAGTGGGCTGGCCTAGACACTGACGCAGCCGGCCACGCCCTCGGGGCAGGCAGGGGCGGGTTTACGCCCGCCCTGAAGATGGATAAAAAGAGACGCAAGTCCAGAAGACATCCTCTTGTTCCTGTGCTCTGAAGCTGCACCTCCTCGCTGCACGTGAGCTCGAGACGGAACGAAGAGCCAATTTTGAGCGTTTTAATCGTTCTTGTTTGTTTTTCAGTTACTTTGTTGGAGAATGCCGAAGAAGGTGGGAAAGCGCATGACTACCGACCAGATGCTGCGTGTTCTCATGAAGGAGATGTCCGAGCTAAAGAAGCGGGTGGACAAGAATGAGGAAAAGGGTCCAAAACGTCCTTTGGCGGGAGCAGCCCCGGGAGGGAAAAACAAGAGGCCCAGGAGGGGGGCAGCGGGTGAAGACATCCCCGGTCCCAGTGCCCCGCTCGAGGCTCCAACTCCCGTGCCGGAGGAGGGGAATCCGATTCCCGTTGTGGTCACCCCCGTGTCCGAGGATGATATGCCGCCCGAGCTGGCAGCACAATTGGCAGCGTGGTTGGGTAAAGGTAACGAGGGCGCCACGGCTGTCGAGGCGCAGGCGCTGATAAAGCAATTGCGTGAGAAACGTGAAGCAGCCAAGGTGCCCGTGCCGGCTGCAGTAGGGGACAAGACACCAGGGACGATTGCGACCACAGAGGCAGCGTCAGGTGCAGGTAAGCGGCCATTGCCGATCGCGAGGGATGAGTCAACACCCTCTCGGAGAGAAAAGTTGGGGCAACATGTTCCTTTGGCAATTAAGGAAAAGATTTGGGCGGGGGAGTATGTGAATATTTTTTCATTGCTTGTTGACCATTATGAGGTAGAGCATGTAAAGAGTCAGAAGGATCTCATGCATCCGAGTGTTTGGCGCGCAAAAATGGCCGCCTTTAAAGTGAATGAGAATATTGGCAATTGGGGCAATGCCTGGGGAATCTTTACATCAATCTTGGGGGAACGTAGACCGGAGTTGCTTTCTGAGTTCCCAATCTATCAATCACGAATCATGGGGTATTCGACATCGCACCAGGGTAATCATTGGTTTTGTTACGATAATATGTTCAGAAAAGAAAAGGAGCATAATAAAAGTTTAACCTGGGATTGTTATGATGCCTTGACTTGGGATAAAATGAAGGAGTCAGGAATGTTGAAAATGCCGTTGGTTGGAAGTAATGTTGGCGAATCCTCCCGGCAGTATGGGGGGACCCCCTTTCGTTCAAGTACGGGTGCCGACGATCACTCGAAACCTACCGGCAATACTGGAAGAAAGGGTTTCTGCTTTAATTACAACAGAGGTAAATGTACGAGACCGCAGGGATCGTGTAAATTCAAACATGAATGTAGTGGTTGTGGGTCGTCCCATCCTGAGGCCTCGTGCAGAGCCAGAACGGGTGATAACGGGGGGAGAGGAGGTGCCAAACAGGTCTAATATAGTCCGAGGGGCGCCTTTACCCACTCCGATTGATACCCTGGCGATGATTCCTTGGCTCAGTGATTACCCGGATCGTACTTCTGCTGGGGTGCTGCGGAACGGTTTTTCGTATGGTTTCCGCATCCCGGTAGGGGACTTTCAGGGTGTGGATAAGTGTAAAAATCAACTTTCCGTCCTGCAGCATACAACCGTAGTACAGGATAAGATCCGGAAAGAGGTGACTCGAGGTCGGGTCGCCGGCCCGTTTAGTGTACCCCCGGTCCAGAATTTTGTTTGTTCTCCCTTAGGGGTAGTCCCCAAGAAAGACCCTGGTGAGTTCCGACTGATTCATAATTTATCAGCTCCACAAGGTCTTTCCGTAAATGAGGCAATCGACCCAGAAGTGTGTTCGGTGCGGTACGCATCCTTCGATGAGGCCGTAGCCATTTTGAATCGCCTGGGGCCCGGGGCGCTGATGGCGAAGTCAGATATCGAGTCAGCGTTCCGATTGCTCCCGGTACACCCAGACGACCAGCGTCTCCTAGGTTTCATATTTCAGGGTTGTTATTACATGGATAGGTGTATGCCAATGGGGTGTTCTATATCCTGTGCTTATTTCGAGAAATTCAGTAGTTTTCTACAATGGGTCTTCACAAAGAGAACGGGTTTCCAAGATGTAATGCACTACCTTGATGATTTCCTGTTTCTTGGGGCAGCCGGGGGTCTTGAATGTGGCCGGGCATTGGCCGAATTTTGTGTGTTGATGAAGCAGTTTGGTGTGCCATTGGCGCCGGGTAAAACAGTGGGTCCTACGACTTGCCTCGAGTTTCTGGGGATCGAGTTGGACTCCATTGAGGGGTGTTTCCGTTTGCCAGCCGAGAAGGTGTTGAAGTTCAGGGCTGCGCTGCAAATGTGTATAAATGCTTCGAAAGTTACGCTGCAACAATTACAGCAGGTGGTGGGACAGTTGAATTTTGCCTTGAGGGTAATACCAATGGCCCGCCCCTTTTCCCGTTCAATTGCCCGAGCGATGGTCGGCCTTAAAGAAGCCCATCATCGCACGAGACTATCGGCCGAGATCCGCCAGGACATGCGTATTTGGTTAGCATTCTTGGCGGATTTCAATGGTAGAATCGTCTGGAATGAACCAGCCGTGTCTTCTGAAGAGCTGGGGCTATGGACAGATTCGGCAGGAAGCATAGGTTTTGGCGCCATCTTCGGCACGAAATGGTCAGCACAAAGATGGCCGACATGGTGGCATGAGAATGGTCTGACGAGTAATATTGCTTTCCTCGAACTGTTTCCCATCTTGGTGGCCTTGAGAGCATGGCCCGATGGGTTCAAAGATCACTCTGTCATATTTTGGTCTGACAATATGACCGTGGTCGAGTGCATCAATAGTCAGGCAGCACATTGTAAACTGATTTTAAGACTGCTTAAGGAAATTGTTTTACTGTGTATGCAATTGAACGTGCTATTCAGAGCAAAACACGTTCCAGGGGTGATGAATCAGGCGGCTGACGCACTGTCTCGTTTTCAAATGCAGGCTTTTTCGGGTTTCCTTCCCTCAGCGGACCCAGAGCCGGCACCCTTTCCCGAAGCTCTCTGGTCTCTCGGTGCCCCGAACTTCGTCACCTCGTGGGAGAGAGTCTAGCACCAAGGACGAGGAAGGCATATGAAGGGGCGTTTCGGGCCTATTTAGCCTTTTTGGGGAGTGATAAAGAGCGACTTTGGGGTCACGAGGAATGGGTAGTGAATTTCCTGATGTCCTTACGGAGGGCTGGGAAATCGGTGGCTACGGCCCAGAGGCATCGTGCTGCCATTTCCTTTGTTGCCAGAGCACACGCTATCCAGGACCCAACAGCGTCTTTCGTTGTACAGAAAGCGCTGCGTGGGTGGCAACGCCTTGAGGGTCGCAGAGTAGATGAAAGGCGCCCGATAGGTTTGGATAGATTGTCCCAGTTGTTGGCGACACTCCCTGCCACATGTTCATCTCAGTTTGAGGCGGTGCTGTTCCGAGCCGCTTTTACGCTAGCATTTCACGGAGCAATGCGGGTAAGCGAACTAGTTGCAAGGAACAAACTGGATGTGGCGGGGGGTTTGTGCCAAGAACACGTTCAGATCAGGGGAGAAACAATGACTGTCTCCTTTGTCAGGTCCAAGACTGACCAAGATGGGATGGGTGACTGCGTCATCATACGCAGGATTCCTGGGTCCTCCATATGTCCGGTAAAGTGTTTAGAGGATTACCTAGCACGAAGGGTGGCATCATGGGGGGGGACTTTGTTAAGACACGCGGACGCCACCCCACTGACGAAATTTCAGTTTCAGCGGGTGCTTGCGATGTCAATTGCCGCTGCGGGCTTTAACCCGGGCGAGTTTGGGACCCATTCCTTTCGGATAGGGGCTGCTACGGAAGCTACAGCCAGGGGTCTTAATGTTGAGCAAGTGAAACAAGTGGGGCGTTGGTCCTCCAATTGTTATAAGAGATACGTGCGGTTGCACATGTTGTGAAGCTGTAATAATGTACTCACGCTTCTTGTTTTTGTTTGGTTTTCAGTTTCACAAGCCTACGAGGCGGGGCGGACTATGCAGTCGACCCTACACCGGGCCAGCGGTCAGACATCACCGACTGTGAAAAAGGAGGTGTGGGTCGTGGGCCACTCATACGTGAGGCGTGCCGCAGACGTATTCAAAGCAGGTGACATGATTCACGTAGCTGGGGAATACGGGTACAGGATGTCCTTCTACGGAAGGGGCGGTCTCTGTATTGACCAGTTTCAATCATTTTTTGAGGGTTTGTTAGGGCGGACAAGGTCACCGCCGTCAATAGTTATAGTGCATGTTGGGGGCAATGATTTGGTCACCATCGGTAGACGACTACTCCTGGAGGCAATGCTTTCCACTGTAAGTTGGTTGGCGAGGAGAGTTCCGGGGTGCACGATTGCATGGTCCCATTTGATTCCACGAAGGGTGTGGCGGGGGGCTATCTCTATACCTGCTTTGAATCATTCTGTTAGAAAGCTTAACAATAAAGTGAGTAGGTTGTTCCGTTCCAGGACATTGCATTCTATTTCTCATGGCTGTATTAATGATGACAGTATGTATTCGGGGGATGGTGTGCATTTGTCTTGGGTGGGGAATGAGTTACTCTTAAGAGACTTCTTAGCATGGTTAAAATCTTTGAAACATGACCTTTAGGTAGGAGTTTTGTGGGGGGTCCGGATAGCCGGTCAACTATCCGGCCTGTGGCGGTAAGGTCATGATCGGTGAGCACTAATTGGAAGATCCCTATGAGTGGGCGTCACCCAACACGGATGGGAGCGCTCGGGGGAGGTGGCCTTTGGCCCCTCAACGGGGAGGCGGTCCCTTCTAAGGATGGGTCGCCGAAAGAAGAGGAAAGGCGGTCAAGGCCCCTTCCTGTGTAGGAGGGGTTACAGCCCCCTCCTAGGGAATTTCCCGGGGCCAGTGACATCTGCGACGGCAGATGCGGTAAGTTGTGTGGGGTTGGGGGGAGGTCTACGATACCTTCTAGATACCTCACATGAGTCTTCGAACGACCTTTAACTGGCGTCGAGTTGATAAGTGCCCCCGTCAAGTCAAGGGAAATTGGTAGTAGTTGCACGTGAGTACGCCTCAGTGCTGTTGCCCCTCCCAAGTGGGGGGGGTATGTCTGGTTAGGGATCTTGACACCGGTTACGACCTTGCCGTTGGCCCTTAAACGTTAGGATGTACAATTTCAATATTTCAAGTAAATGTTTTGTAGGATGTTAGTTCGGCTAGGAGAACCTCTGTATTAGAGAATCTGTTAAGGTTAGCCAAACATCGCAATGTGGTCTGAAATTGTACATTAATGTTTAAATGTTTTAATTTTTTGTTTTAATAAATACGGCCGGGAGGGTCACTCCCTCCCACTTCCAAAAACTTCAAGAACTGTTTCCGGTTTCCCTCATTTGGGGATTGTGTTGAGAGGGGGTGGCGGGTATCTCAGCCATATGGAAAGGGGCGACCACTCGGTCCCCCCGAACGTATGGCAGAGTGCCTCGATCCCCCCGGGAAGCCATTTTGGGCGGGAGGCGCGTCTCGGCTGGTATGCCCGAAGCGGCGTAGCCGGGGCGCGCTTTTTCCCGCCCTAGAGTGGGCTGGCCTAGACACTGACGCAGCCGGCCACGCCCTCGGGGCAGGCAGGGGCGGGTTTACGCCCGCCCTGAAGATGGATAAAAAGAGACGCAAGTCCAGAAGACATCCTCTTGTTCCTGTGCTCTGAAGCTGCACCTCCTCGCTGCACGTGAGCTCGAGACGGAACGAAGAGCCAATTTTGACCCACCCACCAGCCCCTGAGGACAGCTAGTTGTTTTAATAAAGTTGATCAGTTATTCTATTTCGTTTTCAGGTTGTTTTGGTGTTATGTTGATATTTAATGTGTAATAAAGATTGGTCTAATTTTACAAGTTTGTGATTAGAGAACTTCGGATTCAAGGTCCATTTATAAACAAGCGTTTTTCGGTCATAGTGGCCAATGTAGTTTCGTTTAGTTAGCATTTGTCGTATTTATTTCGTTCAGGCGGTAGGCGGTAAGGTCATGATCGGTGAGCACTAATTGGAAGATCCCTATGAGTGGGCGTCACCCAACACGGATGGGAGCGCTCGGGGGAGGTGGCCTTTGGCCCCTCAACGGGGAGGCGGTCCCTTCTAAGGATGGGTCGCCGAAAGAAGAGGAAAGGCGGTCAAGGCCCCTTCCTGTGTAGGAGGGGTTACAGCCCCCTCCTAGGGAATTTCCCGGGGCCAGTGACATCTGCGACGGCAGATGCGGTAAGTTGTGTGGGGTTGGGGGGAGGTCTACGATACCTTCTAGATACCTCACACGAGTCTTCGAACGACCTTTAACTGGCGTCGAGTTGATAAGTGCCCCCGTCAAGTCAAGGGAAATTGGTAGTAGTTGCACGTGAGTACGCCTCAGTGCTGTCGCCCCTCCCAAGTGGGGGGGGTATGTCTGGTTAGGGATCTTGACACCGGTTACGACCTTGCCGTTGGCCCTTAAACGTTAGGATGTACAATTTCAATATTTCAAGTAAATGTTTTGTAGGATGTTAGTTCGGCTAGGAGAACCTCTGTATTAGAGAATCTGTTAAGGTTAGCCAAACATCGCAATGTGGTCTGAAATTGTACATTAATGTTTAAATGTTTTAATTTTTTGTTTTAATAAATACGGCCGGGAGGGTCACTCCCTCCCACTTCCAAAAACTTCAAGAACTGTTTCCGGTTTCCCTCATTTGGGGATTGTGTTGAGAGGGGGTGGCGGGTATCTCAGCCATATACATTTGGGCCCCTTTTCCTCTGGTTTCGGAGCGCTTTCTTTGTGAATATGTTGCTGCTGTGCCCATTGGTGCAGCCCATGGGCAGGGGGTCTGGCTAGCCTCTGTCCCGCTAGGGTCAGCCTCGCCTCCTAGTCTGGCGGTACATATCACTGGTCCATCTGGTTGCTAACCGCAAGGTAGGGCCCAGTCGAAACGTAGAAATGAATGTAAACAGCCAGCAGTAATGGTTGCACCTACACCAGTGGGCTTGATTACGCGAGGTCGAGGAGGTCCCGGGCCTTTTTATTAACTTCCCCTAATACATCATGGCGTCTACCATTAGGGCCACTTATAACGAGTCTGTAGAGCGAAACACCTCTTGTCGCATTCGAGCACTTCTATTAGCCCTCTCCCAACACAAGAAGCATGTTAAAAGGAAGTTGTGTAAACTCACAGCGTGGGACCATAGCATCCTCTGATGGAGTGTAAGGGGGTTGGATTTAGTATGATATAAACTGCCTTGAGATATGACATAATATATGTCCCTGGCGTCAAAAAGCCACAAGCTTTTGCTAAAACGATTATCTGATGTGTGACGCACATATCTGGACCCGTCACGAGCACCTGTTTCCTATCAGACTGCAGCCATATGATCTTCGGGCTTCCCTCACCTTGGCTAGACGAAAAACTGAAGCAGTGTTGGCTGAGGGAGCAGACCATTGTTTGCCAAAGTACCAGCAGCTCTCTCAAATTACAATCTCCTTGTCTCAGACAGAATATCATCCACATGTGCATAAAGTACCTGCTTGCTTTAGAGATTCAATAATTCCAAGGTTATTTTAGCAAAATGAATCGAAACGTACGTACTGGTTATTTTAGCAAAATGAATCGAAACGTATGTACTATCAACTCCAATTTAAAGATACTGCTGCTTTACTCGTAGAAGAATGGGGAGTTTAAGATTTTGGCTTTTTGGAGAATTGGCTGGGTTTCAGAAGGAAAAATATGTTTTCTCTCAAGATGTGACTGCAAACTAAATGGGGTGATGTTTTTCTGGATTACTGTCATATACGCCTGTGCCACAGGTAGAAAGAGGACTTTATGATTCATAATTAATAGGAAACATGCCAAAGAAAACCTTAGCTGCAAAGTTCACTACACACAGAAAGGGATCAGTGTCTGACGCCATGTTTTTCTTTGCAGCTTGCATAAATCAAAATGTCGAGAGCGAGATATTTCAAACATGCACTCAAAGTGCTCCAGCTGCTTTTACTAAATACCAAAGCATAACAAAAAAAGAGCTGTCGTCATCGCAGGTCAGAAAATAGGCAAGACATCTTGACTAAGGATTTCCACTCTCTTCCTCATCACTTTATTTACTTCATGAGAGTGTCCTGTCGGGAAACAAGCATCCTCTTTGAATGACACCAAAAGCGTTAACACCTTACTCCAAGGACAACCATCCATCATCTCGCACCCGAAAATGTTATTAGTCCATTTCTCATGATCCATTCAGTCTACCAAAAATTGTATTGCTCTGTGCATAGCTATGTTACCCTTATTGTTTATGAAAATGGACCTATCCATGCTGGCATCATCTTGGACGCCAAGGACTCTCTTGGAGTGCTTCATGCTGTACTCAAAGGCCCAAGATCCCCCAGTTTTGTGATGGAAGCTGTCACCCTTATTCAGTCTCGCCACAGACTGCTTTAGCTGCCTGTTGCAGGTGCAGTGTAACCAATACTTTAAAGTAAACGTAGGCCTAGATTTATCAAGGGTTTTCATTGCCCTTGTGCCACGCAGGGTAGCGCAGGGTAACACAAAGCCCTTAAGTTTAGTATGCCACGCAGATTCAGCTTGTGTGGCTCTGCATGGCTTAGTAAATCTAGAGTCGCTGGCTTGTGTTACTCTACAAGCGGAAATCCTTCAATGGGTGGAGCGTGGGTGTTCCCAAACACCCACCTATGATTTGTGGTGCATTCCCAGATTTTCTACGGGTTGTAAACCCGGGAATGCATCAAAATGCTACGCCTTACCAGGTGAGGCGTAATGAGGAGAAATATCTTTCTTTATCCTTGTTTCCTCTTCCTATGTGTGCGCAGCACACAAGGAAAGGAAAATGCCTCTAGAGATTGTTTTAGTCTCTTCCTGCACATAAACAATCAGTGTACATTCCTGCACTAAAATCCTGGCTGTAATACAGGCACCATGGCACAAGGAGGCCTGCATTGGCGCTTGGCAGCCACAAGTGCACCAGAGCAGAGTGAGAGCAGGAATGCAGCATACAATGGTAACAATGGCGCATTCCTGCTCTCTCCATTTGACAAAGTGCAGCACGTTATCTTGCTGCTTTGCATTCTGACAAATATTGATAAATCTGCCCCCCAGAGTGGGCTTTGTTTCTTCACCTTGCACAGGATCTGCTGTCTTTCTTGACTTCAGTTTTCTGGTTCTGATCAATGGCTCTCTTTCTCAGTCTTACGTTTGTCCCATGCCTAGAGTATTGTAGTGTCACACTGTGTTTTTTGACTGGATTAGTATATGATGACAGGGACCTGTTTTTGTTTTTCATGTTTCTATAGATTTTGACTTCTAGCTAGCCCTCAATAGGAACTCATGCTACACCCTTTATTCCTCAGTGATTGCCTATGCAGCAGCACTCATACGGCCACTTGCTCTATCTGCCTATGCCCCTGACACTTCCCACATTGCCTCCCGCTCTGCCTGCTTTCTCAGCAGTACTCACACTGCCTCCTGCTATCCCTCCCTCCTTAGCATTTACTGTTTCTCGCAAAGCCTCATTTTCCTGAGCGTCTCCCCAGCAACACTGGTGATTGTCCTGCACATGAGAAACTCCAAGAAAAAGCAATGGGAAAGACTTGAGCTTTTAGTACCATTCTTTCACAGATTACCTTGAAAATTCAAGGAAGCAACTAAAAAGCAATCAAAACAGTCAATATTCATTTATAAACATAAGTGATTGGTGATTATATTATCTATCCATTTGATAAATGTGGTTTGTAAACTACTAATAAAACCCCATCAATCTGCCCCAGACATTTTTTTTTAGATAATAAGAGTTAGATTAAGATTAGGAAAATTTGATTTTGAAAGTGAAGCTGTCCTGGGCCCTAAAGTAAATGTTGTTAATCTGAATGGATTCATGTAAAGTAAGATATTATTACCAGCCCTAACTATTACAGCACTTTCACCTTTGTTTTTTCAGTGAAGTGCTGTGTTTTTTAACATCAAGTAAGACTAAGTATGGAAGAAGAAATTGCAAAAAAATCAGCGAGTTTGCGAAAAAATTTGGAACTCACAGATTTGCACAAATAGACTGTTTCCCACCGTCTACTGGCTAATCAGTAAGTGCTACCTCGTAGGGTAAATGTATGGTGCTTTTCTTACACTACAGCTGCATAAAGTGCCGGAAGAGTTGTCTCCAGTGACCATGTGTGTGTTACTATGCCATCGTGCCGAAGGGTGCAGGGATCCCTTGACTGAGCTGTCCATCATAGTGAGTAAATGGCGGGAAGACGGTGCACACCGCTAGTGTGTGGGCGAGGCCAAACAGGCAGGGCTTCTATGCGAGTTCACATGCCTCTTGTGTGTATGAAAGGTCAGAGACCGAACAGAGCAGCAGACGAGGAGAAAGAAGCCCCTGGTCACAGGAACTGCACAGGGATCGTGCTCGTGAAAGTCAAGGATGCAAAGGCCTCTATCCAGCATCACAGCTAATTTTCGACGGTAGATATGGGGAGAAAGTACACCTGCCCAGCCTTGACAAAGCTCACAATTGTTTTTGGGCTGATGAATGCATCACTGAACTTGAGCTTCAACTCGGGCACCTGCTTTATTTATATCTGTAAGTGCTTCCTGTTGAGGTTTAATATTTGTGACAGGAGCATCGTGCCAGAATGAACCCTGCCCTTCATATTTATCCAAGAATACGCCATCGCTTTTTGCGATACCTCTACTCAACTGGAGTACTTTCTACTGGCTAATCAGTAAGTGCTACCTCGTTGGGTAAATGTATAATGCTTTTCCTTCACTAGAGCTGCGCAAAGTGCCAGAAGAGTTGTCTCCAGTGACCATGTGTGTGTTACTATGCCATTGATAGAGCGTGTAGGTCACCCGACTATAATTTTACCATACTCACCTGGGCCCATAAATCAATAACTCAATAATTTAGTCAGGTAACCCTTGCTCTACTACCTGTTTATTTTACCTACTAGGTCCTATACCATTGACTTACAAATCCTTGTCGTTAGTACCTGTAACCTATTGGATCAGGGAGTTAGCATAATAGGTAAATAACATTTGCTCTCATATAATAACCACAGACTCGGGAAGGTTTAAAACTCTTTATCTAAATTTCAATAATGGTCATGATCCACAAGTTGAATACCACAAGACTTTCAATAATAAAAATCAGAACCAGTATATAACTATGCAAAAGATGTATTAAACTGATTTCGATCAATCAGCCAATAAGGGAAGGTAAGAAAAGGAACATGCTATATAACCAAACGATTTTGAGCAGTTAACACAAAGGGAGGGTAGGAATTAAGAACGTAATATTAAAAATTATTTTTAATCATTCAACTATAGGGAAGGTAAGGAAATGGAACACGCTATTAAATCAGAACGAATTGATCATTTATTGAAAGGATGGGTAAGAAAAAGGAACATGCTATTCAAGAAAACAATTTCAAGCATTTATTCAAAGGGAGGGTAAAAAGGGAACATGCTAATATAGATTTGCAAAAGATTCTGACCATAGGGTGGGTAAGAAAAAGGAACATATATATATATGCAATCAAGCTTTACGTTTAGGGACGGTAAAGAGAAGTAACAAGATATATGATGACAAACCCACACATATTTATATTTACCTAAAATGGTGTGAAGACCAACCCTGGCCACGGGTCAGTTGGAAGACAGGAGAAACCCCAAAAGTTGCAGTTGCCAGTAGGCTAGCAGGTGAGAATCAGGACAGTAAAACAGATTTGGATCAGAACAGGACCACCAAATGTTAAGACCAGCACCCGCAGGTCAGTTGCTACTCCTGCGCTACTCCCTCTCTGCAGCGAACAGTCAGAACCCCGATTGGGTTATCGATTTCACAGACAAAGTACTTCGCCAGCACCTCAGCTTCCCAGAACCCCGATTGGGTCAGCGAATCTTCTGACAGAGTGCTCCGCAGCCCTCTGCTCTCAATCACCTATTTAGTGCATTGGGTCAGTGACAGGTCAGCTATTCGGACAAGTTGGACAAATTACTAGCTAAGCCTACTCTAGTTATACTATTTTCCAGGTCAGTGTACCACCCCCTAATGTTGCAAGTGTAAGGATTCCCAATTTCGATTGGTCAAGGAGGAGGAGAGGTCATCACACCATACCAAATTTTGATACCTCAGTGTTGAATATTAACTTTAACGTTCCCGCCCATCAATATATTTTCACATGACAGCTTTATTCCACCTAACAATGGAGAAAGTATTATTAAATACATTGTAATTCATTGGGTACAGTTTAGCTTCCTCTGGCAGGGTTAAGGGTCAGCTTCCCAGGTGCATCTTGACTGTGACTGTCTTTGGCTCCCATTCAATGACAAATGTTTTCAGCTTCTCTCTGGAGCTTGTCATGCACATAAGGATTTTCAAAATGGAGTAATAGCACCTCCCAGGCCCAAAGATTACGATACATGAAAGGTAAAAGAGAAACAGTTTTAGAACACAGAATAAATAAATACACTGTATACCATGTATCTCTACTCTATACCCATTATTTTACATTAATCTATAGCATTAGCATTAGGCAAAACGAACATCTTTGGAAAAGCAGCAGTGTAAGCTTTTCGCATGTGGGAACACAGAACAGCCATCTCAGTTCTAGTGCACAGAAGTGACAGATTCCCTCCAAAGCAAAGAATACGTCATGTCACATGAGTATGACAGACGCATGCGCAGTAGAAACCCTCGTGTAGAAGCAGCCATTTTAGGAGCTACCGTATTACAGTTAGTAAAACACAGAAGCAAGCTTCACTCGGACAGCCAAATGTATATGTAAAATGTGGTATTAATAAAACAAAACATGTTGGTTAGTCTATTAACGTTATTCGAGGTTCGTGAATACAAGCAAGTCACTTCTCGTGCAAATCCTTGCTCCATCACCATTGCACTGAAGGGCACAGGGGTCCCTTGAGTGAGCTGTCCATCATAGTGGGTAAATGGCGGGAAGACGGTGCACATGGCTAGTGTGTGGGCGGGGCCAAACGGGCGGGCCTTCTATGCGAGTTCACCTGCCTCTTGTGTGTATAAAAGGTCAGAGACCGATCAGAGCAGCAGATGAGGAGAAAGAAGCTCCTGGTCACAGGAACTGCAAGGGGATTGCGCTCGTGAAAGTTAAGGATGCAAAGGCCTGTATCCAGCATCACAGCTAATTTTCGACGATAGATATGGAGAGAAAGCACACCTGCCCAGCCTCAACAAAGCTGCCGATTGTTTTTGGGCCGATAAATGCGTCACTGAACTTGAGCTTCAACTTGGGCACCTGCTTTATTTATATCTCTAAGTGCTTTCTGTTGAGGTTTAATTTTTTTGACAAGAGCATCATGCCAGAACGAACCCTGCCCTTCATATTTGTCCAAGAAGACGCCACCATTTTGTGCGATACCTCTACTCAACTGGAGTACTTTCTACTGGCTAATCAGTAAGTGCTACCTCGTTGGGTAAAGGTATAGTGCTTTTCCTACACTACAGCTGCGTGAAGTGCCAGAAGAGTTGTCTCCAGTGACCATGTGCGTGTTACTATGCCATCGCGCCGAAGGGCGCAGGGGGTCCCTTGAGTGAGCTGTCCATCATAGTGGGTAAATGGCGGGAAGACGGTCACACCGCTAGTGTGTGGGCGGGGCCAAACAGGCAGGCCTTCTATGCGAATTTGCATGCCTCTTGTGTGTATAAAAGGTCAGAGACCGATCAGAGCAGCAGATGAGGAGAAAGAAGCTCCTTGTCACAGGAACTGTACGGGGATTGCGTTCGTGAAAGTGAAGGATGCAAAGACCTCTATCCAGCATCACAGCTAATTTTTGACGGTAGATATGGAGAGAAAGCACACCTGACCTGCCTCGACAAAGCTCACAATTGTTTTTGGGCTGATGAATGCGTTACTGAACTTGAGCGTCAACTCGGGCACCTGCTTTATTTATATCTGTAAGTGCTTCCTGTTGAGGTTTAATTTTTGTGACAGGAGCATCGTGCCAGAATGAACCCTGCCCTTCATATTTATCCAAGAAGACTCCGCCGGTTTGTGCGATACCTCTACTCAACTGCCCTAAATCCACCCACGAGCAGATTTGCAAATTTTTTGGCAATTTTGCGAGATTCGCAGATTGCAGAATTGCTGAAAATCCGCAAAATCCGCGAGCGGAACAGATTTTGCGCCCAGGCTTAAGCAAGTCCTTATTGCCTTGCCTAACTATAATGTGACTTTAACTTTTGTTTCTGGGATTTTCTGTTTTTTTAAAAAATATTTACCTACCTGCCTCACTGAGCAAACCTTTAGAATGTGTGCAGTATGAAGTTGGATGCAGCACAGTGGAGTTATATGTAGGACTTCCAATAATAAAACACAAAAATAAGAAAATCATTGCACTTAACCAGTTATCCTTAACTGACCTAAGTATAACCTGCACTTCTATGATGCATTGACCTCACTTATTACATTACCAAAGACATCTGAAATCTATGGCAGTGCAAGTTATACTTAGGTATGTTACATATAACTGGTACATTTGGGAGATCTTTTTGTTTTTAAACTTTAGCTTAATCATTATTAGAAGACTTACATATACTTCCACTTTACCTGTGCAATGGACTGGTTTCATGTAGCAGAACTTAAGTGAAGTTCACAGACATATTCAACACAGGCACAGCAAGTGGTAGCAACACTGACAATTCTAAATCTGGTCCAATACTATTTGGATGACTCAACAGGGGTATACCTGAATCAATACTCATTGACCTATTAGCATTGGAGAGAAGAACAGTGGCTTGTACTTAGCGGGCTTGCAACAAAGTATCTAACATACCTGATAGCCAGTGTGTCTTCAAAGCATGTGTTCAGTGCAGCTGGTGGCATTGTCATGGTCAGAAGGAGCAATCTCTCTTCTCACAATGTGGAGAGATTGACAATGATTAACATCTCCAAACAATTCTCTTCAACAAATTGCAGTGCTCCTCAAAACACAACTGTGGATGAGGACTACAACTGGCCTGACATCACATGTATTGCTAGTGATCATCCTCTGTATGAACCCCCTGAGTTTAAAGACAAACTCTACTTTCCTGACTAATCCATAACATAACAGCAGAACAGATATGAATGCTTCACAATGGTTTCCTGCATTTACAGTCAGCAATGGAAGCTTCATTTGATAAAAAGAGTAAGAAGATGACTGCCATCACTGCCCTTTGTTTCATTCACCCACTGGATTGCCAGTAAACATTTAAAAGACTGCCCTATGTTGTGTGTCACTTCCATGGGAAAGAGAGGCACATTGACAAATTTACACCACACTTGGAACATGTAACATTCACCAATGGATGATACCAAATGTAGATGATTCATGTGATGGATGGGAGGGTCTTATATATTGAACTTAATATGTAATGCATATGGGATAATTCTGAATCAATGCTTGCCTTTCATGTATCACTGGCATAGATTTCTACTTGAGTGTTATTTCGTTAACTTAAGTCCATCATCTCTAGGTTCTACTATGACCTGTCAGTTTACCTAGACTAAACCAATCCTCACATTCTTTTAATTCCCTTGTTCAACACAACAGGTCGATCTCTTTATGAGTGAAAACTTTAAGTATCATTGGCAACAAACAGAACAAGGACCGATTCCTATCTACTCCTATTGGATACAAGAGGACTTAAAGAGGCCTACACATCTGGACTGGAGAAAGGTTTGCCAATTAGGAAAATGCAGATTTGTGACTTAAGTGGCAAACTCAAAGTGCTTGTGGTCTGGTGGATATTTAATGGACACAGATAACTGTTGCTTTTGTTTGAGTGATCAACCAAGTACATGCAGGTAATTGTCTGGACTTGGTATGGGATTAATTATTAGTTAACGGCACACCATATTGTCAGCACATTCTATGTAATTTGGTTCCTTATCCACTATGTTTACATTGACTCTCCAATATTGACGTATTTTGGCTTTATAGAGGCTTTGACGTCTGCAAGAAGGATCCATTGGGGCTCCTGCTCTATGGCTCAACCCTCCACCTACAACAGCTATTTGAATATGCTGTCGGAACTGTCACCTTCCTTCCACAATGGGTGTGATGTTAGATGCTGCTCATGGACTTTATGAATGTTGTGTTTGTCTAGTTCTCACATTTTCATAATTCCTTCTACCCATCCATTCATGAAATTAATCCTCTCCCCAAGATTGTGTGATTGGTTGAGGTGTGCTAATTTCAACCATCAACAGATCTTACACTTGGCTGGGCAGATGTGTTTAAACAATATCAACTGTTACAGAATAAGATTACCAAAATGTGTACATCTACCCAAGCCAGGTCACCTATTCCACACTAGAAAGACAGCTCATAGTGCAGAGGCTTAACTGCAATGTTTGGCCAATGATCGGTAGTAAGTACTTTTTTCCACAGTCTATGCCCAATGGATTCTACTGAAGTATCCTTCTCCTAAGACCTGACTCCTGAGACTAGAGGGCTTTATTATACTTACTTTAGTAAATAACTCAACACTATGGGTGGGGCCCATTAGGATGGCGGGCGGATTGCCCTGCCAGGCTGGCGGTAGCCACCGCAGGCCTGGCGGGGGGAATCCACCCGCCACGGAAAGGAAGGCGGTCTTCACCTTGGGGGCCCCCTGTGTGTCTCGGAGTGAAGGCGAGGTGGGGGTGCACATGGGGGGTACCTGTGGTACACCCCAGCATTTCCATACACAAAGCAGCAGGCACCGCGGGGTGCCTGCCTCTTTGTGTATGCAAATGCATACATGCATTTTTAGCATTGTGGCGGGCGGTGCTGAGAGCACCGCCGCCACAATGTTAAAAAAGCAGGATGCGCCCGCCACTGTGGCGGGCGCATCCTAATACCCCCCATGGGACCCTCGCCCTTATGGCGGGCGGTTCCAAATACCGTGAGGATGGCGGGCGGGCAAAGTCCACCAGCCATCCTAATGGCCCCTATGTCGCTAGTTGTTTAATCATGGTGGTTTCAGTCATGGATGTTACATTCACTGTATGTTTTCTTTTAGTCTAGTTTTCTGATACATAATCAGAATCCTTTGGCCAATTCACCTCAACAGCATCATCTAAAATAAGAAGAACCTTGCTTTTCCTGTGATGTCTTCACTATTAGCCTTGGACCACCACCAGTATTAAGAAGGTCTCTTTGAAAACCCTGTATTAAGGCATGGGCCAATTGGGAGAGGTAGCAGACTCAGCCTAATCTACTCAGTTGAGAAATGGGTTGTTATTTGCTACATGGTGAAACACTTTTATTTAGTCGTTACTAATTACAGAGGGTAGGACAAGAGCAGTAAGTGCTATACAACTATTACTAATATTGATGGGATGATGAATGCTGCTCAGCCTGATCAAGCCAATAAAAGGTGGAAAGGTTGTGTATGGTCATAATCAGTTATCCAACACTGGTTTCAAGGAGGGTGTACCGGAGGAGATAAAGTAAGTAAGTAACCTATTTAACCTACTTCACAATACATGGCATGGGGGGCCAGGTAAGAAAAGATTAAACACGGGAGATGGCGAAGGGGTAAGACACAGTGGGACAACTGCTTTGTGAAGGTAGAGTGCAAAGGATAGCTTCTGTCCTGTTGAATTGATGGTGCTCCTACACTAACCATTAATGCAAAGACAGATATTCAAGAAAAAAACATGCTTATATATGGTAACACAGAGATATAGACTCTTACCCTTACCTCACACAGCAAGCACACCCCTCACCCTAAAATAAAAACAACAACCCCAAAACCATGTCTCTGAGATGGCCTCTCATCCTCACCTCCAGCTACATGCCCATCTCCTCACCCTAAACCCATGAATAAATTCACAGAATCATGCCCCCAACTGTCCTTCGCACCCTCACCTCCCACACAAGTTGCACTCTCTCCATATAAAGCTTGGGCCTCCACCGTCTCTAACCTCCTCATCAATTACTGGAGGACGGCATCAATGGTTATTGGGGTATGACTGGGTACCTCAGCTGCCTGCAGTGGTGGGCAACCCCACTGCAGTGGGCAAAATGAGGCAGCAGCAGTAGCTGCCTCCCTCTCATCTTCCTCAAGTACCATCAGTGGGTGGTACTGCACCACAATTGAAGCCAAGCAGCTGTCTCACATTGGGGACTCCAGTTAGGTTCTCTGCCAGGAGCAGCTAGATGATCCAAAGAACACAAAAAGCGCATACATTGTAGTTCTGAATGCAATCTCTGTTTTATATGGTTGTACAGTAGCACAACATGCTAGTCTCCAACTCCCATTGGATTTTTTATGTGATTCTTTGCATGAGTCAAGGTTTTTTTCCTATACACACTTTACATAATGTTGTAGCAGTGTGTGCAATGAAATAATCCATAACCACCACCATAAACAAAATCAGATTTTTTTCTTGAAATGCACAGTTAATGTGTGTTAAAAATGAATGAACTGACAAATATAAATATATTATGCCACTGATGAATTGGGCAAAATAATTATATGATGCATCATTTGCTTGACTATATAAATTGCAATATTAATGGAACCATTCTGGCATGGCAGCATGTTTTGGACAGATAATGGCATATAATCATAAATTCTAATGGCAAGCTCTTTTCCTACATCTTCCTGAGTCCATCCCTGAGCCCAGACTGAGCTCCGTACTAAAACTTGAACCCAAAGTACTAGTTCTTTTTTTCTGGTCTATGGATCAACTAAGTGTATGGTAAGGAAAATTAGAATCAGGGCCCCTGGAATTATGTGATTCTGTGGTCACAGTGATTTCTGTCTAAATATGAATTTGCCACATTTGCCACATAGTCCATCATCTCCAGCATATTCTATTCTTTTTGACCAAAAATATTTCTCTCAAGTATATCAAAAGTAACACAAAATGCTACAATATATGCTGTCATGCAATGTAAGGTATTTTACAAAGGTTGACTGGTCACTTCTTGGTACTTATTTCTGTAGCTGGGTGTTGACTGTTGAACTCATAGCAAGGAGGTGACACATTTGTCCACACAGTGTACAAATGTGTTAAAATGACAAGCTATTGAAGTAATACTGTCAAAAAATATGACACATTACTCAGCATCATTTGCTTTTTCCTGTTGCATATTTTAGCCAACATTGCTACATAATTTGGTCTAACCCTGCCACATAATTGAAGTGGCACTGTTTATAATAAAACATCAGGGCTTGGACTATGTTGAGCTTTGGATATTGACAGGTTGGCTATCATTATACTAGTAGGCTTAGTTGCATGATCAAGGTAGACGATGGAACAGTAAAAGAAGACATGACAAACAGTTACTTAGGCAGAAACTGTGGGAGAAATGTGGTACATGCTGAGATGGGATTGTAATTTGTGGGCTTGCTGGGGAAGATCAGGGAAGTGTGTTAGATATGAGTGGATGTTGGGCACAATACCCTTTCTTCTACCTTTTCAAAGATAGAGAGCATGAAACAGAAACTGAGGACTATTAACTGAGATTTGAAGAGATTTGAAGAGATGAAGGAATACCTTATCATATGCAGTAGTTGTCATTGAGAAAGGAACGTGACTCACTACTCATTACAGCAGCCACTTGTTCTCCCTCCACAGGATTGTTCATGCCCTCTACAGCAGGAGCTTGGAGTACTTTAGAACTAGACCTGATGAAATCTAAATTACTCTGGCATAATTGTCGTAATTTAGTTTGGGGGATTTTGTATTATGCTTGCTCTGCAAAATGTGTGAAAAGACTACATTATGCTACTTTGTGTAATTATATGCAATTAGTGGAAAAGTGTTATCTTGAAAGCACAGAAGCAACTGAACGTGAGCATCTGTTGTTCAAGGTGGGTTTTTTTCTGCACTATTTTTTTAGCGCAAGTCACATCCTTGGATCCCAATTCAGAACATAGACAAAATTATGATGCTCAAAATTAAATATCTGTAACCACCACATTGTTTTCCACAAGTTACAGAAACCTCACTAATAATAAGTCTTCTATCCAAAGTATCAATTTGGAAGGTTTACTTGACATTTAAAAAAGCAAGTAGGAAACCACTCAATGTTTTAAAATATTTTTTTCATAATGGAGGGTTATGGCTTTGAAAGGATCAGAAACACAACTAAAGTGTACAAGGGAATTGAAAGAACATATGATATTGGATTCCTAACACGCTTCACTGTCATGACATCATGAAGCTTTGTATGACATAATATTGGGGTCCATGCTGACCATCTGTGTTTCTGTACTATTCATTGTTTGCTCAAAAAGCTTTCTGTTAACCTACATTTGTGAATACCTAGGCTTGCATTCCTGTTTATGTTATCCACAATCATCTGTTAACATAGCACAAGATATGTAAAAGAGGCCAAGTGAAAGCCTACTAAAAAGGAAGGGGAAGAATGCTACAGACAGAAGGGAGTCAGATTTGGAAACCCAGGAAATATAAAAGAAAACACAAGAAGGTAGGTATGCAAAATTAAAGCAGAAACTAAAGTAAACAGGTGGAAGATGTCAGCAGCGGAAAATATAGATGACCAAAATGATTACTAATAAGAATTACTAAACAAGACTTACACGTAGCTCCAGCAGGTATGACTGGTGTGGAGACAGAGGCTGTGTCATCGCATGGGCCCAGGGGATGGCGGTTTGCTGTCATGAAGGAAGAAATGTAAAGGGGCGACTGAATGGTACTTATTATTAGTACTCTTTACTGTTTCACAGGCAGACAAATACTGTCAAACAAACTCACTTCCTGACAAAGAAATTGACTCCGTCCCATTTCTTTCACCCTAAAAATCAATCAGTTCCCTGTCTTAGACAGAGTTCCCTACAAAATCTAATGATCCTCCACTCACTTCATATAGTTTTGATATATTTCAACTCTGAAAGCTATATGCAAAACCATTCTTCCTTCATGTACTGCAATGCACTGAGATGGAGGGGAGGTATGTTCAAGTGGTGTGAGGGAAAGTTGTCTGTCACTATAGCAAAGTGAGGAGGGGGAGAAACCTACAGACAGGAGGAAACCAGCTTCAGAAACAGGAAATATAGAAAATATGAGCAACTGTGCAGTATAATGAGCATTAAAGTAGATCATAGGAAGTTGTGGAAATAGAAAGTACAAAATGCCATAATTCATACTTGGTGGGAATATATAAAAGTAAGAAATAATAAACATGACTTACTAGCAGGAAAGACTTCTTCCAAGGCTGTGGCACCTCCTCCGGTGCCCTCGCCCTAGATGTCAGCCGCTCTACTGGTGGTGGCCTTCCCCATTTGGCCTGTTTGATTCTCCTGAAAGAAGAAAAGTTAAACAGGACAATGATTAGAAGTGCTCAGTACAAAATCGCAATTTACAAGCATAATATTGTACTGTCAGACATATCAATCATATTTCTCCCTTCCACCTCTAGCCTAAAAATAGGTCTGTGTCCTACACATTATTTGCTTCCTATATATGATATTGCTACTCCCCTTGCTTCGTACATTTTTGCAGTTAATGGGCAAAGTCATTCTCTCTTCATGTACTGCACCTCATGCAGTTGAACAACATATTAGTGATATGAAACTAATGGTGGAATGCAAACACCCCTAATATCATACTAATATATTGGACATCCTTTAAATCAGCTTAAGCAAGCCCCTGTTTCACCATGGCATAAAATCCGGGAAATATGATACACTCAATGTCCAGCGCACATCCTTCCCGATCCTTCAGTCCTACACCCTCCCTGTCAAGCTGGTAACATGCCCCGCTACTCTTTGAATCTCAAGCATTGTCCAAAGTGTATAGAAAACCATAACATATTACATAACTGCTCTATTGAAGGAAAGAAAATGGATTTAGGCACTCTTTGATGTAAAACGTGCATTTATTTATGTGAGTGGCTCACACCAACATTACAACTCCAAAATTACACCAGTAGACTGCGAACATGATATGACACACATAAATAAAAATACTTTTTGCACCAGACGGTATATGTGTCTATAGTCTTTGTTTCAAAGGAATGGTCAAATAAATTGCAGTTTTTAAAAAATGATTTCCAAAAAGCAGGCACCAGCAACAAGAAATCCAGAAAGGTATTTTTATTTGGCAGAAATAGATACTGGACGACGTGTTTCGGTGGATGCAGCCACCTTGATCACATAGTGCGGTCGCCATTTTCTGGCACTTATTTACTACTTGGGACTACTAAGCTGAGAGTAAACACTGAAAACATACTGTGCAGTAACTACTGTGTGCAACAAAAACCACAATTCTTAATATATACAAACAATGCATAATTAATTCAGCTGTTCACTGTTTTAAGAATATAATTAACAATATCTCAAACAAATAAATATACATAATAACTAAAAAAAAGAAAGGTTATAGGAACATTATAGTAGGGTGACATTGCACTTGCACAAAACCAGAGAAATTCGGCAGTTATAGTTACCTCAGCTAACTATAAATTATACCCCTAAAATGCACTGCTCATGACCTCACATATTACATCACTCATGACATGATCAGTGACATCACTGATGGCATCACTGATGACATCTCAAGTGACATCACAGATGACATTACTGATGACATCGCCCAGTGAGTGCAAGTGTTTTCTAAGAGTTAATGAGTTTTAAATATGTATAATAAGCTACTACAAAAGCTAAATTCGTATGCTATGTTGACTAATAATAAATGTTACTACTTCTAACATATAATATGTGAGTGGCTGCGTAACTGTGTGTATTTGTGCATTAGTGGGTGTTTGAATGGCTGTATGGCTGAATAAGTAGGTGCGTGTGTAGCTGTTTGGGTGAGTGAGCAGTTGTGTGAGTGGCTTTATTGGTGAGTGAGTGGGTGTCTGAGTGGTTGTATGGGTGTGTTAGTGGTGTTGTGGGAGTGTGAGTGTCTGTATGGGTCAATGAGTCAATGTCTGAGTAGCTGTACAGGTAAATGTAAATGTACATGTATTTATATAGCGCAAATCACCGACCCGGTATCTAAGCGCTTGCTTAGGGAACCCGTCCTGGTATTCCCCTGTGAGATAGCCCCTGCAGGGTATCCACAAGGTGAAAGCCAGGCATCCCACCGCGAGGGGCCGTTGTGGAGATTAAGCAAGCTATTGCCCAGAGTCGCAGAGTGTGAACCCGTGAGTCGAGTAGGCACCGGAGCGAGAATTGTCAAGTCCGTGGAATTTTGAGCCCAAGACCCGCCGAGGCGGGGAATTGAACCCTGGTCCAGGGCCGATCTCAGCTTCTGGGTCTGCTGCCTCTAACCCCTGTGCCACACTTCTCCACATGAGTAGCTGTATGGGTTACTGATTTGCTTTGAGAGTAGCTGTATGGGTGTGTAAGTGGTTGTATGTATAAGTGAGTGAAAACATGAGTGACTGTATGGACAAGTGATAAGGTGTGTGAGTTGCTGTATAAATGAGTGAGTAGGTTTGTTAGTGGCTGTATGGGTGATTGACTGTTTGTATGAGTATCTGTTTGGGTGTATAAGTGGCTGTGTGATTGGATGTATGAGTTTGAGTGAAAATGTGTATGAGAGGCTGTATCAGTGAGTGAGTGGGTGTGTAAGTGGCTGTATGGGTAAGTGGTTGTGTGAGTAGCTGTATGGGAGAGGATGTGGGTGAGTGAGTGGGTCTATGGATGTGAGATGGTGTGTAAGTAGTTGTATGGGTATGTGAGTGATTGTATGGGTTACAGGGGGTGTTATGAGTAAAATTTTACGCAACTGTAACATCCCTGCAATCTATGTTTTTTCAGTGAATTTCTAAGGATTTTTTATCCTATTTCCTAACTATAAAATCTCTGCAACCTTTGGTTTTTAAGTCAATTTCTAAGGTTTTTTAAATTCGATTTCCTAACTATAACCTCCCTGTATTCTTTGTTTTTTTTGTGAATTTCAAAGGTTTTTATTTTATTTCCTAATTGTAACCTGCAACCTGGGCAAAGCACTACGTTACGCTGGCATAGTTTGCAAAGTTTGCGCTTCTTCGCACTACGCAATTTGCACGTAGCAAAGTGCAAACACGCCTAGCGTAGTGCAGCGGTCATTTTGTGCTTGCTCGGGGTCCTCAACGGCAAGTTGGCGACCGCGAGCGAGCAAAATGACATCCCGGCGAGACTCTATCCTCGTTCCCGATCAGCTACATCAAGTTGCCGATCGCGAGCGTGGAAAATAAACCTCCCGGCAAGATTTTCAATGCGGTAGGTCAGGTTTCTCATTGTGGGTGGTCGTGTATGCTCACGACCGCTCGTGATGAGAAACCACCAGTCAGCGTTGAGAAAGCTGCTGCTCTTGTAGAAATCTACTCAAGCGGCAGAAAAGGACCGCTTGCACCGTGCAAGATGCAGTTTGCACTGAGTGCACAGTGTGGACAAGCATCCGGCACTGTGCAATCAATGCAAAAAACATTTTGCACAGTGCACTACGCTGTTCACGTAGCTACTCGTAGCTCGCGTAGTGCTAAGTGCACTTCGCGTAGCTGAGCGCAGTGCTACTACGCGAACTACGTCCAGGGTTACTGTATATGTCAGTGATAGGGTGTGTAAGTTGCTCTATAGGTCTATGACTGGCTGTGAGAGTGGTTTTGTGGGTGTTTGATTGGTTGTATAGGTGTCAGTGGGTAAACAGGCAGTTGTGATAGAATGTGAGTGGGTGTGTGAGTAGTTCTGTGTTAGATATCATCAGCGAGGGCATCAGTAATGCTATTTGAAATGTGATAAGTGGTGTCACTGACCATGTGATAAGTGATGTAAAAGTGAGGTCATAAGCAGTGTATTACGGGGTAAGTTATAGTTGGCTGAGTTAACTATAAATGCTGAATTTCTCTGGTTTAGTATGAGTGAAATTTGAGCCTAACTATAACCTCCATGCAAACTTTATTTTTTTTTCAGTAAATTTCAAAGATTTTTAAAATTCTATTTCCTAACTATAATGTCCCTGTAACCTTTGGATGTTTTTAGTGAATTTTGAAGGTTTTTTATTTTATCTCCTAACTATAACCTGTTACCTTTGACAGTGTCTGTGTTACTGGCTGTATAGGTCAGTGAGAGTGTGTGAGTTGTTGTATAGGTTGGTGACTGGGTTTGTGAGCGGTTTTGTGGGTGTGAGTGGTTGTATGGGGTAGTAAGTGGGTATGTGAGTGGGCGTATGGGTCTGTGAGTAGTAGCATGAGTGTCTGATTGGGTCTGTGAGTTAGTGTGGGAGTATCTGTGAGTATCTGAGTGTGTGTGTGTGTGTGTCTCAGTGAGTTTGCAAGTGAGTGCATGTGTGCTTGAATAGATCTTTGAGTGGGTGCATGAGTGTCTGAGTATGTCTGCAAGTGGGTGTGTGAGTCTCTGAATGGGTCTGTAAGTGGGTACGTGAGTGTATGAGTGGGTCTGTCAGTGGGTGTACAGAAAAAAGGAGGAGGACACACAGAAGTAGGTCCTCATGCCAGCTTCACCCTATGACTTTCCTCCTCGCCACATTATCCACAGTCACCTACCCTTTGTTGCAATTGATTTTCTGATTCCTCTGCTCATTTTTTGCTCATTTTCTGCCTCTTCTCTGATTCCTCCTGCCCTCTATTTGGTCTCTTTCTGCTCATTCTGCTTGTTATTTTGCTTCTCTCTGCTTGCACCTGACCTTTTGTATGCCCCTTGCTGCTTGTTTCTACCCCAGCATCTTAATTCTTGTTTCTGACCTCTATTTTTCCTCTTGCTACTAATTTCTGATCTCTATTTTGCCTCATTGTGCTAATTTCTGACTGCTATTCTGCCTCTTGCTGCTTGGTTTCTGACCCCCATATTTCTTCTTTCTGCTCGTTTTTTACCTTTATTTTGTCTCTTCCTGCTTGCTTCTTTTCTTTACTCTGCCACTTTCTGCTTTATTCTGACTGTTATTTTGCCTTTTACAGCTTGTTTCTGACATTTGTTCTGCCTCTTGCTTCTCGATGCTGACCTTAATTTAGCCTCTTTCTGCTCATTGTTGAACTTTATTCTGCCACCTTCTGCTCCATTCTGACCTTTATTCTACCTATATTTTCTCATTAGTGACCTTTATTCTTCCTCTTTCCACTCATTAATGACCCTTATTGTGCCTTTATCTGTTTGTTACTTACCTTTATTCTGCCTCTTTCTGCTCAACTCTAACGTTTATTCTGCCTCTACCTGCTCTTTTCTAATCTTTATTTTGCAATTTTAGCTCCTTTGGGTGCCCTGGAGCCCACCCAGAGTACCCCGTGAGTACTTGTGAGGACCACAGGGGTAGCCTCAATGCCCCTGTGGTCTCTGGGATTGTGTCCACACGCAGTGAGCTCCATGAAATATCACCTCCTGCTTGTGGGAGCAATGTTTTCATATATTTCCCTGAATGCATTTTTGCATGCAAGGAATCCAATGAAACCTCTGCTTTCTGCAAGAAAGCGGAGTTGTGTTTGCTTCTGCGGCTCCCATCAAGCAAAGCAAAAAGCTAACTCTAGAGGGTGGGCACTTCAGGAGCTCACAGGAGCCGGACTTGGGGGGTGGCGGTCCCAAGGGCCATAAATGGTCCACAAGGGTGCTCCCGTAACAGAATAAATTTGCATCTGTTTTTCATATGTGCTTGTGATTCCGTAGTGTTTCCTCACCGTCTACAAACTATGACCCATATTGCTATGGAAAGTAGGGCACAGGTTGCACTTGACAAAGGCTTCGCCGAAACGAGTCGTACTGCTTGTTTTGTGAGACAATATATCTTTATTGGACTCGTCCTTTGGTGTGCCGCTGGAGATCTATCTTTGCCATTTCGCAAGAAGTTTCCGTGTGGAAAAAATAATTAGCGGCGCTGTAACCGCTGCTGGCATCGGCATTGCAAGGAGGTGAGCGGCAGCTCGCAGCAACCTGTTGAAACATATATATATCTATACCGATAAGGACACTGCAATCATCAATTTGATTTCTGTGACGCTGACTCAAGAGGATGAGACAATCTTGAAATTAGGTCTTTCCTATTGTGATACAAACAAATTTAATTATCCAAACAGTAGGATGGACCTTTATCGGTATATTAGAAAACTAAAACTGACAAAACTGCATGCTGGAAAAACAAATATCCACGAGTCGGAAGTTGAAACAGAGTCAGATACCCCTTTGCCCTTCCTCAGTGTCAATGAATTACCAGCCTTAACGGATATGATAGCACTAATGGAGGATACCTCCTACTTGGAGAAAGATGACAATACCGAACAAGAGAATGATTTATTAGCTAGGGACCACATGCCGTTTAGAGCTACATCAAAATTTCTTCCACAAACTATGAAAGATAATGTAGATCTGTTTGGCGAGAATATAACCAGAGATTTAAAAATTTATATTTTCAGGAAAATCAACGGAAATATAAAATGAATCCAAAAAAAGCACTTTTTCACAAGACAGTTAAAAAACTTACAGACGGAAGATGGACCCAGCCAGTTCCTTGTACTTATCCACTCACTCCGCCAAAACCCAAGCACTTATAAATTCACCATGCACTCTCCTTGCAGTACTCGAATCATCCAGTCACTACAGATGTACTCATGCAATGACCCAGGCACAATCCCCTGAGCATTACTGATGCAGTCCAGCCATCTCCTTGACATTACCCATACACTCTTCCAATCACCCAGCCAGTTCCATGTACTTATCCAATCACTGCACCAAAATACAAGCACTTATTCACCATGCACTCTCCTTACAGTAGCTGAACTAACTATAACGGTCGAATTTTACTGCTTTTGTACGAGTGAAATGTCCAACTAACTATTACGTCCCTGAAACCTGTGGTTATAGTTAGTTCAGCTAACTATAACTCACGCCCCGCAATGCACTGCTTATGACATCACATATTACATCCTTCATGACATGGCCAGTGACATCAATGATGACATCACTGATGACATCTCAAAGGACATCATCCAGTGACTGTGTGTTTCTGTAAAGATATATATATATATATATATATATATATATATATATATATATATATATATATATATATATATATATATATATATATATATATATATATGCCAAGGTGTATTGGAGAATGAGTGTGTGTGTGTATAAGTGTCTGAATAGATGATTTAGTAGGTGCGTGACTAACTGTAAAAGTGAGTGATTTAAGTGTCTTACTGAATGCATAGGTTAGTGACTAAACTGTATCAGTCTGTCAGTTGATGTGTAAGCGGCTGCAAGGGTACATGAGTAGCTACATGAGTGTCTATATGGGTTATTGATTGGTTGTCTACATATCTGTATGGGTGCCTGAGTGTCTGTGTGGGTGGAGGTTTTGACTTTTGTGCATAGATGTGTGAGTGGGTGATTCACTGGGTGTATGGGTTCAAGAGTGCATCTGTGAAGGGCTGTATGGGTGGGTGAGAGTGCGTATAGGTGTGTTGGTGAGTGAATGGATGTTTCAGTGGTACACGTGTGAGTAACTACATATGTGAAAGGCTGTGTATGTGAGTGTTGGAGTATGTAAATGACTTTGTGAGAGTGAGTGATTGTATGAGTGGCTGTATAAATGAGTGTGTGCTTGTATCAGTGATTGCATAAGAGAGTAAGTATATGTTAGTATCTATATGAGTAAGTGAGGTAGTGTGTATATAACTGTATAGGTGGGTAAATGGGAGTGTGATTGATTCTTTGCATGACTGACTAGGTGTGTGAGTAACTCTATGGATGAGTGGCGGTGTGTGAGTGTTTGTTTAGGTATGTGAGTGCATATGGTAGTACTGTATTGATGAATGACTGCATGTATGAGTGGCTGTACGGGTGAATAAGTGGATGTGTGTGTGTAGACCTAGGAATCAGTGAGTGGGTATGTGGTAACTGTTATTGGTGTGTCTATGGTTTAGAAAATGGTAGTCTGTATTTTAGAGTGGGTGTATCAAAGGTTACATTACGGTGTGAGGAGGTGCATCAGATTATCAAGTGGATGATGGCACTTGCAATGTCATCAGTGATGTAATTTGATATGTCATCAGTGATGTCACTGGCCATGTCATGAATGATATAATATGTGACGTCATCAGCAGTGCATTGCGGGGGCTCGAGTTATAGTTAGCTGAACTAACTATAACAGCCGAATTTCACTGGTTTTATACGGGTAAAATGTCCGACTAAATATAATGCCCCTAAAACCTGTGTTTTTTTCATTGAATTTCAAAGGTTTTTTAAATGGCAATTTCTAATCTGTGTTTTTTTCAGTGAATTTTAACAGTTTTTAAAATGCTAATTTCTGATTTCAACATCCCTGAAACCTAAGGTTTGTTCTGTGAATTTCTAAAGTTTTTTAAATGCTAATTTCTAACTATGCCTACAGAGGTAGGACATGTGCAGAAAGAGGAAGAAAGGCGCAGAAAGAAGCAAGAGAAATGCAGAAAGAAGCAACAGAATTCCAGAAAGACAAAAAAAGTACAGAATGAAGCAAGAGATATGCAGAAAGAACCAATAGAGGTGCAGAAAGAGGCCTTGTTGCAAAGTCATTCTATGCCCCCAACTTTTTGCTGATGGGTACTGGTGATAACTGACTCTGACTAACCAGGCCTAGAGCCATTGCTATAATAAAATACACTTAGAATATAGTGAAAACACCTACATACACTAGGGAACACTCTGCGTTGCGGTACCCCTGTGATTGGCATGACCTCCTCTGTACATAATAGGGCAGGGGGATTAAAACTAATTCTAAGTAGGAGGTGCAGAAAGATGCTTCTTTAAGTAGTAGTCATGTTTGCAGAGTGGTAGGGAAAGGGTGCTGGGCGGGGGGCGGAGCTTGCTCGGAGACGAAATGGCCACCTGAACGCTGGGCTCTCCCGGGACATCAAATATTACAGCAATTATCCTGCAGCTAACGCGGCTGCTGTTCCCCTCAAAACAGCATCGGAGCAGAAGATTAAGGTGTGGAGTGGACTGACGGGACCTGGCAGCGGATCGGAGCGCAGTGCGCGCTGATCGGACGTTGCACTAGATCGCGGTGACTAGGCCGTGGATCCCCGATCTAGAGTTGCGGGAGCAGCAGAGCAGCGTCACACAACGTGTGGCCTAAGAATCCTCAGCGGTGGCGGCCGGAAGATGCGGCTTAAAAACGACTCTGTACTGCCACTGTAAGCCCTGAGGAGTGGCGCGGTGGGACGTGTGACTGCTGCAGGGGTGCGCTGCCCTGTCCTTTTAGGCGGTGAGGGTCGCAGCTGGTGTGCTGGCGTAAATAGCGTAAAGAGCACTGCGGAGAGCTTGGGCACCAGGGAGAATACACTGTGGACATAGAGGCGGAATGCTGACAGGCGGACAGTGGGGTGCTGCTTGGAGTGCCTAGCTGCCACAGCAGCCCACACAGATACCCCACCCTGACCCTGGAACACCCACTAAGGATTGGTGTTTGACTGCTGGCAGAGTTCTGAATACCCTGTCCGGACCTGAGGGGCAAAGGCAGACATAGTCCGATGTGGTGAAGGGAGATATATGGGAGGCGTGGAGGTGTAAAGAGAGGTTTGCGCCCTGAGTAAATGAGGCAGTCCTGTTGGCTCTCCCCGGGAGACGGAACACACAGTGGTGGTGCAAGAGGCCTCGTCGACGTGTATAAGATGTGCAATCTATTGGTTTTGCAGCTTGCACCCTGCCTACCTGATAGGAACAGGGGTTCTGCGCTACAGGTGGTCTGTGTCTGGAGCCTCGGGCCTGAAAACATCTGGAGTTACGTGAAGGGGACGCATCTGTGAGGAGGGCGCTGACCCGGAGTCGCCCCGGCCGGACAGCCTGGGTAAGAGGGGCCAAGACACAACAAAAGCGGGCGAAATCGCAAGAACCCGCATCGGACATGGGCTCTAGAGGGGCGACGCGTTCCCAAGATGAGGAGGAGCCTGATATCCACAGCATGCTGAGAGCCATGCAGAAGTCCTCCAAGGCGGAATCACGTCTCAAGGCGCGAAAATGGATGCCCTAATCTATCGTATGGACAGGATGGGGGAGCGCCTGGACAAACATGAGGAATGACTGGACATGTCCGAGAGGCGACTAATGGAGGTGGAAGAGGCGCATATTACATTGGACACCGACAACAAGCAACTGGGGAAGGTCCTGAGAGTTTTACAGGATGAGACTGAAGACCTTGAAGTGCGCTCTCGGGGCTGTAATCTGCATCTGGTAGGCCTGCCGGAGACGACAGCCATGGGAAATATGGAACAGTTCATGGAAAAGTTACTTGTGACATTGCTGGGCGATCACGTCTTCTCGGCTATGTTTGTCGTGGAGAGAGTGCACAGGGCTCTGGGCCCTCGGACACCGCCGGCCGCGACGCCGCACCCGATCATCGCAAAATTGCTTAACTATTGGGACCGTGACGCCGCCTTGAGGGTTGCCCGAGAGAAGAAGATGCTACACTACGAGGGCTCGGAGTTGGCCTTGTATCCGGACTTTACTGCCAGAGTTCAAGAAGCACGCAGGCACTTTGTACCACTTAAGCAACAGTTGAGAGACATGGAGTGGATTACGCGATGCTGTACCCAACGAAACTCCGAGTTATTCGACAGGGCAAATCGCACATTTTTACAGCCCCTTCAGCTTTACAAAAAGCCATAAAGAACTGGGCGAAAGAGTGAGGGCCTTGCCTGGAGCAGTCCAGTTTGGAGGACCCGGAGGGGTTGCCGCTGGATAAACAGGACTGACAACAAAAGCTGGTAGCTATGAGAGTGCTGTGTATGGTGGGGGCTGGTAGGGCGGTGTGCTAGTTTTTGCGGGGGGTGTACTATGTACAACTGCACTACTGCCTTGAACAATGTTGCTGATAAGTTGATTCACGACAGGGGCAGTTGGGACCCAGAGAGACATCAGGGATTAGATTTAACACTATTGAGCCTGTGAGCAGGGACAATGGGTAATTTGGCAGTGTTGAGAAGGCTAGGGCATGTTATTATCTGAGACATACTTGACTTAGCCACGGGTACAATGTTTGCATAACCGCAATAGTAAATAATCAGCAGGTAGGGAGGAGGATTAGCAGTCCATTTGTTTCCTCAGTCTCAATCAAACAATCATCAAGGAGGAGAATGGACACTTGTAACTACGTAACCATAGGTTAAGATGAAACACCCTCATAAACGCAGTGTCTAAAGTGCGGTGTATACCTTTTCTCCGCCTCACACTCGCATTATGGCATTATCATTGGGTGTTCCAAAACGTGCTATATGCCAGCCTCATCCAGAGGCAACCCCTGGTTTTGGTAGTAGTGTCCAGGAATAAAAATAGGGAGGCACCCCAGAGTGAACCGTAAAAAACAAAAACTTCACCACTAATGAAATGTAATAGTTAATGTTACTGCTCCATACTGCCCAGCCGGGTCTAAAGTAGAAAGAGAAAGGGGTTTTCATTCTTTTCTCCACTCTGGTAAAATATCGCCCTTATGCACCCGTATATCTGCATGAGATTGGATGCGCTAGTATGGTTTGTAAAATCGATGGGAGATGTTGAACAGATAATACTAGAGGGAGATGTTTATTCTTGTTCTCTCCTATCTATATTGAAATCTGCGGGTGTGTAAGAGTGATGTTGTATTACACAAGGGTCTTATGTAGCTTTCTTGACACATACCACAAGCACCACCTGATTTCCGTTATGTACCTCTAAGCACAGTTGTCCCCATTTTAGTACCACCTATCTGTTTGTAAAGCATGAAATTGCCCTAACGATAAATCTCTAAATATGAGATTCTTGATAGTGCTATACCCGCATCCCAATTATGTAAATTACTTGTCTTTCTGCTTCCTCCTCAGAAATCCTGAACAAGCATAAAACCAAAAAACAAACTCGTTTTTTTGAATTACTACACAAGTAGTGTAAGTAACTTATCTGTTGTTTGTGATGTTTGTCCTGACGAATGCTCCGTAGACCCGGCTGGGCAGTATGGAGAAAAATGTTGACTTTGTTAAAACTTAAGGTATAAGGAGATCCAATAACTTGACCTCAAGTTATACCGAAAACATTTTAATAAAACATAACCTCACCTCCTCTATTAAATTTCATTAGTGGTGAAGTTTTTGTTTTTTACTTTTCACTCTGGGGTGTCTCCCTATTTTTATCTCTGGACAATACTACCAAAACCAGGGGTTGCCTCTGGATGAGGCTGGCATATAGCACGTTTTGGAACACCCAATGATAATGCCGTAACACGAGAGTGGGGCGGATAAAAGATATACACCGCACTTTAGACACTGCGTTTATGAGGGTGTTTCATCTTAACCTATGGTTAAGTAGTTGCAAGTGTCCATTCTCCTCCTTGATGATTGTTTAACCGCAATAGTATTCAACGTTCCATTGCATAGGGAGTGGGGAACAGTTATGTTGTGAGTTGGGAAAAATGTTTGCAGACCGCTAAGCTGCATAACTGGTCACGATGTCTGGGGGGGGCAGGTGCAGGGTAACTCAGTTGCATTCAGTTTGCTAAAGTTACTGCTTGATGAGCCACCTCTGCTCACGTGTGCCTGGCACTGATTTCTTTACCTTCCACATGTTGGTTGAGGGTATGGGGGTATGAAGGGTGGTGGGATTGGATTGGGGACGCATGCGGCCATGTTGGGGATGGTCTGCTGTGGGGTGTTGAAGGGGATGTAATGCAAGGGGGGGAAGGGTTTGAAACAGGAAGTTTGGTATGTAGTTATTGTGAGCTTGGCTGGCACTTTCATGTTGTGGATGCGCGATGGATTACATGGCATAGCTGATGTCACGTGAATCGTATGACTCTTATGACTATGAGGGCGGGTTACGGGTCCTTTCCTGGAATGTCAGGGGGTTAAATGATCATCGCAACATGCGCAAGGTCCTGAACTATCTATACAGACATAAAGTAGACCTTGCTATTCTACAGGAGACTCACCTTCCTAACACCAGTCCTATGCTTAAGTTGAGGGCGCTAGAGGGCAATATATGTGCAGCAGGGTTTACCACTCATGCAAGGAGAGTGTTGAGCTGGGCGAGCCCCAGGTATTCTATTGCCCTGACATCGCTCTGAGAGGACTTGGAAGGAAGATTTGTTATATCTAAATGTAGTGGGCGGGGTGTGGATTTTTTGCTAGTAAATGTTTATGGGCCTAATTATGATTGTCCTGAGTTTTTTGGTGAACTGGCCAGAATTATATCTCAGTATGGTGATGCTCGGATATTGTGGGGGGGGACCTAAACATGATCAGAAACCCAGACCTGGATCGCTCGGCGGGACAGCCCAGACAGCCTGCGGCTGCTGCAAGGAAAATAGAGGAAATGCTGGTGAGTATGGATATGTGTGATGTCTGGCGGGTGCGCAACGAGGAGAGTGGGGGCTATACGCACTACTCAGCGTTCCATAACTTACACACGCAAATTGACTATTGGTTTGCATCTACCTCACTGATCAGCCAGGTGCGGCAATGTATAGTGTTGTCGCGTACTCTGTCAGGCCACTCACATTTGCTTTTAGTACTGAAGCCTCCCAAGAGGAGTAATCCGCCGTTTATGTGGCGATTCCCCCATACTCTCTGCTAGAGCCGTTATTCTGAGAAGAGATGGCTGAGGCCATCGACACCTTCTTTGCTACCAATGTTGGCTCAGTGGATAGTTTCCTGACGATTTGGGAAACTTTTTAAGTGTACATTAGGGGCATAGCTATGTCCAAGCATTCAGGGGTACTACGGGCGATCAGGGGGAGGATGGCGGAGATTGAGAGGAAGCTGCAGACTCTCGAGAAGGACAGGGTAGATGGGAGGGGAGAGGGTAGGAGACAAAATAAAGGCGCTTCTGGCAGAGTATCAGGAAGAGGCGGATCGTGAAGTGAAACATCTAGGCAAGTATGCCACGGCGCGAGTGTACGGGGTGGGAGAGAGGCCGGGATCAGTTCTTGCTTGGCTGATGAAGGCTAGGCGTGGTAAGACGCAAGTGACAGAGATCAAGGTGGACAACGGAGATCTCCTGACAGAAGAGGGAGCTGTAGCAGAGCGCTTTAAGCAGTACTATGCAGATCTTTATACAACCAGATCAGTAGGGATGGATGACCAAATTAGGGAGTATTTGGAGTATATACAACTGATGTTTCTTCCGGATGCCCATAGGGAGTTGCTGAGGCACCCGATAGAGGACAAAATGATAGAGGCGCTGAGCAGTATGAGAGCAGGGAATGTCCTGTAGTCGGATGGCCTGACGGTCGCCTTTTATAAGGCATTCTCGGAACAGTTACTTCCACACCTTGCGGCTCTGTTCGACGACATGCTTGACACAGGCACAATGCCCCCGTCAATGAGAGAAGCGATTCTAGTCGCTATTCCAAAGCCAGGTAAGACATCGAATGACTGCAGTTCCTATCGCCCGTTGTCCCTTCTTAACGTTGATGCAAAGCTGTTTGCAAAAATCCTGGCCACTATACTGGCATTGATGTCACACATCCTGGTGGCGCCTGAACAAGCCGGCTTTGTGCCATCTAGAAAGTTAACATATAATATACGGACAGTATTCAGTACTATGCAACATGTTCGTCAAGAGAATAAAGCGGTGGCTGTATTCCTAGATATGGAAAAGGCTTTTAATTCGGTGGAGTGGGGGTTCTTACGCCAAGTGTTGACGAGAATGGGAATTGGGGGGGCATTCCTCCACATGCTGGGTATTCTGTATCATGAAACGACAGCTCGAGTTCGTATTGGCAATTTCGTCACTGTCCTGTTTAATATCACTAGGGGCACCAGACAGGGTTGCCCCCTCTCCCCATTGCTGTACGCCCTAGTGGTGGAACCACTGGCCTGTGCTCTACTGGAATATCATGGGAATTAAGGCATTGGGTTCCCCACTTATAGGATTGTAGTGTCTGCATATGCTGATGACACCCTTCTCTATGTCAGGGAACCTGAAGAGAACTTGATGGCCGTTATACGGGAAGTTGTGCGATTTTGTGCTTTGTCTGGTCTTAGAGTTAATTGGGAGAAGTCTTTGGTCTTTCCGCTCACGCCTGCTACAGTAGAGTTTGCGATGGACTACCCCTTCCGTTGGATGGTCGACTCGGTGAGATATCTGGGCATTCGTCTGCATACGGAGATGGAGATCGTGTTTCGGGAAAATTATGGTACGGCCATCTCTAAACTAGAGGATGATGTTGACCTGTGGATCCGGCTCCCGTTGTCGCTGATGGGGCATATATCGCTTATGAAGATGGTTGATTTGCCAGACTCCTCTTTCTCTTCATTAATATTCCCCTAGTTCTGCTGTGCTCCTTCTTCCATAGATTGATACAGTTGATGCTCAAGTTGGCCTGGGCAGGTACACAAGCCCGGGTACAGTGGGGGGTGCTTATGCTACCATACCATCTAGGAGGTATGGGTGCACCAGATTTTGAATTATATTACAGGGTATCGCAGGGAGGGCACTTGCATGCTTGGATCCATAAATGGGAGGGGGTCCCCTACCTCCGGATGGAGCGCCTGTTCGCTGCCCCAGTGGCCCTGCTGGCAGTTATTATGCAACGGGTAGATCGCAGGACTGGCATAATGGATTCGTTAAATACGACAAGACATGCCTGGCACTGGCTGTTGCACAACCAAGCAGGTGCTATACTATATTCGGCGGTCATGCCAATTGAACGGATGAGATGGTTAGGTCCGTGCACAGAGAAGGGAGTGGTACTAGCATTACGGTCTATGAAAATAGACGTGGTGGGAGACTTGTTTCACGAGGGAACGGTGCGCACAGTGGAACAGCTGCAGGGGGCGCAGAAGAGCGACAGGCCAATGAACAGGTTTCACTTCCACAGAGTCAGAATGGCTCTGCGGGCCTTGCTAGGGGAAGATATGACTGAGCCTCCTGAGGTGCGCAAATTAACACAAGTTATTAAGGCTGAATCTCCTTGTAAGATAGTCACCGCTCTTTATAAGATTGCTATGTCGCACAGGGCCCACAAATATGCAGCGGCTAGGCTGGCATGGCAGAGCGACTTAGATGTCCAACTGGATGACACTGTGTGGTTTTATTGTTGCCTCAGTACTAGAAAAATATCACTGCATGGTAGACACAGGCTCGTGCATTTTTAAATATCTCAATAGGGTGTATTATACCCCGGAAAGGCTATGTCGATACGGTTTGCGAGAGAGCGCAGAGTGTGGAAGATCTAGGGTGGCAGTGGCGGACTTTATGCATTTGGCATGGTCGTGCCCAGGGGTGCTTGCATTTTGGAAAACAATATTTGAAGAACTTGGTAGAATAGTTGAGGTTCCATTGGATCTGGACCCACTTATGGCCCTTTTGGGTACACTAAAACGCTACCGAAGGCGATCCGTAGATTAGTGGACATGGGGCTCCTTTTGGTCAAGAGGAGAGTCGCCATGTGCTGACTGAGGGGGCCGGTGCCGACGTTGCATCAGTGGTCTAGAGATATGCTCTACTGCTCTAAGCAGTCGGAACTCTATAGTGAACTGCTTCCTCCTAGAAGCAGACCTAAGAATTTTTGGGGACTTTATGCTGCATATACACAAAGTGCGCAAAGCGACAGTAGGGCGGAGGCAGGGACTGCTGGAGACATGGGAGAAGTGAGTGGTGCTGAACCGGAGGGGATAGGCTGAGACATTGTGTGAGGAAGTGTGGCTATTGGGTGAGGGGTTGCAGATGTGGGTGGGGGAGGCTGCGGGAGGTGAGTTGGATAGCGTGTGTGCGTGGAATGATTGTCAGGATGGGAGTGGCCGTGGTTAGCATGGAGTGCTGTGCAGAGGGAAGTGCTATAACGGGGTGTGCTCCCTTTCGAATTGGGACCAGAGCTATATAGGCCTAGACTGCTGCATAATATTGGTAAGTATATAGGTTCACGCCTCCTGCCCGTTTCGGGATGTTGGCTAAATGGCTGTGTTAGTGACTATGCATTTGTGATTTATGTCATTTTCAATGTGGAACTATTTAGCTACGCCTTGCTTTACCGTTAACTGTAACTGTAATATTGTTTAACAAAATAATAAATAAAAAAAAGAGAAAAAGAAAGGGTGCTGGGCCTCCAACCAGCACTCAGGACTTCTGCTGCGTAGGATTTACAGGAGATACCAGGAGCGTTTCTAAGCTCCCAAAGTCCCTCAGGAATAAAGTGGATTTCATTCCCCATCCTATATTCTGCCATCAGGCGGTTTGCTGAGTAGCGGAGAAAAGGCAGTGCCCTCCGAAAACGTCTTAGCAATCCTACTGTGTGGGACTTACTGGAGGTAACAAGAGGAGTAGTTGCCCCAAAGGACATCCCTGGGGCCCAACTACCCCTCCTATTACCTCCAGTAAGTACCACACAGCAGGATTGCTAAGTTCTCATAACAGGCCACGCCCCCTTTGCCCATCACTCTGCAACCAGCCTCCTTGGCGTGATCTTGGATGGGGATTGAAGTCCCCTCCATTGCTGGGGGTCCTTTGGGGCCAACTAGCCTACCGCTTACCTCCAGTGAGCCCCACACAGTGGTATTGTTGAGAGATGGACATAAGCCACGCCCCTTTTCTCCAACACCTTTGTGAAAATGCATCCTGGTGCACTCTTGGTTGGGGGATGAAGTCCCCTTTCCTCATGAGGGTCCCTGGGGTCCAACAAGCCCACCAGGTACCTCCAGTAAGCCCCACACTGCTGGATTGCTGAGAGTAGTCAGAGGCCACGCCCCCTTTTAACACTACTCTGCAAATGCACCTCCTGGTGCACTGCTGCTCGGGGGATGAAGTCCTCTTGTGGCCTGAGTTCCTCAAGACACAAGAGGACTTCAATGCCCCACCAGCAGTGCACCAAGAGTCACGTTTGCAGAGTTGTGTAAAAAGGGGCATGGCCTCGGTCCACCTCTCTGCAATCTAGCTCTGAGATGCTTACTGGAAGTACCTTGTGGGCTACTTGTCCCCCAGTGACCTTCAGTATTCAAGGGGACTTCCTTTCCCAACTTAGAACACACAGGGGCGTGTTTACAGAGTGGTACAGCAAGGGGGCAGGGTCTTCGGTGAGAGGCCAGCTTTTAAAAAAAATGTTTTTAGAAGGGGGACTTTTAGCCCCCTCTCTTTTAGTATTTTGGGACCCTTAGGACCCCATCCCCCAGGGCCTGAACCCTTTAAAAAAAATAATTAAAACAGGAAGGGGGACGCACTGCTTCCCTCCCGAGGACAATTTTGGCCCCGTTGACCCCATCCCCCAGGGCATGGCCCTTTAAAAAAAATATTTAATGGGAAGGGGGGCCGCGTGGCCCCCCTTCCCTAGGCCACTATTGGCCCCAGGTGCCAGCCTGCCGTCTTTTACCTACTGGTGGTCGTGAGTAGGTAGTTATAGTTAGAACCTAGTTTCCATGGGAAAAACGTGTTTTGATTTGCCAATACATTTGGCGCCGTTTGACAAATTTTCATGACATTTTCAAAACTAATTGTTCACTCAGGTCAGCTCCTATCTTGAAAGTTTTGGGGTGATTCGTCAAGGGGGGGTCATGAAATAAGGGGGTCCAAATATGTGTATTCTCTATGTTAATTTCCATAAGAAACTTTAGACACAGCTGCAGCTCGAACTGCTGAACACAATTACACCAAATTTGGCACAGAGATGGCTCTTGGTCCAGACCGCTTGTTTTATTTTAAGTGGTGAAAATCCTTTCTGAAGTTTTTGAGATATTTAAAGATTTACAGATATCAATAGTTGAAAATTGTGAGATCTGATTGGCTGATCACTCCTGAGCACAAGCTTGCCTCTGATTGGCTGCCAACACTTCAAACCAGGAATTGTTGAAAGCCATCTTGTGCCTCGGTAGAGAAGGAAAAAGGTGAATGAAAGATTTAAAAAGAAGAAAAGGGGGCAGGGCAAAAACACCCTGACCCCCCAGGTCCGGTCAGGGGGTCCCACAAGTACCCCTAGGGCCAACAAAAGCTTTTTTTAAAAAAAAATTGGCTGGATATCGGCTGAAACTTTTTTAAAAAACAAAGTGCGACTCCTGTGCTTTGTTTTTTAAAGGCCCCGGGAGTGCCAGGTCCTGGGGACAATACCAATTTATGTAGCAGGGCCCGGGCAGCAGTGCACCAAGAGGCATAGTTGCAGATTGATGTAAAAAGGGGGCATGGCCTCGGACCCCCTCTCTGCAATCCAGCTGTGTGGCGCTAACTGGAGGTACCTTGTCGGCTATTTGGCCCTCAGGGACCCCGAATATTCAAGGGGACTTAATCCTCCAACTTAGAACGTGCCGGGGGCATTTGCAGAGTGGTGGAGAAAGGGGGCATGACCTTTGTCCACCTCTCAGCAATCCCAATGTGTGGGCTTACTGGAGGTAAGAGGTAGGCTAGTTGGCCCCTAAAGGACCCCCAGCAGTGAAGGGGACTTCAATCCCCATCCAAGAGCACGCCAGGGAGTGCATTTGTAGAGTGGTGGGCAAAGGGGGTGTGGCCTGCTATGAGAATTTAGCAATCCTGCTGTGTGGGACTTACTGAAAATAATAGGAGGGGTAGTTGGCCCCCAAAGTTGTCCTTTGGGGCAAACTATCCCTCTTGTTACCTCCAGTAAGTCCCACACAGTGGGATTGTTAAGAGGTCTTAAAAGGCCATGCCCCCCTTTTTCCACCACTCTGCAAACACACCTCCTGGCGGACTACGGGATGGGGGTAAAGTCAAATTTACTGCTATGGGACTTTCGGGACCAAGAAGCCCTCCAGGTACCCCCAGGTACCTCCTGAAAGTCCTACGCAGCGGGATTCCTGAGCACTGATCGGAGGCCCAGCACCCTTTCTCCACCACTCTGGAAATACGAATACCAGTTAAAGAAGTGTTTGAAATGTAATAGGTTTCGTATTTGCGAGAATTAGAGCTATTGGCTTTGTAAATGCAAACGCTTTTTACTAATGTTTTTTGGAGTGGAGTGGATTACCTTGTGTGTAGTGGATTTATGTGGTATGTTGTGCAGAGAAATTATGTGGATAGAAAGTATGTGGTATTTCGTGTATAGGAATTATGTAGAGTGGGAATACATGTTATGGTGGAGAGTAATTATGTGGTATGGTAGTCCGTGTTGTGGAGTGGTAACCTCAGGTTTAGTCTTCTTTGTTTCCATAGAAGCTCAACTATGAACTCAGTGAGACAAAAAAAGAAGGAATCACAGAGGAGCACTTGTGGACCTAGTCAGAGGTATGAGCAGGGCCACTGGAATTATGTGACTGTTTGGCTGCACTGACTTTCGCACAATTATACATTTTCTGCATTAGCCACATCCTTTATCATTTGGTCCCTAATCTGCAGATTTGAACAAAAAAAGCCTTGTCTCTAGCTCAAAGGTTACCAAAAATACAGTGAAAAGTGTTACAGCCTGGTGGAAGGCCCTTTGCAAACCTAGAATGGTCCCCTGTTACTTAATGTGAGTATTAAATTGCAACTCTCTTGCTCCTTTCTGCATTTCTGTTGCTTCTTTCTGCAGATTTCTATCTTTTTCTGCACTTGTCTTGCTTCTTTCTGCAAATCTCTTGTACTTTCTGCACCTCTCTTACCTTTTTCTCCATGTCTGTTGCCCCTTTCTGTACCTCATTTGCTTCTTTCTGTACCCCTCTTGCATCTTTCTGCACCCTTCTTTCCTGTTTCTGTACCTCTTTTGCATTTTTCGGTACCATTCTTATGTGTTTCTGCACCCTTTTTGCCTCTTTCTGCACCTCTGTTCCTTCTTTATGTACTTCTTTTGTTTCTTTCTGCACTCGTATTGCTTCTTTCTATACCCCTCTTGCCTCTCTCCCCCTCTCTTCCCTCTTTCTGCACTTCTGTTGCTTCTTTCTGCACTTATTTTACTACTTTCTGCACCTTACTTGCCTCTATCTGTACCTCTAATGCCTCTTTCTGCAGTTCTCTTGCCTCTTTCTGCACTTCACTTGCCTTTTCTGTAACTCTCTTGCCTCTTTCTACACCTCTCTTGCCTGTTTCTGCACCTCACTTGCTTCTTTCTGCAACCCTTTTGCCTGTTTCTGCACCCCTCTTCCATCTTTGGGCAACTCTCTTGACTCTTTCTACACCTCCCTTTACTCTTTCTGCACCACTCTTGCCTCTTTCTGTAGCTCTGTTCCTTCTTTCTTCACCTGTCTTGTCTATTTCTGCACCCTTCGTGACCCTTTCAGCACCTTTCTTGCCTCTTTCTGCACCCCTCTTTTGTCTTTCTTTACCTCTTGTGCTTCTTTCTACACCCATGTTCCCTCTTTCTGCACCTTTCCTGACTATTTCTGTACCACTCTTGCCTCTTCCTGTCTCTCTGTTGCCTCTTTCTGCACTTTGCTTGCCTCTTTCTGCACTTCTTTTGCCTATTTCTGCACTACTGGTGCTTCTTTCTGCACCCCATCTGCCTCTTCCTGTTTTTCTCTTGCCTCTTTCTGCACACCTATTGCCTATTTTTGAACCACTGTTGGTTCTTTCTGCACTGCTCCTGCTTCTGTCTGCACCTTATTTGCCTCTTTCTGCAATTCTCTTCCTTATTTCGATACCTCTGTTGCTTTTTTCTGCACTTCTCTTGTCTCTTTCTGCACCCTTCTTGCCTCTTTCAACACCTCCGTTGCTTCTTTCAGCACCTCTTTTCCTTCTTTCTGCATCCATTGTGCCTCCTTCTGCACCTCTGTTGCTTCTTTATGCACTTCTCTTGGTTTTTTCGGCACTGCTCTTGTCTCTTTCTGCATCAATCTTGCCTCTTTGAACACCTCTATTGCTTCTTTTTGCACTTATCTCTCCTCTTTATGCACCCCTCTTGCGTCTATCTGCACCTCTGATGCTTCTTTCTGTACTTCTATTGCTTCTTTCCGCACCTCTCTTGCATCTTTCTGAACCTCACTTGCCTCTTACTTCACCCCTCTTTCTCATGATTCACCTGTCTTGCCTCTTTTGGTACCTCTATTGCCTCTTTCTACACTCTCTTGTTCATTCTGCACCCTTTGTGCCTCTTTCAGCACCTCTATTGCTTCTTCATGCACCTCACTTGCCTCTTTCTACACTTCTCTTGCTTCTTTGTATACCTCTGTTGCTTGTTTTAGCAATTCTCTTGTCTCTTTCTGCACTCCTCCTAGCTCTTTCTGGTTGTTTCTGGCCTCTTTGCGCACCTCCCATACCTCTATCTGCATCCCTCCTGTTCCTTTCTGTACCACTCTTGCCTCTTTCTGTACCTCTCTTACCTCTTTCTTCACTTCTCTTCCTTCTTTCTGCACCCCTCCTGCCTCTTTCTATACCTCTCTTTCCTCTTTGTGCACCTCTCGTACCTCTTTCTGCACTCCTCCTGCCTCTTTCTGTACCTCTCTTGCCTCTTTCTATACCTCTCTTGCCTCTTTCTGCATTTCTGTAGCTTCTTTCTGCACTTCTCGTTCCTCTTTCTGCAACGCTAAGTTAGAGGTAGTTTTAATTCTCCTGGCCTATGATGTACAAGACCCTCACAGGGAAGGTCATGCCAATCACAGGGGTACCCCAACCCATAGGGTACGCTAGTGTATGTAGGTGTTTTCACTGTATTCTAAGTGTCTTTCACATAGCACTGGCTCCAGGCCTGGTTAGTCAGAATCAGTTACCACCAGTCTTAGTTAGCAAAAATTTGGGGGGCACAAGATTACTTTGCAACAAGACCCCTGTCTGCACCTCCGTTGGTTCTTTCTACATATCGCTTGCTTCTTTCCGCACCTTTCTTCGTCTTTTTGGACTTCTGTTGCCACTTTCTGCATTTTTCTTGCTTCTTCCTGCCCCTTTCTTCCTCTTTCTGCATGTCCTACCTCTGTAGGCATAGTTGGAAATCAGCATTTAAAAAAATTGGAAATTCACTGAAAAAACAGAGGTTACAGGGACGTTACAGTTAGAAATTATCATTTAAAAAACCTTTGAGATTCACTGAAAAAAAAATAGGTTTCTTGGACGTTATAGTTAGAAATTATCTTTTAAAAAACCTTTGAATTCACTGAAAAACCATAGGTTTCATGGACGTTATAGTTTGAAATTATCATTTAAAAAACCTTTGAAATTTGACAAGAAACTTGAGCAGTGAGCATGGTCAGGTTGAGGAGGCGGGGGAAAACATGGCGAACGCTGGTTAAGCGGCCGTAGTGCTCCGTAACGAGCTCCCGGTGGAGATCCTCGCTTAACCAAAGAAATGCAGAATAGCGTCTGCACACTTTCCGATAGCTGAGACCTGGCATTAAGCATGGGCGGAAAATCCGTTTAGCTCGCGGATTTTGCGGATTTTTGGGAAATTCGCAATCCGCGAGATTTGCGAATTTCCCGCAAAATCCGCAAATTCGCACGCAGCGGATTTTTTTTGCGGCGCGCGGCGTTGGTGATACAATTTTTGCGGCGCGCGCCGTTTATCATCGTTTGCCGGGTTGTTTTTCTCGATAGTTTGCGAGTGCTGCGCCATTTTGGATCTTGCTGTGTGATCCCGCGGGAATTGGCGAGCGCGCAACGTCATCGCGGATTGCCAGCGAGAGTTTGTCAACGCGAGTACGCCGAGATCACGTCTCGCGGTACTTCGCAATTGCGAGATTTGAGATGCGGCGAGCGAAAATATAAAATTTGCAATTCTGCACAAGAAATCCACCAGCAAGCAGCATAAACCTTCTAGAAATGATGATTTTTATCTGAATAACTCCTTAGGTTGACATTTGCCTGCACTTTTTTAGCGAGGAGTCCATTTTGGGGAGGGGGGGAGGAGGGTGGGAGGAAGGAAGTGCCCCACAGTCTTCAACTTCCTGTTCCTGTTCAGCAGGCTCCTCCCAGTGCTTTGTCCATCTCCTGGTCACTTTTCATTTGGATCTGAAGCTGGAAGGATTACTTTTTGTGGATGCTGCTGGATATTTGGATTTGAGGCCTTTTTGACTTTCTTTGGATCACTGTTGGATTAGAAATTTTACAAGTAAGTTTGTTTGGGGCATTACAGTTGCTGCAACTAAAATTTTGGAATTTTCTATTTTTGGGCTGTTTTGGGGCCTTTTGCCCAGGGGTACTCAGTGGTGGGTGGACTGAGTCTTTCTGTGGGTTGTCTTGAACTTAAACATCATGGAGGCCATGGACGGATTGGGATTGTGCTGATTTTTCAGTGATTTTCGTTTTTTGGGGCTGTACTTGTGGCCTTTTCACCAGGGGTATTTGAGTCTAGCATGGGCCTAGTCTTTCTGTGGGTTGTCTTGAATTTAAACATCATGGAGGCCATGGATGGAATGGGATTGTGCTGATTTTTCAGTGATTTTCGTTTTTTGGGCCTGTACTTGTGGCCTTTTCACCAGGGGTATTTGAGTCTAGCATGGGCCTAGTCTTTCTGTGGGCTGTCTTGAACTTAAACATCATGGAGGCCATGGATGGAATGGGATTGTGCTGATTTTGCAGTGTTTTTCGATTTTTGGGGGTGTTCATGGGGAGGGACAGGCCATGTGGCTGGTGGCCATTTTGAGTGCAGCTACAGGCACTGGCCATGTGCTGGCAGGCAAGTGGCCATTTTGAATGCAGGCTTTGTTGTTAGGCCTGCAACCATTTTGCCTACTTTTCAACCTTTATTTATGCCCAGGGGTAGTGAGTCTTGCATGGGCCTAGTCTTTCTGTGGGTTGTCTTGAATTTAAACATCATGGAGGCCATGGATGGAATGGGATTGTGCTGATTTTTCAGTGATTTTCGTTTTTTGGGCCTGTACTTGTGGCCTTTTCACCAGGGGTATTTGAGTCTAGCATGGGCCTAGTCTTTCTGTGGGCTGTCTTGAATTTAAACATCATTGAGGCCATGGATGGAATGGGATTGTGCTGATTTTGCAGTGTTTTTCGATTTTTGGGGGTGTTCATGGGGAGGGACAGGCCATGCGACTGGTGGCCATTTTGAGTGCAGCTACAGGCACTGGCCATGTGCTGGCAGGCAAGTGGCCATTTTGAATGCAGGCTTTGTTGTTAGGCCTGCAACCATTTTGCCTACTTTTCAACCTTTATTTATGCCCAGGGGTAGTGAGTCTTGCATGGGCCTAGTCTTTCTGTGGGTTGTCTTGAATTTAAACATCATGGAGGCCATGGATGGAATGGGATTGTGCTGATTTTTCAGTGATTTTCGTTTTTTGGGCCTGTACTTGTGGCCTTTTCACCAGGGGTATTTGAGTCTAGCATGGGCCTAGTCTTTCTGTGGGCTGTCTTGAATTTAAATATCATTGAGGCCATGGATGGAATGGGATTGTGCTGATTTTGCAGTGTTTTTCGATTTTTGGGGGTGTTCATGGGGAGGGACAGGCCATGTGGCTGGTGTCCATTTTGAGTGCAGCTACAGGCACTGGCCATGTGCTGGCAGGCAAGTGGCCATTTTGAATGCAGGCTTTGTTGTTAGGCCTGCAACCATTTTGCCTACTTTTCAACCTTTATTTATGCCCAGGGGTAGTGAGTCTTGCATGGGCCTAGTCTTTCTGTGGGTTGTCTTGAATTTAAACATCATGGAGGCCATGGATGGAATGGGATTGTGCTGATTTTTCAGTGATTTTCGTTTTTTGGGCCTGTACTTGTGGCCTTTTCACCAGGGGTATTTGAGTCTAGCATGGGCCTAGTCTTTCTGTGGGCTGTCTTGAACTTAAACATCATGGAGGCCATGGATGGAATGGGATTGTGCTGATTTTGCAGTGTTTTTCGATTTTTGGGGATGTTCATGGGGAGGGACAGGCCATGTGGCTGGTGGCCATTTTGAGTGCAGCTACAGGCACTGGCCATGTGCTGGCAGGCAAGTGGCCATTTTGAATGCAGGCTTTGTTGTTAGGCCTGCAACCATTTTGCCTACTTTTCAACCTTTATTTATGCCCAGGGGGAGTGAGTCTTGCATGGGCCTAGTCTTTCTGTGGGTTGTCTTGAATTTAAACATCATGGAGGCCATGGATGGAATGGGATTGTGCTGATTTTTCAGTGATTTTCGTTTTTTGGGCCTGTACTTGTGGCCTTTTCACCAGGGGTATTTGAGTCTAGCATGGGCCTAGTCTTTCTGTGGGTTGTCTTGAACTTAAACATCATGGAGGCCATGGATGGAATGGGATTGTGCTGATTTTGCAGTGTTTTTCGATTTTTGGGGGTGTTCATGGGGAGGGACAGGCCATGTGGCTGGTGGCCATTTTGAGTGCAGCTACAGGCACTGGCCATGTGCTGGCAGGCAAGTGGCCATTTTGAATGCAGGCTTTGTTGTTAGGCCTGCAACCATTTTGCCTACTTTTCAACCTTTATTTATGCCCAGGGGTAGTGAGTCTTGCATGGGCCTAGTCTTTCTGTGGGTTGTCTTGAATTTAAACATCATGGAGGGCATGGATGGATTGGGATTGTGCTGATTTTGCAGTGTTTTTCGATTTTTGGGGGTGTTCATGGGGAGGGACAGGCCATGTGGCTGGTGGCCATTTTGAATGCAGCTACAGGCACTGGCCATGTGCTGGGAGGCAAGTGGCCATTTTGAATGCAGGCTTTGTTGTTAGGCCTCCAACCATTTTGCCTACTTTTCAACCTTTATTTATGCCCAGGGGTAGTGAGTCTTGCATGGGCCTAGTCTTTCTGTGGGTTGTCTTGAACTTAAACATCATGGAGGGCATGGATGGAATGGGATTGTGCTGATTTTGCAGTGTTTTTCGATTTTTGGGGGTGTTCATGGGGAGGGACAGGCCATGTGGCTGGTGGCCATTTTGAGTGCAGCTACAGGCACTGGCCATGTGCTGGCAGGCAAGTGGCCATTTTGAATGCAGGCTTTGTTGTTAGGCCTGCAACCATTTTGCCTACTTTTCAACCTTTATTTATGCCCAGGGGTAGTGAGTCTTGCATGGGCCTAGTCTTTCTGTGGGTTGTCTTGAACTTAAACATCATGGAGGACATGGATGGAATGGGATTGTGCTGATTTTGCAGTGTTTTTCGATTTTTGGGGGTGTTCATGGGGAGGGACAGGCCATGTGGCTGGTGGCCATTTTGAGTGCAGCTACAGGCACTGGCCATGTGCTGGCAGGCAAGTGGCCATTTTGAATGCAGGCTTTGTTGTTAGGCCTGCAACCATTTTGCCTACTTTTCAACCTTTATTTATGCCCAGGGGTAGTGAGTCTTGCATGGGCCTAGTCTTTCTGTGGGTTGTCTTGAATTTAAACATTATGGAGGGCATGGATGGATTGGGATTGTGCTGATTTTGCAGTGTTTTTCGATTTTTTTGTGCTGTATAACTGAACTGATGTTCCTCTGTCTTCCATTTTTTTTAGGTGCACAAGACTCAAGAGAACCACCAGTGCCAGGAAGAAGTCCTGCAGCGGTGTGTGTGTGCAGCATAACGTCACGCGACGTCACGTCTGGCCTCAGACAACTCTACAATTCGTGCAACTGCGGCCTGCTGTCTGACCTGCTCTGAAGAAGATGGCCTCAAAAAAAGGTCTCCGTAGCTCCTCTAGCAAGAAAGTTGCTAGTAAGGAGCAGAAGAAGCAAGTTACCAAGGAGGCTGGTGTGCCACCCGCCACGTTTTTTGGGAGAAAAAAAAAAAGTACGCCTGCAGCAGCAGGATCTGCTGGGGACCAAGCTGGGAGCAGCACCCCTGCTCCATTGGGTTCAGTGCCTCCACCACCACGCCAACTTAAGTCAAAGCCCTCGAGTGCTTCAGAGGCAGTCAGTGTACTTCTCCAATCACCATCGACCAGTGATGTTGGCTCATCGCAAGAAAGTAGCAGCAATGTCCCTGAATCAACACAGGTTGTTGTAACTCATCTGACAAGTGTTGAACAACCACAGCCGCAACAACAACACCATGTGCAAGTACACGCCCAAGTACATGTGGAAGGAGAGGCAGCAAAAGGAGATGCGCAAGCAAAGGTGCATGGAGGTTCACAAGTGCCCACAATAGTTGTTCCTCCCGAAGTAGGGGCACATCAGGAAATCGACAATGAAGCCGAGGTATCATTGGAAGCCACTCCTCCTGATGATCATTCATTGTCTTCCACATCCCTAGCAAGGAAAAGATCAAGGGGGGTGTCTACATCTTCTTCAAGCCCACCTCGTTCTGATGCAAGTGATCTGTCTTGGGAACCACAACTGCGGTCTGACAGTGAGGCACACCATGATCTGACACAGGTACCTAAGCGTAAAAGGAAGGTCGTCAAAAAACTCATACCTATGGAGTGTGATGAGGCTCAACAAGAAGTGACAGATACTGCTGGTGATGAAGCCTCTCACGATGACGACGAGCCAGTCATCACAAAGGTCACTGCAGCCCCACCGGGCATGCAGCAAAGAGACATTTTGACCCTATCCCGAGAAGCTGCTGAGCGTGATGATGATGTCGGCGAGGAGGCAATGGAAATGGAATCATTAGATTTGGAGTTAAGTAGTACACCAAAACCTACTGCTTCCATATTTCTTCCTCGCAAGAAGGTACCCACCTCGTCCTCGACCTCAATTCGTGGTGGTGAAAGTGCAAAACGTACTGAAGTTCGGCAATCCACATCCTCCACTTCATCTGGCATTAGCAGCAGGACCACCACCACCAGTATCGCCGCCTCCTCCGGCCCCCACAGACATTTCAAGTCTCCAGTTTGGGACTTCTTTAGTGTTTGCCCAAAAATGGAAAACGTAGCCATTTGTAGCCTTTGTAAGGTTCGAGTTGGTCGTGGTAAGCTTGGTTCTAACTCTGGTACCGGAGGCCAGAGAGGTCATCTTAAGAGAGCGCACCCTGTCCAATGGCTTCCGCACCTAGAGGCGTTTATGCAAGCCAGAATTGCACGTAATCAAAACGTTGATTTTTCATCTGATGATGACGAGGAGGAAGAAGACGATTCAAACACTTCACTTACACCCAGTACCCCTGTCAGTAGCACACCCCATGTGAGCCACACTAAGAGTGTGGGAGAGAGTGAGACATCAATGCGGAAAAGTTCATCAGCGAGCGTAAGTGGGTCGAAGATATCATCATCATCCCGTAAATCCTTGGTCCAGGGCAACATTAAAAAGATGTTGTTTACAGAAGCGCAATATGAACGCAACCACCCAATGACGCGTCTGTATAACACTAAGCTGGCTAAAATGCTAGCTCTGGACCTTCTCCCTTTTTCTTTTGTAGAAGGGGTTGGTTTTCTAGAATTAGTGGCAGCGCTCTGCCCTAAATGGAAGGTTCCTAGCCGGTTCTATTTTGCCCGAGTTGCGGTTCCAGCACTACATGAAGATGTTCTGAAGGTGATTGGGGCAGCTTTGCAGAAGAGTGCTGTTCACACTATACATCTGACAACAGACATGTGGACCAGTGGCGCAGGCGCTGATTACATGTGCATCACTGCACACTGGGCCTCTTTTTCAGGGGCTAAAGCAAAGCTAAACACAGGTGTTGACACGGACATTGTTTTTAAAGCTGCTCGGAAACATGCAACACTAGCCATGTTTGGTTTGGAGAAACGTCACACAGCAGAAAACATTTTGGATGTCTTTAACACAAAGGTCCTTAACTGGCTGTCCCCACTAAAACGCAAGGTTGGTTATGTTTCCACGGACAATGGCGCCAATATAGTTAAGGCCATGAGGGACGGTTACTATTTCAGAGTGCCGTGTTTGGCGCACTGTATAAACCTGGTTGTCCAAAAATTCTTGGGTAATAAAGGCAGTGCAGCGTACAGTGTATTGGACACCTGCCGAAAAATGTGCAAGCATTTCAGCCATTCTTTTAAGGCCCGGAAGCAGCTGAGGAGCCTGCTATATCAACGTCAAATGCCAGTGAAAGCACTCATCCAGGAGGTGGTAACACGTTGGAACTCAACCTTCTACATGCTTGAGCGTCTGTATGAGCAGTATACGGAACTCGATCAATATTTCCTTACAGAGGGTACAGAGGAGCTGAGGATGGGTGGGCCGCAATGGAACATAGTTCAAAGCCTGACACGCATGCTTCGTCCTTTTGAGTTCTTCACGCGTGCAGTCAGCAAGGAGGACTCTAATTTGGGAAAAGCTATCCCATTGTTGTACATGCTGGAGGACCAACTGAAGGAGGTGTGTTCTGTGTTTGAAAAAGATGACAAAAACCAAGACTCTTTGCTTCTGGCTGAGCAATTATTAGAGCTCCTACAAGGTGATGAACGTCTTAAAAAGATCCACTCAGAACAGCATTACATTTGTGCTACTATTCTGGATCCACGCTACAAAAAGGCGCTGGCAGGCCAAGCATTCTTTCCTTTTGATGATGAACATGTTCCAAAGTACAAACGTTGGCTAGCCTTGTCAGCCAAGAGGTTTGAAACAAAGCAGCTGGAAATTGAAGGAAATGGCAGTACATCAGCAGGCCATCCCCAGTCAAAACAATCCACTTCTGCACCTGTGGCTGTGGCACAAGTGACCTCTCAGCCGTTAAAGACACCGGCAACCGGATCATCTGCACGAAACACAACAGAAACATTGGAGGCTGAAGAGGATTGGCTAGCTCTGCGTGGGTTTGGTTCTCAAAAGGTCAGAGGCACAGCAAGAGCTAAGCAAAGTGGAGGAACCTTGGATGAGGACCTTGAGTCGATGGTGAAGGACTATCTGAATGACTCAACAGAGGTCTATGTTAATTCTGACCCATTGGCGTATTGGCATGGGAAAAAAGAATTGTGGCCACAGCTCACCAACCTGGCTTTAAACTACTTGTCTTGCCCACTCGCAAGCGTGTCTTCTGAGCGCGTTTTCAGTGCTGCTGGTGGCATTGTAACTCCCAAACGGAGCCGCCTCTCGCCCAAAAATGTGGAGAGGTTAACAATGATCAAGATGAATCAGCACCTCATACCACCAGATTTCAGAGTACGAGAGAGCGTGCCGGATGAAGAGGAGGTGGCCAGCAACATAGATGAGGGAATTTCTACTCTGTCAGGTGACACTGAGCTCACCCTGCCTGAATTCGCAGAGTATGATGACGAAGCCTTATTCTTATTCCTGGACCGTGATACCGAGCCCTGAAAATGAGACAACGAATCAATAACTTTCTTTTTCGTCCCTATTCACTTTTATTCCTGTGTGTCTGTCTTTCTTTGTTGTGCACAGTTAATATATTTCAAACTTTAATCAGATAATCACAAAATCAAGCCCATCAGCAGAACTGTCTTCGCTGGTTTGCTAATTGATTTGAAGTTGCCGCAGTCTGCATTCCTCAGGTTCATAAGTTCAGAAGAACATGCTCCTCTATCCTCCTCCTCCAGACTCCTATTTCCATCAAACCAGAGGGCTGGTTTACGCCCAATGAAGAAAGACTCAGCACTTGTGGGGGTGTTGTTTTACCTCTTTGCAGGTGAGTTGACGGCTCTGGGACCATTGTTGGGAAGCTCTAATACCGGATAAAAGTGTTTTGGACCAAATCCCAGGCGGAATTTTTTTTGTGTTTTTGATGACTTGCTTGCCTTTGAGGTGCTCTTAGGGGGGGTTCCGTCTGTTTGTGGGTGAGTTTCGTGGTCTGGGAGCACTGCTGGGACACTCTAATCTTGATTGCATTTGCTTTTCAGGAAATCCGTCGTGGCAACCCCGACTTATGGCCTAGCTACGCAGTGCGTTTGGACCGAAGGCCGAGAAATATTGCAAGTATGAGATTTTGCTTTTGGCCTGTTTGGGGGTGTTATGCTTCTTGGCGGGTGGGTTGGCGTGTCTTGGGGCATTCCTGGGAAGGTCTAATACCGGGTAGAAGTGGTTGGGACAAAATCCAGGCCGATTTTTTTTTGGCTATTTCTAACATTTTGCTCAATGTAGCGTTTTCGGGGGCCTGTTTGGGGGGCTTCCTGGTGTTTGTGGGTGAGTTTCGTGGTCTGGGAGCACTGCTGGGACACTCTAATCTTGATTGCATTTGCTTTTCAGGAAATCCGTTGTGGCAACCCCGACTTATGGCCTAGCTACGCAGCGCGTTTGGACCGAAGGCCGAGAAATATTGCAAGTATGAGATTTTGCTTTTGGCCTGTTTGGGGGTGTTATGCTTCTTGGCGGGTGGGTTGGCGGGTCTTGGGGCATTCCTGGGAAGGTCTAATACCGGGTAGAAGTGGTTGGGACAAAATCCAGGCCGATTTTTTTTTGGCTATTTCTGACATTTTGCTCAATGTAGCGTTTTCGGGGGCCTGTTTGGGGGGCTTCCTGGTGTTTGTGGGTGAGTTTCGTGGTCTGGGAGCACTGCTGGGACACTCTAATCTTGATTGCATTTGCTTTTCAGGAAATCCGTCGTGGCAACCCCGACTTATGGCCTAGCTACGCAGCGCGTTTGGACCGAAGGCCGAGAAATATTGCAAGTATGAGATTTTGCTTTTGGCCTGTTTGGGGGTGTTATGCTTCTTGGCGGGTGGGTTGGCGGGTCTTGGGGCATTCCTGGGAAGGTCTAATACCGGGTAGAAGTGGTTGGGACAAAATCCAGGCCGATTTTGTTTTGGCTATTTCTGACATTTTTCTCAATGTAGCGTTTTCGGGGGCCTGTTTGGGGGGCTTCCTGGTGTTTGTGGGTGAGTTTCGTGGTCTGGGAGCACTGCTGGGACACTCTAATCTTGATTGCATTTGATTTTCAGGAAATCCGTCGTGGCAACCCCGACTTATGGCCTAGCTACGCAGCGCGTTTGGACCGAAGGCCGAGAAATATTGCAAGTATGAGATTTTGCTTTTGGCCTGTTTGGGGGTGTTATGCTTCTTGGCGGGTGGGTTGGCGGGTCTTGGGGCATTCCTGGGAAGGTCTAATACCGGGTAGAAGTGGTTGGGACAAAATCCAGGCCGATTTTTTTTTGGGCTATTTCTGACATTTTGCTCAATGTAGCGTTTTCGGGGGCCTGTTTGGGGGGCTTCCTGGTGTTTGTGGGTGGGTTTCGGGGTCTGGGCGCACTGCTGGCTATATATACTTTACTTTGCAAGAGGTTTGAAGCAAATCCATGGTGGCAGAGGGGAGTTAGGGCCTAGCTGCAGAGCGCGCGCGGAGTGATTTGGGAAATTTGTGAAAAATTGACTAAGTCCCCATTTTTGTACTTTTGCTCTTTGGCTGTTTGGGGGTCTTCTACTCGTTTTCTCCTGGGTTGACGGCTCTGGGGCCATTGCTGGGAAGCTCTAATACCGGATAAAAGTGTTTTGAACCAAATCCCAGGCGGAAATTTTTTTGTGTTTTTGATGACTTGCTTGCCTTTGAGGTGCTCTTAGGGGGGGTTCCGTCTGTTTGTGGGTGAGTTTCGTGGTCTGGGAGCACTGCTGGGACACTCTAATCTTGATTGCATTTGCTTTTCAGGAAATCCGTCGTGGCAACCCCGACTTATGGCCTAGCTACGCAGCGCGTTTGGACCGAAGGCCGAGAAATATTGCAAGTATGAGATTATGCTTTTGGCCTGTTTGGGGGTGTTATGCTTCTTGGCGGGTGGGTTGGCGTGTCTTGGGGCATTCCTGGGAAGGTCTAATACCGGGTAGAAGTGGTTGGGACAAAATCCTCGCGGAAAAGCCTTTTGCCACTTTTTGTAACTTAGGGTTCGTTAGGGTTAGCCCTAGCAGCAGGATTGCATGTGTTTCGGGGTGTTCTAGATTTTTGCAACTGAGTTCTGGGGTCTTAGAGCACTCGTGAGAATGTGTAATTTTGGTTGCAAGTCATTTGAAGAAAATCCATGGTGGGAAAGGGGGGATTTGGCATAGTTAAAGAAAGCCTTTGCCACTATTCTTAACTTAGGGTTCGTTAGGGTTAGCAGTATTTCTATTGCATGTGTTTGAGTGGGGGGGATTTCGAGTATTGGAGCAATGCTGGCTATGGCTACTTTTGCTTGGTTGCTTGCAAGTGGTTTGAATGCAATCCACGGTGGGTAAGGGGTAATTAGGAAGGGGGTACTTCGGCCTACTTTTACTTTCAAAGTAAGTTTTGTCACCAGTTTTCTGCTAGGCCTCGTTTTTTGAGATTTGATTGGGGGTCTTCTACATTTTTGCGACTGGCTTTAGTAAGGGTCTGGGTGGGAGCACTGCTAGGAAGATCTAATTTTGTTCTAAAACACAGTTTACAGTACACCTAGCTTGAGGGGCAAGATCCGTTACATTAATTTGCCCATACTTATTTATCCTTCAAAAGGTGACTCAGAGTACGCACTTTCAAAAATATTGTACTGTCTACTAGGAAAATCAAATTGTGACTTTTTGCACTCCACAGCCTACATACCTTATATTTATTTATCAGTGGTGTTGTAATATTATATCACTTCCTGTTTTTCGTTGAACAATTACAGGCCCGGTTTCAGTCTCTGCAATGGGGAAAAAAGGATGGAGTCAGGCTTCAAAGTAGCGAGCCACAATTCAGCATCAGGCAGGCAGTGGACAGGGTGTCTTCTGGTGACCAACATCGATGGACGAAGCGTCGGCTGCAATGGAGGAGTGCCGCTAATAAGAGGATTTTTTTTCTGCAGGCAACTTACTTACCACTTCCAACAGGACCACTACAACTACATAGATACAGTATCCCTTGCCTTTTTCTCTGACTGTGACTGCATTTCTTGGATCTCTCTCTGCTTCTAAATTGATCCCTTAACACATCACTTAGTCCACTCCACTATCACATCTGCACCACACATAGTCATTTGTAAGTGCTCCTACGTAATTCGCAAGTCGCAGCACGCCCCAGGCCGTAGAGGACTGGGATGGCCCCAATGATGAAGCATGTCACCAAGGGGCATCCCTGGTGAGTGAGGGGACACCTAGAAAAAAAGCAATTTCTCCTTTTCTATCTACTATACCTTCCAGACCAACCCCACTGAGTGTTGTTGTGAATGGATTTATAGTGACCAGCAAGGCTCTCGGGTATCTGGCTACAGAGACCTTATGTTGAATATCGTTATCAATAATTTATTCCACACAGGCCCTGTACTGTCGCATTCTTTCTTCCACAGTTGTCGAATGTACTACTTACTTTTCACTGACATGCATGCAGTAGTGCATGCACTTTCAAAGATTGATGGATAGGTTTGTACCCAAAGAATTGTTTATGTTCAATTGTTTGTCTATGCTGTGCTTTTTTTTACAGGGTGTCTTCTGGTGACCAACATCGATGGACGAAGCGTCAGCTGCAATGGAGGAGTGCCGCTAATAGGAGGATTTTTTTTCTGCAGGCAACTTACTTACCACTTCCAACAGGACCACTACAACCACATAGATACAGTATCCCTTGCCTTTTTCTCTGACTGTGACTGCATTTCTTGGATCTCTCTCTGCTTCTAAATTGATCCCTTAACACATCACTTAGTCCACTCCACTATCACATCTGCACCACACATAGTCATTTGTAAGTGCTCCTACGTAATTCGCAAGTCACAGCACGCCCCAGGCCGTAGAGGACTGGGATGGCCCCAATGATGAAGCATGTCACCAAGGGGCAACCCTGGTGAGTGAGGGGACACCTAGAAAAAAAGCAATTTCTCCTTTTCTATCTACTATACCTTCCAGACCAACCCCACTGAGTGTTGTTGTGAATGGATTTATAGTGACCAGCAAGGCTCTCGGGTATCTGGCTACAGAGACCTTATGTTGAATATCGTTATCAATAATTTATTCCACACAGGCCCTGTACTGTCGCATTCTTTCTTTCACAGTTGTCGAATGTACTACTTACTTTTCACTGACATGTATGCAGTAGTGCATGCACTTTCAAAGATTGATGGATAGGTTTGTACCCAAAGATTTGTTTATGTTCACAATTGTTTGTCTATGCTGTGCTATTTTTTCTTGTCTCCCAAAACCTTTCCCAAAAACCCCCGTACCCATCCATTTTTCAAACCCTAACCCTCTTCCCCCGGGCTGTGTGGTTTTGATTGATGTGTGACTAAATGACAGCAATAAATCCACACACTTGCTGGGGAGGATAAGGTGATAGCAACAGGCTGGTGAAGAAATCCGAGGATATTTTCTTACTCTGCTTGACAAAGAACCATTGCTAATGTGAAAGAACTTCAACCGAATTAGTAGTTATACTTTACCATTTGTTAGGCTACAATGTGGCACTGTTCTACTGTACTTCTGTCACCTGCTATATTCTCAGTTGTACCGTTGAATTGCTCAGGAGGACAAACCAGATTTCATTTTCTTTTTTTTCATAGGCATGCAACTGCCACTGTGTCACACCACTAGTACCACCGCTATGAGGAAATTTTATCCGACCAAGATTGCCAACCTTATTCGCTGTTTCCCGTGGAGCCAGCCCTGGGTCTAGCCCTACTTTCAAACACAAATTACAGGTAAGATAAGCGTTTGGTGGTTTGGGGGTATAATGGAGTATTAGTACGAGAGACGAGAGACTGAAGGTAGTACTACTAAAGTCCTAGGACTCTTGGATTCACTTCACTTAGTCTGTGAGAGGCACTTAGTGTTGAAAACATTTGGGCATTTACACTTAAAGGAAGAAAATGGAACTAAACTTTCAGGAAAACAAAGTCAACGTTAAACCCCTACCCACCAGGCAAGCAGTAAGAAACGGGTATGCTCAGATAAAGTTTGAAAAAGTATATTTATATCCCTAACAAAATAATCTCCCGCAAGACCCTCCCTAACCCCAACGATTGTCCTTCAAAAGTACCCAAAAACCCAACTCCCAATTCCCACCCCCCAAAAGTCTCTAAAAAGGGGCAAGGGACACTATGGGTGGATGCTGTCAACTTTTTGGGCCAGGGCATCATGCTCCTGGAGGAGCAAGGCGTGCTCTACGCGGAGCCCCTCCAACTGGTTGGAAAAGTGGTGGAGCTCCTGCTGGAGGCGGGACACCATCAGGGTACTGCGGCGCAGGCGTGCCTTCAATGCCTTGTAGGAGCAACGGCTGTGAGAGGAAGCTGTAGCTGTTGTCCTTGCTACTCGGCGGTGGCGTTTGGCTTTGGCAGCCCGGCTCAGTCTGGGTGGACCACTGTGCTGGGTGGCACTGGCAGCCCATGGGGGAACGGAGGCCGATGCAGACGACGTAGTTGTTGTGGTCGACTGCACACTTTCTTCGTCCTCCAGGGCCACCAGCCGCCGATATTCGGCCACAGTGGCATCGATCCTCCGTTGCTGGGCCGCTCTAGCCAGCTCCTTCCTCCTTGTTCGTTTGGAAGGAGAACCTATATGAAGAAAGAAAGACATAGTCTGTAACCAATGCTCTTTAAGATTAACTCAATCATTCAGCAGAAATTTGTGTTGCACTACAACTAGCAACTTGCAAACGCATTACATAACTATTGAGGCCAGTATCTATCTAACCTCACACTTCTTCATCCTTGCTCTAACATTAGTGGGAGTTTAAGGAACAAATTCTACGAGCACTATGGACTTCCATTGGAGTCGACTATGAAAGTACACCAGTCTTATTCTTCTTCTTGTCTCTTGTTTTGGAAAATTGGTACGTTATCTTCTGCAAGCCGGCATAAGGCCAGCGCAGTAAACTTGCACCTGAGAAAAAGAGACGCACGCCATGAGGAGTGACCTAGACTTGCGTTGCGTTACTGTACCTGTCCAGTACATGCAGGTGGTGAAGCTGTTACTTTTCTATTACGGGTGGCACTGAGAATACTCTGTTACAACTCAAGGGCTACTGCTTAATTAATTTAACTTTCACCCTACAGTGGAAATGAGTACTAGAAATGGAAAATTGAAGAAGATAAATAATCTGATTATCTATCACTTCACATGGGATGTTTTTGCTTATATATGGGATGACTTTAGGTGCTTTGCTTTTTATTGAGTGACCAGTGATACATCCACACATGAATGACTGAGTACTACTAAACTTATTAAGAGAGGTAGGGAGTGGCCACCGTAATAACCGGATCTATGCAGTGCTTGCAATACAAACTACTGCTACTTATGATGGTAGTATTTGGACAAAATTAAAAGTTCTTTTCCTTGCCTTTCCTACACTGGAACGGACGTGCGGGTGCAGTGTTACATGCTCTTCAAAGTTACACTTAGTTCATCCACTGACCGTCTACTCTCTCTAGATCATGGGTACTCACAAACTTTCTCTCAGGGGCTACATTTACAGTGTAGTTTGGGGCCGAGGGCCACACTGGTGGGGGCGGAGTCAGAGGGGGCGGGGCTAAAGCAAAACGATAGGTTGTGACCATGAGGTTGCACACAGGTCCCTGCAGCAGATGCCCTCATCCACTGAGCCACCAGACCCAGCATTTACATACATCTCTCTCCCTCCTGCTCTCCCTCCTGCCCTCCCTCTCCATCTCTCTCTCCCTCCTGCCCTCCCTCTCCCTCCCCCTCTGTCATCTCACTGTGTGTGTGTCTATCTGTGTCAGCCTTCAGCCCGGGTTGAGACCGCTTCCTCAACGCGCATACACAGACAACAACACCAAAGTACTTAACAGGTCTTTAAAAGACCATTAACATATTATTGAGGCTTTGTTTGTTGTAGCGCCCCTGCTTCTCCACCCTGACAATCACTGCTTGCCCGGCCCCACAGAGCAGAGGCTTTGTTCTATTTCACCTCTTTGTGGCCTTGCATCTCCACTCTGCTCTGTGGGGGCCGGGGGAGCAGTGATTGTCGAAGTGGAGATGCAGGGGCGCTAACAGGTGAAATACAAAAAAGCCTCTGCTCTGTGGGGGCCGGGGGAGCAGTGATTGTCTGCAAGGTCTGCGCACCACCAAGGAAGGCTTGCCGGGCCACCACCGGCCCGCGGGCCGTACTATGAGTACCCCTGCTCTAGATACACATATGCTATCTAAGAGTCAGATAGTAGCATGATCCAGGTATATGGACACATACAGTTTCTGTGTCACCCACCCAGGCTGTTGTCCTTCCACCCATCATTGCTTCATCATTCACCCAGCCATGCATCTCATATTCTTGCCTTCCCAGCTAGTCTTCAATCTCAATAAGTAAGGAATATATAAGAGCTTACCTCTGGCCGCCACCACCACCGTCTCAACTCTCACAGCCGCCGCCTCCTCCCCTGAAGAATCGCCCTCCGCCTCCGTGTCGAGCACCACCACCTCCACACTGGCCCCGCCACCAGATGTTCCACCTACAAAGTACATTTAAGAATGTTAGAATAAAGCACTCACTAGTCTTTGGTCTAGGAATGAAGACATGTGAAAACAATGTAATTTGTGACTGTCTACGTTAAAGTTAAAAAAAATGTCCCTTTTTCCAGGGAAGGTTGTCTTGCTGCACTTTTTGGCACAACTGATGAAGGCTGTTTTTTTAACACGCGCCATTTTTCTCCACACAGACAGAAGATGGACTTCTAACAACAAGATCAAGTTGAAACCAGGTGAGAGCTCGGCTCGACCACAAGAAATGTCTTCAATTAATCGTCAGCACTAACCACTTTTCCATTATCAGTTAAACGTTTAGTTTTATTATGACTTCATTTTAATAAATGTGTTTACTTTTAATAAAGCTTTTAAACTTAAATACAATCTGTGTATTTTGGTCCAGACTAGAGTGACTGAGCGAAAGGTTTTGCAATTTTTGCAAGCATGAGACCAGATAGAACACTTACAAAAGACGTTATGGACAATCCCGGAGGACTGCACTAAGTTGATAGAGCTATTGCTGACTAGAATCATGGGAGTTTCGCCAACCGTGCAATCTTAGTTAGCTACACAGACAGACTAATAAGAATAATCTAGTAATACCACAGGGAGTCATAGTAGAGGCAGGATAAGAATTTAGATACAGTCTACAAGAAGAGCAAAGACAATTTTGAAAAAAGTCAAATGAGGAACGCTAGGAAAAATAGGTACTAGTCTAAAATGAAAACTTACTGGGGCCAGCAGAGGAGCCCTCGCCTGCCCGATCCTGGCCCTGTTGAACAGCATCCGCCGCCTGCTGCTCCTGTGTCCTCCTCTCGCCCCTGGGGGGAGCTGACGTACAACATGAAAGAAAGAACAGAAAACATGGATGATTGTTGCTTGTCAATGTCAACCAAATCAAACATTTCAAAAGAACAATAACAAAATATTTCCGCGAAATTATATTGATTAGGGTTAGTTTTCATTTATTTGCGGACCTGTGACTTCGAAAGTCACGTAACTCACTAAACAAAGTACTGAAACGTTCACCTAGGACTGGCAGGCAGCAGTCCGCAGGCAAGACGCAAAGTGACAGACAAACTCCATTGTGATTTCAGTCAGATCAGTGACAACACTAACAGTTGCCTGCTACATTACCAGTCATTTAAATAGTCTAACTATCAATCCACCGCCACTATTTTTCTTATTGTCAGGGGTACAAAGGAAGGGGCAGATTTAAGCCCCTTGCGGCTCTTTTGCGCCGTTCTTGCGTGACTTTTGTGACGCAGCAGCTAAACAAAAAAGGGCGCCATGGTGCGGCGTATAATATTATAACAACGTGACGCATTTGGGAGATGCATCCCGTTATAAAGCCCTGCGCCATCAGGGGGCGTTCCGGCGCAAGGGAGGGCATTCCTGCGCTGGAACACATCCTAATAGTGGCTGAGGGAAATCTACAAAATTTCAATCAGTCACCTTTAGGACAATGATGCGTCACACAAACCCTGCACCTGCTTGAAGCAGACGTACGGCTTGACCCAGCATTGGGGAGATAGGGTACCCCAGAGCATTGCTGGAGCTGCGCCATCGTTGCGACGCAACTCCAGCAGTAAAGCTTCGGTGACGTTTTGGGCCCATGGTGCGCCGCATTGCAAATACGGCGCACCATGTTTGGTGGTGGTAGCGGGCCACACAATTAATGGCGCATCCCTGCTACTTTGCAGGGATGCGACGGTAATTGCAATTCTGCCCCTTAGGGGCATACTTACTTACGCGTTCTGGCGCATCTCCAGAGATGCGCCAGATCAAATGCGTCACGCAAAACTACCCTTGCGACACGGCAGATGCGCCTCATTTACAATGCGGCGCGCCCTGGCGCAAGGGTAGGCACTTGCGTGACGCATCTCGTCACGTAAGAGCGGCGCATCGCTGGAGTCACGTCGCCAACGCAATGCAACTCCAGTAATGCTCAGGGCCACCCAATACTTAACATGCTGTGTCAGTCCTTTCGCCTGCTTCGAGCAGACATAAGGAATTGAATTGACGTAGCAGCGTCGCAGAAGTGCCTGCGTTAAATCTTGTAGATTTCACGCAGGCAATTTTGCGAGGCGCACAGCCGCCGGACCGCCCACCCTGCGTACTAGGAACGCACCCATTGTGGTGCAGGCCCATGGCTTTATAACGTGACGCATCTCCCTAGATGCGTCATGCTGTAAATGACTCGCAGGGATGCGGCACGTTTACGCCGCTGTTGCGTCACGCAAGGCAACGTAAACGTGGCGCAAGGGGCTTGTAAATGTAATCTGCCCCTTAGTGTCTAGCATTACGCAGTTCTGTAAAGTACACTCATACATAATAGTTACTCAGGCCAATGAGACCACGAAATAGAAAACAAATAAGCATAGTAGCAACGCCACTGAGAAGGAGAGCAGTGCACCTGAAATGCACAGAAGATTTTGAAATATAATTTAACTACAATGTAATAGTCATCAGCGGCATTATTGGCTTGCTCCATGTAAAAAACAAATATTTGCAATACAACAACACAGAGCAGGAGAAAACATCATAGTAGTGAGTGATTAAATGGCTACTACTACTCACCAAGCCCGGGGATCTCCAAGCCAAGCTGGTCCAGCAGGTCGCGCTCGCGGTCCAGGAGGTCCGCCCAGCGATGGGTGACCTGGCTGTAGGTGCGCTGGACCCCGTAGAGGTGGGATATGGCCCAGCACACCTTCTCCCACCGCTTCCGGCGCTCCCGCATGTTGTAGCCGCCGGCCGCGATCCTGCCGCCTCCCGCGATGGTCCTGGGCAGGCGGCGCTGGACGAAGTAGACCAGCGCGCCCACTTCCTCTGGGCTGAATATCTCCCGTCGCGTCACCTGCTCCCCCCTCAATCTCCCGCATGCTGTCCTGGCACTGGGTCCCGCACTACTCCCCGCCGCCGCTGCGGCCCTCAAGTGCCTGGGCAGCTTCACGGCGCCTGGCTTGACCATGGTCTGGGCAGGTAAGGTAGGAAGAAGTAGAAAATTAAGAAAGAATAGGATAGGGAAGAAGAAAAGAAAAGAGTTTAAAAAAGTAGTTTAAAAGTAAAGAAAAATAGCAGAAAAGACAAAAATATACAGCTAGGAAAAGAGAGGGATAGATAAGAAGCAAAATCGTAAAAAAAAACTGAAAACAAGCAAAGGATGGCAAAGATACCAAGAGGATTAAACACCATGCCCAGACACAGGAAATGAATGAAAAACAAGATGGCCGGCGCCCGTTCACGAGCGCGAAAGTAAGTTCGCGCGAGATTTTCCTCGCGATCTCGTGCGAACCTCTAGATTTCCCGCGCGATCTCGTGCGAACCTCTACTCGCAATGCGCTTACTGCGCGAGATTATACATAGCGGGCGGAAACGGAAATACGTCACGCAAATAAAATGGCTGCGCCCGTACTCGACCTTGGGGTAAATTCGCGTGTTGCGCTGCAAGCGGCTCGCGAATACTGCAAAAAAACTCGCGAAACAACAAACCGCAAAAAAATAAAATGCTCATTCGCACGAATTGGCGGCTTCCGCGGTCGGTTTCACACGACGCCGCGCCCCGCGAATAGCGCGAAAAAACCGAAAAACGATTTCAGCAAAAGCAATGAGCAGGTGCAAAAGGTCAACCTCATGATTTGTAACGATTCTCTGTAGTGCTTCCTGAGGGGGCCCTCCAGAATTTGGTTGCCTGCTTGCAACTATTGTGTGACCCTGCTCTGACCTTAACTGTATGCCACAAAGGTCCTGATTTACAGCTAAAGGAGCAGACAAGCAGGTGCCAGGCTGGAACTTGAAATTCTTTCAGTGACACATTAATTAGCCCCTAATTCATTATTGTCAGTTGGGGCAGGGCAGGTGTTGTTAATAAACTAACCCCAAATTAATTCATGTCAGTTCAAGCAGGGCAGGTGGGCTTGCTTTTCCCCCCCCATCTTCTACAGTGATGATGAACCAGAGGGTGGCATTGATGTAACAGAGGGTGGCATGGGTCAAAGAGAGGGTGCCAGTGGTGAAACAGTGGGTGCTGGGAGGCTGTGATGATGAACCAGACGTAGAAACAACATAGTCGCGACCGTTGCGAGCCGACAAGTAAGTTCGCAATTGCGAACTAGTACCAAATCCCCGCGAACTGGCAGAAACCCTTGCGAACACAAAAAAAAAACCAAATCCGCAAATTCGCGGGAATTCGCGGATTTTGCGGATTGCGAGTTCGCAAATCCGCAAAATTCGCGAACGCGAGATCCGCAAAATTCGCCCATGCTTACCTGGCATAAACGGGCGTTTTTTTTTTCTTTTCCCTCACCGAATCGAACCGGAGGCTTTTTGTCGCGGGGGATGTTCTCCCGGTTCATCGAGTCTGAGGCTGTTTCCAAGTCGCCGTCAGTCCGCTCTCTGTTCGAGTGCAGAGCTGAAGCTGAGGGCGGGGTGAGCGCGGGCTGCCGTCGGCTGTTTGGCAGCATTGAACTCTGTCATGAAAGCAGTATTGCTTTGGAAACACCAGCGATTTTACAGCGGCAGGAGCAAGAGCTTTGGAAGCATTTACAGCGTGAGATAAGTAACCTGGGTATTAATCTCAAGGAAGTCTCTAAAGCGGTAAGCCTTTTTTTTGGGGAACAGTGTCCCCTCATACAGTACTGGGATCTCTCTGGGAGGTTTCTGCAGCCACAGTTACTTGAATTAACTGGTGTATTTAAACATCCTGAGCAATTACAACTTCCACTACTCCGTATACAGTTAGCAGCGCTGGAGCTGAGGAGAGGGAGGCTGCTTAGAATTCTGGGGCAGCCACACCACGCAGTGACTTCGGATAAAATCCTGCATAAACCCCCAGAACTTGCATCTAAACAGCTGCAAGTACAGCCATTTCATATTCCTGTACCTGCAGTATCTCCGGACCTGGAAGCTGTAGAGGGGGCAGACAAGGGGAGTTTAATTTCTTCTGACCCCTATATTACAACCTTGGCAGGACAAGGGGTGCCAATAAAAGTATCAGTCACTTCTGATACTATCCCAAAAATACAGGCCCCTCTCAGTACGACTAAAGTTACCAACAAAAGAGGGCGGAAGAAGAAAATTGCTTTGTTAGATGATAAGGTTGAGATATCAGCTGTATCTAGTGGGTTGGGTGACTATACCCCCACAGTTGAAAATAAAAAGTCCTCCTCTTACCTAAACACAGAGGTCAAAGGAAGAGGCACCAAATATGGTTTGAAGTCCAAAAATAAGACAAAAACTAAAACGCAGGAAAACAACAGATCTGAGAAAAAAGCTAAGATTACCCCATCCCTACGATCCTACTTCAAAGTCATTCCCCAAATACTACATGTACCAGGGGATCACGCTATGTCAGCTGGCTCTGAAGTGGTAACTTCTCCCCAAATGGATAAGATGTCTCTGGCACAGGATTCTGACCTTATAGACGCAATAAAGGTTATGGATCAAAGAACAGAAGAAGGGGGTATAGAACATGAAGCTAGAGATTTATGCCTACAAGATGGAGTAAGAGACGGAGATAACGAAGGAGGATCAGGTTCACAATCTTCGTTAGCCCGGGTGGAGGTGATATTAGGCCCCATATTACAAGACTCAGAAGATTTGTCTGATATTGAGGTACCTCTCGGCAGCTCTAATGAAGCCGGAGCCAGAGCAATTGGGGGAGATCTTCCCAATCAAATGAACTACTCTCTAGACTCCCTCACTGATCAAACCAAGTTTGCAGCCAATGATGACAGAAACGCCAGCTGCTATACTAGGTATGTTTTCAGCCCTCACGTTAGAAATAAGGAAGGGCTTTGCAGAGTCTTCAGCAAACTTAGCTGCGCATCAAGCAGAAATAAAAAGCTACTGTGAATCCCTAGAAAATAAAATTGAGGGACTTACTATAAGAACGGGAGTACTGGAGGAGACTACAGGAAACCTCTCAATGTACTTGGACCAGGCTAAAGTAGACATTCAGAAGCTCTCCAGAGAGGAGCAAGCGCTCAGTGATAGGATGGAGACCTTGGAAAACAACGCGAGGAGGGGGAACCTACGAATCGTGAATGTGCCCGAAGGTTCAGAGGGCTCAGACTTAAAACAATATATAACAGGCTTGTTAAAAGAGTCCCTGAATTTAGACCTCTCTATGGAAGAAATAGCACTGGACATTCAAAGAATCCACAGGGATCCCTTCAGACAAAATCCCCAGAGATCCAAATCCCGTAAAATTCTTGTAAATTTTCACACATATGTTCTGAAAGAACGAATTCTTAATCTTGCACTAAAGCAAAAATCGCTGGTTGCAAAAGGGGTTACTTTCCTAATAAGGTCTGATCTTTCAAGAATTACCCTGGAGAAGCAATGGGAGTTTGGGAGGCGCCTGGAAGCGTTCAGAGCAGTGGGTGCCTCAGCTCAATTAACATTCCCTGCTGGTATGAAAATAATGTATAATAATAAAATGACTAACATTAGAACAGTACAGGCAGCGGATGAATTACTAATGCAGATGGGAAGCAATAAGAAATCTTAGGACTCAGTCAATGTGTTAATGATTCACGGCCATCTCTCGATTTCTCTGAGTTCTTTGCATAAAATGTTATTAAAAAAAAAGGGAAAAGGGAGAAAAAATATATATATATATATAAATAAATAGGGGGGAAAAAAAGAAAGGCAGAAAAGAAAAAAAAAAAAAAAAAAACATTTTCTCCCCTCGAGTTATCAAACAATATAATTATTTCAGAGTCACTATTAGTTAGGTCTAATTAACGTATATGTTTTGCAACTAAATGGGTGGGGTCTCTATCCGGGAGTTCATGGAGGGGCGCTATCAACCGGACATTGCGCCGGTTAGATATCGCAAGGGTTTTCCAGGGAATGGGAGGGGGGAGGGTGGATGGCACATAGTTAGGGTAGGTGGTGGGGGGTGGAAAAAAAGTAAAAATGTCCTCAAAAAGCCAAGATATAATAGTCTTGATAGTAAAAATCCGAAATTACCACTTTATGTAACAAGCTTTAGACAAGTATGGGTTGGTCTAGCCTTATCTTTTTACCTCTCTCTTTTGTCCTTTTTGTTAAATATCTATGTTGAAGATGATTAACATAAAATATTTCTCATGGAACGTTAATGGCCTGCGCACCAAACCAAGGGCAAACAAAATTATGCAATATATACGAGATCTGGATGCGCAGGTCATTGTTCTTCAAGAGACTCATTTAACAAATTCTGAGTCGATTGATTTATTTGAAAGAAATAAGTGGATAGACTTTGTGGTTTCCACTACTCAGACAAGTAATATCAGAGGGGTATCCATAATCTTTAAAAAAGTAGCTAAAGCTAGGCTTATATCCCAGCAGGTCGACACAGGAGGAAGATGGGCCATAGCCTCCGTAGTAATAGCTGGATCTCAAACCACAATTCTAGGATACTACGGGCCGAATCAGGATGATCCTACGGTAATGGAGACTATGTTTTCACATTTACTCTCCTTTCCTGAGCCAACTATTATAGCAGGTGATTTTAATATCGTCCTAAATCCAGCTTTGGACAAATCCCCTAATAGTCGATCCTTAGCTTTGTCCAAGTCTAGGTCAGTGCTGCAATCTGCAATGAGAACCTACGGTTATGTAGACATATGGAGGGAAAGGTCTGGGGATCAGCAAGGAGTGTCTTTCCGAAACTATAAATATAAACACCAATCAAGGATCGACTTTATCTTGATTAGCCAACGGCTGGTTGAACAGGTGAAATCCATTGAATATTTACCTTTTCATCTTTCAGACCACTCTGCTGTACTAATGGACCTAACCTATGTAATGGAGAGATTGCCCTCCAGATGGTCCTTTGATCGTTCTCTTCTCTCTTCATCTGAAGACATATTATATCTGAAAAGAGAAGCACACTTTTTCTTTTCAATCAATAATGATTCAGCAGCAACAAGAATTGCCTAGGACTCGTTCAAAGCATTTTTAAGGGGTCTTATAACAACAAAAGTATCTCATAAAAGGAAGCAATATAAAGAACAAATCCTGTCTATAGAGGGAAGGATAATAAATCTCCAAGGTGTAATTGATAGTAATTCCGGGGTAGATGAATCCGTTATAAGCAATTATAGGAAAGAAATGGCGACTTTGAAGGCCAATCTGGGATTAGTACTGAATCTTAGACTACAGCAGAGATGGGAAGCAAGTAAATTAGCCCATTTCGAGTATAGTGAAGGCGCTGGAAAAATGCTTGCATGGAAGTCTAAATCCGATCGGGTCAGGAACAATATTTCAAAAATCAAGGTAGGCAATGATTCCTTAACATCAGATACTGAAATTAGAAGGGCCTTTAAGGCCTTTTTTGAGTCTATCTATAAAGAGGATATTGTAACCCGATCTGAGGAGGTCGATGATTGGATAAGCCATATCAACCTACCTAGACTTACACAGGCTCAGTCTCAAGCATTGGATGACTCTATCACGGAAGGTGAAGTTAGGGCCGCTATAAAAAAAAGCAAGAAGGGGAAGGCAGCGGGGCCTGACGGCTTACCAGCAGAGATCTACAGATTGTTAGAAGATGAGATTGCCCCGTTCCTTACTGAGATGTTTAATAAGATCCTCCTTGAAGGCCAGACTCCCCCTTCATCATGGGACAAAGCATCCATCACACTTATATTAAAACCTGGGAAGCCTAGAGACGCCTGCGAATCTTATAGGCCCATATCAATCCTGAATGTGGATTATAAAATTTTTACCACTATATTAGCCTCTAGATTAGCCTTGGTAGCCCCCGCAGTTCTACATGCAGATCAAAAAGGATTTGTCAAAGGCCGACGGCTCTATGAATTGACATACGAACTTATAGGGGCTATGGATATAGCAGTGACACATAGTTTACCCTTGACCGCCCTCACTCTGGATGCGACCAAGGCCTTCGACAGGGTTAATTGGGTGTACCTGTCGAGGGCCCTGGCTAAATTTGGAGTGGGGAGGAGATTTCGTCATACTGTAAGTCTATTGTATACCAATCCATCGGCTAGCCTATTGATTAATGGTGAATTGTCAGACCCCTTTAATATAACACCAGGGACGCGGCAGGGATGTCCGCTTTCCCCGCTTCTGTTCGACTTTTACATTGAACCTCTCGCACAGCAACTGAAAAGAGAGAATGCGATTGTCCCTTTTCATCATAGTGGCTGGGAAAAGAAGGTAGCATTATATGCTGATGACCTACTTGTTCTTACATCAGACGTAACAACTGCACTCCCGGTTATATTTGAAATTGCCAAGGGGTTCGGGAAATTATCAGGCTACCAGATCAACACATCAAAAACAGAGATGTTGGTCTGGAATGACAACCCAAGCTCCTTGGAAATACAGGAGAGCGAGTCGCTACGATATTTGGGCCTGAATATCACAAAAGATATCAATAGCCTCGCAACAGTAAATATTACGTTTATCACTGGAGGGGTTTTGTCCTACGAGTCCTGGCTGGACAACATACTATATCAAAAAAAGGGAATGCCTGTGCTCGAATTCAAGTCACAACAGCTTATTTATTCAGCTGGTGTGTGCCTTCTATAAGTTACTTCAAGAAGGTATTGTATATACATTTATCATTTTTTAGAATTTTCAAATCATATTTACATTTCATGCAGACTTCAGAGGATTAAGCGTTCCTTCATGCGTTATACAATATTTACAAACAGAACAAATAAGCAAACATTCATGTGTGGTTACACTGTCACTGTTTGAATACAAAACAAACATTAAATCATATACACCTAGGTTAATTCAGGTACTGATCCTTATACACTAGTCCTAACTGTTACATGGATCAGACACATTGGGCAATGTGATTTTGGTTGCCTCGCCCTATGCTTGTGTGTCAACCCCTAACATTTGGGTTGTATCATCTTTAAAACAGCTGTATAGCCGACACGTTTCCAAACCCTTCTTTCTGTCAATAGGGTTCTTCCTCAGGGCTGAGCTGTAAACCTGTGGTGTAAAGGTAAGGGACATTTAGTATCTCCTGTTCTCTGAACTGTTTAACTGTCTTCTAACATGGGTGAAACCTACGAGGGATTATTACCTTTGGTCACGTTTGCTGTAGGCTGTGATTTTCAAAGGCTGGGCATCAAGTAATCCATATTATTTCACCATTGCCTAAACGGAATTAAAGGATGGTGGGTTTGTCAGTTTGTAACTTTCTAGCACGTTTTTACACATTTTGAGTCGAAGTTCACGATGCGCTGGCACTTACTTGTAGTGTATGTTCATAATCACTCGCAGAGTTGGAATGACTGTTTGTGGAAATCTAGATGCGGTCCCGCGGTGTTGGCGTTCTGTTTAAATGCAAATTGTAAAATGTGTTTTAAACCTAATCGTGGAGAAGAATGTTTCAATCTCATGCACACACTTTAGCGCTAGCGTGCTTACTTGTGTTTGGGCGCCGAGGGACTCAGGCACTGTTGCTTGAAACGTGGTGCGTTCGAGCGGTTAACTGTTCTGTGGATTAAATGAAAGGGTGCCGATCATTACTCGACAATTCTATTTAGGTTAGAGCTGCGCTTCAGTCTGTTCCTTATGCATTTCTTACCTCTATCTATTGAAGCAGTGCTCGAGACTCCGGGGGGCCGCGTGACTCTCACTTCTAACGCTGCTGCAAAGTCAGGTTTCCAACACTCGGTGGGAGTCGGTTTCCTGTTATTATATGCTGCTAGGCATTCTGGGACTTGTAGTTTTCCACAGTATGCCGTTCGCTTTTTTATTTTATGTGTCTTAAGAAAACGGTGAATAATGCAGTCGTTAGCGCAATGACTGACATGTTCCAGAAATTGTGTTTGTTGTTGAGGGGTGGGTCAGCAGAGGGCTCAATAATTGGAACTTTGCAGTTCTGATATTTCATTCAACCCGTCCATCACACAATTAAATTTAAGAATTAGGTAAGCTTCTTTTTTGAGCAACATGGTATCGACATTTCCTCCCCTAGGAGGGACTTTCATAGCTTGCAGCACCGTCCATTTAAAATCTGATTCGGTGTGTTGATGTTCCACAAAGTGCTGTACCATGGGCGCGGACATCACTTTGTGTCTAATCCTGGACCTGTGTTGAGCCATTCGTTGATTTACTTTTTGGGTGGTTTTCCCAATGTACAACTTTGAACAAGGGCACATAATTGCGTATATTACGTTATTTGTTTTGCAATTTGAGAATCCTTTGTGTGTCCATTTTATTGCATTGAATTGAAATTTCTCCCCTTCGATTGTGTTGGGGCAGGATGCACACGTGCCACATTTATGATGGCCTGTTATGGGTGCGATAAAACACCACTTTGGGGGCTGCCGGATAGTCCAGCCTGGTTGGAAGATTCCTTAGCCAATCCCTTGAGAGAAGCAGGCCTCAAAGAATGGGGGGATCTCTTTTATGAGGGGGATCTGCTTTCGTGGGAGTATTTACAGAACAAAATAGGTCCAACCTTTTCACGGTTTAAATACATACTAATCAGAAGTTGGACACAGACATATAACGATCCACAATCCAAACGCAACAAGTTTCCACTTGGAGGGCATAGCCAACTAATAACTAACCTGGTTGGTACCCCCCCAGCAAAACATGAGATTTCACAATGGTATAGACTCCTTCTAGATGAATCTGATGGGGAATTTGAGTTACCAACTCAACTTTGGGCCGATGTAATTTTGACTCAAGACGTACAAGAACTTTGGTCTACTTCATTCGAACTTTTAATAAATTTGGTGAAACCCTCGTGGTTACGTAGAAACCATCTCTTTACCCTTCACAGGGCGTATTATTCCCCCCAAAGATTATCTAAATTTACCTCAGGAACCTCAGCGGCATGTGCAAGATGTGGTTTGATGGCAACCTCAGATATCCATATGTTTTTTGAGTGTCCCCGTATAACACCTTATTGGGAGGCCATAGGTAAGACTCTCACGGCATCATTAGGTACCCCAATTAGTATAGATTTACCATTAGTGATCTTTGGAGTTCTGAGGACAACTAAAAACATAGCTAGAAACCTGGTCTTCTACACGATCCTTTTAGCAAGAAGAGAGATCTGCAGGAGATGGAAGGATTCCATCCCCCCTTCCCACGGGGACTGGCTGACATCAACGCTACAGACTGCACGCATAGATCTAGCCAGATCAGGAAACCAATGCAAAAGGACCTTTTGGCACTCGATTGTATGGTCTCAATAAAGATCCGGGGTTGGTTTTTTTTTTTTCCCCGGGTCCAATGATTATACTACTATGGTGCCAACTCAATCGTATCCGGTCATATCCCGGCCCTGGCCCAGCAGTAGGCCTCCCCACTGGTAGCCTAAAAGAATTTCAAGCTGAGACAGTTGCGGGATCTGTGGCTCTCCTCTCAAACGAAATGATTCCTTCCAGTTACTATACTGTGTAAACTCGTCTAATGCTTATTCTAAATGGCTTTCAAAAACCATGGTGGATATGAGGAAAAAAAAAAAAAAAAAAAAAAAACCTTTGAAATTTACTGAAAAACATGTTTCAGGGATTTTATAGTGAGAAATAATCATTTAAAAAAACCATAGAAATTCACTGAAAAAAAACATAGGTTTCAGGGACTTTATAGTTAGTTGGACATTTTACTTGTACAAAACCAGAGATATTCGGCCATTATAGTTAGTTGAGCTAACTATAACTTGTGCCCCCGCAATGCACTGCTGATGACGTCACATATTACATCATTCATGACATGGCCAGTGACGTCACTGATGACATCTCAAATGACATCACTGATGACATCATCCACGTGATCTTCTGATACACCTCCTCTCATCCTAAAATAACCTTTGATACACCTACTCTAAAATACAGACTAATTTAAAGGTGTAAACACGTTTAATCATAGAAATAAACAACATTTCTCTTTAAGACTCAGAGCAGTGTTTAGGCTTCTGTATCAGTTAAAGTCACTGGCAGAAATTTATACAAAGTTTCTAAATGTGAACAAAGTGAAAATAAAAGAGAAAATGCCCCTTTTTAAATAAGATACAAATTAACACAACCATCTCTCTTTTCATACAGGGAGGAGAAACTACGTTCAAAAGCGGGATTTAGCAGGGTCCAAAAATTACTACCTATATATATATATATATATATATATATATATATATATATATATATATATATATATATATATATATATATATATACTACTATTATAAAGAGAGAACTTGCACCTTTAGGCAAGGTAAACTCAGGAACTACAGCGCCAATCTACACACACAAGACATCTTAGAAAACCTCAGGGCAAGCAGAAGGACATAGGCTACATAAAAATAAAAATAAAACGTTTTTTAAAATATTAATAAATTAAAAAAAGTAGTCCCTTGCAACTAGCGCCGGCCGCAATGTCTGCGTGAGGGGAGGAGCGGCGTTTACCAAAACCAGGAAGAGCAGACGACATGAGCGACGTCTGCGTGAGGGGAGGAGCGGCGTTGACCAGAACCAGGAAGAGCGGAGGACAACAGCGCCAGTAGGAGCTGCGAGAACCGGAGGAGCAGTGGCAGTGAGAGGTACGTTGCTGGGGTGGGAGGCGGGAGGGAGTCGGTGGGTGCACCGAGCGGGCTGCTACCTAATTTAAAACTAATGTTTATGGAGTCCAGGCGGGAGGCGGGGCGGAAATTTGTCCCTTATAGTTAGTTGAGCTAACTATAACTTGTGCCCCCGCAATGCACTGCTGATGACGTCACATATTACATCATTCATGACATGGCCAGTGACATCACTGATGACGTCTCAAATTACATCACTGATGACATCATCCACGTGATGTTCTGATACACCTCCTCCCACCCTAAAATAACCTTTGATACACCCACTCTAAAATACAGACTAACATTATTGAAACCATAGACACACCAATACCAGTTATTACATACCCACTCACTGATTCGTAGGTAACACACACACGTCCACTCATTCACTCATACAGTCACTCATACATGCAGTCACTCATCAGTATAACACTATCATATACACTCATACACTTGTAAAAACACTCACACACCACCACTCATCCATAGAGTTACTCACACACCTAGTCAATCCTGCAAAGAATCAATCACATTCCCATTTCCTCACCTATGCAATTATACACACATCACCTCACTTATTCATACAGATACTAACACATACTTACTCTCTTGTACAATCACTGATACACACACACACTCATCCATACAGCCACTCTTGCAATCACACAGTCTCACATATAGTCATTTATATACTCCAACACTCACATATACTGCTTTTCACATATGTAGTTACTCATGCATGTACCACTGAGACATCCATTCACTCACCAACACCCCATACACACACACACACACCCATACAGCCCTTCACAGATGCATTCTTAAACCCATACACCCAGTGAATTACCCACTCACACATCTATGCATAGTCACACCCCTACCCACCCACACAGACACTCAAGAACCCATACAGATACTCAGACAACCAATCAATAACCCATATAGACACTCATGTAGCAACTCACCAACCCATGCAGCCACTTACACACCAACTGACAGACTGATACAGACATTTACACAGTTTACTTACTAACCCATGCATTCAGTAAGACACGTTTAATCACTCACTTATACAGTCGTTCACGCACATACTAAATCATTGATTCAGACACTCATACACCCACTCATACTTCAATAGAGTTTGGCATATATATTAAACATATTTAAACTTTACAGAAATACACAGTCGGTGGATGATGTCATCCGTGATGTCATCAGTGATGTCCTTTGATATGTCATCAGTGATGTCACTGACCATGTCGTGAATGATGTAATATGTGACATCATCAGAAGTGCATTACGGGGCGCGAGTTATAGTTAGCTCAACTAACTATAAGGGACAAATTTCTCTGGTTTTGTACGAGTGGAAATTTCGAACTAACAATAACGTCCCTGAAACCTGTGGGGTTTTTTCAGTGAATTTCTAAGGTTTTCTAAATGCTAATTTCTAACTATAATGTCCCTAAAACCTATGTTTTTTTTCAGTGAAGTTCAAATGATTTTTAAGTGCTAATTTCTAGCTATAACATCCCTGAAAACTATGTTTTTTTCAGTAAAAAAAATATAGATCTGTATATATATATATATATATATATATATATATATATATATCGCAACGCACTTCCAAACAATTGCGTTCAGAAAAAACGGCAAGCACTCCGATGTCGTGATCACACAGGTAGATTTATTTCCAAACCCCCTACAACCCCGACAGACGCGTTTCGCTCACAGGCATGGTTGTGTTAATTTGTATCTTATTTAAAAAGGGGCATTTTCTCTTTTATTTTCACTTCGTTCACATTTAGAAACTTTGTATAAATTTCTGCCAGTGACTTTAACTGATACAGAAGCCTAAACACTGCTCTGAGTCTTAAAGAGAAATGTTGTTTATGTCTATGATTAAACGTGTTTACACCTTTAAATAGTGGGTTGAGAAAAAACGCGGGTCATGTGACCAAGAACAACTTGTTGTTCGAAACGCGTTATCTCTTGACCTTTGTGCCTGCCGAATAAAGAACTTTTTCGGATGAACTGTGGGCTTGTCTGAATTCAGTGGATTGGATTCTATCTTTGCATATATATATATATATATATATATATATATATATATATATATATATATATATGTATGTATGTATGTATGTATGTATGTATATATATATATATATATATATATATATATATATATATATATATACACATAAACCTACTAGAAGTCACCAGTAAGTAGTTATAGTTAGGAAAGCTCGTTCATTTGCCAATAACTTTAACTTCTTTTGATGTTTACTTGTGAAATTTTCAATATTTGTTTGCCACTCACTGCAGGTGCTGTCTTGAAGGTTTCATGGTGATTCGTCTAGCGAAGGGTATCAAAAATGGGGGGGTGTCTAAACGAGTTTTCCCATGTTAATTTCAATAGGAACTTTAAACAAGGCTACAGCCCAAACTGTTTAACATAATTACACTAAATTTAGCAGAAAGGTAGACATTTGTTCAGGGAAGCGACTTTTTGTGATTTGGTGTAATTCCACTCAGTAGTTGAGGAGTTAGTAAAATAAATTTCCAATTGTATATATAGGGATGCAATGGATTTGTGACCTCTCCCGATCTCGAAGTCTGATTGGCTGCCAACACTTCAAATCAGCTGCTTGAGCCGACTCCCAGATTTTTTTTTTCAACCATGCATCCAAAAATTTAAAATAAAAGAAGCACAGACTTCCATGTTTCTGTTGTAATTGAGCCCTGGATGGACCAGGTCCTGGGGGAATTTTGTAAATAAAGGAGGGAGGAGCATGCGTTTATTAATGGCCGAGGCACCACAATCTCCCTGGGGCCACATTCCAAATCTAAAGAGGGGGCCTCCTGGCCCCCTATTGCCCCAGGGAACACCACCTCCCATGGGCTTGTGGATTGTTATAGGGGTCTCTTGGACCCTTCCGGGCCCCTGGACCACCAACTCCCTGTGGCATTAATTAAGTTGTATTAGGAGAGCATCAGGGACCCCCCCAGGGGCCACCACCTCCGCTTGGTCAGTTTCTTTTCAAAAAGTTCCATCCAGGCCATTCATGTCTAAGGGGACCGTCACCTGCCCAGGGCAGGCATCACAAGTGAGAAAGTAGGCGGCCCCCCTCTTGGACCCATAGATACCCTAGGGATGGCCACCCCCAAAGCTGACTCCTGCTACATCTTGGGGTGCCCACCTGCAGGACATAGATGTTTGCTGTGGTATGGCAGAAGCTTCACCGCTACAGCCAAGCACCAGCAAATGCCCAGTTCCACCAATAAAAGTACTCCAAGTTGCTGGAAGCAGAGCAAAAATTCTTTCAGACACAAGGAGCTGCCTTTCTAGCAGCTCCTGTGTGTGAAACCAATACAGGCTCCCACAGAAGGTGGGGAGCTGTCAAGACCGCAGGGGCCTTCAGGCTCCACCCGCAGGCCCAGGGGAAAGTGGCTCCCCCACAGTCTCCAATTATAGTCACTGGGTGCCCTGGGTGAAATGAGTGCACCCAGAATGGAGGCCTGGCCCTGGGGGATGGGGTCCCCATAGCCACATTCTGCCTGCATAGAGGGTCATGAAGCCCCCTTCCTCTATCTCTAAACAGGCAGGCCCAGGGGCAAGGGGTCTCAAGGGATGAAATGGCCTGGGGAGGGGTGCCGTGCAGCCCTCCACCCTAGTAGAAATACCATTCTTTTAAAAGAGTGGGACCCAGGGGATGGGGTCCTCGGGCTGAAATCACCCCAGAAGGGACAGTGCGGCCCCATCCCCTAATACAGGTAGACCAGTCCACAGAGGATGGGTTCCCTGTGGCCGAATTTGGCCCAGAGAGGGTTGGCACAAGACCCCCTTTGCCTAAATAAAAATTCAAACATTTTTAAAGAGGCCGAGCTCTGGGGATGGGGTCCCGTGGGGCTGAAATTGACCTGCAGGGGAACCCTTATGGACCCCCTCCCAAATTTCAAAAAGGCCTGGCCCTGGGGGACTGGGTCCCTGGAGCTGAAATTGGCCCAATGAAGGGTGGGCCATGTGGCCACTTCCCCTCAGAAAACACATTTTAAAAGAAGCCAGCCGGGCAAGTCACCGGATCCCTCCCCCTTTCACCAGCACTCTATAAATGCACCTCATGGTGCACTACTAGTTACGGGGATGAAGTCCCCTTGGATGCTGACTTTCCTTGGGGGCCAACAAGCTCTACTGTTACCTCTGATAATTCCCAAACAGCAGGAGTGCTAAGAGGGAATCAGAAGCAACGCACCCTTTCTTCACCACTCTGCAAACACACCTCTTGGCTCACTACTGTTTAGGGGATAAAGGATGATGAAGGTCCTTGGGTGTGTGAATACTGGGATGGGTCTGAGAATGGTTGGGTGAGTGAATGTGAGGGTGCGTGATTGGGGGAATGACAGGTTGTATGGGGTGTGAGTGGGTATGTGAATAGTTCTGTAGATGATGTCATCAGTGATGTCCTTTGAGATGTCATTAGTGATGTCATGAGTTATGTCACTCACCATGTCATGAGTGATGTAATCTGTGAGGCCATCAGCAGTCCATTGCAGGAGCATAAGTTATAATTAGCTCAAGTAACTATGACTGCTGAATTTCTATGGTTTTGTATGAGTGTAATTTGATCCTAACTCTAACATCCCTGTAACCATAGTTTTTTCAGTTAATTTGTAAGGTTTTTAAAATTCTGTTTCCTAACTATAACATCCCTGTAACCTTTGGTTTTTTAAGTAAATTTCTATTTTTTTCAATTAGTAGTCACGTTTGCAGAGTGGTGGAAAAAGGGGGTGAGGCCTCTGACCAGCTCTCAGGAATCCCACGGTGTCAGACTTATTGGAGGTAACAGAAGGGAATATTGGCCACCAAGGATGCTCAGCATTTGTCAACCAGTATTTTTCCAATAGGAACATTTGCAGGGTGCTGATAAAAGGGGGTGGGCCTCCAACCAGCTCTCAGTAATCGTGTTGTGTGGGGCTTACTGGATATAACTGGAGGGGTTATTGGCCCCCAAATACCCACAGAATCCAATGGGGCATCATCCCCCAACCAGTAGTGCAGCAGGAGGTTTGGATGCAGAGTGTTTAAGAAAGGCGTTGGGGACTCGGACCAGGTCACAGCAATCCTACTTTGTGGGACTTACTGGAGGTAACATGAGGGGTAGCTGGGCCCCATGGTCATTCTTAGGGAACAACTACCCCTCCTGTTGCCTCCAGTAAGTTCCACACTGTGAGCTTGGTAAGAGGTGTACAGAGGACACGCCTCCTTTCTCCAATACTCTAGAAACACAGCTTGTGGTGCACTACTGATTGGGGATGAAGTCCACTTTACTCCTGAGGGACCTTGGGGACCTCCTGTAAGTCCTACACAGTGGGACTCCTAAGGGCTGATTGGAGGCCCAGCCCCTTTCCTCTGCCACTTTGCAAACATGATTACTAGCAAAAAACAATAGAAATTCACTGAAAAAACAAAGGGCCCGATTCACAGAATGAACTTAAGACTAAATCCTAAACTTACTACTATTTGGTATTCACAGAATGCTTTTACTACTTTCGGGATTCACAGAGTGAACTTACTACTTTCGGGATTCACAGAATAGATTTAAGACTACTAACTTTACGTCCACACTCGGGCCGTAAATTCCAGCCCAGAGGCGGAGTTTCTGGCCTGGAGGCAGAGCTTCCAGCGTGGGGGCGGAGCTTGCATCCTGGAGGCAGAGTTTGCAACTTGGAGGCGGAGCTTCTGGCTCAGAGGTGGGGATTTAGCAATGGCTGAAATCTCTACCTCTTGCCCGCAAGCTCCGCCTCCAGGCCAGAAACTCCACCTCCGGGCCGAGTGCGGACGCAAAGTTAGTAGTCTTAAATCTATTCTGTGAATACCGAAAGTAGTAAGTTCATTCTGTGAATCCCGAAAGTAGAAGTTCACTCTGTGAATCCCGAAAGTAGTAGGTGCATTCTGTGAATACCAAATAGTAGTAAGGTTAGGATTTAGTCTTAAGTTCATTCTGTGAATCGGACCAAACGGTTACAGGGATATTATATATATATATTTTTAATTTGAAAAGTTTTATATAGCGTTGGCTAGACCCGGAGGTATCAGAGCGCTTTACATGAGAGAGGACATTGTTTCAGAACATTGTTACATAGTTACATCAGTTGCAGTTGCAGTTACCAGTATATGCTTAGGAGAAAAATGTGAGCTTACCCAATAATATAAGATATTGGCGTGTAGCATATCCAAGACGCACGTCATATGGGGAATGGAAGGTAGTAGGGGTAAGGTAAACAGTGAAGAAGAAAGCAGACAGAGTCAGGTTGATCTGCAGGGGGAAAGTACTCCTGGGAGAACAAAGCAGTCAAAGCAGTCAAGGTAAGAGACAGGTAAAACCGTGAAGAACCATGAAAAACAATGTCCGATGTCCGACTGGGTAGGTGCCGGCCGAGGGGGTGACCCAGAGCCACACTCCGCTATAGCTGCATAGGACAGCTCCACTGGGCAGCGGCCAAGGGTACTCTGGCGCCGCACTAAGTACAAACAGTTAAAGGTTCAGCCTGTGGGGCATTGTCATAGTTCCATAGAAGGCATCAGTCCCGGTGTTACTATGAGGCGCCGTCCGCCATCTCGGGGTGAGTGCAGGCGCGGTAGAGATGGGTAAATTGCGGCCACCATTTTCGATTCAGGCGGGTACAGGCAGCATCTCGGGACCGAACGCCGTGAATAGCGGTTACAGTGCAACAGTCCATTCAGAGTGAGCCTTTGGGTCTTCTCACCAATGTGAAAGTTGTAACTCATTGTGGTAAAGGATCACTGTGGTGGCCATCTTGGGGTCAGGCAAGAGATTCTGCCCCTAGTGTTCCATTTGTCCTGTCCTCTTTTTTCTTTACCCTTTGAATTCTCTGGGGCCCCTAGGGTATTCATGTCGCTTCTTCAGGCTATCTCAAGGTCTGGCAGTTGGGAAGGCAGGTCTGAGATTGTGGAGTCCTCTATCATTCTAGCAATCAAAACCTTCCCCTTCTCAGACCCTGGCAGGCCGCAGTCTCCTACAGTTAGCGTTAGATTTCGCGAACACAAAACCAGTGAAATTCAGCAGTTATAGTTACCTGAGCTAATTATACCTTATGACCCTGCAATGCACTGCTTATGACCTCGCATATTACATCACACATGACATGGTCATGACATCACTGATGACATCTCAAATAACATCACTGATGATATCATCCACAGAACCACTCACATACCTACTCACACCCCCATACAACCTCTTGTACTCCCACTCACACACCTGTACAACAATTGACATACCCATTCACAGACCTATACCAATTCTCACATACACACTCGCTCTTCAATTAAGCCACTCATATACCCACTCACTCACTGATACAACTACTTACCCATTCATGGAACCAGTTACTCACCCATTCAGGCAAGCTATAGAGCTACTTACACCCATACGTATTTACTTACAGTCACACACCCACTCACTCATCCATAGAAGCACTCATACACTTACTCACACAACCACTTACATTCCCATTTGTACACCCATATAAACACTCATAAATGTCTGTACTCATCCATACAACCATTAAAACAGACACTAACTGTCCAATACAGTCACTCACAAGTGAAGTCCATTAACAAATCATCTACTCAAACTGCTTCTCATTTACCATACAGCCACTCACACAGCATATCACCCACACAGCTACTTATGCAACCACTTATACAGCCACTCACACACCCATGTGAACAAGCATACATACAGTCACAGAGCCACTTACATGATATATAATATTAGTAGTATCACTCAATAGCAGTACACCTAGTATACTAATTTAGCCTCATCCTTGCTATAGTACATTCCCGTGCTGTGCTGCAATTTTAAAAATCCCTTGTTATGTGACAAGGTCAATTCGTCATAAGCACAGCGCAGGTAACACCCATGACAAGTTGACCTTGTCACAAGCATCGAAGGGGTTACGTTTTTTAATACATTAGGATATAAGTTTATCAATCATAAACTCTTACAAACTACCTACACTCACTGGATGGTGTCATCAGTGATGTCATTTGAGATGTTATCAGTGATGTTATCAGTGATGTTGCTGACCATGTCATGAGTAATGTAATATATGAGGTCATAAGCAGTGCATTGCAGGGGCATAAGTTGTAGTTAACTCAGGTAGTTATTACTGCCGAATTTCACTGATTTTGTATGAGTGAAATCTGACTCTGGTATAACGTTTGAGTAGCAATTGTTTTTTTCACTGAATATATATTTACATATACACACACATATATTTTCACTAAAAAAACTAAGGTTACAGGACCATTATAGCTACGGAAAATAATTTTAAAAAAGCATAGAAATTCACTGAAAGAAACAAAATTTGCAGGGTCATTATAGTTAGGCTCAGATTTCACTTGTACAAAACCAATAAAATTCAGAAGTTATAGTTACCTCAGCTAACTATAACTTATGCCCCTGCATGCCATGCTTATGATTCACATATTACATCACTCACTACATGGTCAGTGACATCACTGATGACATCATCCACAGAACCACTCAAAAAAGCACTAACACTCCAGACAACCTCCTATGCGCCCGCTCAATCATCCACAAACACTCCCATACCCATTTACAGACCCATATAACTTATGAAACATTTGAAACAGATGAAAAGTCCAATCCCAGTGAGCTGAAGCAGTTTTTCTGCTCCTGCCTGCTGGGAGTGAACATACTGTTTGCTCTCACTTGGAGGGAGCTTTCAAAGCTCCTGCCAAGCGAGAGCGAACAGCTATGTCCCTGGGCACCAAACTGGGACATAGGAAGCCAGTCCTGGGGGATGGTAGTCTCCATGGCCATTAGTGACTCTAGGAAGGAGGCACATAGCCCCCCTCCATCCCTAATTTAGGGCCAATCGCAGGGAGATAGTGCTCCCAGGGGCTGAGAATGGCCCGAGAGGGGGGGGGGGGGCACATGAACCCTCTCCTTGAAATGTTGAAATGTTAATGAAGCCTCAGGGAGGTAGTGGTCCATGGGCCCTTAAAAGCAAAGGAGGGGGTCTGTTCGCCCCCTCTAACATTTGTATAAAGCCCCAAGGAGATGGTAGTCCCTTGGGCTCTTCATAGCCTCATGAGGGGGGCTACATGCCCCCTTTCACTTAAAATTACATCAGCTTGGCTGTAGGAGGTGGCAGTCCCTAGGGCCAAGTTTTGCCGATGGGAAAAGGGGCCGTATGCACCACCTATCCCTATTTTATATATATAATGAAGCCCCCAGGAACTGACCCACCCAGGTCTAATCATTAAACATGCTTCACAAATCTTAACGATGTTGCAGGAAAAAGCATTAAGGTCCTGGTAGGGTCTATGGGGGATCACAGCACTAGGGCTAGTGGGTCTTGGTATTCCGACCCTAATCATTTTTCTTTGTTTTTCACTTTAATTTTGGGACTCGGCCGAGTCCAATTCCCAAGATGGCTGCCAACACTTTCTGGTAGAAGTGTTGGCAGCCAATCAGATCTCTGCCCGAGATCAAGAGGATTCATGGATGGTTTCTGTCCCTAGATATACAAAACAACTGAATGGATTTACACCAAATAAAAAAAAGCACTCTCCCTGGATCATCTTGCTTTTTGCCAAATTTGATGTAATTCTGTCCAGCTGTTCAGGTTGTAGTCATTTACAAATTCCCTATGGGAATTAACATTGGAAAATAAATCACTTTTCTTTTAACCCCCCCCCCCTTTTTCTCAGCACCCACTTGACAGATCACCGCAAACTGTTCCATACACAACAAGAATCAGGAGGGCACTTTTTGGGGAAAAATGTTGCTAAGATTTGTCAGTGTGTGCAAAAGTTACAGGCAAGTCAAACAAATTTCTAACTAAAGTCAAGAAAAATTCGAACTAAAAGTACCTATAGTTACCTGGAGTAACTATAATTCAAGCCCTCACCATGCACAATGTAATACGTTAGGTTACAAGCAGTAACAGTTACTTCAGTTAACCATAACTGGCAAATTTCACTGGTTTTAACAGTTTAAGATGTTATTTTTCAGCTAACTATAATGCTACTTACACCTTTGTTTTTTCAGTGAATTTCAGTGTTTTTTAAATGTAAGTAACAACATAAAAGAGTGTTATTTTAAGTAAGGAAGAACTACTAGCTTTGTCAAAGGGTAGGAACCCCAAAATAAAGACGGCAGGCCAATTGGCTTAATCAAAACTTCACCAATAAGTATAATCTTATTTATTTTAAATATTTCATATAGTGTGAATATGACCGTAAGTGTATCCGAGCACTTTACAGGTGGGCGAAGTAAAAAACAAGTAAAAGACATGAGTACCATGACGAACACGAGAGAAGAATAACAATTTGAGGAACATGACCTCCATAGGAAATCAGCAGGGTATTATTTATGATCAGTGAATGAAAAATACACAAGGGTAAGATCAGGCCAAACAAGCCAAACAAGGTGTGATCTTAGGCCAACCATTTGCTCATCAGAAGTATTATCAGAAGTATTTTCACTTATTTTTTTTAAGGAGGCGGTAGATGGGATCAGACAGATTCCCATAGGCAAAGACAATTGTTCAGGGCGATACCCAAGAAGGCTCTGTTGCACATTTTATTTTTATGGAATATCAGTAATTTCAGCAGCTGGGAGCTGGTACTTCACGATGATCTGCATCCACCGGGTTATTCTAGCTTTTGTGCCAAGTACCTAGGGGTATTGAAATGTGTGGCTTTATGAGCGCATGCACGCTATTTTTAGTGTTGTTCTTGGCTCATAAGGGAGCCAGTTTAGGGATTTCAAATCAGGGGAGATGTGTTTGTTTCCTTTTTTTCCAGTGACAAGTCTGGCAGCAACATTAAGAGTGGCCCAGAGAGGGGCCAGCTTGTATATTGGCAGGCCACAGAGTGTAGCTCTTCTGTAATCCAGCCTGGGAATGACTAGGGCTTGGACCATAGATTGAGGGTTGTCCTGGGGCAGAAGGGTTTTAATTTCCTTAGTATGCTCATCTGATAATTTGCTGCTTTGGTGGCAGTACTGATAGTATCTTGCATGTTTGTCTGGTGTAATTCCCAGAACTTTTGCAGCGTCTATTTTTTTACCGAGGTTGGAAATCCTCCATCTGAATGCAGATACAGCTAAGTTGAATCATTCTGAAAATACAACAGGGCTCTGTGATTTGTGTAAGTGAGGATTGCAATATCTAAGTCATGTTTTAGCGGTTTGCCCAAATCCAACTTTAATAGAAGCCAGGAGGAGGTATCTAAGGCCTATTAGAATCTGGTACAATGTTCCTTCTGTGCAAAGTCTAATTACTCTCTGTAAATTACCACCGGATGAATTTGCCTGTTACCAACTGTATACATTTTTTATCTGTTTTAACGTTTATGATGCTAACGATTTTAAACTTCTAAATATTCAAAGCTGATGTTATGACCTATCTATAACAGATCCAACCTTATTCGTTTATAAGGTCTATCTAAATCTTGAAACAATTTCCACCGGACGAATACAAATGGTCTAAGTGGTATAACTCTTAAACAGATTTGCTAAAGTCGTCTTAAAAAGTTATGATGAATGGATTTAACAACATACATCTTTAAATTGATAATATGAGTTCTATGTTAAATGATTTAAAATTGTGTTTGTATATTTGTTGAACTCAGTTGAGGTATATATGTAATATTATGTTGCAGAGTCTATAATGAGAGATGTGCTGTTGAGGGCAGTTAGATGCTTTATCTGTAGGTCGATCTTGAGGTTGTGTCTGGGTGGAGTGATGAGGAGAATTCAGTTTTGATGACCCCTAGGGTGACCATAGTGGACTTTGACAGAGATTGGTTAATCTTGGTTCTTTGGGTTCTGTTATGGAGGATGGAAGTAAACGAATCTAGGAGGGTGCCTGATAACCCCATCCTCCTTTCAAGTAGGTTTAGTATACTGCAGTGTTTCACAGTATTGAATGTAGATGATAAGTCAAGGAGGATAAGAAGACACACTTCATTCTGATCCAGCATTGTTAATATGTCATCCCCTTTGCGTGTGGGTTCTGATTCAGTGCTGGGACCTTGATGGAAGCCAGACGGGCATTTGTCAAGGAGTTGAATATGCTCTATGTGGTTGAAGAGTTGGTTCTGGACACCGTTTTCAAGATGCCTAACCACAGTGGGAATGTTGGTGATTGGGCAGAACTTGTTAAGGTCTGAGAAATCTGCAGTAGTTTTTTTTGAGATGGGGGTTACCTGCACTACTTTTAGGCAGTCATTGATAGTGCCTTAGTGGAGCAAGACATTTTTGATCTTGGTCCATAAAGGGAGGATAAAAAATGTGATCTCCATAAAAATATTAGAAGGTAAAGGGTTGATGCCGTAATAAGGTTTCAATGCTGTAAGCATATTGTGAATGCCAGGAGCCATTGTTTTTGGGGGCATGCCCAGGGTGACCAACAGGATCAACAGTCTGTGAGGGATGAGGAATGGTGTGTAAGATAGGCGGCAGAAGCTCCCTTGCTGACTGCAGCTCATTTTCAATTATTTACGATTTTCCCATGAAGAAGGACGCAGTTTGGGAGTGTGTTGGAACCAATTCCGTGAGGGTTATGTTGGTTGTTGGATTGTTGCTTGACAATTTCAAAACGTTTTTGGGGGTACATTTCTGGCCAGGACTAGCTGGGTTCTAAAGAACCTAGCTTTTGAGCTTCTGATTTATTTGCTGAAAGTGTTCCTCACTGACCTCAAAAGTTTCAGCTGCTCCATTGATGGTGAAGATGTCCAGGCTCTTTCCACTAATCTCAAATTGCATCTTTCAGCATTAGGTTTTTGTTGAACCAAGATTTAGAAACTTTAGTTGATATGTTTTTAGCTATAGGGAGGCCATCGAGTGAAGGATGTTCAAGATGGAAATATTGTAGTGCTCCGTAAGGTTCTGAACATCTATCATGTCCACCTGGGGAGTCAGGATATTGTTACTGAGGGCACATAAGTCATTACGTTTTATGTTCCACAAACTTCTTTTCCATTGTTTTGGTTTCTTTAATTGAGGCATTTTAGGGATCACATCTGCAATTTTGAGGAAAGTGATATGGTAGTGGTCTGTCCAGTTTAGTCCTGGGCAGTGAACTTTGCTCCGTTTGCAAAGTTTGTGGTGTTTTAGGCAGTCTAAGGAGCACGCAGAGTTCTGACAAAGTCCACTACATGGATCGGAATTATTTCCTCACTCACACTTTCCAACATCATGTTGGCGAGCGAAGAAAATCCACCTCCCGTGAGATTGTTCAATGCGGGCAGTTAGATTTTTCAACGTGAGAAGTCGCGGATGGTTGCTACTGCTCACATTGAGAAACCTTCTGTTCATGGTGGGTAAGCTGCAGCTCGGGTATTAAATCTACTAAAGCGGCAACAAATGAAGCAGCGCCCTCTTGCACTGTGCATGGTGCGGATCCGGCTGATTTTACGAAATTGGACAAACACCCAAGGCTGACAATCAATGCGAACGGCATGGCCAAACGCACTTCACCACTTGTGTTCCACATTCCAGAACTCCATGAACTCCACCCAGGCCAAGTCCAGTTGCAAAGCACACTAGACACCAGAGTGATGTTGTCCGTTTTTGCAATAATTAAGACTAAGGTCTCGTTCTGAGTAGGACTGTTACTAATTGAGGTCAATTTGAGGTCTGATAGAAAGGATTTAAGGTCATTCCTGTGAAAGCTGAATTCTCTAAGGAAGATCTTGGTAGGTGTATGATCAGCCTTGGTTGAGATGACTTCCATTACTTGTTTAATTAAATATAGGTTGCCTCCAGGAGGGTGGTAGATCACGTGAAGTTTGCAAATTAATCTATTGTTGCTAGCTATATTGATGCAAAGATATTCACCAGTTGTAAGAGCAGCAGTTTCTGACACATAGAAGGTGCTACAGTAGATGCAGACTACTCCCACATCGGGTCTGTTAGCTCTATATAGTCTAATGATGCTGTGCCTAGAAGGGACTATTAAGTCTCAAATAGTAGCATTTGAATCATTTAACCAGGTTTCTGGAAGGATAACAAGACTGAACTTGTGTGGGGATGGAGTCATTTATATCAGGCGCATTACTAACAGCCAATCTGCAATTGATGAGCATGCATTTCAGGTGTGTATTGGAGTAGACAGTGTCAAAGAGAGAGATGTTGATACACTTGAGATTTTCATTGTCTACCCTTCTAGGATCATAACGACGTTCTCTGTAAGGATTAGCTTGAATGGTTTGGATTTTTCTCAGACAGACCTTGTTGGTATCTGTAGTGGGGGTGTAAGAAAGGAGGAGGACATGGATGTCACTGTCTGATAGAGAATAGGTCATTCACCTGGGTTGAGAGGGAGAATTGGAGACAGGTGTGGTTTTCCATCTAAAATTAGACCTGGGCGTAGTTCGCAGAGTTTTGCCTAATGGAACTCTGCAACGTTTCAAAACAACTCAGCGAAGTTCCGTGAGTGGTGGAGTGCAGTGCAAACTGCAGTTTGTGCTGGTTTTCCTGAAGCTCGGGTAGAAATTCTACCCGAGCGGCAGCTCGCGCTAGCAAACTTACCGTTCGTGCTTGTGAACTTACCATTTGCGATTGCGAACTTGTTGTTCACAATCGCTAGCAGAGAAAAAACTCTGCTGCACTCCGCGAGCTCCACGGAGTGTGGAGTGCAGTAAATTCTGCAAACACAGCAAACAGATCCAAGTTCACCGCCCAGGCCTATCTAAAATGAGGAGTGTGATGGTAAAGGGCAGGCGATAAGGCGGTTTGGGAACCAATTCAATTTCTCAGTGATCTGCTAAGCCTTTGATTGAGCAAAACATCTTTAGTTATGGATTTAAATCTTTGTATTTCATCCTTGATATAGAGCAGGTTAAGTGAAATCTCATCAAGGCTAGATTCCAAAAAGGCATGGTGGCGGATGATCATGTGTTGGGGGGGAGGCCAGCTTGTGTGGGGAAGCCAAGATTCAGGGAAGGGAGAATTTGCAGGTCAGAAAGGTCTTGCGGAGGGACTGTCTGTGTAGGGGAGGAAATAGTCAGAAGGTGAAAAAGATATGATGTGTGCTCAGTGAGAGACCTAAGAGGTGTGTGGATCGTCCAGTTAGGGGATATGTATTCTGATATAGTTGATGTCTGCGCACAGGGGGAGATGTGGGAGGGCAGGAGGGACCCGCTAGGGAGAGTTTGGAAGACGGGAGGAGGTCATGGGGAGGAAATAGGTCCGGGAATGAGGGATTGAATACTTGCTATTTTGAGGTCATTGGATGCATGTGGCCTGGATGGGCCAATCAAAGGGTGAGTCTCAGGCCATGTAGGCTGTATAGAATTTAATGTAGGGATGGCAGTAGAGAAGGAGGGGGAGCATGGGCTCAAAATGGGGAATGGGCTGGGTGATGCTGTGGTAAAGAATGGACATAAGTAGGGGTGCAGCAGTGAACTCAGGAAAGCTAGGGTCTCTTTAGCTGGTGGTTGAGTTCTTATTGTTCACAACCCTTTTGATGATATGGAAGATCTTGCCCAATTTTGCTAGTTTGTCATTCAAAGATTGAACTAGAATGATCCTATTGTTAAATAGAGATATGGTAATGTCTGCTCTGCAGAAGGGTGAAGGGGATTCTGAAAGTCTAGCCCATGATGTGTTTGCCTGGAGTTAGTGATTTGGAGAAAGGAGTAAAGGGCATTTCTCTATTGTGCAAGTTTTTTTGTGTAGAAGATGAGGTCACTAATTAATGTACCCTTACTCGAGCAGAAGTATGGGTTAGAGATAAGGGTTTCCGGGAGCAAGCTGAGGATTCTGTGTTTGAAGCTTTTAGATACATTTTTAGAGCGATTTGGAGGGTACTTATGTATAGACATTAAAAGCTGTTGGTTCTATTTTTCTGTCCATTGCTCTTGGAGAAATAGGTCCTGTGCTGAATGATCAGGAAGCTCCCAATGGGAAAGAAGAGACTAAGACCATAAGGAATGCTCCAGAGGAGTTCCCAATCACTCTTCTATATCATAGTGTTAGGGAGAAATTTAGAACAGTATTCATGTGGGCAGGTCAGATACATCAAAAGAGCAGTGGCGGGTGAAACAAACATAAAGTGGTGAGGTGAGTGTAGGGCCATGGGGGAGGGGTGCAGGCGGAGGGGGAGTATGGGGCCACTGGAGGGGGACCGGGGGACATTAAGAGTTAAAAAATTTTAAAAATAGACTTACCTGAAGAGGGCTTGCTCAAATTTGGGCTCTTAGACCCACCACCAAGGGCGATGTCCTCAAAGTATGGCAGGGCTCTGGATGGGCTCCCCCAATGTTTAAGGAAGCAATGTGGAGGCAACCCTACTTCTGGACCTGGGGTCTCCATTGCAGGTGGCAAGAGTCTCTGCCCCCAGGCGGCTTCCTGTGATTAGAAATCGCCTCTTGCTCCGAGGGCGCTGTTAGGCATCAGGTGGCTTCATGCCTTCTCCCAGCATTCATGCAATGTTGGTGGTTGTGCCTGGAGCACCATTGGACATGTGGAGGTCATAGAGAACCTCCCAATCCACTTGCACCACTCACACCAAAGTGCAGGGCATGTTGGCCATGCACAGTCATCCATCTTGGCCAATTAAATTACTGTTCTCATGCTGTTTATCACAGTAAACAGAATAAGAGCAGTGTGAACATTGGTGGGGCAGATGAACACAGCACTCCATTGGAGACTTGTGGAACTGCCTCTGCTTCCCAGCTACCCCCTATAGCAATGACTGGGGAAGCCTGAACTACTCATGTCAGGCTAGTTCCACGCAACATACCAGCCAGACTGACATGTGCAGTTTAGATACAAAACAACAGCTTGTGGTTGCAATAAACTACGCCCAGTAGGAGGACAGGACGCTTCACCTTGGAACATAGGTATGTATTTTAGGGATGTAGTGACTTACAGGTAGCAGGTCAACGACCCTGCGCCCTTATAGAGAAACCACCACTGCAAATGAGCCCTAGAGGAAAGGGACAGTTGCCAGAGAAACCAATGACATTTAATATAATAATAATCCTTCATCGTTTGCGGTTATTATTAGAGATAATAATGAGGGGCCCATGTGTCAGCGATTACAATAACCAATGTGATGGTATATTAAAACCAGCAGCCATTTAAAGATGGCTGACCCATTTTGAGATTGAGGTTCCTAGAAGGCAGGAGAACCATAGTCCTTTTTCAGTTTCCATATAAATCCTCATGGTTTGAGTCCTATGCCAAGTTCCCTTCCAGTGTAGGAGGACACCATTTTGGGGCGCTTCATCAAGAGGTGGAGAAAGAGTATTAGTCAAAGTCTCCAAGGATCCCAATGGGGCAGTATTGGGCACCACTAAAGAGGCGCAATCATGGTTACATCCTGGGGCCATGGGGCAGAATCTGGAGGGGGGAAATCCTGACCTTGGGGAGATTTGTTCCAGGCACTATGTGGCAGTAAATATCTGATGCTTCACATGGGTGCAAGGGTGCCTGCATTACAGGCAGGATTTATTTGTGCAGGAAGGGACACATGCACAATGCAGCACACTTAGAAAGGTGAAACGAGGAAAAATAAAGAAATTTCTCCTCGTCATACCTCCCCTGAGAAGGAATACAATTCTGATGCATTCCCAGGTCTACTAATGTTGGTAAATCAGGAAATGCTTCAGAATACATGGGTAAATGCATGGAACACCACGTTCCACCCATGTAATGCCTTCTTGGTGCCTTGTAACGCAAGGCAGCGACTTGATCTGCCTTGTGTTACACCAGATTTATCTATGCATAGGTAGGTTAATCTCATTCTACGTTTTGCGTCATCCTGCGTCGCCTTGCAGGGTGGAAGGGCAATGCAAAATCTTGATAATTCCGCCCCTAGATTTTTACTAATGCAATGGTGAAAATCACTAGGGAAACTATTTGATTTTAATTGTTGCAAGAAAAACACCAGTAGTGAAGGAGGATATAGTTGTGATTACAAATTTTCGGCAACTAAGCTACAATGCCAAGTGCTATATGCATGTGCTATGTCTTACTATAATATTATGCATTTGGCCATTCTATCAAGTTACCCTTAGGGTGCTTTTTCTTTAAAGGAAAAAACGAACAGGTTAGACAGTTAGACACTGAATTCCACCTGAAATGTTCCAAACTCAAAAAGAAATGTCTACTATCAATGCTTATTCAAACTTTCATTTTATACTGTTGGGTTGGCTGCTACCAGTCACCTTGAACGTTTTTTGTATTTCTTGCATACGACCTGTTTCAAAAAAGAACTAAAAATACTTCTTCTCAACAAATATTGGGGTATCTAATGTTACTGACACTGTACATGATCCAAGTATTAGGATATCTTATGTTAATGAATCCTTACCTGCTCACTCCTCTCTCTTCTACTATGCACTCCTCCTTACTCCCCCTCTCTTCACTCCCCTCTCCCTCCTAACTTTCATTATCCATTTCCATCTCTATCTCTATTCTCCCTGCCACTTTAGACATGCTGGCTGCAGTATCATTTTGTAACTCGTTCTCACTTAAATTTTAGTCTATTCATTGTTTGTTTTTCTCCTGCCTTGTAAAGCGCTCTGATACTGTCGGGTCCAGTAGCGCTATATAAAACCTTTGCAATAAATACATAAATAAATAAATACTGATTGGTATCTTGAAGGCTTGAATGAGCTGAAAAGGGGTAATAAATTCAAAGTTGCCCCATAATAGATCTTGCTAAAGACCCCACAAATCAATAAGATGTCAATGAGTCCAACTCCTTATAGGCCAAATTCCCTCCCTCGGGTTCTATGATCTGGCTGCCAGGTGAGGTTGGTGGGTTGCACAAGCTGGATTGTGGCTAAGACTTCCCTTACTGAACCTCGCACTGGAATAAAAAGACCTCTTGCAGAACAGGTTTGTTTCATTTGCATGTTTTGATCTTTGGCAACGGGTATCCAGTGAAGCATTATTAGCGGCGTTTAAAATTAAAACGAAAAATGTACCTGGAAAGGCAGTTACAAGCATATGTATTTCCGTTTCATCCATTTCAACAGAGCAGAACTCGTAGCCTAAATTGCACATCTTATAATTGGCATCTGTAGAAAATGGGTTTAATTCATAATTCTCCGTGAAATGTGTCCTTTTTTGTCACTGATTATAATAATGCATTTGATCACGTTGTCACATTGATGGCTTGATTAGAAAAACGCAATCTTTTAAAAACATTGACTAAAAGAACTGATCATGTTTTGTTTCAGCTATTTGTTGACGCTTATGACAATTGTTTTGATTTTCCGAAGTTCAATTTATTTAAAAAAGACACATTCTGACTGAAAAACCTGGCTCATTTTGGAAAGGCAGCTATGATTTTCATTTACAGGTTCAGAAAAATAGCATACCTGCTATGTACAAAAGAACACTGCTCTCTAGTGGATCTACGAATATAAATCCCATTACCTCGCTGACTTTGTCATGTTTAGCTTGTTGGTGCATATGAATGCCAGTTTATGCTGTATCTTGAGTATATGGCATATTATGACATATTGTTTTATACGGCTCGACATTATCATTATATTATGCCAAAGTGGTTTTGTGCAGGTAATCAAGCAAAAATGATATTCAAAACTTGATTTTAAATTGGAAGAAATCGGTGCATGCCCCATCCCTTTCTAAGAACATGTCTGATGACCTTTCATACCAAATAGCCTGTAATTAATAACAAGCCTGCGCTAGTAATAATTTAGCTCAGACAAGGTTAATATTTATATGATTAAAGGCCATGTATGGAGGTGGAAATATTTTAATATTGTTTCCACAAAAAGTACGTCCTTAGAAAATAATTTCTCTGAAGGACATTTTTGTCATTTTAGTGCAATCGTTTCCCAACTGCAAGGGTTAACCTGGCATTTATGCAAAAAAGTGCAGGCTGTTACCAACCTCGCAGGAAGTATTGTGCAGCACCATAAAAAGGCACTCGAGCTTTAACCTGATTCTAGGCTGGATTTTTTTTAATTTTATTTTTTTTACAAATATCACTGTTGAAGGAATAATTCTATGGCTACAGGTAGTAGAGTGGCTCGCGAGAAACTTTGAATCGATTCATAAAGGCGTGGAAAAGTGTGGAAAGAGTACTCTTGTAGAAATCTTTTAGGTACTCTTACATGCCCATCCTAATTGGCTGCAAAACATCCAACAAGGAACAAAAATTTGGGATTTTCAGGCAATATTCAGGTACAATCATTACATATAGAAAGGGCGCTGTATTCTTTGCACATTCGCTATTAGGAAGGTGGAGGGGTTTAGGGACATTCACAAAGGTATGTCAGGTTGAAAAAAGAGTGCTCTTGAAGTACTACTGTCTGTACAAATAAATGCTTTTTTGGATCGGTGCCAATGCATTTTTTTGCACCACCCGAACATTATGAAAATAAGACAAGATGGCGCCTGTTATCATGCCTTCGCAATATTCAGTGCACTTTGCAAGGCCCTTTCAATTTAAGGATACTTATCATATGTCTACTATATTTTCGGATGCCAATTTCAAACAAGCATTTACAATGCAACGGTTTCGCCTTTGGAAAAGTTAGAGCTATTGGCATTGTAAATGACAAATTTTGTATTTATGTGTTGGTTTTGAAAACAGATAAATAAATGGCATTGTCATTTACATTGCCATTAGCTTAATCTCTCTCAAATGTGAGACCTATTGTACCCTACGGACGAGCTCAGCAGACAGCAATTACTACCACACACACAGTGTTATTTTAAATTGTTAACATACACACAGCTGTGCACACTGTTACTCAGGTACACGAGCAATTGAACACCTATGTTTAAATATATTGCTGTGCCATATTCGAAGGATTGCAACTTATGATCTGTAAGTAACAAAATGATCTCCGTCTCAAAAGCATTCTCCCACTTACCTATTTACATAAAATACAAAGATGGGATCTGTACGTTACACGACCTGCTTTGGAGCAGGCACATTAATCCTCTATGGTGGCACAGTGTGGCTTCACATCCAGCCAAAGAGGGCTGCAGTTACAACAGCAACCAGTGGAAAGGCATGACATCACCATTGACTCACGGCAGCATGCTGAGAGTACACATAGCGTCTTTTCTGCGATCGGCCAATTTCCTCTTGATTCTGACTGGCTCCTCTCTTCTTGATTCTGACTGGCTCCACTTCTGATTCAGGAGCTGCCTGCCTGGATCAGCCTTTCAGTCACAAAGTTTGAGTTCAAAATAGTGTAGTCGTCTATCAATTCTTGCTCTGGAGCTTTATTTTGTTTTTAATTTGACTACAGCAGACACGTGATTTCGTAAACCAACTGTTCAGAGAAATGTAGTTAAGAAAGGCAGCCCGGCCATTGGTGAAACCCAGCTGGAGGATAGAAAGTCTCCTCCCAACGCCCTATTCTCGCTTTCACATCAGTTTCAGGAGCACAGTAACCATGCTGGCGGCAGACACCTCTTTCGGCAGTGCATCGCTGCTTGAGTTTTGTTTCTTTATCCAAAAGAGGTGGTGACTGAGCTCCGTGCTTCCTGCATAAATGGGCACTGTGTTGCTTTTTCCAACAAGCCTCCTCTTCAGTAAATCTTGCCCCTTCCTTAGCACGGAGAAGATGTTTTATGGGAAGGCTGAAGGCTAAGTAGAGCTGCCCCACGCAGATTTCTCCTGCAAGACACAAGAAGACCGAGGCTGCTTGTGTGATGATCATGGCTGGCCTCCCTTCCCTCCTTCTGCCAATTTGCTGATTGTCTCTTCGAGCCTCCAAAGGCTCCTAGTCCAATCCTGAAGTTAATCCTTCTCTTGTTTTGTTCATAAACACTGGAATAATTATCCAATATTTTTACAAAGGCGGTATGTAGCCACCAGTCCTTAAGCACGCAACTAAAAATGTGGCTCAGTAAACTGCAGCTGAACAACCAGCCGTGTGATCTGCGGCTCCTTCGCTGGTGCCAAGGCACCTGTTTTGGAAATGAGCGTCTCTAGAGCTTCTCATCAGTGAGCGAGGTTGCCTGGCATCCATTGCAGAACTGTACAGAAGGTTTCATCTTCCAATACATTGGATTCAAAGCACGCATTCAAAATATACTTACTTCTAACGAGGCCGTTGCCTGGCACTGCAGTGCAGAAGAGATCTGTCCACTTTGGCAGTCATCGGATGGATCCCGTGCTGTGCCAGGGCCCTGCTGGGGGGCGGTTGGATTTGAAGTTTGCTTCATTCAAGAAGCGCTCTGAGGGAAAAGTAATACAACAGTCGCCCTTCTGAGCGAGTTTATAATGCGCGCCATTTCACCTGAGCGGCTCATTCTCTTGCCACCCTTTCGTCACCCCTCCAGTTTTCATTCACATACAAAACTCATAGCATTGTTGCATTTTTATTATAATATCGCGTCCCGCAAACGCAATGTACTCAATTGTTGCACAGCTATAGAGTACCTGTACATACCAAACAAAAATACAAACAATATTAATAATGTTTATGTATATTAAAAAGCCAATGTGTAAGATTTGGTCTCGCAAAAAAAAATAACTGGCTTAACAGTATGAAGGAATGGATTCCAAACCCCAACTTTTACCAAATGCCAGCTCTCTCTGATTCAATGGGAAGACCATCCACACACTTAAGGAACAGACTGCCATGAAAATTAAGACACATAGTGTCAGCTGTCATTATTAAAGTGAACCATTCCTCTCAGAAAGCAGTTTCGTAACAGCTGTTCAAGGTTTTGTACAATCACATTTGGAAGGTGACAATGACCTTCTACACATCATCGCTACTTCGCTCTAACACTTCCCGCCACCCTCTAGGTATGTTCAGCACTAGCTCCCTTTGGGCTTGGATTGAACCATGTAAATACTACACACATACATACACCTGGTGCACAGATTATAAGAAAGGCATGCCACAGAAAGGGAAGCCACACACCCTATCGCAGTGCAGGAGGCACATGCTGCTCAGGTGAAAGGATGCTCATACCTCCAGCACAGGGGCTCATCACACCGCCAGGGTGCACAGAATACTACAGCCCCACTACGGGGAGGCAACCACTGTCACTGCCCAGGAGGGGAGCATCCAGGAGAGAGGCAGACACACAGGGGGAGGAGGAGAGCATCAGGGGAGAGGCAGACACACGGGGAGAGGCAGACACACAGGGGGAGGCTGGCTCCCCGCAGCCCCAGTGCAGGAGAGCATCAGTCCCCTGGGGACATGCTCCTCGCACCTCCAGGCTGGCTCCTCACCTCCCCAGCTCCCAGCATACCTTCCCATGCCACAGCAGCAGTGCTAGCACCCCCGGGAAGTCCCCCCGGCCTCGCCCGCCCCGGCTGCACGCCCCCGTCCCTCTCACTCACCACGGCTCCAAACCCCAACTTTTACCAAATGCCAGCTCTCTCTGATTCAATGGGAAGACCATCCACACACTTAAGGAACAGACTGCCATGAAAATTAAGACACAAAGTGTCAGCTGTCATTATTAAAGTGAACCATTCCTCTCAGAAAGCAGTTTCGTAACAGCTGTTCAAGATTTTATACAATCACATTTGGAAGGTGACAATGACCTTCTACACATCATCGCTACTTCGCTCTAACACTTCCCGCCACCCTCTAGGTATGTTCAGCACTAGCTCCCTTTGGGCTTGGATTGAACCATGTAAATACTACACACATACATACACCTGGTGCACAGATTATAAGAAAGGCATGCCACAGAAAGGGAAGCCACACACCCTATCGCAGTGCAGGAGGCACATGCTGCTCAGGTGAAAGGATGCTCATACCTCCAGCACAGGGGCTCATCACACTGCCAGGGTGCACAGAATACTACAGCCCCACCACGGGGAGGCAACCACTGTCACTGCCCAGGAGGGAAGCATCCAGGAGAGAGGCAGACACACAGGGGGAGGAGGAGAGCATCAGGGGAGAGGCAGACACACGGGGAGAGGCAGACACACGGGGAGAGGCAGACACACGGGGAGAGGCAGACACACGGGAAGAGGCAGACACACAGGGGGAGGCTGGCTCCCCGCAGCCCCAGTGCAGGAGAGCATCAGTCCCCTGGGGACATGCTCCTCGCACCTCCAGGCTGGCTCCTCACCTCCCCAGCTCCCAGCATACCTTCCCATGCCACGGCAGCAGTGCTAGCACCCCCGGGAGGTCCCCCCGGCCTCGCCCGCCCCGGCTGCACACCCCCGTCCCTCTCACTCACCACGGCTCCCACGCCCAGCTCTCCAATCCCCAGAGCTACTTCCGGTAAGGAGACCCTGGCGGACAATCTTCCAATGCTTCCCCTGCCAGCGCTCTGTCTGGCTCCTTAACCGTGGCCATGGAAAGAGGACTGGAGGTTGGCTGCGTCTGGGGGTGCGGACAGAGAGGAGAGAATACACGCGGCCATCTCTGGGAAGCAAGTAATAGGCGGAAGTCGTCTTAGTTCAATGTGTAACGTAGTTGATATAAGGAAAGCAAGTAACAGAAAGTCTAAATAACTCTGTAGATACAAATATCTCCTAGCGATCTGTAATTACTGCGCACATTTGATGTAGACCTGAAAATAAATTCGCGAACTCTTTTTTAGTTACTTACTTATTGAAAATAGGCACGGTTCCATTCATGAATTTATTCAATACGAAGTAGGAACGACTTAAGACTTTTCATGATAATGGTGACCTTTTATGCCGCACTTAGTTAATTGAATCACACTTTTATGCATTCAAATATGGCCGCCGGGCCAGCAGCCAATCACAGCGCGGCCCGGGACACAAGGCACAAGGGGCGGGACTTAAAAAAAGGCATGGAAACGCCCCCGAATCGCGTTTTCACGGGGAAAGCGTGATTGACAGCCAATGTCTTCCAATGGCTAGCCTCCATTTATGGAGCTAACCAATGGCAGACAGAGGCAGGACGAAGCCTCATACTGTCTCTAACAATAGATTTCGCCTTGGGCGGAGCACCTGCTTCGCAGGTGCTACGCCAGGTCGAAACCTAAAAATGCATATGGGCCACCAGAGAGGGGCTAAATCCATATATTGTCCCACTTGTCGAGCTCAATGATGTGATTTGCTTGAATCTCACATGGCTTTCTTACCCAGAATTTCTTGCAAATCTCAAACGTTGCCTAAAATCTAACATTTGCTTGCATGTTGGTGATGTAAATTCCTGGAATACACAGTTAACCAGAACATTTCTATCACCCAGTGTTCCCCCACTTGTTTGGTGAAAACTCGACCCCACTTGTGTGACTCTACCTGACTGCACATCACAAAATTTCCTAATGTGCAATGTGATGGTATTGGCAATGGAGTTCGTTAAGGTCCCGGACTCTTTCGCCATCAAGGGAAACCTACAACATCGAGACATTTCTGAAAACTAGATGCCAAGTGCATCCTAGATTGGTGTGTCACATTTGGGTCCCATAATATTTTCTTACCCATAATGCCCTGCAACCCTCAAAATGTGCTTAAAGTCGTACATTTTCATTGCATTTCTGTGACGTAAATGTCCCGAATTCTGCTGGCATCCACAACATATGTACCATCCATTGTTCCCTCACTTGTCTCAATAAAAACATTACTCCACTTGTGTGCCTGGGCCCTAGTGCCTGAAACAGGTAATGTCCCAAAATGCAATATTAAGACGTCTACATTTCCTGTCAAAAAATGACCTGATTTGGCAATGGGATACCTAATTGGGCTTGGGCTTGGCCACCACATAGGGAAACTTACCATGTGGTATCTCCAGGTCACATTTTGGGCCATTTTGTGTTGCAAGTACTAGGTCCAGCTACACACTGGGGTACCATTTTTATCAAGAGAGGTGGGGCAACACAGAACAGTAGGAACGTTTTTATCAGTTGTATTTCTCTGCATTTGGGGCTTCCAAATGTAATCCAGTATGCAAGAAATAAGACATTGTGCAAAATGTTTTCGAAATCACAAGATGGTATGGGTAGACAAAAAATCATATGTGTATAAATAATTACTGCTCCTAAACACAGTATCTTGTGTACATTTCATTAATTAATAGTGTGAAGATTGTGGTGTATTACATGGTATGGTTGTGCAACCTTACCATGTAATACACTCGCACAACAGTCTTGGGTCCAGTCAGGCTCGTTTGTAAAACCTTTAGCTCATCCCTGAGTAGCCGTGGCTTGGAGCAGCAAGGCTTAAATAGAGGACCTAATGTAAAGCATTTAGAAACACCAAACAACAAAATAAGAAAGTTACACAGCACAAAAGAAACCCAACACAAATTTGTAAAAATGGACTATAATTTTATAAATCTTTGGACACCAAGATGAGCGAAATACATCTGAGGGTCTCGGATATAAACATTTTTAAGCAAAACCAATGTGCAAACAAGTACCGTAAAGTTTAGAAACTTCTGAAAAGTGTAAAAGAAATGTGTTAGGCTACTCTGGTCGAACTGGGCAATCAAATCTGACAGGGAGACGGTCAGGTGGGCCACTATAGTGTATTTGGACAGCTACCTGCTCACTAAAGCAGTCTTAAGTTCAGTTCCACACTTTACATCAAGGACTCCACAGACTTCAATTGAGTGGTTCTGATGCTTTGGATACAGTAAGCCAAAGATGCTGAAAGATGCTCTGTGTGTTGTGCGGTCAATGGGGGTGTCCTTGTGGTTATTCCTTGATCCACTGGTTAAGTGGGATAACTTTGGCTACAGGGGTCTGTCTCCCTTGAAGTCCTCTTTGAGGCAGTAGCAGGCCAGCTGTGCCTGGACTACTAATCTCCATACATACTGGGACCAGCAGTATCCTTTGGGGATGGCTGCTGTCCCTTCTGGGTGACTAATCTGGACTCAGATGACACTCCCAGGTCGAGCAGACTTGGGGGCAACTTCTGATAATTGAGGATCCGTCTTTGAGGGACCCCAGCGGCTGTCAGAGGTAATTTGCCTAAATTGTATATTGACTTGCTGGAATGGACTTATTCAGCTTTGGTTGCCGTGCTGGTTCCGGGCAACCCTGGGCACCGAACTCTGCTCCGCTGGTGGAGATTGCGGAATTTTGCATACTCCACATTCAGCGTAGAATGCAAAGTTCCTGCAAAACTTCCGACTCCGCAGTGGAGCGGAGTCCAGCCCCGGACCCTCCCGCCTTCCACCCCCGAAATAAATATTTTTTAAATAAAATGTAAAATTAAAGTAAAATAAAAGCGCACTTACCTTAACACGGTATATTGAGCTACCCTCCTCCTCCTCATCCTTATCCCCTACATCAGACCTATGTCATGGTAGGACTGCCCATGTGCATACATGTGCAGTCCTACCATGACCTACAGGATTATGGCGAGGAGGAGGAGGGCAGCCCAGGACCCGTGATAAGGTAAGTGGACATTTATTCAAAATTGTATTAAAAAAATATGTACTGTGTGGGGTCGGTGGCGCGGAGCGGAGCTCCCTGGAGTTTTTTGGCCAACTCCGTAGAGCTCAGCGTAGAGGAACTCCACCTGCTACTCCCAGGTGTAGTTCAGGGGGGGTAAGCTGACTGATCCTTGAAGTCATGTCTTCAGGCTGTGGCTCGGGAGAACCTTTCCACAAGCCAGGAGCCATAGGTACAGTCCTCTCTTTGCTAGCCCAAGGTGCAGCAGGTGAAGTCAAGCTGATGGTGCAGCCTCTCTTGCCAGGACCAAGGGTCAGCAGGGCAGTCCTGCTTTAGTCATTCTCTAATTTTAATGTGATCAGAGGTTCAGGGTGCCAGGGGTGCAATGTTTATGTGCAGAAAGTGCCCTGGTGGGATGACGCAGTCAATAGCCAATGGGCTGCCAGGGTCCCTCCTGCCCTGTGATGGCTTCCAGCTGTGTGTAACATCTACCAATCCCGGGGTGCACTATTCTGCCCACTTCCAAGATAGCTGAACCATTCCTTGGATGTTAAGAGCTTGGTAGCCCACCAAAGAGGTGTGGCTACCTGTGTACTACACACCCACAGGAAAACCAGTTTGGCACTGGTCTCCCCTCTCTGTTCCAGCCACCAGCCTGTCAACCTGAACAAAGGGCCTACCCCTCAGGAGTGTGATCGACATTTGCCCACCAAAGAAAACTTCTCCTTTTGGGTCAACACTCTGAGTGGCTTTCTGAAAGGGGGGAGGTAACACCTCTTCCCGTGGCAGGTTCCTATTGTTTCTGAGCCTGGGAGTGGTTCATACTACTCTCAGGAGGGCAACTCTGTGAGGCCACTGGACAAACTGGACCAACTGGGCAACAGAGTGGCAACTTTCTACAAGTTGCCTTTCTGTAAAATTGACATTAAATTCAACTTGGTCAACAAGTCAGGTTTAATGTCACCATTAATTTGATATCTTGAAGTACCTATATCAGTAGGACCATTCAGAAGGTAGCCGAGCTGAGGGACCAGCTGGTAACTCTGTGTTAGCCGATGAGGCTAGTAACTTTTCCATTGAAAAAATGACAATTTGGAAGTGTTGCTGTCCAGACATAGTAGATGTATATGTCCCACATAATAATATACAGCTACCTGCCTCAGGACTCTATAGGCTTTCCATAGGGGGAACGTACATATGTTATTGAGGGAAGTGGGGGCTTTTCCTTTGGTTTGAATGGCAAAGTTGAGTTAGCAATTTACAACTGATATTCCGGGCTGCAGTGGCATGCTGGGAGTCATTTTGTACTTTATCCCACATAGGGTGGCACAACCAGTACAGCCGCCCTGGGGAATACTATGCATTACTTGCCCAGAGTACGCTTGGTACCATATACTAGCAATGTATAAGTAAGTCAGCTTATGCCAATTAGGTGTACCCAATTCAACATACATTTTGCAAGGGGTGTACTCTCAAAGTAAAAAAAACAGAAGATTCAATCCCAACATTTTGGGGGTGATCATGCAAAGGAGGAATTTCCTTACACATTGGTTTTCTTCATTCTCATCTTTCATTCTTTATATTTCACCATATTATTTGCAGTAAAGTCAGCACACAATGAAAAAATCATTGTAAGGTGCATCTAAGTTTTTGACTTTTGGTATTGTATGTTTTTGAGTAACCTACACATCCTATATAGCCCTAAAAAGAGAAAGGGCTGTTGGATGTAACAGTATATTGCTTTTGTAAATTTGGAATAGTGACAAAAAGTTACAGATAAAAAAAGATTGTCACAAATGGTTGTTTCTTCCCATGCCTCTTAAAAAAAAATCAACTGTTAATTTATTTGAGAAAACCTTGGGGGATCTACACACATTCTATCGGTATCACACAAACTGCAAGTAGGATAAGACCACAAAAATTAAGAAAACTGCACTATCTCTTAGAAAAAAGAAAAAACTATGATAAAACATTCTTTATTGATACCTTTTGTGTGAAAAAAGTATGAAGGTTTAAATGTGAGGTACCCCTACCACCCAAAAAAGCTGATTACTGGTGAGGGAGGGGAGCCCTAGCTTTCAAGACGTTAACATGGACATCTGGATACTATCGGCAGGTGTGAGCGGTACTGCTGACTCTGGACCCATGGCTCATTATAACCTGATCTGTGCACTTTGTAGAGAGTGTTTACCATTATCGGGAAGCTGTGTTTGCTGTACTGTACAGAATTGTCTGCTGTCCAGGGAAACCTCTGCAATAGGCGATCCACCCTTCATCAGCCTTCTGTATTTAGAAGGTTACTACAAAGGTTTCACATGAATATAAAAGCTGGTGCTTGTGAATGGGTAAAGAGCTTTGACACTGTTCCCATGAGCTCATTTTGCTCACATACAACCGGTCTGTGTACTTTGAGCCTCTGAGACTATTTTTTGTTATTTGCAAGCTGCTTTTGCTGTGTGGACCGGAAGCACTCTGCGACAGATGAACCCATCCATCATCGGCCTTCTGGATTCATGGGTTTGACACAAAGTTTTTGAGCTCATCCCACAAAGAGAATACAGACAGAGTAGTGAGTGAGGCGGCAGGGGCAAAGTGAAGAGGGAGTCAGCATGCAGGAGAAAGAGCAAGAACAATCAGGCACTTCCATGGCTGGTGTTGGTGAGCTGGTGTGGAGTGAAAGACTACAAGTCAAACGATCAGAACAATAACAGACTATAATGCTCCTGGGTGTAACAAACACAATTACAAGGAGGAAAGCCATTGAATCAAGAGAAGACAACTGAGGTGGAAAACAAAACCATCCAATCACGACAGAGGGGTTCAAACAAATCCCTCTTGATGTATATTGGAAACAATAGGTTTGACCTGAAATATCTATCTAAAATCTGCATCAATGAGAATGTGTTCGGAACATAACCGCAATACAAGGGTCACCAGCTGCTACAATTACTAACTAATGACCAACATTTTGGTATCCCCAATTCTGTCTTGGCTACTTTAATTATTCCTGATAACAGTGAGAAACCATTTCAGGTACAGGAAAAAGGAGGAGTGCTTAATTTGTACACTTGCAGCTGCTTGCTGTTTGTCTAGCCTTTCTACAGTTATAAATAAGTTTTGCTACTTAGAGGTTGTTAGTCAGGCAAAATGTAGGCAGTGCCTATTCCCTCATTATGAAAAAAGAGACAGCTAAGGCACTGTAGGTGGAACAAAAGCCAAATAATTTGTTGACTTTTGCCACTCTGCGGACGTACGCAGACCCCAGGTGATTATTAGTGCTACACTACACTTAAGACTTGGCGCTACTGGGATCTTCTGGCCAAGCGGTGTGGTAATTGTTGGACCCGGCCCTTTAGGCAGGTTCACCCCTAGACTTTTTGCTTTTTCCTAGCCTGTTTATGGAACCTGGTGGTGGTGATTTTAGGCCTCTGCGCACTTTTCCACTGTGGTACAGTGTAAAGCGCTTGAGCTCTCTGTGTATGCGTGGTGAGTGACCTGCCCTCCCATAGAAATGAATGGGGAATATGTATGCCCATGGTAGTTCCTGATGTGTGGGGAATGCAGGGTCGAGTTTGGTATGTACGAACTTGTGAGACTGAATGCTGCAAAATGGTATACACGGCATGATTGTGTCTAGTCTACAAGCGCCACTTTTAGAAGATGGCATATTTGTGTAAGTTGGTTCTGGCGTGCGATTGTCTGGTGAGCCTGGCCCAGGGTGCCTGGGCCTGCTGTGGATTAACTGTCTGGTTGGAGGGTGACAGAGGCTGCAGAGCCCCGGAGGTTGTCTGAGTCAGCCCAGGGGTGAAAGGCAACATCTGTTGCCAGGGAAGGGGGAGGAAGAAGCGCCTGATAGTGCTGGGCTGTGTCTGCCTGGCCACCATGCTGGCTCACTCCCCTGCTGGCCCACTGTCACCTCTGGCCCTGAAGCTGACAGGAAGAAGAACACCAGAAACATTCCAGTGCTCAGGGCCCCCTTGCACCAAGACTTAAAAGGGCTTCAAAGACTTTTCGGTGTATAAGAAGGGGCTGTGTCTTCTTCCAAAATGTTCTTGTTTCTGACTTGAATCTACCAGGGGCGGGCGCTGCCCAGCCCCTGGATCCCTGGAGGACTTCTGGGGGACCCCTCTGCCTTGCCTGGGCTGATGGGGGGACTTTGCTTTGCCCTGGGATCCTGGTGGACCTTCCTCTTATCCCCCCAGGACTTTGCTGAATCTCCTGAAGGACTTTGCCTGGAATTTGCTGGCTTCCAGTGCCTGGAAGCGCTGCACCTTGGCCAGTAGCGCTTGAGAGCGCTTTATTTTGCACCCGTAGCGAGCGTGTCGCTATTACGCATTTTGCGTGAGGTTTTGCAGGTGCCACCCTGCGTTAGGCCCGAGTAGTGCTATTTTTAACCTAAAGGGTGCTACCCCTTGTTTTGATGCCCTAGCGAGTGCCCACCTCACTTATTTGCCGTTTTGCATATTTTTAACTCGAGGGAGCCCACTCCTCGGTTAATTGAGACCCCGCCTAAGAGTGCCTGAAACAGGCCGACGCGCTGCCCGCGACGACCCGGAAGTGCTTGGCCGGCCGGCCAATCCCAGCGCGGCCGGCCGGAAGTCCCGCCCCGCAGCCTGGGAGGCGGGGGGAAGAGGAAGAAGGCGCCCGAGAGATGGCGGCTGGTGCCGAGAGGAGAGAGAGAGCGGAGGGGGGGCGCAGGGCACATTGTCGGTGCCCGCCCCCCGCCGCCTGTGAAGCCCCGAGTGAGGAAGCGAGCGGCCACCTCACAGCGAGAAGGTGAGAGCCAGGGGGCCCGAGGCGCATTGTCGGCGCCTGCCCCAGGGAGACAGAGGAGCCGCATCGTGAGTCCCGGTGAGTGGGGCTTTGCCTGGGCGGTTCCCTTCGTCAGAGCAGCCCCGTATGGCAGCGGGCCGCTCCAACGGTGTGTAGAGCCTGGGAAGGCTCGAGGGGTCAGTGTTTGTGTTGAGCCCTGCAAGGCTCCAACGAGGGGGCAGAAGAGAAGGGAGGGGCGCCGGGACACATGGTCGGTGTCCGCCCCTCCCCAGTAGCGCAAGCTCGTGCTTTTTGTAGTATGAAGCCATGAGGGCTTCAAGGGCGGCCCCGGTTGGCAGTGGGTCGCCCCAACCTGTGTGAGCCCCGAGAGGCTCTAGGGGGCCATTTCTTGATTTACGAGCCCGGCGAGGCTCGAGGGCCCTTTTGTTGTTGCTGGGCAGGGTGGCCCCGATTGGCAGCGGGTCGCCCCAACGTTAGAGAGCCTGTGTGGCTCAGAGGGGCCATATTGTGTTTAAGAGCCTGTTTGGCTCCAGCATTGGGCCATTTCTAGTGAGAGGGGGCGTCGGGGCACATTGCCGGTGCCCGCCCCCACCTGCCTGCGAGGGATGTATTCAGAGCCTGTGTGGCTCCAACGTCTGGGGCATGTGCGATATGCCCAGAGCCTGTGTGGCTCCAGCAGTGGCGCAGTTGGCGCCTAAGGGCCAGTGAGGGCCCTGGCGCAGTTTTGTTGTTCCCCAGCTGCCCAGCACTTTGTGGGCAGCTGCCACGTTTAGGCTTTTGTACTTTGAGACTGGCGCTGCATGGCAGCGCACCCTGACATTGAGACTCAGGGCGTCTGAGCCCCAACAAGGCCAGTTGGCCTAGGGACTGCCACAGGTGGTGGCTTATGTAAGTTTTGCGCAATTGTATGGTTATTGCGCCTCTGAATGTGATTTCTTGCATCATGTGTTATTCCTGCACCTCTGAATGTTTTTAGACATCATGTGATTCTTGCGCTATTGAATTGCTCTGGCACCTCTGCATGTTCTTATGCATTATGTGTCTTTCTTTTCATGCGCTGCACCGCTGAATGTTTTAGACATCATATGTCTTCTTGCGCTGCACCCCTGAATGTATTTTATTGCATCATGTGCTCTGTTCTTAAACACCGCTGAATGTGTAGGTTTATGCGTCATGTGTTTCCCGTTATTACTCCTCTGAATGTGTTTCATGTATCATGGGTAATGTGTTCTTGTGTATACCCCTAAATGCTGTGTGATACTTAGGTGGTTGTTCTTTTTAGTACAGGTGGTCCTAGTAAGGTCCAGGTTCCCTGCGTGACCTGCTCCTAAGGTGTTTAGGGTTGCGTAGTGTGTACTTACCTGTTCCCAGTAGTTACTGGATGTGATTTATAACTGTTATTTTGTGCTACAGTGATTCTATATTCTTTTATTCTAAGTTCTGACAGTATTTCATCTCTACTAAGTGCTGATTATGACAGTGGCCCATGTGGCCCTGTCTTGTGAATAATCCCATGTGAATATTGCCTGTGCCAGTTGGCACAATGTACCTGTGTGATTTTATCTGATGTGTTTTTACAATACAAAAGTTATTTTTATAATAACCTTGTGTGGAGTCTCTTTTGTGGTGTGCCTAGTATGTTGTTGCTGTTGTGCGCTGGCGCAAATGCTTTACACATTGCCTCCGAGTTTAGCCTTACTGCTTGAGCCAAGCTACCAAGGGGGTGAGCAGGGGTTATCTTGGCGTGTGACTTCCTTGCCCTGACTAGAATGATGGTTTCTGCCTGGCTTTGGCGTCAGCCTTAGCCTACCAGAAATAGCCAGTTCTAACAGTAATCTTTTTTAATAATAGTTGTGTTGGATCCTTATTTTTGCTTTTTTCGTTTGATGCGGTGCATAAGTCTGGGGTTCTATTCATCTACCCAGCTGCCCCTGCTCATTTGCTTTTACTTCGAGGGCATTGGCCTGAGCTTTGTTTATTTTTGCTCAGCAGCCCTGGTGCTTTTAAACCGCTAGTCTCACCTTCCTCTCTCGCTGTGTGCAACCTCACCCTCACTGCCGGTGCCTCATCGTCACAACTTGATCCGACGCCGGGTTTTCCAGTTCGAGCGGAGGGCCTGTGAGGATACGAGTCACCTGACCTCTCTACACCTGGTCCTGGGGGGCGGAGCTTCACCTAAGGCGTCACATTGATAAACTACAAAGCCCACATGTCATTCTGGTTGCGCAGTGGGCATGGCGCGCCAAAGGCAAGCACGTCTGCGCGCGTCCGCGCCTGACCGGGGCCAGGGGCCCGGGATGCTGCTCATATTGTTACCTACACTTCCTCAGAACTAATGGTGTGTCAGAGTAGATGACTTATTCCTAAACTTACACAGGACAAGCTAGTCACCTTGGGTCTTTTTTGTCCTTCCGACCTTCCCTCTTTGATCCCTATAGTTGGGGAAGCCCCTGTCCCCAAAGATAGTGAGAACTTTCCAACAGCGCCCTCCTCTGTCTGCCTCCCCGTGGTATTCTCGGCATGCCTGCTTAATACTCGGTCATTAGTTAAGCATCAGCTAGAGACTTTCTGCTTTCTTGACCAAGTCCAACCGGATTGTTTATTTCTTACTGAAACTTGGCTCTCCCCCGCATCCTCAGCAGATATCTTAGCGGCCCATTCCTGAAAATTACTATCTTCTGCATTCAGATCGTGCGACAGGTAAAAGTGGGGGTGGGGTGGCTGCCATCATTCACTCAAGATGGTCTTTTTCCCTAATGCCCTCCCCGACGATCCCTGCTGTCGATTACTTAGTCATGAAAACCTTATCTGTCTCTCCCCGTTGATTTGTGTTTTGTTTTACTGTCCTCCTCTATGCCCGCTTTTCCCTCTCTAGTGAGCGAGATTTTGGCCAACCTGGTAGTAAACAATTCGCGTATAGGGATTTAAGGTGACTTTAATTACTGGCCTGGCGACCCCATGGACGACTCTCATTCTAAGGAGTTTTCTGATCTGCTTACTAATCTGAATCTGATACAATTGGTACATTCACCTACCCACAAGTTTGGCCACATTTTGCACCAAATTTGGTCGGCTAATTTGGATATCTCTTTACTCTCAGTCTCTCAATGTTTGTGGTCTGATTATTATTTGGTCTCACTTTCATTGTTACTAAAACCCACGACTAGTACCCCTTTACCTACCAACATAAAAGTGAGAAACTGGGGGCTAGTTAATATTCTCTTTGTTCCTCGCTTTCCGCCTCCAGTCCGACTAATGCCGATAATCGAGACTCTTCTCTCCATGACCAGGCCTTGGACATTAACTCTTGGCTCATCTCATCCTGTGATGAACTGGTCCCTTGGAGATCGATTTGACTTAAATGCCCACATGATGCGGAGGGCTGGTTTTCCCCCTCTCTACAAGCTAAGAAACTTCAGCTTAGACAGGCAGAACGAAAGTGGCATCGGCATTAAGACCCCTCTGACAAAACCATTTACTCCACCATTCTTAGGGAATATAAAAATGACATCCTCACTGCAAAAACTCAATATTTTTCTGCAATGATTCTATCATCTCCTAATAAGCCCAAGGAAATTTTCTCCGTCCTCAATAGTCTTTCCAAACTTGATTGAGTAACTGCTAAACCTCTTCCCTCTCAGGGCCTGTGCGATTCCCTTCACGAATATTTCTTCACAAAAATTTCCACTATTAAACTCTATATATCTTCTCTGTCTCCCTTTTTTCATTCCTTTTATACCCCCTCTTAGTACACATTCCTTCTCACATTCCCACCCATTCCAACAGAGAATTTTCTCAGTTTGGTGAGCTCCACGAAATCTGGCTCACCCACTGATAGTTGCCCTTCACATATCCTCCGTGAGATCTTTTCGGTCTGTGTCGATCCACCGCTTACTCTCCTCATTAAATCATTGGCTTTGGGTGTCGTCCCTAATCTTTTTAAAACAGCCATGATTGTTCCTGTGCTAAAAAAGGTGGGAGCTGATCCGAATATTCCTTCCAACTTTTGACCCATCTCCCTACTTCCCTTTTTAGGTAAGGTCTTGGAGAGATATGTCACCATCTGCCTTAGCTCTTTTACAGAGGCTTCTGATTATTTTAGTCCTTATCAGGCTGGTTTCCGCCATACTCATTCTACGGAAACGGTTACCCTCACAGTTCTAGATGAACTAAGAGTTAGTGCCGACCGTGGATCCACTCAGGCCCTTGTACTTCTTGATTTATCGGCTGCCTATGACACGGTCGACCATCACCTTTTGGTCGACCGTGTCCGGGCGGCTGGCATTTCTGATGTGGCCTTGAGTTGGGTCTCCTCATTTCTGGAGAACCGCCAACAGGCGGTTCAGCTTTCCCCTTATTCTTCTACTCTGCGTACAGTATCTTGTGGTGTCCCCCGAGGTTCTGCTCTTTCTCCTCTTCTTTTCAACCTTTATATTTTTCCTTTAATTTTTGCTTTACGCGACCGGGAGGTCACAGTGTTTAATTACGCTGATGACCTTCAACTTATATTTACTTTTTCCTCCTCTCCCATTTTTAGAGTACTATGATTTGTATCCAGGACTGGATGAGAATAAACCATCTAAAGTTAAGTCCCGACAAGACGGAGCTAGTCCTGTTCGGAGGCTCATCCAATCCCTGGTCCTCTAACTTTTGGCCTCCCTCCCTTGGACCTGCCCTTCTCCCGTCAAGTCGGTGAAAAGTCTGGGCATCAAAATCACTGACGATCTTTCGATGCATACCCAGAGTAGTATGATGTCTCTTCCTGCGTTTTATGTCTTCGCACTATTCGCAAGGTTTCTCGATTCTTTACCACTGATGCTCTTAAGGCTATTCTTCTCGCCCTGGTTATCTCCAGGGTCGATTATGGCAATTCTCTTTATATTGGTATTCCATCCTATGAACTACGCCGACTCCAGCTCATTCAAAATCAGGCGGCTAGGATGATTTATAATCGGTCCAGATTCCATCATGCCCTTCCGTTGCTGAGGCAACTGCACTGGTTACCGGTTGCCCATAGATGCCTATTTAAATTAGGGTGTCTTATTTTTAAATCATTAGCAGGTTTAGCTCTGTTCTACGTAGCTTCTAGGCTCACAACCTACACTCCCTCTAGGAAATTATGGTCTTCCACGCTTTGTTAGGAAGAAACACGGGGGGTCGAGCTTTTCTTTCCAGGCTCCTCAATTTTGGAACTCTCTTCCTGATAACCTCCGATCTCCTCAATCCTACTTGGAGTTTCACAGAGGTTTGAAGACCTGGCTATTCATTAGAGCTTTTGAGGTCTAATTGTTACCCTGTTTTGCTGCCGACTGCTTTAGCACCATGACACCTTTTTGGTATACGCGCGCTCCATAAATTCCCCCAACTTCAACTTCACTCTACCAAGACACAGCAGAAGAAAGAAAGGCAAGTCAGAGAAAGTACTGCAGGCATCATGAGGAAACTGAATCACTGCAGTGGGAAGGATTAGTCTCCTTAGCTTAGTCATAGCTTGCCAATGTCACTGGTTTTATGCAGAGCCATGGTGGAAGATAGTAAAACTTGATTGCTGAGGGCTACTTCACCATGGCCCAATGATGTCTGCATTATCCCTCCTAATGCTCAGGTGCTCACAGTATAGTGGGAGGCAATAACTCACATGCAACACTGGATAGAGAAGCTTCTTGTTTCTTCTGCCTGTGGTCCAGCACTGCCAGCCAAAGTTGTGCACCTCAGCTGCCCATTTGTAGTAAGAGTGGTGGATTAATGGCTTACATTGCTAAAATTTAGCACAAGCTTGGCTTCCATGTTGCTGCTTTTGCACATGTTCCTACATGACTTTGTTTTCACTAAACCCTGCTTGTGCCTGTTCACATGAAAACCATCTACTTTTCGCGTTCCTTGTGGTTCTCTGTGGTTTTCGTCTGCACATGATGTACAAGGTCGAAAAACATTCTGCTCTGGTCAGTCCCCCGCACTTAGACACAACACGAAACAAAGCTGCACTACTGAAGATCAAGTGCTTTTAATATTGCATGCATGCATGTTAGAGACACTTGGAGAAAACCTTTCCAGAGAGAAGGGCTGTGCTTGTCCGGAGATGCAAACCTTTGCATCTAGACTTGGAGGTATGGGATCCCCTGACAAAGCCCGTAGGTCTTCTTTTTTATAGTACCTAGTGGCGAGGCATAGTAGGCCGTTTTCCACCAGCTTTATGAAATGATATCCCCGTTCATAATCTATGTAATTGTAACAATGCTGACTATATTGTGTTTTTGCATTATGCTGATAGTACTGGCATCTGTACTGCTTTTTGAAATAAACATTTTAAACTATACAGTGTCTCTGATTACTCATGTTGTGGACAAGTATGAGTGAGGGAGCGAAAGAGTGTTCTTGCTCCCGTGATTCCTGAGAGATTCGGAGTGACATGTTCTGGGTTGTCTAATCATTGGTAGCTTTACTATTGTACGGAGAATGAGTGAGACACTATAACTAGTTGGATTGGGATTTTGGGCACTAAGGTGGGTAGTTGGTACACCACTATACACCGAGGTCCTGGTTTGCTTTGCATAGTTCTGTATATGTGCAGAATCCCTGCAACACATTTACTCCAAAGCAGGTAAAGGGCCAACAGCTTGCCCTTGGAAGGTATGTTGTGATCCAGAAAAGTGGTGGATGAGGACAGCATTATGCTGTAAAGGATGTAGGAATGTACACATAGAAATTTAAGGTTATGCACGGCCATCGGAAGATAAACTGAACCATATGAGATTTTACTTGATAAGATTCTCTGTTAAAAGCATGAGGGTGGAGCAAACATATAAGTTAGTTAGGCATATAAGGCTGCACATGGTATAGACAGCTTTAGTTGGCATACAAGACTTCCCTGGTCAAATTTCCTTGGGTGCATTAAGCGGTTCCATGGTAAATTAGCCTTTTCTGAACATAGTAAATTGTAACTCAGCATAGAATACTGTTCCTGAGTTTTAATGGCCTGACCCGTACAAAGAAGCTGGTGCTGAGCACACAAAGTTTTTTATGGTCACTCAAGATTGATATTTGGAATATGGACAAAAGACATTAGGTTCAGATGAAATACTCCCTCCAAAAATTCCCTCGCACCACATGCATCGGTATGACTTCTCTGATCAGGAACCTTTTCAAAGCAACATGTATGTAATCAGATGCCCTCTTAAATGTGCATTTATTACCAACCCAAAGCAATTTGACCTTCTAATATATTATTGTTTGGACTTCTTATTATTACAGAACTTGGTTGAAAGAAAGCTCTAATCCAGAGGAAGAAATCTCTATCCCAGAAGCCTAGAAAATCATCTACTGCGACTACTACTGGAAGAGTTCCCAGCGTAGGAGTGATTTATAAGGACTACCTCAATTGAACGGATGTATGACGTTACAACGCATACTTTCACAACGCATACCATTACAACGCAATTTTTACAGGATCCATTAAAACGAATGCCTTTACAACGCATGACATTACATAGCAGATGCTATTACAACGCATGCCATTACAAAGTAAGTATATGTAAGTATATTAATTTTTTTAAAAAAAATTATTAAATATTTACTTAATTTTTATTAATAAATTAATTTTATATAATGTAATAATAAATATATATATATATATTTTAAAAATAGTGTAGGTGTTTAAAAATTAAATTCTAACACAAGGGGGAAGTAATAGTAGGGTAAGTGCAGGATAATATAGGGGTAAAATGTACGAATCTAACTCCAGGGGGGTGTAATAGTAGGGTAAGTGCTGGATAGTGTAGGGGTAAAAATTACTTTTTTTATTTTTTTGTGAACTTTTTTTAATTAATATTAAAATTACTTAAATTAATTTATTTAGTTTATTAAAAGTACTATTTCTAAAACTAAACCCTTAAAATACCCCTGTACCCCAAAACCCAAACCTAGCCCTGAACCCTAAAAATACCCCTGTACCCAAACACCCAAACCTAGCCCTGAACCCTAAAAATACCCCTGTACACCAAAACCCAAACCTAGCCCTGAACCCTAAAAATACCCATGTACCCCAAATCCCAAACCTAGCCCTGAACCCTAAAAATACCCCTGTATCCCAAAACCCGAACCAAGCCCTGAACCCTGAAAATACCCCTGTACCCCAAAACCCAAACCTAGCCCTGAACCCTAAAAATACTCCTGTACCACATAACTCAAACCTAGCCCTGAACCCTAAAAATACCCCTGTATCCCATAACCCAAACATAGCCCTGAACCCTAAAAATACCCCTGCACCCCAAAACCCAAACCTAGCCCTGAACCCTAAAAATACCCCTGTACCCCAAAACCCAAACCTAGCCCTGAACCCTAAAAATACCCCTGTACCCCATAACCCAAACATAGCCCTGAACCCTAAAAATACCCGTGCACCCCAAAACCCAAACCTAGCCCTGAACCCTAAAAATACCCCTGTACCCCAAAACCCAAACCTAGCCCTGAACCCTAAAAATACCCCTGTACCCCAAAACGCAAACCTAGCCCTGAACCCTAAAAATACCCCTGTATCCCATAACCCGAACCTAGCCCTGAACCCTAAAAATAAAAATACTTTTTAAAATTACTTAAATTAATATATTTAATTTATTTTATAAAATTACTTAAATTAATATATTTATTTATTTACAATATTTATTAAATAAATTAAAAAAATTAAATTAAATAAATGTTTAAATAAAATAATATACTTACCCATACTTACGTTGTAATGGCATGCGTTGTAATAGCATCTGCTATGTAATGTCATGCGTCGTAAAGGCATTCGTTGTAATGGATGTTTTGTTGCAAAAGTTGCATTGTAATGGTAGTGCGTCGTAAAAGTTGCGTTATAATGGTTGTTTCCCCAATTGAACTATTACTGCTGCTTAAAAAAATGAAATGGGATAGGAAGTTTTGAAATGTTATCGCTCATTCTCAGATGAGCAGAGGTAATCCTTTGTGCTGATTTATCACCCCCGAACCAAGAAGGCAACTCATTTAATACTTTTTGTGATACCTTAGGTCATCCTTACTCATCACTTCTAATTTGACTATTTTATGACATTTTAACATTCATATTGACATCACTGTTGACTACACTAGCATTGATTGACATCTCACAACATGTCTTCCCGCAAACCCATGTTAAAGTGCATACTTTAAAAATCTTTTGTTCACAGAAGGGTCTTATGGCATTTACCATCAAATACCCTGTACTTTAGACTGACAACTCTTTATTTCACTTTCACATTAATCTTCAGCAGAAGAGATTGCACAAAGCAATGGGGTATGAAAAAACTATGGTCCATGAAAACAGAATAATATTACTAGGACTTTTGTGTCACTGAGACTCCTTTTAACCATGATTGCAAGTTTAACACAGTTGTGTATACTTTAGCAGATTTTTATAAAGACCTTCAACAGTTGTTAGACTAAGAAGACCCAGTGAAACTGTACAGATTCCAAAGGAGCAACTCAAGCAACTAGTGCTTTTTGAAGTCCTCAAAAAGATCTGGCTACTTTTTAGGCGGCTAGAATACAAATGACAAAATGGCAGTTCACTACAAACAGCAATTGAAGCACCCAAAAGAAAAACGTTTCCAATTCTAAATCAGTGTGAAAGACTGGATGCTGAAAAGGTTTGCCGAATCTAGTTCTTGAGTGCCAGAGTACAGTGTGACTACTCCCAGTAGGTGTGGTGCCACCCTGCACTTAGTAGTGCAAACGAAAGATGACAGATGTCTCCTCAAGAATGATCTAAGCAGAAGGAAATACCACAGAGCTTTGAAAACTTGTAGTTCTGGATTGTAGATGAAGAATAATGTAGCAACCAAGCCCTTGCAGCATCAAGAATGAGGAAGAGCCAAGCAAATATTTCACAAGATATCCACCAGGGGCTCCAGGTACAAAGGATCGGAAATCAGGGGCAAAATTATTAGAAAACGGGTGATTAAGGTGACTAAAGAAATGAACAAATGCATTGCTATGCATCGATCACTTGTAGATCCTTCAATATATATGATTTAAACAGAAACTGACATCACTGTTAAAATCTTTCTTCTTCCTTGCAGTTGGAATCTTGGGCAGGTTTTACACCACCATCTTGAAAAGGAAAGCTTACAGGGATTTGCTGACTTTTCTCCATGGGAGAAACACTGAGTCACTCTTAATGCTGATATTTGCCTGCTGTGAATTCCTTCATTAATTTGTTTTGTGAGGATGCCCTCCATATCCCTGTTCCACTCCCACCTCGCCCACTGATATTTCACCACCTCAAACAGCAGCACAATTTAATTAGTGCTGCACTGCAGGCAGTGATATGTCAGTGTGCTTTAAAATGCAGTGACAAGTCTTCATACAACTATAAGGCTTGACCTGAAACTCATGGTGTCAGTTATCTAAGCATATGATAAGCCCAACTTTGTACTGTGTTGTACGCTACCCTTTCCACCAGATGTACCAACATAACAAGCAGAGCATCCCTCCAGGTGAAGGTAAGCATGAAAAGGCCAGTGTGGTCAGCATAGCAGGAGAACCCAAGCATGTGCTGAGTGTGGTGTTCACTAGAACATTAAAAAAGTGATAGATGGAATGCTTGAATTTATCTCAGCTGCTGGCAAGACCTTGTTACCTTAGTTTGGACCCACCATTTGCAAATCAGTTTTGACCCAGCTCCAATCAAAACTGTCAATCCCGAACTGATATCCAGGTCCTACCTGAAACGGAACAAAAACAACCCAGGATTGGTTTTGCCCCAGTTATGGGCTAATCAGACAGGTACAGCTTGATTCCAATGACACAGTAGACCCAGGACCAATGTCTGGGCATACCTATCCCACGAAGGGTAGAAGGGTAACACACTAAAGTATACAAAAAAGTGATGGATGGAATGATTGAATTAATCTCAGTCACTGGTAATTACTCATGCCGTAGAGTTTGGAAAAGACCAATGGCTCATTTTGCAAGGAAATTAATGATTACCTTTCACAAGAGGGAATGCATAAACATGAGACAGAAGTGCGTGTATGAAGTTGGAGGATAAGTCATCACATTAAAAAATTAGAAGAACTCAGATATTGAGAAAGTGTAACTTAGGAACAGGAAGGTAAAATAACACCTAGAAGTGAACCTTGGGGAATACTGATGGGCGATTTGATGTAGAGAGCAATTACACAGTGAGACAAAAAAGGGTTAATCATGGAGATAGGCGCTACACCAGTCAAGTGCTTGTTCTGTGATGCAGAAGGTGACTATAGAGTGTATAGAGTGGTGGAGTGATTCACTGTATAAAAAGAAACAGAAAAGATTAAGGAGTATAAGTACAGATGAAAAGTGAATATGGCAAGATGAGGTGATAAGAGGAGGCAGTTTCTTTCTTTTATTTTTTTATTTTATTCGATTTTGTCTGCTAGCACAGTACATCCGTTTCAGGCACAAACATAGAGCTGAGCATTGTGTTTCTTTTTTTATATATATAATGTTTTTATTGAGAGTTCATAGGAATTATACATACAATACAATCAAGTGTAAATATATGCTCTAAAAATATTACAAAAAACAGTAGATCATCTTAAGTTAAAGTGTGATGTGCTAGATATTATCAATTTTAAATATATGTTCCAGAATATTCAACAATAAATCATTCTAGGTTTAAAATACAAAATACAAAATGCTGCATATTATCAAGTATAAATATATGTTCCAGAATACTCGACAATAGAATTGGTACATTCATGTGAGGCGCTAAAAAGATAATCTTGAAAGGGTACTCAATATCAAAAAAAGAAAATATATTGATTGAGCGCAGTTTTTATACAACCAATATTTAAATCACAATACAACTACCATTTCTCTATCTGACAGATAAAAACTGAATTCATTAGGTTTATATCCATTGGTTGTGAATTGCGATATAAAAAAGTGCAAAGTGCATGTAAACAAGTGAGCAGGAACCCCCTTTCCATTATACGCAATCCGGTTTCCGCAAAGCTCCTCCTTACATTCCCCTTAATAATATTGGATTATCTATATCTATCTATAGATCCTATTTCCTACCCTAGATCTCGAATAGGCTCCAATATTTCTCATACTTTCTTATTGCACCTGATCTTGTTGCATATTTTTTTCGAATTCTTGGATTTTAGGTAGTTTTGCTTTCCATGCATGAAAAGTAGGTACCTTTTCCGTTCTCCAAAGCTGTAAGATTAAAGATCTTGCTATTAATGCTTCAATGAAAAGATGTTCTTCATGCCTAGGGGTAGCAGGTGAGCAACCCAAGACTGCAATAGATTAATAAATTAATATACAGGAGTCTAATATGGATCTGAGATATATCTCAATTTCCTCCTATATACTGCAAATTTTAGGACACTCCCAAATAATATGCAACCAGGTGCCTCCATCTTCTTTTGCACAGCGGAAGCATTTATTTTCAACTTGTGGGTGTATCTTATGAAGGAAACAAGGTGTCCTATAAACCATAATAATAATAATAATAATAATCCACATTTGTAAAGCGCACAATCACCCGCAAGGGTCTCTAGGCGCTGGGGGCCGTCGGGAAGATTAAGCAAACTATTGCCCAGAGTCACATGGGCTAATCTGCCACCGGCCCCGGGGATCAAAACGTGATCCCCAGATTCCGGAGTCAGTCACCCTGGCCGCGGCGCCACACCTCTCCCACCAAACATTTTGAGTAGTATTGCGTGCGTTTAAAATTCGCACCTCTAAATATCACTGCATTAAGCCTATTAATCTTATTCCAGGTTGATTTAGAGACCTGTATATCCTCCCTTTTCTTCCGTCTGTCCCTGGCTTTTTCGTATAACGAAGCAGATTTGTTCTCTTCAAAGATCTCAACCCAGGTGCTGATCTTCCTTTGTGTCGGGGAGTTCAGGACTTCACTAATGCTAATTTTGTAGGTTAGATTCTCCTTATCTATTTTCTCCAACATAGGTTTTAGTTTAATGAATGACCATTTAAAGGTTGTATTAAAGTGTTGGAGCCCTGTTTCTATCTCTAACCATGAATTCCAGGAGCTACCTCTGAGAAAATCCTGGATTTGAACATACCCATTTTCTTCCCACAGCCTTAAAATGCTGGTCTCTAACATACATCTCTCCACCAAGTATATATCGGAAAGCCTTGTAGAGTTATTAACTCCTAAAATGCAATAATATGCTAGGAGTTGAGATTTTTGCTTAAATATCCATTGACTGGTCTCATAATGCACTTTCTTTGGGTACTTAGTAATTTTTGTGGAATCAATGATATTACATTTCCTTCACATTTTCTTCATAAAAAAATGATTTGCCTCTTGAGGATCTAAATAGAAAAATCTGCAACTATAACGTGCAAATGTCGCATAATGATAATTTCTAATATTTGGGAGAGAAAGTCCTCCCTCTGCAACAGGATAACTTAAAGTGCTGAGTGCAAGTCTTGGTACTGTATTTGACCATAAAAAGAGAACAAACTATCTATCTCTTAATGAAGTCTGTAATACGCAAGGAACTGTGCTAAAAAGAGATTTAAATAATGGAAGAATGGACATTCGAATTAGCGCAACTCAACCCATTAAAGTGGGAGCTGGTTCCAAAGTGCTAGCTGAGATTTCATCTTTTTCAGCAGCGATGTATAATTTAGGTCTTCTACTCTCTCTGTCACATAGATCCCTAGCGTTCTCTTTGGGCGTGTATTGTATGCTTGTCTGAATTCCAGTAATAGGGAATTAGCACAGCAATTGCATAGTATGATTTCTGTTTTGGCTGTATTAATTTTATAGCCTCCTATTGCTTGAAAATCTGAAAATAACATCATAATTTCCACTTGGGTGTCTGTTTTCGAGTCTAAAACAAGGACAATATCGTCGGCATAGAGCTTTATGCTTGTCATCCCTTGAACAGGGACCATATGGTCCCTTTTTTCCCTTATTTTATTTGCTATTGGCTCTATAAATAGTGCAAATAATATCGGGGACAGCCCTGTCTAGTGTCTCTATTCACTTGGCATGTCCCTATATTTACCAAATTAATTAAAATTTGCGCCAGAGAGTTTTTATAAAGCTGCTTTAGTAAAAATATAAATTCATTTTATGAAGCCAAATTTTTCTAGAATTAAAACCAGACAACTCCAAGAGACCAGGTCGAATGCTTTTTCAGCATCTAAAAACCAGACCTGGGCCTTTATCTTGTTTGTATAAAAAAAAATCCAATGCCTTTAATAAGAAATTTGTGTTAGCATGAAGCTGTCTCCCTGCTATAAATCCACTCCGATCCATTCCTATAAGTGAGCCCACCATTTTATTTAATCTATCGGCGAGAAGTTTAATAAAAATGTTATAGTCAGTATTTAAAAGACTTATAGGCATGTAAGAGTTCACATTCTCACTGTCTTTATCCTTTTTTAAAATACTGACCACTACTGCTATATGAAAGGATGCTGGCGGATCTCCCCCATGTAATAGATAGTTTGCAATTCTTAAAAATTCAGGGCTGAGTGTTAAGGAAAATTTCTTTAAAAATTCGGTAGGCAATCCCTCCTCTCCGCTAGTTTTGCAATTAGGCAGGGAGCTGATAACTAAATCTAGTTCGTCTTTCGTAAAATCAGCTAATAACATTTCACTAAATTTCTTATCCAAATCTGGAATTGGCAACTCCTATAAGGAGTAATTGACTGCTTCTAAGGGAACCTGGTGACATGTCTGATAAATATCCTTATAATGCTTAATAAAGGTTTCCCCTATCTGCACGTTGTCTTTGAATACGTATTAGTTGCTTTGTTCCGAATGCTCACTATTCTATTTCGCACCTGCTTTTCCTTTGCTTGCCATGCTAAGAGCCTTCCTGTATATTCCCTGTCTTCATAGCCTGTCTGGAGTTAAATCCTACTTGATATATCACCTAGTTCATAATAAAAGTCTCTCTTTCTCATTTTGGCTTTTAGCACTTCTTGCTTAGTGCTTGAGCCCCTTTTCCTAAAGTACTCTAGGTGTGCAGAAGCAAGCTCGTTTTCCATCGCGATTCTCTCCTCTTTTTTGGCCCTCTGTTGTGAGATAACCTTTGAAGTTATTATACCTCTTCATGTGGCTGTAAAAGAGTCCCATGTTACATTTATTGCGGAAGAGTCCTTGTTTATATTAAAAAGGGAGCTAATCTCCTTCTCGATCTCTGTACACCATTGTTCTTCTGCTAAATTAAGTTTATTGAAATACCACCTTCTGGATACTCCTTCATCTGTCTTTCCTACCATAATTTCTGTTTTGATCAGAGCATGGTCTGAGATAGCACTGAAAATGTGTTCATACTTCCTGACTAAAAGATTATGTGAAGTCAGAAAAAAAGTCTAGCCTTGATGCTGAATCATATTTTGCTCAAAGGCAGGAGTACCTACGTTCGATTGGGTTATCAAAATGCCATATATCTATTAGATCTAAATCTGTCTTGCAGCTAGACAGAGCGATGGCAACTTGTGACTTATTTTGCCTTCGATCTGTCTTTGTTGAGTCAAGAGCCGGGTCCTGTTAAAAATTAAAATCGCCTCCCCATATAATTTGTCCGGGTATACCTGATAGTGTTTGTTTTAATTGTAAAATAGGGAGCGGATCGTCTATCACAGGTGCATAAATTGTAGCAAGTATCGTATTTGCCTGGTTCATTTTCCCATGGAGAAACGTCCATCTACCTCCCGAGTCTGAGTGCGATGCTTCAACGTGGAAGTGGACGTGTTTGCCTAAAAAAATGCCCACTCCCCTCTGGACTGCGCCTGATACAGATGCGCAATGAAAGCTCGCCCAGTTTTTGAAAGTTTTACTAGTATCAGACAGAGTTCAGAAGTGTGTCTCTTGCATAAAGACCACATCAGGGTGGTGGCCTTTAAGCCAACTTTCTATTGCAGAGGCTTTACGTCTATTATTTAACCCATTGACATTGAAGGACAGAATTGTCAACTTTTTCCTATTCATCATAGGTCTTTCAAAAAGCAGAGAGAACTGATTTCCTTAGGACACCTATCCCATCCTACACCAACTAAATTGCGACTCCGGCTTAAATGTGCAAAGTTACGCATGTAAACAATGACTTCTGCGTAATAACCATAAATATCTTTTTCTGATAGCAGTAGACAGACCCAAAGAAGACACGTAAAAAACGGACTATGCTACCAACTAGCATACTAGCCATTCATATTATAGTGCAAAATATGCCAATTTGTGCAAAGTATGCATTTAGCAGCCTATAATGGTGATTAAAGTCCAACTTACGTTAAATGTACAAATTGCGCATGTAAACAATGACTCTAAATAGCATCCCAGTAAGTTCTTTCCCTAATAACAGTTGATTAAAAGGTAAAGGAATTCTTCCTAATAGGAAAAAAGCAGACAGTGTTGACAGCGCGTACACAGCCTATCCCGTCGTGCAAATGACGCGAGCAGTAAACCAATATATTATGGTGCAAATTGTGCAAGTTGTTCAAATTGTACAAAATATAGAATGATATCGTATGATTCCCCATGTATAGCGTTTCTTCTAACTTATTCTGAAACATTATAATTTCACCTATGAACTCTTTTTTTCCATTCTGAAACATTACAATTTCATCTATGAACTCTTTTTTTCTAACTGCTTCACCCCCACCACCATCCCCCACCCAACCCTCTCCAGAATGAGGGAGACCCCAGCTAGCCCCACTATCCTTCCCTCATTCTCCCTCTTTTTACTGGATGCCATCTTGATGCATCCTGTTGCGGCTCCTGATTCACTTCATGACCGCCCATGAAAACTTTTAATATTTCTCATGACAATTCTCAAACAAAGATCATTATTATACAAGGCCTACTTATGAATACAGAATCTCCTTTTCTTTATGCTGCATTAAGACCTTCAAGAAAGTTTTGAGCTTCTGATATGAGTGTGAAAATAAAGAATTTTCCTTTGGCTAGAACTTTTAATTTAGATTGATGCACAATCATTGCCTGTGCTCCTTTAGCCTTAAAAGAGTCAATCATTTTAATAAAATCCTTCTGTCTGTGGGCTGAAGCTGCTGACATGTCAGAAAAGATTTTTTAATTCTTGATTTCATAAGTAGTAAACGATTTCCTTAATATTGCTGCATTTACGATTTGTTCCTTAATTCTGTAGTCTGAGAAATGTATTAAAATTGTGCGTGGATACTTGGCATTCAAGGGTTTATGTGCAGGTGCCCTGTGGGCTCTGGTAATTGTGAGATCTCCTTGTAGCTCTGGTATTACCTTCTTCAACAGAGACTCAGTCCATTTTACCATTTCCATATTCTCCAGGCCCTCCTATATTCCCACAAGGCGTAAATTGGACTGCCTATTATAGTTCTTAAGGTCTTGAAATTTTGATTCCATCTGGAACTTCTTTTTATTCAACATCCGAAGATCCTTTTGCATGGTAGTGATGTTGTCTTCCAAGGCTGAGACACGAGCCTCCACTTCTGTAACCCTTTTGGGTAGATTGCATAGATTTACCTCCATTTTAGTTAGTCTATCATGAAGCTGCGAGATTTCAAATGCTTGTGATATTTTAAGATCTCTTAATTCTTGCAGAATAGTTATAAGCATTTCTTTTACTGAAGTATCTCGCTTGTCTTTTTTCTTCCCAGGGTTTTCGCCAACTCTCAGTTAAGAAGGAGCTATTTCCTTTTCTAATTCTAATTCTGATTCAAATGAAGACTCCAACTTATCTGCCAAGGCCTCAATCCCACCTTCCTTTTGCGTCGTCTGTAAAGATATTTGGGCATCTCGAGTAGATGATTGGCTAGCCAGGGATGTTTCCCCAGGGCTGACCATATCTGTTTCTACATGATCTAACATTGGTTGCGTATTTAGTTGGGGCTGTGGATGTATTGCCTGAACTGACAGCGTGTGAGCGGGGGCCTGGTGAGTTTCTTGGCCTTGCGGATCCTGTTGGTGCAGTTGGACTATCTGACCCATTTGATCTTCCGCTCTTTGGTCATCCCTATTTACATGAGGAGAGCTGATCAATTTGCTCCTCGCAGCGAGGGGCTTACTAAAGAAAGGATACTGTTTAGAACTCACCCAGTTATTATCTTCCCTATTGGGCGCATAGCCAACTCCATCCCCATCTCCTTCTTCGCCGCCCATAGCCAACATACTTAAATCTGCTGAGAGTTCAGATAGAGTTTCCTCTTTCTCTAAGGGTTCATCAGAGGCATTTTGACCAAACTGTTTATTTTTATCAGCAAATGCCAATGCTTTAGCATTTAACTCCATTCTTTGCTGAGCATTTCTTTGCCCTCTTCGAACTCCTTTAGGGCAGGTACGGGCATTGGTGGCGATTGGCCAGAAGATTTTTAAAACGACTTTCCTACTCCAGCTTTAGTCTGTTAATTTCGCATCTTCACTGCTTTTAATGTTATCAACATCGTCTTCTCTTAATTTCTCTCTATCACTCAGCGCGAATATGCTCAGCTAGATCCTAAGCACCTGGGCGCTGATATATGGAAAGGACACAAGGCTGAAAAGTAAACCCCCCCCCCGCCTACAAAAGTGGTTAGAGCACAGCTGTTGTAAAAGCACTTTATTGCGAGTGTTCCGGAAAATCCTGCAGGACTTAACTCCCAGTTGGTTTCCTTGCTGCTGCACCACTCTGCTATCACTCTGCTGTCTTCATATTCTCCTCGCAGTGGTTTACAGCGGCTTCAGCAGCTTCAGCGCCCTTTCAATGCCGGCGTCCTCCATCGATTTTCATTTTCCTTTTTTTTTAAAGATTTTTTATTGAGCATGTTCGAAGTATACATAATTAAGCATATATTACAGTATGAGTGTTACAAAACAAAGAAAAAACTTCACGATATGAGTACCTGTGTAGGTTGAAGATGCAAATTGAGAATACAAATACAAATACTAGTACGAATTCCAATTCGGATTTGTGGCAGGTATGATAATAACCAAGAAAAAAAAACAGTTATGATAAAGACAAACAATATATAGTATATAATCATTTTTCAATTCACATTTCTGTAGGGTAGTGACATCTATATCAAGCTGGTCTAAATAGTTTTTTAGACTCAGACCCTTTGTTGTTCATACCAGTTAGCTACTGAGGACCAGACCAATTCCCCGTATGATCTAGATTTTTTCCCTCTAGTTTTATAGATGGCCATTTCTTGTTTATATGTTGCTAGAAGTCTATTGATCCATCCCTGAAATGCAGGAGCCTCAGTATCCTTCCAACGGGCTGCTAAGATGATTCTGTAAATCGCGGTGCATATGTAAGTTGTGTAGGTTTCTGAGGTACTAAGTTCTAGGGAACTGTCAAAACCTAATAGAAACAGTGTTGATGAGGTTTGGATTTCATGACCAAAGATCTCGATCCAGTATTTTACAATGCTTTCCTTATTTGTTCTAATTTGGGGCAGTCATAGAACATATGTATTAAGTTTGCGGGGCCGAGTGCACATCTGGGGCATTTATCATGGTCAATCTTACGCCATGAAAATAATTTGAAAGGTGTGTAATATAAGTTACATACCGTTTTATAGATTTGGGCTTTTAAATTACTTGCTAATATGACTTTGGAAGACAGTTGTAGGACCATGTCTATGTCGACGTTAGGATTATTTAATTTATTAGCCCAACTAGTTTCTAGTTTTTCTAGATCATCAGGGTGGTTGTTTAAAAGGAACCCATAAATATCGCTTATTCTGGTTGATGATTTTTGCATCAGGTCTAAGAGTGGTATCGATTGTAGCTCCATATTTGTGAAGTATTGTCTTAATGTTGTAAAGATTTGGATAAATTTTAGGTAATCGGCGGGATGGATCTGGTATTTGATACATAATTCATCAAAGGTTGTTCTACCATCTGGATTTAGAAAATCGCCAATAGTGATAAGACCTAAGTTTTCCCATTGTTTAGTAATGTTGTCATTAAGATATTGGGGGATTACCGAACTGTGCCATAAGGGTGTGTATTTGTATATTTGGGGATTAGTAATGTTTTAGTGATACAAGTCCTGATTTTAAAAGCATCTGTAACAATTTTAAATGTAATCTTTTTGTAGTAGGAAGGCTCAATTTGTCTTAACAGTAGTCCTCTAGCTGTACTTCCTAATGTTAATTCATAGATAGAAGGGATGCTGTGTAGAGATCTATTTTGGTCAGGATACTTGGATGTAATTAAAAATGACATTTGTTGTAGAATAGCAGCCCACATATAATAGGTTAGATTTGGTATCGCTAGTCCACCTCTAGAAGTCGGTAGTACTAGCTTAGATATAGCTCTTCTTGTCTTCCCATAGCTCCAGATAAATGATGATATTGCTTGATCTATCTTCTTCATATAAGCATTGTTAATTAAAGTAGGGATTGCTCGAAATAGGTAAAGTAACTTTGGGAATATTGTCATTTTTACGTAATTGCTTCTGCCAATTATGGATAGTTGAAGGTTATTGACTCTGAGTAAATCGCTTTTTATTTTTGTAATTAGGGGGTCATAATTTAACGTGATAATATCGTCAATATTAGGCGAAATGTTTACTCCTAAGTATTTCGCGCTTTTGACTCTGTATTGGCTTGTATATGGTGTGTTATCAGTGCATACTACCATTGTTTTGTCTTGATTTAAAGAATAGCCTGAATAACGTCCAAATATTTTAGTGATTGCTTCTATTTCGGCTTTAGCCGAAATAGAAGCGATTTTCATTTTCCCGTGTCGTCTCGTCCGCTTCAATCCCACTTCAAACCCTTTTTTAATTAGTCCCTGCGTGTCAGTATCAAGCCACGCGGCAACAGCGCGGCCGCGAGAGCTTACGGGTTCCGTGCCGGCAGAAAGCTCATGGAGACGAGCACCATCGTAAAGCAGCTCCTCTCATGGGCGGCCATTAAGGATGGAGCATCAGTAAACCAGGAGACGCTACGCAACGTGTGTGGGTCACGTTTGCGGCATCCTCTTCCACTCCCAAACTTGGGAGGCTGTTTCTATGGAATGGAAAGCTGTTTCTGTGGAAATTAGTCTTCTCAGAAGCATCATTTACAGAGACTTATTATGATCTGAATGGATACAAATGAGGTGACCTCGATGAAAACTAGATTTTGCACAATTGGTATAGGCAGGGAGTAGAGGTAATTTCATTGTATCAAGCTTAGCCCTAATATCTGTGATCATGGATGAGCAGTTTAGTGCGTAATCAGAGGTAGAAAGGGGAGACTGCTTGACAGGTGTGTAGTGTAGGGATATAAGAGTGTTGATTGTGTGCACACATTGCTTAGGATGTGAACATGAGTAGGAGATAAGGCCATGGAAAGTAGTCAGATTTGGATGTGCTCAGTGCTTTGCTGAGGTCGTTCAAGGCTCAATTGTACTCTTTAAGATATTTAGTGTTCTTGGTTCTGCACCATTTTCAAAGAATCAAAATAATTTTTATATTCATTGAATGGATATTGTAGACAATCAATTGATGTGGGTGATGGTGTTGGTGAGCTGGTGTGCTGGTGAAGTAGTCTGAAGGTACATAATACATCGAATGAGTTACAGTGCAGCACAGGATCAAGTTCATTATACATTTAGCTCAGGTTCCATGCTCATGATGGAGCGGTTCCGTCATGAGCCACGGTGGGCGTGTGCCCATGACAGAACCACTCCATCAAGGCACCCACCCATGGGGTTAGCGCTGGCGCTCCCCCAATGGGCAGCCCAACAACTTCCCACACAGGGGATGGCAGCGGAATAGTTTCTGTTAACACCCCTGACCCCCCCATGGTAATCCCTTGACAACAGGGCACACAGCACACACTAACGTCATCAGGAAGCCTTGGACGCCCTGGAAGCCATTTGCTTCCAGGCGTCTGGCGGAACAGGTAAGGGGATTCCTGTTTCTGGGGGGGTTCCTGCACGCACAAGGCCTAGGGGAGGATGCAAGAGTTTTTGCTCTCCCCTGATGTTTCTGTGCATGGCATTTCACCTCCACGATCGCGCACAGCGTTGTGATCGTGCAGCAGAAATGCCCCCACTAGGCACCAGGGAATAATTTAATTGTATTGGTAGCGACCCCTTGGGCAAGGGTTGCTTCGAAAGGGGGCAAAATCTGTGGATGTTTTTTCTGCCCCCCCCCCCCCCCCCCGGGTGGATCATCCTATTTTTTTATGGCCTTTCTGCCCCCATGGGGGGGCAGAAAACCCCACTAGGCACCAGGGAGTTCATTCTTAATGTAATGGAAACGATTCCTTGGGCAAGGGTCGCTTCCAAGGGTCTAATTTTATGTGCATGTTTTTTGTGCATGTTTCTTCTGCCACCCGGGGGCAGATCAGCCCATTTTTTTGATGTTTTGTGCATGTTTTTTCTACCCTGCCTGGAGGCAGATCGCCCCATTTTTTATGGCCTTTCCGCCCCAAGGGGGAGGCAGAAAACCCCACTAGGCACCAGGGAGTTTATTATTAATGGAATGGAAGCGACCACTTGAGCAAGGGTCGCTTCCAAGGGTCTAATTTTATGTGCATGTTTTTTGTGCATTTTTTTTCTGCCACCCGGGGGCAGATCAGCCCATTTTTTTGCCCTTAAAACCCCACTAGGCACCAGGGACTTTATTTTTAATGTAATGGAAGTGGCCCCTTGGGCAAGGGGCTGATTTTATGTGCATGTTTTTTCTGCCCCCCTCTGGGGGCAGATCAGCCCATTTGTTTGGCCTTTCTGCCTCAAGGGGAGTCAGAAAACCTCACTAGGCACCAGGGATTTTCTTTATTGTGTACTTAAAGCGACCCCTTGGGCAAGGGTTGCTTCCAAGGGGGTAAATAAATGTGCAGGTTTTTTCTGCCCCCCCCTTCCCGGGGCAGATTGGCCCTTTTTATGGCCTTTCTGCCCCCAGCAGGGAGCAGCAAACCCCACTAGGCATCAGGGATTTTGTTTTGTGTGTAATGGAAGTGCCATGGTTGCTTCCAAGGGGGTAAAATGTTGCTTATGTTTTTGCTGCCCCTCCTGGGGACAGATCTGCCCCTTTTTTGCCTTTCTGCCCTAGGTGGGAGGGGGAGGCAGAAAACCCTACTAGGCACCAGGGATCTATTTCTTTTGCATGGGGGCAAATTTCTGTCTGTTGTTTTCTGCCCCACCTGGGGACATATCATACCAGCAGAAAACCTCACCCGATCTCTTAGGCAAGATCACCTACCATTTTTCTCGGTCCTATTTGAAGGCCCATCTGGCAGATTGATCATTTGAGTAGTGGCATACCGTGTTATAATGCTAATTGTTTTATTTCTTGTGGATTGCAATTGTAATGCTTTATTTCTCCCTTTTGATCCTACTTCAAGGATTTTGTTCTGTAAACTGTTCCAAGTTGCGGTTTCGTTACTGGTGGTTCTGCAGTTTATGTAGTTGCATGTGTTTGGTAAGAGAATTTTTTTTGTACATTGTGAATTAGTTTCATTTTCCTGCATGAATGTGTTTTTGGCAAATGGTGTGATAATAGCAGTATGTTTGGCTTCTGTTTTTTTGTTTTTGTCAAAGTCTTTTTGAATTTGTGCTCAATGTGTATTTTGTTTTCTTGTGAGTAATTGGTTTTGTTTCTTCTTTCTAGTGTGATATCGTTGCTGCAGAGTAGGTGCTGGTGATTGTAGCTACCTTTGGGAAGTGAGTCATTGTTTTTGAGTATCTATATCTTTGTGCTAAAGTCACAGTTTGTTTATTACTTATTTTTCAGTGTTTGTTCTTGTTGACTTGTTTATGAAGTCTCCTTTCTTTGTAAGGACTATGGCTAGCCACAGGATTACTGCTCAGCAGTTTGTTGGTATGCTTTTTGAGTCTTCCTCTGACCGTGGTTCAGAGACTGACTCTGCATCTGAGGCAGAGGGGGCAGTGGGAGCAGTGGAAGATTTCTGTCCATGAGCAATCATCGGATGATGAAGCCACTCTTAGTTCAGATGAAGTGCCTGTCCTAGAGGAGGACATTGATGTGCTGTTAGTGCAGCAAGAGGCATCTGGGTTGCAGCCTGGGCCTCCCATTTGAAGTACTGACCTCTGGTTTGCCCCAGGCATGGTGCAGCTGACATTGCCAGACTTTACTGGTCTTCCAGGGTGTAGAGTGGATACTGAAAACCTTTTGCCTATCAATTTCTTTCATTTGTTTATAGACAATGTATTTTTGGCAGAGATTGTTGAGTAGACCGATTTGTATGCTGAACATTTTGTGAGGGACAACAGTGCCGGCCCCACTCTAGAGCTACCCGGTGGACTCCCACAAATCTGGAAGAGATGAAAAAGTTATTGGGTTTAACTTTTTTGATGGGCTCGCTAAGGGAGCCATTAATGCCTTCTTATTGGTCTACTAGTCCCTTGATGGCTACAGCTATATTTACAGCAGTCATGAGTCGTGATAGGTATTTGCTTCTGCTTCGGATGCTGCATTTTGTCAAAAATGGTTTAGCATTGCCATGAGATCACCCTGATTGTGACCGTCTTTTTAGGATTTGTTGTCATTGATCCCTTTTCTGAGATCTATGCTCCATGGAAAGAAATAGCAGTGGATGGTTCTTTGGTCTAGTTCAAGGGCTGCTTGGTTTTTAGGCAATACATTCCTAGCAAGAGGGCCCACTATGGAATTAAGATGTATATTCGGTGTGACAGTAGGACTGGATATATCTGATTTCAGGGTGTACACCGATAAGGATTCCAGGATTGACCCCCCTGGTTGTCCGTCCACTTTTGGTGTGCTTGAGAAAATTGTGTGGGAACTTAGTAGAGGACTATTTAACCTCTTGGCTGCTAAGGCATTATTATTCTGCTCATTTAATTTCCATTGAAATCAATGGAAAGTCCATGACGAGTTACCCTTGTCATTAGCAGCCAAGAGGTTAACAAAGGTCACCATTTATAAGTAGATAACTTCCACACTGGTGTGCTGTTGTTCAGGGAATTGGCCAAAGTGGACACTGTTGCTTGTGGAACAATTCGCTCTAACCTTAAAGGTTTCCCAAAAGAACTTCTTTGTAAAAAGCTTGTGCGGGGACAGTGCAGTGCATTGCGTAGCGAGGTACTTCTATCTGTAAAGTTGTCGGATAGGAGAGATGTCTACATGCTGACTACCATCCATGATGAAAGCACTTTACCTGTGACTTAGTGGGGTCAGGTTGCTGAAGCGTGCAAACCTGTGTGCATTTTAGACTATAATAGGCACATGGGTGGTGTTGAAAGAGTAGATCAGAGGTTGGAACCTGACACTGCTCTTCATAAGGCTTACATTTGGTATAAGAAGTTGGCTATCCATCTTTTCTACTTAGCAACCTTTAATGCTTTTGTTGTATTTAAGGATTGTTGTACTGAGTCAAAGATGACTTTTGCTAAGTTTCATGAGTCTGTAATAGGCAGCCTAGTTGTAGTGGAACAGCCAAGTGTTCCTAGAGTTGGAGTGGTGGAGGATGTGGCTGGATTGAAAGATTGACACTTTCCTGATTACATTCCTCCCAAGCCCTCAAGAGACTTTCCCAGTAGTAGATGTAGAGTCTGTTGGCAAAGAGGGTACACGAAAGGAGACTTGCATGTACTGCCCCGAGTTTCCTTCTAGCCCTGCTATGTGTGTTCCTCCTTGTTTTAGAATGTACTAAACGTAAAATAATTTTTGGGAGCATCCATGAGTGGTAAAGTGTACTGCCTGGTCTGTATTGTTTTATATTTTTTTGTTCAGTTTCAAGGTTGGCACTTGTGCAATGCATTTAGTTTCAGATTTTGTGTTAGTAGATTTGTTTCTATTCACAATTTGTTCGTGTTTTATTTTTTGTATTAACCCCCCCAAAATGTGATGGCGGTGTGCGTGGACTGGCGCTTGGCTGATGCTGTGCATGGACTGGCACTTGTCTGGTGGTGTGCGTGAACTGGTGCTTGGTTGGTGGTGTGCGTGGACTGGCGCTTGGCTGGCGGTGTGAGAGTAGTGACTTGCTGCTGGTCACTACACACACTGGTAGCCAAACGACAGTCCACGCAATCCGTCAGCTAGTTCGGTTGCTATGTCAGGCATGTGGGCATGGGAAAGTGATGGGCCCCTGAATAGCGCTGTCTGCTGGTGTGAGTGTTGTAATGTGATGGGCCCGCGGCTGGCGGTGTGAATGGTTTTATATGTGTTGCACGTATGAAAGGTGGATGAATGGCCTGTAAAGAGGTTGGTGCCTTGCTGTGGCTTTACAGCTCAAAGCTGTGAGTCAAGGGTTCAATGCATCGTCCTTTAAATCATTAACAGTGCATTTAATTTTTGTGAAATCTCTTGTTCATACAATTGTATATACGGAACCATCACTCACCCTTGTGCCAAATCCAACCAGTATGTATGTGTGCTTGAGGAATTGATGGTTGTGCAGTAAGATTTGTTTATACTGTCTTTCTCAAGCAGAGTGTCCCTTGTCTCTTTTTGTGAATGTTGTAATGTGTTGTTCCTTGCTGGTGGTGTGAATGGTCTTGTGTGTATCATGTACGAAAGGTTTGTGAATGGCCTGTAAAGCAGTTGGGGCCTTGCTGAGAGTCACTGGTCAGTTTTTTGTCCTTTTAATTATTCACAGTGTATTTCCTTTTTGTGAAATCTCTTGTTAATAAAATTTTATGTACTGGACCATCACTCGCCCTCATGCCAAATCCAACCGGTATGCGTGTGTGTTTGAGGAATATATGGTTGTGTAGTAATATTTGCCTTTTTTGTATCTCTGCCAAGGTGTACATTCCATCTAAGAAAAAACTACCAATTCTAGATATTCTCATAAACTAAACACCCATGGGAGAACATGGTGATGTCTCTCGTGGGGGTTCCAACAAGTTATCTTACCCACAATGCCCTGCAAACCTCAAAATGTGACTATCACATTTTCCATGCATTACTATGCCAAAATGTTCACGCTTCATAAAAAAACCACAAACTTCCACCCAGCGTTCCCCCAGGTCTCCCGATAAAAATGGTGCCTCACTCGCGTGGGCGGGTCAACTACCCGCGACAGGCAAGGGCCCAATACGTATTGAGGAGACATCAAAATTACCTATCACAAAACAACCTGGTTTTGCAAAGGGGGTCACCTGGGTTTCAGGCCCAGGCTCAGCGGCTATCTTAGAAAACTACCAAACCCACACATATTTTAAAACTAGACACCCGGGAAAGTCCTGCGAGATATGGCTTGCTTAGATCCCCCTTATTTTTCCTACCCAGAATCCCTTGAAAACCTCAAATTTAGCTGAAAAAACCCACATTTTCCAAATATTTTTGTGTGGAATCACCATGCCAGCATGAATAGGAAGAGTCAAAAACATAGGGATTAAGAGTATAGCACAGAAAATTCTAAGCGCTACATTTTTTTAAAAATAAGTTTTTAGCCAATTCTGCATTGGACACCCACACAAGTGCGATATCATTTTACTTGGGAGACTGAGGGGAACGCTGAGGGTAACTCTCTTTTCGATGGGGTGCCAGTGGAGTTCTCATAGGTGTTGGGCCAAGGTGTACATTCCATCTAAGAAAAACCTACCAATTCTAGATATTCTCATAAACTAAACACCCATGGGAGAACATGGTGATGTCTCTCGTGGGGGTTCCAACAAGTTATCTTACCCACAATGTCCTGCAAACCTCAAAATGTGACTGTCACATTTTCCATGCATTACTATGCCAAAATGTTCACGCTTCATAAAAAAACCACAAACTTCCACCCAGCGTTCCCCCAGGTCTCCCGATAAAAATGGTGCCTCACTCGCGTGGGCGGGTCAACTACCCGCGACAGGCAAGAGCCCAAAACGTATTGAGGAGACATCAAAATTACCTATCACAAAACAACCTGCTTTTGCAATGGGGGTCACCTGGGTTTCAGGCCCAGGCTCAGCGGCTATCTTAGAAAACTACCAAACCCACACATATTTTAAAACTAGACACCCGGGAAAGTCCTGCGAGATATGGCTTGCTTAGATCCCCCTTATTTTTCCTACCCAGAATCCCTTGAAAACCTCAAATTTAGCTGAAAAAACCTACATTTTCCAAATATTTTTGTGTGGAATCACCATGCCAGCATGAATAGGAAGAGTCAAAAACATAGGGATTAAGAGTATAGCACAGAAAATTCTAAGCGCTACATTTTTTTAAAAATAAGTTTTTAGCCAATTCTGCATTGGACACCCACACAAGTGCGATATCATTTTACTTGGGAGACTGAGGGGAACGCTGAGGGTAACTCTCTTTTCGATGGGGTGCCAGTGGAGTTCTCATAGGTGTTGGGTGAAGTGGTGTTGTTATGGGATGCAGAGGACAAGTCTAGTTGTGGCGTTCTGGATTGTTTGGAGTTTGAGGAGTAGAGATTTGTTTATTCTGACATAGAGGGCATTCCCATAACCCAGTCTGCTGGTTATGAGTGTGTGGGTGACGATCCTTCTGGGGGGGATCCATTTGAAGGTCAGCTAAAAACGTAATTAAACAATTAACATCTTTAACTATCAATTAATTAATTATCATGAATCATCAACTAATAATTTATTAATTCAAATAAATTGCTTCCCACACTTTTAGCAGCAACAGGCACAGGTAAGCGCGGGGGCCGGGTGGGAGAGGGGGGGAGTTGACAGATGACAGAATAGGTATAATTAAATAAATAAATAACACTAATCCATCTTTCGGCTTTCCGCCTGCGCCGCCCAACCACGTTTACCTGTGCTGACCACCGCTGCACCCTTTACAGCTATAACCACAAAACCCACTCCTAAAAACAATTACACAATTAACATAATTATCAATTAATTATTAATTAATATTAATTAACAACTAATTATTAATCAATTAAAAATAAATTAGTTCCCAACCTTTACCCTATAAACCACACAACCCACACATAAATGTTAGAAAATTAAAACCATAATTAACACAATGAAATATCAATTACATAAATATAATTAAATTTAAAAAAAGCATTAATTTATTATAATTAAATTACTTCCACCCTATTCCCCTATAAACCCACAATGGAAAACCACTACAGAGCTAAAAAAGACAACCATTGATTAAATTAATTTTACTTTCTGCTAAAAATATACCTCATATATTAAAAAACATAAACAACACTTATACACGAATTAAAAAACGATATTTTAAACAACTTGCAAACTATATTAATGACTTCTATATTTTTGAAAAATTATATTACTTACCTTCAAATCGATATTCTTGACATCGATATTTCCATGTCAAGATATTTTAAACACGATATTCTTGTAAATTATATTTATTATATATATTTGCAACTCGATATTTTGTCTAAATACCCCAGAGGGGACAGTGGTGGATGGTTTCCTGCAGGACAAGTCAACCGGACAGCTGCACGCCTTTCCCCCATTTCTGATGATTCCGAGAGTGTCAGTTCAATTGAGGCATCAGAATGCATTGCTGGTCTTAGTGACTCCGATTTGGTGGTCGCAGTGTGATGGTGAGCCTCAGCAAGGCCTACCAGTGCAAGGGATTCGCCCTTCTCTGCACAGAGTCCTCAGACCAATAGGAAGAGGTTGGCACAGAAACTGGAATAGAAAAGACAGAGTTTAATAAACCTCATGAGGTGGAACTACATTCACACAGCACCCTTTGGTAATGCATGAAGTAGCACACTGAATGGAAGGACCTTGGTCCTTTTATACCCACACAGGGGCTCAAATGAAGGAGGTACAAGTACAGAATGCTGGTTGTAAGTACATATAAGGTCATACAGAAAGTGTACAAGCAACAAATGGGAGGAGCTAACAGTTAGCTAATTCTGGTGGACACATCCTGACAGTTACAAGTTGAGGACAGCTGTAAGCTCAACTGAGCATGTGCGAAGCAGAAGAGGCTAAATATATCTCGTCTCTATCTCGTCTCTAAGCAGATTTCAAGAGCAGTTAACAGGGAGGTAGGACAGAGCACATGGCAGGCACATCAGTCAAGTTTATTTGTTTGATTACTTAAAATCTTACAAAAATGCTTAAAATATCACTAAGTATAAAAAATTTAAAACACTATATACATGATTTTTCTAATATCGCATAGTTAATAAAATACAAAAATGTTCTCTTTGAGTTTTTTACCAATAACACCTAAAAGTTTTACAAATGTAGAGTTCATAAATACGTCTTTAGGGTTTAGGCATGCCATTAAAGCTTGTCTACATGTCCTTATTCCACCAGCATTGAATAGTCTCTAAAGGGTGATTTTCCTTTCAACTTCTATTTCAGGACAAATAGATAGTAGATGTATAATATCCTCTTGCCCACATTTACATAACCTACATATAGTATTGTCCTCACTGCTCTTCCATGATGGTAGATGACATAAACCCGGCCATAATCCAAAACGAGCTCTGATAAAAATGTGTTTACTTTGCTGCGACCATGATGTTTCAAGATATTCTTGTGCTTGTTTTTTTTAAATGCATTTATAATTGGCCATGCGTGTCTTCTTTTTACAAATACCTCTTTGTCTTTTATCAGCGACAGTTCATTAGTCAGTTTGTTAATTGTTCTTTTGAAACTTTCCTGGGTAATTGTATTCTCCCATATTGGTATTACACCAAATTCTTCCTTTGCTTTATTTAGATAGGCCCAGGCTTGCAATTTCCGGTTGTCTTTGACTTCTTGCCATAGTACCTGGGACATTTGATTTCCAAGGTAATTTTTTAAACGATTCCATACTTTAAGAACTTGACCTTTTCTTGCATACAGCTGGTTATTTATCCCAAATTCCAACCTCACCTGTGCTTGCGAGGCATTATACGGTAGATGAAATAAGATCTTGTAGATTTTAGCAACTGCATTATTAATTACCTCCGCATCTTTCCCGTTTAATACTTCAGAGCCATATGTCAAGGTGGGTAATAATTTTGCTGATATGATCTTTAAGAAAGGGCCATAGGACAGTGCTGTTCATTTTTTTTGTATAATCCTAAATGCAGCAACCAAACTATTAGCTTTCCTAGTAATATCTTTTTTCTGCGGAAGAAAGTTGTCGCTGTCACTAAATATATCTCCGAGATACCGGTAGTAATCAACCTGTTCTAGTTGAGTTTGTTCCAGTATCCATTTGCATTTATTTTTTAATCTTCTATTTTTTGTAACTACCATTACTTTCATCTTTGTTTCGTTTATTACCATTTCATTTTCTTTTGCGTACATTGATATGCGATTGATTAATCTTTGCAGGCCCACTTTAGTTTGACTTAAAAGTACAACATCATCTGCGTACAACAGATTAGATATTTGTTTTCCAGCTAGCTTCGGTGGATGTGCATTGACTTAATTCAGTGCAATAGTGAGATCCGCTATAAACAGATTAAAAAGTAGTGGGGCAAGGACACAACCTTGCTTTAATACTCCCGTCGTGGACATTTTATTGGATAGTGTTCGACCATCACCAATTCTCACCCTGACCCAGTTGTCAGAGGACAATAATTGTATCAATTTTAGTAGTGTGTCTGGAATTCCTTGGTCCTTACGTTTTTTCCAGAGTAGGTACCTGTTCACGCATTTGAATGCTGATTTAAAATCGACAAAACAAAAGTAGAGGGGCTACTTAGCTAAAAGCGCCTTATCCATTAAAACTGATAGAATTAATATATTGGTGGAAGTTCCTAGAACTTTGATAAAACCAGTTTTATTTGGGGGTAATAACTGCTTCTCCTTAACCCAATCTGTTAAACTTGATAGTAATAGGCCCGCAAATAATTTTGCGTCAGTATCTTGGAGGGTAATCAGGCGATAGTTCTCTGGTAATTGCCAGTTTCCTTTTTTATAGATAGAAGATATTAATGATCCTCTCCAAGATATCGGTATTTGCCCAGATTGCATATCTTCATTAAAAACATTTGTCAAATATGTAGCCCATAAGTCTGGATCTTCCTTGTAGAGAGCAAACGGGATACCATTTGGTCCTGGTGCTCCATCTTTTTGTTTATTTATTAAGTCCGTTACTTGACTTTCTGTAATGACAATTTCCACATCAGATTCTAGGTCTGTTTTAATCATCATTGTCTGCTTGTCTTTCTGAATATTTAGTTCAGATACAGGGTCTATGGTCTTTTTGAGGAATACAAACCATTCATCTTCAGTTAAGGTGGATGCTACCACAGATTTATTGTGTCTGCTTAAACCAATATTAATTTTCCAAAACTCCCTTGGGTTTGCTTGATTACAAGCATGAAAGATTTTTGCCCATAATTCTTGCTGGATATTATTTTTTTCGTTCCAAAGTAATTTCCTCAAATTATTATTGGTACTTTTAAGTTGCATTTGTATTTCCTCATTATTTGGGTGCCTGGTTAGCTGCTTCCTCAGTCTATTACGGGTCTGCCTGACTTTTTTGATAACATGTGGGAGGTTAATGTTAGTATCCCTTTTGCTCATTTTGGTCGTTTTTTTTTTTTCTTCTCACAAGAAGTAACATCAAATGTTTGAACTATTTTCTGCGTGAAATAATCCACTGCTTAATTGCACACTGCGTAATATGTTCTTTGAAACATTCTTTAATTAATTCTTGTGCCTTTTCTTTCATATCGTCCTTATTATTAGTCTTCCATATGAGCTTCCTATAATTGGTGGTACAGGTCTGACCTTGTGTTGTTAAATAATTTTGATGTTTCGAACATGTCAGTTTTATTTGTAATATTTGTTGGCTATGATCGCTATCTAATACTTTCCTTAATCGATAGGAGACAATTTTATCAAAAATGTTTATAGATACCATTGTATAGTCTATTCTTGATTTAGACTTTTCTGTTTGAAATGACCAAGCTGCGGGTATATCAGTTGAAAACCTGACATTTAATATTCCTAGTCCCAGTGCTTCCACATTCATCAGTAATTTTCTTCCAATTGGATTATGCTTAGTATTTATTCGGGGATCCAATATTTGTTCAGGAATTACCCATTGGTGATTTTGGGACTGTATAAAATCATCCCGTATTAAATGTATTAACAGGTTTGTATTAAAATCACCTGTAACGATAAAATCAACAGTCGGCTCATCTATTATTTGTTCCAATAAAAATCCTGTTAGAGCTGCACTTATATCCTTCCTTGACGAGTGCTTAGGTGGAATATATATATATTAACTAATATTAACATTTTGGAGTTTTTGTTCCTCACTTGTTACATATTTCAATTTTACTGCTTGGATGTTAGAATTGTTCGTGACCAACTGCTCATGTTCAATTCTCAAATCAATCAAAATGAATATTGCCAAGCCTCCACATGGTCGGCCAAATTTGCAATATCTAATTGCAGGCACATAGTATCCTTTGTATCCTTGTAGCAGAAAGGGGTCAATTTCCCATGTCTCCTGCAGAAGTATGATTTGATAGAGGTTTGATAAAGTATCTATTTGAGCATTTTTTATCTATTTACATAATCCATTTATGTTCCATGAGCATACTCCTATTGGTAAATGATCCGCATTCACTTCTTCTATTTTATATTGTGATCTATCCTGTCACTGTTCATGTAATGCTGTCTGAATCCAATTTTCATTAATTTGTTTTATTTCTTCAACTTTTATTTCATCCATTGATTTTTCATCATCCCGATGTGTGTTACCCAAGGGATTTTTTAGTATCGAATACACTAAGTTGCTCTTTCTCCCTTTAAAGTTATTTGTGGAGGATTCTTCTTTTATAAACGGAGTCGGATAAACTTTGGGGCAGGTTGACTAATTTTTATCCCCCAGCTTCGAAAGACTTCTTGTTCATGCAGGATTTTATCCACTATGGAGTCTGTATTTACGGTTAGGAGTGTTAGTGGTTAGCTGCCTTCCGGGTTTTGTACAAACCCCACGGATTCAATGTATTTTGTTGTTACTTTTTCTAATGATGGTACTGCTTTCAGCAGCCGAAGAATATTATCTCTATTCAAAGTGTCATGGTTACCTCGTGAGTCATATAAAGGTGTAAGAATGATTTGTGCAGTCCTTTTCAGAAGTAACGATTCTTTCTTTTTATCATCACAAGTTTGATAGTCTTTATATATAATATGCTTATCTTGACCGATTCTTGTAATAACTAGGTCATCCTTCCTAGATTTGTTCCTGTTATAGTTGATCTTTTCTTTTGGTGTCGCTGAGTTAATCACAGATTCTTCTATCCGTTGTTCTTGCACATCTAGATATTCATTTTGTTGTATCAGACTCCTGTTTAATCTTGGAGGATTATTTTGATCTTGCTGAATTGTTCTCTGTACTCTTTGACCTGTATAGCTTTGATCTCCATTTAATGAGATTTTGGACTCTACAAAAGTCAGAGATTTCTTTTTTTCAATCGGGTTACTTTGAATATCACTTATAAGGCTCTTAATTACACATCCGTTTCCTTTATGCCCATGTGTTACTTTTTCCTCTTGGTCTTTCTTACCCTCAATTGTTTTAAGTCAACTTGTCGATCTGTATTGTCCGTTAACGTAGTTGTGATGGTTGTATGTGGTTTATAGTCTACCTGATATTTTCCCGACTTTGTAAATATATCGTAGTATTTTTCATTTTTTTCCACTGCTTTTGTTGACTGAATCCCAAGTACATCACTATTTTGTTTTCTTGGTCCCCCTTGACTTTGTCCTTCATTTATCCTATCTATAGGTTTTTCCAGTTTAGAATATGCTTTTACTATATTTTCCTTCTTTATCTTATTTCTCGCCTTGCAAATTTTTTTCCTTTGTCTCTTTGTTATTTCATAGACTTAACGATCTTCCTTGTCAGTTCCTTCTTTATTCTGCTGTATTAAGAAATCAGGCAGTGTTTCTTTATTATATAGCATATTTGTCTCTTCTTGTGTCTCTTGCATTGTTTCTGTTGTCAGTTCAATTACGACATTCGGGTCTATTCTATCTCCAACGTGATTCACTTTTTTTCCTTCTACAGGAGCAGATGGATTTTTATCCGAATAGCCCATCTCGTTTTTTTGATGTTCATGTTTATTACATGGAGAATAACACATCTCCTCTTTTTTGTTATCATATTTCTTGTGTACTAATGCCCACATGCATCAAACTGAATTGCATTCGCAAACGGTGCGAATCGCAAAATTCGGCCATTTGCGAATGCAATTCATTGATTTGGGATGCATCAACTGAGAAGTGCATTTTCGCAATTTTAGGAATCGCAAATGCCTTTGCGATTCCTTAAATTTTTCGCTAAAGTTGCGAATCGCATATTTTTGCGAAAAAATGCTATGCATGAAAATTCGCAATTTGCGATTTCTTAAGAAATCGCAAATTGGAATTCTTAAAATTAGAAGAAGTCAAACCTGGTGGTAATTTTCCTAACTTTGTCCAAAACAGGTGATACTCATCAGGACTGCATATAAGGGGCCTCAGAAAGCATCCAAATCTTTTCCAGGATGGCAGCACTTTTCTTTTTGGCACGCAGGCAGAGGTTGAGAGCAGCAGCAGGATGGAGGAGAAGGTTGATAGAGGAGAGAATATTCAGAGTGCGCATTACCTTACTAGGGCAGACTGAAGCAGAAATCTATGATAGGTATAGGCTCAATGCTCACTTAATTTTAGATTTAATTGATGAACTGGACCCAATATTGCAGGGGCAAACACGCAGGACACAAGCTATACCAACCCATGTCCAGGTATTGTGCTCACTGCATCTCCTTGCTTCTGGGTCATTTCAGGGTGTAATAGCTATTGCTGGTGGTGTCTCCCAGAGTTCACTTTCCATATTTTTTAATGCCTTTCTAAATGCCATGTTACAAAGAATAAGGCATCACATTAAGTTTCCTAGTACACAGCAGGATTTGTTGAAGACCAAGTTAGATTTCTATAACATGGCTCAATTCCCACATGTCATTGGCTGTGTAGATGGCACACATGTTACCATTTGCCCACCCTCTGAAAATGAATACATTTTTTGCAATAGGAAATGCTTCCATTCCTTTAATATTCAAGCAATTTGTAATGCAAAAACTATCATCACAGACTTAGTGGCAAGTTACCCTGGCAGTGCCCATGACTCCTACATTTTTAGACACAGTGCCATCCATGCACAACTGCTTGCTGGTGAATTTGGAGATGGATATTTGCTGGGTAAATTTTAATTTCTAATCCAAAAGACATCCTCCTTTAATGTAGACACATGTCATTTATGCATTTCATCTGTCATTATCATTTCTTCTAGGTGATAGTGCCTATGCAGTGAGGTCTTATATATTAACACCATATCTCAATCCAGCAACCAGGAAAGAGCAGCAGTATAACCATGCTCACATAACAACCCGCAATGTGATAGAGAGAACTTTTTGTGGAGCATTTCAATATCGCCCTGAAGTTTGTTGCAAAATAGTAGCTGCATGTGCAATGTTGCACAACTTAGCAACTGAAAGAGGCATAGAACTTAAAGAAGAAGATGTACTACCTCGAAATGACAATCAGCCTCAACAACCCCAACCAAGCATGCATGGACCAGAAGCAGCAGAGGGTAGAAGGAGAAGGGCAGAGATAACACAACATTACTTCTGTCAGTCAGTCAGTCAAAGAAACTTTATTCGGTTACTTAAAACCATAAAAGCAAAACACAATACACAATACCAAATTAAAAATTCAATTAAACATGTATGAAAAAGACATTACTACACCTTCATAAGAACACAGTAAAGATTTTTAAAATAAGTGTCTATCTCAGCAAATTTAGATGGTATCCAACAAAATTGTGCAAATGTCAAATTTGGTTATCCAGAGTAGCAGCCGTTCTTAATTTATTTTGTCTGGCAGCTGCTGCCAGAAAACAAGCTACCCCATATGTAATCTGTACCGAATTCAGCATCTGTAAATATAATAATGCTGGCCGTACCTGGACAAAATTCAAATCTTTCAGAATAGGTACCAGGAATTTTTTGCGAGCCACCAAGTAATGTTCACAGAGCATGACTAAGTGAAGGGTGTCCTGTGTAGAAAAACAATCGCAGGTACAAGGGGGTAAGTTTTCTGGTAAGCCCCACTTTGATTGTGAGCCAAGCACAAGGTGTATTAGGTTAAACCTGAACCTTATAAGTAAAAAGCGATGGTAAGGCTTGGTGACATATTTCAAATAAGGTTCCATGGCTAAAGTTGAGGAGAGTTGGAAAAGTGAACGTACCATTGGTTTACCTGGTTCAACCATTTCCCTTTCAGACTCCAACAGGTTTTGGAAATGCAGCTTGACCCACTTTACATCCTCTTTTTTTAGATTGTGTGGCAGAGAGTACATTTCTGGGCGCCCAAGCCTCGCGCATGCCGCTCTAACATACGCCAGCCACGGGATGTTATCGGCTTTATCCAGGGACATACAATCTTTGAGGATACAATGATTTAAACTGATTTCCTCGTTTGTCCAGGTTTTAACTCAGCATAACACTGGGGACATTTTTAAGAGGTCAGTAACATGGCCCAAGCCTATTTCATTATGTATTGTATGTATAGGAGACGATTTTGGGAGTGATAGTAAGGCTCGTATGAAGTTATTTTCTGCGATTTGGATACCTGGACTTGAGACATAGCCCCATATGGCAGCCCCATAGGAGGCAATTGCCAAACATTTGGCTTTATAGATGCGAGTCATGGCTTCCATGGGTCTTGAGCCCAATTTTTTGGAAAAATGCAGAAGGGCTGTAGTGGATCTGATGACTCCATTCTGTTTTAATCTCATTTGTGCGCCCCATGTTCCTTTCTCATCGAAGGTGACACCCAAATAACAAAAGAAAGGGACCCTGGAAATTGGTGAACTATTACAGCTGAAAGACCTGATCTTCGTATGTTTCTTTCGTGAACCAGTAACCATAACATGAGATTTGGCGGAGTTAATCTTAAGATCGAGTGCTTCCATAAAAAGGCCAAAATGATCTAATAGTTTTTGGAGGCCTGTGCCAGTCCGAGCTAAAAGGACGGCATCGTCCGCGTATAGGAGGACCGAAATAGGTACCCCCCCATACGAGGAATATCCGGGGTGACTGAGTTCAATGAATTCCCCAAGGAGTTGATGTACAGTGTAAAAAGGAGAGGTGCCAGAATGCAACGTTGTCTGACACCTCTCCTGGACTTAAACTTCGCTGTGCACCTTCCATCCCTGTTCACCCTAACAGAAGCAAACAAATTTAAATGGAGGTCGTGCAAAAAATTAACCAGAGTGGTGTCCAAACCCATATTACGCAAAATAGTCCACAGTTTTGAACGATTGACCAAATCAAAAGCGGATGATAAGTCCATAAATCCCAAATAAAGAAGTCCCCCCTTCACCACAGTATACTTGCTGATAATTAGGTGAAGGTTAAGACATTGGTCCATAGTCCCTCTATGTGCTCTGAAACCGTACTGTAAATCCGAGAGGATCCCGCTCTCTCCAAGCCAATCCCCGAGCCTTTGCAAGATGACTCTGCCCAGGATCTTGACGGCAGAGTCCAGCAAGGAGATTGGCCTGTAGCAAGCCGGGTCCCCCCTGTTCCCTTTCTTGAATATGGGCACAATAATAGAGGTGGACCAAGAAGAAGGAAAACCAGCTGTGGGTATTGCATTAAAAAGGTTCGTTAGTATCTTCGACCAAAATTGTGGGTATTGGATGTAGAGATCTGCGGGGACCACATCAGGGCCCGGGGCCTTGTGTTTACTTGTGTCTCTGATCGCCCTTTCAACCTCCATACTGCTGAATTCCATAACCAAGTTGGAAGATTTATGGGCTTTATCAGATGAACCAGATACTGTGGATTCGTAAATCTTTTCAAAGTGGCCTACCCATCTGCCATCTTCTATTACACAGTCCATGTCAGTTTTCCCATCATTGGTGAAAAAAGGTTGGTTCACAATGGCCCAGAACTTTTTGCTATCTCTCAATACGTCCGTAGATAATAGGCTTTCCCAAGCTTCCTCCTTAATTTGAGATTTGCGATTGAGAACTGCAGTTTTATAATCCTTCCTTAGATTGGCCACTAAAGTCCTGTCCCTGGGTTTTTGTTTTAGAGCTTTCATCAGGGCACTATGTTTCTGCGAGCATTCTTTGTTAAACCATTTCTGGGGTTTCTTGATCCTTTGCCCGGTGGGCCTTAACTCCAGGTTCTTGGCGATCCTTCCACATATCTCCTCATAGGCAACCACTACATCCGGACCTCGGGCAGTTGGATCCAGACATACTGCCATGTCAGCCTCGGACTCTTGAGCAAGTGAATGGAAGAATTGTTCAGGGACTATCTGTTCCCATTTTAGGCGCCTTCCCTGGTCTTTAGACATCAAATCCTTTGGGGCTGCCACGTCTGTTGGATTATGGGTCCGGAAACAATCTAGGTCCAACATCAAAAGAACAGGATTGTGATCACTGAAACTAGCAGTGACCACCATATACTCGCATACCTTTGCGAGGACCCCAGATGAAACAAAGATAAAATCAATAATAGTATTAGCATCTTTCCCCACGAAGGTTGGGTCTCTAGGGTCATTCTTGCTTTGAACCGATTCAAATAAATTTAAATTCGCCCAAAATGCTCAAGACACTCACCCTCAATTGTGTGCGCAAAGTGGGGAATGGCTTCCATCGGTAGGCCCCCATATCTATCGTTGAGGCAATCACCCTCACAGGGGTGAATATTAAAATCACCCAGTATTATCATCTCTGGGGGGGAGGTGCAGTCATATCTATAGGCTGACAAGAAATTTAATAAAGAAGTCAGATGTTCATTAGCACATGAAGACTCCCTAGAATTATAAAAATTAACTACTAAAAAAGTTTGGGAGCCAGGTAGGGTCCACTCCACGACTAGCGTATTCGCGGGTGCAGTTTCTATTTGTTTGAATGCCCCTACCAGATTCAAGGAACACAGTGTAAGTAAGCCTCCTTTTGCTCTTCCTCTTGCACTAGAAACTGCAGGGGTGAAAAAACTGCAAAAGCCATCTAGTGCAAAGTTTGTTGTGGTGTCCCAAGTTTCTTGCAATCCCACAATGTCGTATTGTTTTACAAACCCTTGCCATATAGGGTCTAGCGCCTTTGCATTTAGACCTGCCACATTTAAAGTAAGAAGTTTACAAAGCGCCAGAGGTGCGGTGGGGAGAATAGTTGTACTCCAGCTCTTTACCTCCAACGGACTGTCAACAGAAGTAGAAAGAAGTTTATCCGTGGTCGAAACCGGTATTGCCGCTTCCTTACAAGGGAAAGTTAAACTGGTCTGAGGTCCCATTCCCTTTGGGGAGCCCTGCATATGTCAGTCCACCCAGTCTGTATTTGAGAGGCATTCAAAACGATTCGCCATTGGAAAGTACAGAGCATTGGCTGGTCCATTTCGCTGTTGGGGGTAATGATATGGTTGAAAGAGATGCGAACCCAGAAAAGGGCCGCCTTGCGGTGGTCTGCCTCCTCTATTCCCAACCAAGTTCCATCCCCCGTCCCATTCCTCCTCCCAGCCAGGGGTTTGTGGAGCCCAGGGAAAATTGGATCTCTGTCTGGGTTTACGATCATGAGGGCCCTTAAGCCAACTCCATCGATTGTCGGCTTGATTTTGTGGGAGGTAAAAATATGAAAGAGGTCTAGCAGTTACTGTGCTCGCCTGATATCTCGGGGCCCTTCTGCTGCAAATAAATTCTACGACCTCAGTGTTCTCGAAGGTAACCACTACACAATCTCCTGGTAGATTGTTCCTATTATCTCCTACTCATGGGGCTCTCTCTATCATTAAAATGTTGCAGGGAATGTTTGGCGGAAGGGGATAGTTGTTGGCTAACCAATGGCATACTTTATTTTTTAGAGTCTGATACGACTCTTGTTCGGTTGCAGGGATTTCGGTGACCCCAGTAAGTATAACTACGTAAGGACAGGCATCAGGGGGCAGGTGGATATTTTTCCGAGCCTTACATTTAACTTTATCAAGTGCTTCAGGGATTACAGGTTGGGATAAACCATCCCTAGAAGCAGCCTGAGGAGTTGAATTGATTTTGGGGGGTATATGGACAGGATCGGTTTTCTTAGTTCCCTCTACTGTAGAGGGCTTATTGTTAGGGATAGTCTGGATTGAAGTATTACTACGATTCTTCGGCACCCCTTTATTAGTCTCCAATGTCTTGTTAGCGATCGCCTGGGGTTTTAGTGATTTAGTCTGATTGGTGGTCTGGACAGTTTTATTATTTAAGGAGAAACTGGGAGCGCTTATGTCCTTGTGAATGTTTTTTAGGACATTTTCAAGACAGCGTAGTCTAACCTCTATGGGTTCTAACAATGATTTCAACATGTTGAAAATCACGGATTTATTAATGGTTAAACCATCCTCCTCCTGTGATGGCGCTGTAGGAGGATTTCCAGCGTCTACACTAAACTGTAAGATTTCCTCCAGGCTTTGATCAATTAAGGTGTCGTCTGGTAGATTCAAGGGTAAACCAAGCTTGTTTGGAAGAGTCCCCCCTATTGAACTGGGTGGAGCATCTGGCAGCTTCTCACAATTAGGGTAAGTCAGGCCCTTCTTTCGTTTGGAAGTGGTTTGTTTGTTACCCTTCTGTTTCTGCTTGGGAATAGCCCCTTCAATCCTGCCCCTCTCAGTGTTAGCATCAGTAGTATCACAAGTGTTTGACTCTTGTGGTTGTGTTCCACTCTCTGTTAGGATATTAAGATTAGGTGAAGCCTCCAGGTCCTGGACAATGTCAATATTAGAGGCATCCAGGACCCCAATTTCACCGTGGCTATGTACTAGAGCCTGAGTTTCTGGCCGAGAAACAGTACTGGGTGTCTGGGCCTGTGCAATCAGGCCCAGTGATGAGCGTTTGGCCATGGCCAGGTCTTGTGATACTCTCCTGTCCATTAATGTAATTCCCTCGTCAATTAATGCATGTGTGCGGGTAATAAAGTCGTCCAGTGTCCCAGTAAGTTTTTTAGCGCTAGCAATGGCCATGCTTCTAGTTTTACGGGTGGACATAACCTGTATGCCCTGGGAGTTCAAAGCGCAAATAGGATAGATACGCTCGACCAAGGTCAGTGGCCCGGCCCGGCCTCCTCAGGCCTCTGAGGGCCACAGAGGGCCCGCCCTTTGCCCGGGCTTAGCCCCGGGCACTCCCGCGCGCTCCAGCGCAGCGGTGTTCGTCTCTACTTATGGGCGTCGATGGAGGAGATGGGATTGCGGGGCGGGGCGGTCAGGGAGAGCGGGCCAGGTGACTTGGCCTCGGGGTTGCCGGGACTCCTGGGAAAGTGAGTCCCGGTCCCCGCGTCGCAGCCCTGTCGCTCGCGCACTCACCCTGCAGAGGCCAACCCTTGGATGGGCAGACGAAGGCGAAGCGGGACCCGCGAAGCGGGTTTCGCGAGGTGCAGTACGATTCCTTCCCTTGGTGCAGCGGCAGTCAATCCCTCCTTATGGCAGCACGGTGAGAGTTCAATTAGCGTCTCAAACAGCAGCACAGGCGGAGTCCTTTTCTTCGGCAATGCGGGCGGGGCGGTCAGGGAGAGCGGGCCAGGTGACTTGGCCTCGGGGTTGCCGGGACTCCTGGGAAAGTGAGTCCCGGTCCCCGCGCTCGCAGCCCTGTCGCTCGCGCACTCACCCTGCAGAGGCCAACCCTTGGATGGGCAGACGAAGGCGAAGCGGGACCCGCGAAGCGGGTTCCGCGAGGTGCAGTAGGATTCCTTCCCTTGGTGCAGCGGCAGTCAATCCCTCCTTATGGCAGCACGGTGAGTGTTCAATTAGTGTCCCAAACAGCAGCACAGGCGGAGTCCTTTTCTTCGGCAATGCGGGGCGGGGCGGTCAGGGAGAGCGGGCCAGGAGACTTGGCCTCGGGGTTGCCGGGACTCCTGGGAAAGTGAGTCCCGGTCCCCGCGCTCGCAGCCCTGTCGCTCGCGCACTCACCCTGCAGAGGCCAACCCTTGGATGGGCAGACGAAGGCGAAGCGGGACCCGCGAAGCGGGTTCCGCGAGGTGCAGTAGGATTCCTTCCCTTGGTGCAGCGGCAGTCAATCCCTCCTTATGGCAGCACGGTGAGAGTTCAATTAGCGTCCCAAACAGCAGCACAGGCGGATTCCTTTTCTTCGGCAATGCGGGGCGGGGCGGTCAGGGAGAGCGGGCCAGGTGACTTGGCCTCGGGGTTGCTGGGACTCCTGGGAAAGTGAGTCCCAGTCCCCGCGCTCGCAGCCCTGTCGCTCGCGCACTCACCCTGCAGAGGCCAACCCTTGGATGGGCAGACGAAGGCGAAGCGGGACCCGCGAAGCGGGTTCCGCGAGGTGCAGTAGGATTCCTTCCCTTGGTGCAGCGGCAGTCAATCCCTCCTTATGGCAGCACGGTGAGAGTTCAATTAGCGTCCCAAACAGCAGCACAGGCGGTGTCCTTTTCTTCGGCAATGCGGGGCGGGGCGGTCAGGGAGAGCGGGCCAGGTGACTTGGCCTCGGGGTTGCCGGGACTCCTGGGAAACTGAGTCCCGGTCCCCGCGCTCGCAGCCCTGTCGCTCGCGCACTCACCCTGCAGAGGCCAACCCTTGGATGGGCAGACGAAGGCGAAGCGGGACCCGCGAAGCGGGTTCTGCGAGGTGCAGTAGGATTCCTTCCCTTGGTACAGCGGCAGTCAATCCCTCCTTCCCTGTTGGTCTTACTGTACAGCGGTCCCCCGCTCCACTGCACAAGGCCCGGGCTCTGCAGCACCAACCGCCGCCCGAAAGACACAACCAGCGAGACACAGAGGGGGAGAAAGATCATTCTGAACTTCTGAAAAAGGTAAGAAGTACACAAGGCAATCTGCTGCTTGAATGGAAATTATTTATTTCACAATGTAAACTTAAATGCATTTAAATCATGCAATCTGAATGGTTTTTCTTATACTTGTAAATGTTTTTGCATTCATGTCAGCAATAAATTAAATGATAATGAAATGATGTGGCCAAAATGGTAACAAAAATGTAACATCACAGGAAACATTATTTGTTATGCCCACGCACACCTAATGCCTTCCCTTTATTAATCAAATTGCCCATGGCCATCTTGCAGGAATTATTTTGTTTCCTGCTGCTACGCCGTGCCCCAGGTAAGCCATGGTCAAGTATGCCACTGACACTACTGCCAAATTCACTACCCTCCTTTTCAGTCTGCATATCAGGTGCAGCATCAATGTGTATTTTATCAACAGCGTCATGTAGTGTTCCCATTCCCCTGGCAATCTCTGTACAAATTTGCTTCATATTAAATTGCATGGAAACTGTCTGCTTGCAGAGTTGCGCCGTAAAGTTGGAGAGGCGATACATTCCCCTGGTATGACCCTGCATGCAGGTCATAGCTCTAAGGTGCCTTTCACCACTTCTCAGTTGCTGGGTCTGTACCACTGTGCACAATGTCTCCAAAGAATTTGCAATGCGGTCTAGCTTTTCTGAGGTTGAGTTATGCCCTTTCTCAATGACATTTGCAATTTTTTTAATACTGTTGTGCATGGCACCAATCTCTTTACTGATATTTCCAAGTTTTCCCTTAATAATTCTCATATCTTTGCCTTGTAGGCACTGAACTTTGAGGATTTTATCTTCCACAACACTACCAGTGCTGTTACCCTCTGCAGCTCTGCCAACATCTGATGGTTGTGACCGGCGCCTATAAAAGTGCTGAAGTCTCCTTCGCCTACTTTGCCTAGTGTTACTGGTTGCTGCAGTTTGAACAGTCTGCATGTCAGAGACATTTTCATTTGAACTTCATCTGAATCAGAGTGCTGCAGTTGGCGCACTCTGCGTTTTTGCCTTCTTTGAAAAAGGGATGTTGATGTAGTAGCAACATTTGCCTCTTCTGACTGTTGATCATCTTGATTGTTGTAATCTCTCAAGTCATGTTCTATAAGTTCTTGAAGTCTTTCTATGAGTAAGAAAGTGCAAACAGTATGTTACTTTTGAATTTGCACTGTTGTAAAATGTCTCTAAAAAAGGTTTTGTTTAAATAAAATCACATGTTGTCTGTCTACTTTGGTCTCAGTAATGACTACCATTAATTTAAAGTCAGTAGCTTTGGTATTCACTAATTTTCATATAAGTAAACTACATCTCCCATAATGCACTGCTTTCTGACTTACAACTGTTAATAACCAGATAGAAAAAACGAAATTGAACTAGTACAATACTGAAATGATATTCCAGCATGTTCAACAACATTGATAGCTCACATGCACTCTCATTGCACATTTAAGAATGAAAAAATAAAAAAAATCTTACCTTCAGAAGAGGTAGGAAGCACTGACGTATCAATATCAATCACTCCAACAACAGCCTCAGTTAAAAGTGTGCCTTCCACCATGTCTTCCATGGGGGGTATTGGGCCTATCCCTGGGGGGGCCACCATCAGTTCTTTTTGCTGTTTTAATCCTGGTTGCAATTTTCTCTTTGGCACGACTGCGCAGGTCATACCAGCGTTTTTGTAAGTTGTTTATGTCACGATGTGCAACACCCACAGCATTCACCTTTGCTTGGATAGCAAGCGAGAGATTCCTTTTCACTGCTTCAGGAACCCTCAAAGATTGTTTGCCAAAAAGTTGTTCCTCCCTCTCAGTGACCTCCTCAATAAGAATTTCCAGCTCCTGGTCACTGAATTTTATTTTTATGTTCCTGGCTTGCCCCTCTTCAACTGCATTTTCTTCAGCCATTTCTCCAAAGGATTCAGACACCCAGACTGCAGCACCTCCTCCAAGCAAGGCTCCAAACACCAACTGCCAAACCTCCAACTGAAACCAGGGAGCAGCTGTCTGTGATTACTCTACTAGCTTCCTGGCTGTTAACTTAATGATATTCATCATGTGTGCGTTTTCGCAAATAAGAATTCGCAAAAATCTTGCGATTCAGTAAAAATTGCGATTTTTACCGAATCGCAAAAAAATTGCGAAAAAATTGATGCATAGCAAATTGCGATTCCTTATTTGCGATTCCTTAAAATTCGCAAATAAGTAATCGCAATGTGTGACTTTGATGCATGTGCCCATAAGTCTTCTAATATGGTGTTTACTACATCCGAGATTGTTGAAAGTTCATTTATTATAGGTGCACATGAACAATCGAAATAGTTGGAAGCTGCTTCTTTTTGGGCTTTGTTTATTAGATTATTTAACTCAGCTAATTTTCAGTCTATTCCGGTGACTGCATTGGCCATGACTCCAAGTATTTCAATTTGGGTATCCATTTTGTTTGACTGGTATGTCAGTGCTTCTAATGTTAATATTGATGTTTGATAAAATATATCCCATGTAGATCCTAGATCTTGATTATCTGTATTTTTTGGTTTTTGATCGAATTGTTTTTTACTATTAGTAGCATGGGTATTAATATCAATTTCATCAGTATGTTGATTTCCATCTGAATTTTAAATTTTAGCCGAGTTATTATCTCTACCTGTACAATCTGCTTTGAGTTCACCTTGGTCTCTACTTCCCATGTTTTTTTCCTTAATATTCCTTACTTTTATTTAGTTTGGAGTGTCACAATCCAGATTTTCATAAATCAATTCCGTTTCTTTTTCCCTAGTTTTGAAATGATTTGGAGTGATACAATCCAGATTTTCATATATCAATTCCATGTCTTTTTCACCACTTTTTCTTATTGACGTAGTTGCCACTAAGGCCGTATTCATTGTACCACTATTATGTGCATTGACTAGTTCTGTTTTTTTCTTTATTTCAACTTTAACTTCTATTGGTATTGGAACTTCTGCAGTTATTGAGCCCATAAAGTTTTTGACTTGTGATTGATTTTGTATTGATGTTTCCATCTCATTCTTGTCCATAATCATTCCTTCCATTTGAGTTAGCAGTACTGGGCTTTGTGCTTCTAGTTCCCCTCTTTGATCCGTTGTTTTGCACATTGAGTCTTTATTTTGCGTATTGCTAATGTAGTGATATCCCCGGTCCGAGTCGAGTATTTGTGTTTTTTTTTCAAAAATGTTTGTTGGTTTGAGTGGAATCTGTAGCTGCTTTTTGTCTACATCTGATTCCATTGGCATAAGTGCTCCTGTTGGATCTATCAAAAAATCGAATTTCTGTGGATTTTTTGTCGATCTTTCGAACATCCGTGCTATTGGTGAGATTAAAGTTTGGTTTGATCCTTTTATCTGTGCTTTTGCCTTTTTTAGCACCTTAGGTGCTTGGGTTTTACGTGCCCGTCTTGTCTGGGGCCCCCCAGTTCTTTCTTTTTTTCCCTGAGCGCATTTCCAGTGTATTGCTTGTTTGTTCGTTTGTATTAAGATCAGTTATAATTTAGTACTTTGTATCACTAATGTATTCAAGATATGCAAGTGTGTATCGCAGTAGTAAATGTCAAATATAATAACAGCCGTAATAATGATGAATAACAACTTTTTTTTTTTTAACAGCTCAGCTATACACCGTCAGCTTTCTCCAGTTTGGGTGCCACTACAGCTAATCCTTATTTGCACTGCACTCCGATGGTTCTGGCGGTGTTCTGCCACAGCTCTATCACAATTCGGGCACTCTAATATTCCACAACTCCTACCACATCACAGGTCACACCTCCTTCTTCCTTAAAGGGCCTTCCTTTTCTTAACCACGCTTAAATTTTACCTAATTTTATCTCGTGTCTCAAATCACCTCACAACCTCACCAGTCACCAACCTCTGTAAATCTATGAATCCCCCAGCGCTGTGCCCTAAGGCCCTAATGCTCCTCCTGAACCCTACCGTACAGGTCTCTCAGGCTCTCCGCAGCTACCGTGACCAGCTAAACCAATCACGGCTCCAGCCGCTCTTGCTGCAGCCCAGGTTCAGCTCACCACAGAGGCTCCAGACTCCAACGGATAAGGCTAAGGTGAGGTCTTACTGTTACTGTGGTCTCTTATACACCGTGCTGCTTCTGGAAACCACAAGCCGCTCCAGACTGCGAGGCACTGCAAGCTCCAAGAAATACCAATCCTTGCTAGCCCCCCCCACGTAACTAGAGGGTACGGGGTTAAAATAAAGAGCACGGCAGCTGAAACGGAGGCCCTGCCTGCTACAATGTATGTAATTACAGGACCCAAATCTAAGTTAGTGCTGCTTTTCACGTCTCACAGCAGTTTTTCCCCCACTCCACTGCTTCACCTTTTTCCACTGACCACTCACTGGCCAGCTATCCCAATTGTTAGTTCTCACCAGTTTATCGGTTCACCCAATATTTTCCACCATCCACCACACTCCCCCTGATAACCCTCCACTCACGTTAGCAGGGTAGGTACTTCGGCGTGTCTAGCCGGGTTGCAGTCGGCAATCAATAGGTGAGAAATCCCGGCAAATAAGGTAACAGGGCAAGCAGTGAGGGGTGAACGCTGAGGGTCAGGGCAGCCCTGTGGCAGGCGCCCTCCGCGTCTTTCTTCTCCTCCCTTTCCCCTCTTCAGCTCCTCAGCCCAGCTCCTTGATGTTACGAAGCGAGTAGCGGGGGGGCTGATAGCCGGGGGCTGTGAATCGGGGGCCAGAAGCTGAAGCAGCACGGAAAGCAACCCGGGAGACGCGAGTCGCGCGTCTCTCTTCCTCTCCGTTTCTCCCTCCTCGGCTGCTCAGGGATGCAATGAATACGCGGCATGCACATGGCAAGCACATGGCAAACAAATTGGCTGCCAGAAATACAAAATGGATTCCGCAAAATGGACAAGATAGTCTCTAAATACAAGATGTCTTCTGCTAATGCTTAACCTAATCGCTGCTAAATTACAACAGCAGGCATGGTTTCCAATGCAGATGGAGTCATCGGGGGACCTGTCAATAGAAATGCCATTCTTCCATTCCATCCTGCAGGGACACCTAGGATGCCTGCACCGATTAGCTCTGCAGGGTTATCTCAGACACATGGCATGGAGGGTTTCCGGTGGCGTTGGGAAAACAACCAGCTTTCAGAGCATGCTGCAATTTTCATACAGCAGGCTTGGGCTCAAGGACCATCAAAAGATACTGATCAACATGGAGGAGATGGAATCACTGGTGTTTGGGACATGTGAATCCCTTGGGATAAAGGTTTCAGATATTCAGACTTTTCTGACGGAACTGGCCCAATCGAGTCTAGCCTACTGCACAGTAAACTCCTTTGGATCGGTCACATCGGCAAGCGATCCCCTCTATTAATGATGTTCGGGCGAGAGAACATCCCTGGATTTGTAAGTTGATGAAAGGGATCAGATTAAAAAAAACACTAGCACCTAGATGTTCCAGTTTATGGGATGTTATTACTGTATTAAGATTCCTGATGGGTTGGTTAGACAACCAGTATCTCTCACTGAAGGAGTTATCGGCCAAGCTGGCAGAGCTTTTGTGTCCGAGTTTCAAATGTTAGAGCATTGGATGTCTTGGCTAGGGTTTTCAGTCCAGAGGGTGTGACATTTACCATCTCTGGCATAATGAAGACGATAACCAGGTTGGTATCCTAGCCTGCTTTTAATGACATGCCCAAACTTTGTGGGGTCAGGCGTATCAAAGCATAAGTCGAAATGAAGGCAGAGGTAAGGCTGGCAGGGGAGGAACAGCTTCTCATTGCAATAAAGAAACCATTGAAGGCAGTATCCACTGCTTCTATTAAAAGGTGGGTAAAGTCTGTGGATCATGATGGAGGTAGCCATAGACGTCCAAAAGTTTGATGGCAGATTAGAAGATATTACAAAACACTGCAGATTGGTCATCCGAGTCCACTTCTAAGACATTTCACTTCAAACCCATTTCAGACGCAGTGACTTTGGCAGAAGTAAGCTTTAAACATGCATAATCCTTGACCCTGGTCCTGACATAGATTGAAAAATGTCATAGCTAATGAGAGGGAAAGATTCAATTCTATAAAAGACATATAGGTGAAGATTATCCCACCTAGAGATCTGCAGTAGACAGACCTTTTACCCAACCAAGATCATTATGATTAGCAGTAAGTAGCTCTTGGTAACAAGGAGGATTGTTCTGGTAGGTGACTGATAACAACTGTAGGTGCTGGTATATTATATCTACATATGTAAACTGTTTTCCTTTTTGTAGAATCGTACAAACTAAGCATGGGCGAATTTTGCGAATTCGCGGTTCGCGAATTTGCGTATTCACGAACTCGCAATCAGCAAAATCCGTGAATTTGTGCGAATTTGCGAATTTGCTGTTTTTGCCAGTTCGCGGGGGTTTTGTACAAGTTCGGGAACGCAAACTTACTTGTGTGGTCACAACGGTCGCGACCATGTTGTTTCTACGTGTCCAGCCTGTTTGCGACCCTGTGGTTCATTGCGGCCACCCTCCGGTTCATCACTGCCACCCTCTGGTTCACCAATGCCACCCTCTGGATCATCACTGTCCCCCTCTGGTTTATCACAGCACCCTCTGGTTCATCACTGTCCCCCTCTGGTTTATCACAGCACCCTCTGGTTCATCACTGCCACCCTCCGGTTCATCACTGCCATCCTCTGGTTCATCCCTGCCACCCTCTGGATCATCACTGCCACCCCCTGCTTCACCAGTGCCACCCTCTGGTTCATCACTGCCACCCTCTGGTTTATCACAGCACCCTCTGGTTCATCACTGCCACCCTCTGGTTGATCACTGCCACCCTCTGGCTCAAGGCTGTGGATTGGGGCAGGGAGGTTGAATGAAACTGGACACTGCCTGGGGCACACAAGGTGTCCCATGCAAAGTCCAGTTCAAACCAGTACTGGGGCTCTCCAGCCCCAGCTCTGGCATGAAACTGGACAAAGTGAAAGGGGTGTAAACACCCCCTTACTGGGTCCCACCCATAGGAGGGACCTAGCAGGAGATCCAGCCCCTAGATTTGGAATAAAGGTAGGAGCTGTGCCAATGCAAACCAGATCATCCTGACTGAAACTTTGAAATGAAACTCTGGACCCTTCGACATCCCACTTGACGTGGAAGACTGAAGAATCTCCTTTGTGGTCAAGGAGTGGCCACCCTGTGCAAGCAGGCACCATCAGTGCATCAAGACTTTCTTTGCCGTTGCTCCCGCCAGAGCTCGAACAACAGAGATCGACAAGACCCAGACTCCCAGATATCCAACAGCCCGATCCACAGTCCTGGCAAAGCTGAGACCCGTGGAGGCGACGAGGGACGTGGGACCGGCCATCTTGAAGAGTCAACAAAGTGCTTCCTGTGCAGCTCCAGAGGCACCCTAGATGCTGTGCTTTGGGGTTTGAGAAGCCCCAGACCCAAGCAGCCTGTGCTTTAAAGATCACCCCTCCACACTCACCGAGTGCTGCGTGGGGCCCTTTTGCACTTTTCCTGCTTGACATGTTGTCCTGTCACTTGCCTGTTGGCTAGTGTCCTCTGTGACGACGATCCATCAAAACTACACTGCTGGTCTGGTTGCTCAAGACTGGCCCTAGCTCCCCTGAAAAGGAGCCATTGATCTGACCTTCCCGGTCTGATCCAGAAGACATCTTCGAGTCCTGCTTGGGTTGCATTTGCCAAGGTTTGGTGACTCCAATTCGAGAACCGACACCGCCGACAGCAAGAGCCTTTGTGGGACAGCTCGTGTCCACCAGCTGGTCATCTTCGATCCTTCCTGGTCCACGTGGCAGTGGAGACAAACTACTCGACAGTACCTGATCGCAACCCGACACTGCCTGGTTCCGTCCTGGTTCCATCCCGGTCACTGGCTAGTGACCTAGACTCTGTCCCCTCTGCTTTCAGGTACTCTACATCTTCGATCCACCCTTGGATCCAACCGGACTCTTCTCTCCTGGCCGCCTGCAGCATCTTTACCTCCAGGCTCCATAAAACTCCACGAAGAAACCCAGCGCCCTTTGGCACCTATGCACCCACTTCCTGTGGGTGATTTAACGAGATTACACCGGTGCTCCTATAGTGGGTTACACCTCTAGTGTCCTACTTTTTAGTGGCTAAGTTCTAGTCCAGTCGGAAGACTCCTAAACCTATAACTTTCTGATTTTTACGCACCATTGACTTGTATGGTAAACGCGATTGCCTATAGACACTGCACCCGCATCCTGTGGGCCTCCTATGTCCTAACCTTTGTTAGTCCAGTGTAGGCCCAGCGATTCCCTAGGCCCTAGGCCTGTTCATTGTTCGTGACGTGGTACTTATACCACTTTCTTAATATATGGTTTGAGTGGCCACCCTGCCTATCCATAATTGTGCATCTTATTGTATGTTATACTGTGTTCTTTGTTTAACGCTTGTGCTCCTGTGCTCATAAAGAGTCAAGGAGATTATTCTAGAAATGAATACATATATTTTATAATATATAATTTGTGTGGTGTCCTTTCATTTGGGATTTAAAGGATTGCATATGGTAAACCAGCTGGCTTCACATGCCCTCTTGAGTTTAGCCTAAGACTGCTTTTGTCCATGCTACCACTAGGATAGCTGGTCTATAAGGTTGACTTACAACCAATCACCATAAGGTTCGTTTGGACTGGTGCAAGGTGCTCACTAGAATAGTGATCATCATATACCAGGCCAACTTCTTACACACAGCACCCTCTGGTTCGCCACTGCCACCCTCTGGTTGATCACTGCCATCCTCTGGTTCATCCCTGCCACCCTCTGGTTCATCACTGCCACCCTCTGGTTTGCCACTGCCACCCTCTGGAACATCACTGTCCCCCTCTGGTTTATCACAGCACCCTCTGGTTCATCACTGCCACCCTCTGGTTGATCACTGCCATCCTCTGGTTCATCCCTGCCACCCTCTGGTTCATCACTGCCACCCTCTGGTTTGCCACTGCCACCCTCTGGATCATCACTGTCCCCCTCTGGTTCAAGGCTGCCACCCTCGGGTTCATCACTGCCACCCTCTGGTCCCTCACTGTCCCCCTCTGGTTTATCACAGCACCCTCTGGTTCACCACTACCACCCTCTTGTTCACCACTGTAGATTATGGGGGGAAAGCAAAGCACACCTTCCCAGCCTCAACTGAGATGAATTATTTTGGGGCTGGTTAATGTGTCACTGAATTTGTGCTTCAAGTCTGGCACCTGCTTCCTTAGCTGTAAGACCTTCCTGTTGCAGTTATTTTTGTTACAGGAGCATTGTGCCATACTTGTAACTATTCTCTGACCCTGCTTTGAGGGTAAGAGCAGGGTCAGAGAATAGTTGAAAGTAGGCAACTGAACTCTGGAGGGGCCCCTCAGGAAGCACTACAGGGAATGGTTACAAATTAGTTTGAACTTTTGCACCTGCTAAGTGCTTTCAGTTTTCCAAAAATTTGTTTTTCTTCCATTTCGCGAGATTTGCGGGACGCGAAATCGAACTTACAATCCGCAAATTTGTGCGAATTTGCTGATTTCTCTTTTTTTTGCATGTTCGGGCGTTTTTTCTTTTTTTTTGCGTGTTCGGGCGGTTTATTGCTTATTCGCGGGCCACTTGCAGCGCACCGACCCCGAGGTTGCCCATGAGGTCATGTACGGGCGCGGCCATCTTGTTTGCGTGACGTGTTTCCGTTTCTGGGCGCTCGTTGCAAGTTCGCGTCGTATACGGCGCGCGATTACGTATTCGTGGGCATTTTTGCGTGCTCGCGGAGGAAATATCGCGCGAACTTACCCATGCGGTCCTCTATGGGCGCGGCCATCTTGTTTTTCATTCACTGCTATGGTTTTGGGCATGCTACCTTTCTATCCACCTTACATCTTTGCAATCCTATGTTTTTCTGAACTTTTTTTGGTTTTTTTTTGCTTATTATCTCTCTCTTCAATTTCCTACATCTATATTTTGTGCTTTTTTTAACTTTTTGTTACTTTATTACCTACTTTATTTCTTTTGCTCTCTCTCTTATTTTTTTCACACCTATTCTTCTTTCCTTCTTCTTGTGCCCAGGACCATGGCTAAGGGAGGCGACAAGGGCAAGGGGAAGGGCCCAGCCCCACGTACCCGGCTCCCTTGCGGGCGTTGGAGAGGGGAGGAAGTGCAGCCCAGGGAGATCTTTTCTGCGGTGGAGGTGGCCGCCCTGCTGGTTTTTGTCCAGGTCCACCTCTCTAAGACCGTGGCAGCAGGTGGGCGGATTGCTTCCAGTTACGGCCTCCGGGAGCGTCGCCAGCTGTGGGTGAAGGTGTGCCGGCGCATGTATAAGGAGTCTGGGGTCAGGCGCACCTACCACCAAGTGACGCACCGGTGGACTTACATCTTGGACCGGGAGCATGACATGCTCGACCTGCTTGGTGTGGAGATCCCTGGGCTTGGTAAGTAGCTATTTAATAACTATTTTTTTTCCTTCTGCTCTGTTATATTGCTAATCTATTTTTTTCCTGAAGAGTACGAATGCTGCTGATTAGATTACATTGCAGGTAAATTAATGTTTAAATAGCTTCTGTCATTGCAGGTGCTCGCCTGGTTATTGGCGTTGCTACTATGCTTACTTGTTTGCAACTTTTTAGTCATTTGAGAGCATTACTACGTAATGCTAGAGACAGTAGACTCAAGTCTAGTCCTTCTTTGTACTCCTGCTGCTGCCACTTTGAAGAGATAGTGGTGGATTGATACATTGAGTATACTATTTATTACTTGTTCTAGGACATTTGTTAGTGGTCTGCAATCATGATGACGTACTGTGTCTGTCACGCGATGTCTCGTGCTGCTGAGTGATGGCAGTCGTAGTAGAACCTTTTTGTTGTTGATGTAGTTAGTGAATTACATAACTTTCCTATTAGACGGTCTGCGAATCCTGCAATACTGTACTACTATCCTCTTAGTTGAGCAGATCAGATGCAATTGGTGTTAATTTGTTTCCCCGACATAATTTTAGATTGAGTACAAAGAAATCAAATATTTCCCAAAAAACAATCATCCATGTTGTGTTTCTTTATTTCATGATCACCAGCAACTCCCAGGGGCAAGGCGACGGCTGCGACAGAGACTCCCGTGGCAGAAGTTGGACAGGAGCAGTCCCTTCCAGGCTCTTCTGCTGGCCCCAGTAAGTTGTCTTATTGTTATCTTAATACTTATACTTCCCTAACTTTTACAGCTCCTATTTATTATAAACGGGTTCCTAATAATTCTATGTTTTACAAAATAGTCTTGGATCTTCTTCTAATGTAGACTACTTTCTACATTCTTATCCTGCCTCTACCATCACTCTCTGTGCTACTACTATTTACAATTATGAGTCAGTCTGTGTAGGTAGCTAATCTTGCCCATTCGGCAAACGGTGTGAAACAAAACTCTGATACAGCAATAGCTCTAGGCACTGAGTGTAGTCCTCTGGGTTGCCCTTGCTGTCTATTCCAGTCTTCTTAATGTAAGTGCTTTGACAATTTGCAACAACAAAATGTAATTGTTTACACCAAGTAAAAGGTAGCAGTGTCCTTTTTGATTTGAGAGGAGCACATCCCATACCGCTAGTGTTTCAGGGACTATTCTGCACACAAAGAAGTATGGACAAGATGATAGGTGCAGTTCGTCTTTCGACATACCTCAGTCCGAACAGAAGTTGAACCCCCAATCCCCTGACCGACTATCTAGAATTTCTGACCAGAGATTTTTACGACCCAGAAGAACAGAAGAAGACTACCTCCGAGTCCCGGCCTATCTGAGTCACTGAAACAGGACTGCCAAGTGCAGTAGTTCAAACCTTTCCGCTCACTCACTCGTTAACAAAAACCACACAGTGTTTGTTAGTTTTAAAGTTTTATTTTCAATTAAGAAATGAAACACTATTTCTTTATTTTTAATAGCGTAGTATTCTGATGGATGAAGATGACGTTAAAGTTGCAACAACATTCCCATGAATGAAATTAGTATGACTCAAAATTAATAATAGTTAACAGACACATGAAATTATTAGAATAACTGTGCGGGAGCCACCACCTTCTTTAAAGTACTTAAAGTACTGCTGGTAATGACTTACTAGTAGTTGGAGAATTGTCTGGCAGAAGGGCAATGGAATCTTCTTTCTGTACTGAGAAAAATGGTGCCCGTTAAGCAAGCATTCATCAGCTGTCATAAGAACAAGTGAAGCATTTAATGGAATAGGCATATAAAAGGTTAACACCCTCCCCAAAACCGTTACTTTTTTTCAATCCCAGTAATAAAAAAAATGTGTTATGTAACATTTTCTTCCGTTACGAGACAAAATAGGGGGTTGTGTATGGCATCTGAAAATATGACATGTTTTTCCTAGACGTCACAACATCTGACGCGGCACAGATGACAACCAGTGCCGGGGCCAGCAGTGCGGAGGGGTCCACTCAGGATGCGGCGGCGCCAACAGGAGGAGCTGGGGAAGAAGACTCAGCGGCGGCGGACGGTGGTAAGTAATTATACTCCTTACTTATTGAAATTTTTTTGAGTAGCCTCGCAAAGGAGTGTATGATGTACTGTACAGTAGTACACAGTACACTAGAATAAGTACACTGTACTGTCACGAACATTTACTAATTTAGAACTACTTTTTGGGCTATCACGGAGAAGACAGTCAACCTTGACTTTTAATAGCATTAGCTGCGGTACTACTCTGGTAACCAATGGCCCCCTCTATTTCACTTCAACTCAGCTGGCAAATTTTTATTGTGATTTGTGAAGCCAAGACATATCAGATGAAGTTTAGGGATGTGAAGAACGAAAAGTTAAAGAAGGGTGAAACGAAGGACGAGCGAGTCTTAATATTTATGACTGTAAAGAATGGTTTTGTTGAATGCAATTCAACATAAGAAGACAGCGCTTTCCAAAATATAATGAAAAGGGTGTTAGTTGGTTTTTGACAAAAATAAGTTTTGGTACATTTGAGACATCAAGAAGAATCATAGACGTACTTTTGAAGCCTGGATGTTATCTTCTTTATCCTCCTCGTCGATAGCAGAGGTGTATGATGTAGTAGAGCAGACGCTGAGTGGAAGAAGTATGGCCAGTGGCAGTGCCACCCCTATAGAAAAGTAAGACATTCAGATCCCCACTTGCATGTACTGGTTAAAGTAGTGCGAGTCTGCATCATCATGGCCTGTGTCTGTATTTCTTGGGTGAAAGCAGAGTGAGCTGCCATTATGGCGGCGAGCACAAGTTCACGTACCAGTGATTTCTTTTGCAACCCAAGAGAAAAAAAAGTAAAAAAAGGACTTTTTTTAGTACTCTCTGACTATGTATGTAGTAGTGAGTCCACCCATAGTGCTGCTAGTGGAATTCCTGAAACTCCCAGTAATGTCACAGGCTTACAAAGACGGCGGAAAGATACATGCCAAAATGTTATACTGTTACAACAGGTATTTGTGCACACGTCGCCTTTTACAGAGTAAATGCTGTAGGTAATCAAACAACACAACCAATAGACAAACAATGTGGAAGTAGTCTTGATAGAAGTTTTTCTTCAAATCAGATTTTATCCACCACGCCCAGCCAACACGTGTTTTGTCAGGGCTAGTAGCCCGCGACTTCATCAGGGCTCCCACGGGCAGCGGTTCCAAAGCTATTGCCACAATGGCTAGGTGCTCTCAGCTGCTTCCGATTCCGACCCGGCTACCGGGTACTGTGGAGGTTCTCGCTGATTCGTCTCAGCCGTCTCAGCTTTACAGCGTCTCCGCGTGTAAACTGTAAATGACTTCCGGATTTACACGCGGAGACGCTGGAAAGCAGTATAGCTTAACCTGCCGCTCACACGGATACTCCTATGGTGTGTCGCATCTTTGATATTAACCATCACACGGACGGCTGAGACGAATCAGCGAGAACCTCGACAGTACCCGGTAGCCGGGTCGGAATTAGAACTGGCTGAGAGCACCTAGCCATTGTGGCAATAGCTTTGGAACCGCTGCCCGCGGGAGCCCTGATGAAGTCGCGGGCTACTAGCCCTGACGAAACACGTGTTGGCTGGGCGTGGTAGATAAAATCTGAATTGAAGAAAAACTTCTATCAAGACTACTTCCACATTGTTTGTCTATTGGTTGTGTTGTTTGATTACCAACAGCATTTACTCTGTAAAAGGCGACGTGTGCACAGATACCTGCTGTATCAATTATGTTTGGATCTTGGTCCTAATTGGAGGTTTAGGTTCTTCCTCCTATCTGGGGCACCCTCAAAATAGTGGTTAGAAATTATAAATAACGTCACATACGGGAGGCGCCAGTTGTGGATCGACAATCAAAAAAAACCTGGTCCGTTATCTTCAAAATGTTATACTGTGTTTGCTACTTGCTGGTATTACTGATGCTGGTGTTACTGAGTGTCAACTTTCTGTTGAATTATTTTGACTTTATGTTAAAGACTATTGGCTACAGTATTTTTCTTTCTTTTTTCATAGATGCTACTCCAAAAAAGCTCACCCGTAAGGAGATGGCTGTCCGGGCCAGGGCCCGTAAGCTGGAGGCTATTTGTGTCGAGTATCGACGGTTGTGGGCTTGGGAGCTTGAGGAGGAAACTACAACAACCTCCAGTACATCCTCCTCCACTGCCCCCGGGTCCACCAGCCACAAGCCTCCAGCCAAACGGAGCCGTGGCCCGACAGCCTCCCGCCGCTGCCGCACAGCAGCAAAAACAACAGCTGCCCCCCCCCCAGAGCCTGGATGGTACGCCAGCGCCGCCTCCGAAAGCGAGTGGACTACCTGGAGCGGTTGGCCGAAAAACATCAGCGCCAGCTCCGGGACCTCCGCAAAGAGCTGTGGGACATGCAGCACCAGCTGTCCAAACGCCACCGGAGGAAGTGACTGTCCCTTGTCCCTTTTTTAAAGACTGTTGGGGGGGGGGGTGGGAATTGGGTTTTTGGGAAAGGGTACTTTTTGATTTTTGGACATTGGTTTGGTTAGGGAGGGGGGTGAGTTGGGGTCATTCTATTTTTGTGACGACAACAACAGCCATAATTTATATTTCTTAATAATTATATTTTTCATTCAAAATCACAGTATACGCCCTCATATTATTTTGTGTGGGGGTTGGCGGTGGTTACTGGACGTTTGGTTTTTCAAACTTACCAGCATGAATGAAACATCTTGTCCTGAAATGTACCAAAATGCAAGTAACCGAGTTAGTCAATTCAGTAGCCCTACTACTGTACTTTACTAGTAGCACTGTTAGTCTCTGCTCTCCTCCAAACTTAGTCCTAGCCCATTATTCTACTACCTCCCCAATATGATTATCTTACCTGTGATTTTCGAATCACGGTTGGTGAATAAGGTTGGTTGTTGACTTGAATCCTCGACGGATGCAATATCATTGTTGTGCTGGTAGCAGTAGTGGTACACACTGGCAGTATCACCATATGAAAAAAGAGGAAATTAAACATTGAGTGGCCTGAGCGTAGCATTAGAAACAGTACAATAGATAGTACGGTACAGAGCAGTGCCCTAGCCTAAGCAGTGCCAACGTAAGGTAAGCATTAATCATTTCATTGTTGTTACCGTCGTGTAGGAGGAGGATGTTCTTATCAATCCACGATGGCGCACATGAACTTCTGGTTGCTTTGACCTTATCCTCCCCAGCAAGTGTGTGGAATTTATTGTTGTTGTCAGTCACACCTCAATTAAATACCACACAGCCTGGGGGAAGAGGGTTAGGGTTTGAAAATTGGATGGGAATGGGGGTTTTTGGGAAAGTTTGGTAGAGAGGAAAAAAAACACAGCATGGACAGTCAAACAACAAATGAAGAGAAACAAATCTTTGGATTAGAAAATATTGATTAATCTTGAAAGGGACATAAAGGAAGTGCACTACTGCATGCCATAAGTAGTAAATGGATGGTTAGGTTACTGAAAAGTAGTACTACTACTTACTGCAACTTTCTAGTAACTACGAAGAAACAAGTTGACAGTACAGGGATGCAGTCATTACGCAATTTCACTTGCCTCTCTGCCCTCAGAGAGAATAAACACTTAGAACATTAAGTTAGTGTTAAACATAGCAAAGATGTATCTAATTGCTGGAGGGAGGGATGAATTTGAAGCAGAGATCAAACAAACGCACAGAGTCACACTCGTAGAAGTAAGTTCAAGTTCACAACAATATCATTTAAAAGATAAGGAGAATTTTGGATACTGTTACTGTTTTTTGTAATTGTCCCGTTGAATTTGTGAAGTCGATGCATCCAGCCATTCCTCTCATTCGCGGTACTCCTTCATCCCATCGGATGCTCCGTCGATCAATCTTGGTGACCAGACACACTGTCCACTGCCTGCCTGATGCGGATTAGCGGATTGCTAATTGTAAGCCTGAGTAGTACACTGATGGCACAGGGTAAAAGCCTGCCTGTAATTGATGATGGAAAAATACAACAGTAAGTGTTAAAGACACCTCGGAGTAAAAAATATGTAAGGCACGCTGTGTAGTGCAAAAATTATACTGTCACTTTCAGAGATGACAATCCCCAAAATCTAGAACACCCCACATTACCCTCCCAAAAACGTGCAGAATACTGCTGCTACCTCACAGAGGCCTAATTTCAAATCGTGTCAAAACGCACTCAGAAAGTATGCCCAAAACCCCCCTTTCCCACCATGGATAATGTTCAAACGACTTGCAATCAAAATTAGACATTACAACAAGTTTTTCGAGACCCAACCCAGTCGTAAAAATCTATAACCCCCACCCAAACACATGCAATACAATACTGCTAACCCTAACGAGCCCTAAGTTAAGAATAGTGGCAAACGCTTTCTTTAACTAGGCCAAATCCCCGTTTTCCCACCATGGATTTTCTTCAAACCACTTGCAACCAAGATTACACATTCCCACGAGTGCTGTAAGTCCCCAGAACCCAGTTGCAAAAATCTAGAACACCCCCAAACACATGGAATACTGCTGCTAGTGCTAACCCTAACGAACCCTAAGTTACAAAAAATGCCAAAAGGCTTTTCAGCATGGATTTTGTCCAAACCACTTTTATCTGGTATTAGACCTTCCCAGCAATGCCCCAAGACCCGCCAACCAACCCGCAAAAAAGCACAACACCCCCAAACAGCCAAAAAGCAAAAATGGAAAATCTCATACTTACAATATTTTTCGGCCTTCTTTCTATTCTGTCCAAACGCGCTGTGCAGCTAGGCCATAACTCCTGTTTTCCACCATGGATTTCCTGTTAAACAAATGCAATCAAAATTAGACTGTGCCAGCAGTGCTCCCAGACCCCAAAACCCACCCACAAACACCCGGAACCCCCCAAAGAGCACCTCAAAGACAAGCAAGTCAGCAAAAACGCAAAAATAAATTCGCCTCCGATTTTGTCCAAACCACTTTTATCCGGTATTAGACCTTCCCAGCAATGGCCCCAGAGCCGACAACCCAGGCGAAAACAAGTAGAAGACCCCCAAATAGCCAAAAAGCAAAACTACAAAAATGGGGACTTAATCATTTTCAGGCCAATTTCCAAAATCACTCCACGTGCGCTCTGCAGCTAGGCCCTAACTCCCCTCTGCCACCATGGATTTGCTTCAAACCTCTTGCAATCAAAAGTATCCATACCCAGCAGTGCTCCCAGACCCCGATACCCACCCACAAACACCAGGAAGCCCCCCAAACAGGCCCCCGAAAACATGATAGTGAGCAAAAAGGCAAAAACTTTTTCAAGTCTGATTTTTGCCAAACCACTTTTATCCTGTATTAGACCTTCCCAGCAATGCCCCAAGACCCGCCAACCCACCCACAAAAAAGCACAACACCCCCAAACAGGCAAAAAGCAAAAAATGGAAAATCTCATACTTACAATATTTTTCGGCTTTCTGTTCAAACGCGCTGTGCAGCTAGGTCATGACTCCACTTTTCCACCATGGATGTCCTAGAAAACAAATGCAATCAACATTAGACTGTGCCAGCAGTGCTCCCAGACCCCGAAACCCACCCACAAACACCAGGAAGCCCCCCAAACAGGCCCCCGAAAACATGATAGTGAGCAAAAAGGCAAACACTTTTTCAAGTCTGATTTTCGCCAAACCACTTTTATCCGGTATTAGACCTTCCCAGCAATGGCCCCAGAGCCGTCAACTCACCCGCAAAGAAGTAGAACACCCCCACAAGTGCAGAGTTTTTCTTCATTGGGCGTAATCCAGCCCTCTGCTTTGAGGGAAATAGGAGTCTGGAGGAGGAGGATAGAGGAGCATGTTCTTGTGAACTTGTGAACCTGAGGAATGCAGACTGCGGCACCTTCAAATCAATAAGCAAATAAGTGAAGACAGTTCTGCTGATGGGCTTGTTTTTGTGATTAGGTGATTAAAGTTTTTATTTATATTGACTTTGCAAAACAAAGAAAGACATACACACAGGAATAAAAGTGAATAAGGACGAAAAAGAAAGTTATTGATTCATTGGCTCATTTTCAGGGCTCGGTGTCAGGGAAGAAGAGTTCGTCCTCATACTCTGCGAATTCAGGCGGGAGTAGGTCACCTAACAGAGAAGAAATTCCCTCATCTAAGTTGGTGTCCTCCTCGTCTTCTTCCAGCGTGTATTCTCGTACTTTGTAATCTGGTGGTATGAGGTGCTGATTCATCTTGATCATTGTTAACCTCTCCACATTTTTGGACGAGAGGCGCGTCCTTTTGCAAGTTACAATGCCACCAGCAGCACTGAAAACACGTTCAGAAGACACGCTTGAGAGTGGGCAAGACAAGTAGTTTATAGCCAGGTTGGAGATCTCTGGCCACAATTCTTTTTTCCCATGCCAATACGCCAATGGGTCATCATGAACATAGACCTCTGTTGGGTCATTCAGATAGTCCTGCACCATCGACTCAAGGTTCTCCACGGTTCCTCCACTTTGCTTACTTTTTGCTGGGACCTTTTGAGAAGCAAACCCAAGCTGAGTTAGCCAATCCTCTTCTTCACACAATGTTACTGTTGTGTCTGGTGCAGATGATCCGGTTGCTGGTGTCTTTAACGGGTGAGAGGTCACTTCTGCCACAGCCACAGGTGCAGAAGTTGATTCTTTTGACTCCGGATGGCCTGCTGATGCTGATGTACTGCCTTTTCCTTCAATTTCCTGCCGTTCTCTTTCAAACCTCATGGCTGACAGAGCTAGCCAACGTTTGTACTTTAAAACTTCTGCGTCACCATAAGGAAAGAATGCTATGCCTGCCAGTGCCTTTTTGTAGCGTGGATCCAGAATAGTAGCACAAATGTAATGCTGTTCTGTGTGGATCTTTTGAAGACGTTCATCGCAAAGTAGGCGCTGTAATAATTTCTCCGCCAAATCAAAAGCTTCTTGCTTTTCTTAATCTTTTTGAAACATAGAAGATACCGCCTTCAGTTGGTGCTCTAGCATGCGCAACAATGGGATAGCTTTTCCCAAATTACAGTCCTCCCTCCTGACTGCACGCGTGAAGACCTCAAAAGGACGAAGCATGTCTGTCAGGCTTTTAACTAGCTCCCATTGCTCCGCATCTAGCCTCAGGTCCTTCATAGCTGTACCCAGTGTAAAGAAATACTGATCGACTACCGTAAACTGCTCATACAGACGCTCAAGCATGTAGAAGGTTGAGTTCCAACGTGTTGCCACCTCCTGGATGAGTGCTTTCACTGGCAGTCGACGTTCATGTAGCAGGCCCCTCAGATGCTTCTGGGCCTTAAAAGAATGGCTGAAATGTGTGCACATTCTTCGGCAGGTGCTCAGTAACTCGCACACTGGACTTTCTTCACTCAATAATTTTTTAACAACCAGGTTTATACAGTGCGCCAAACACGGCACTCTGAAATAGTTACCCATATCCATGGCCTTAACTACATTGGCGCCATTATCCGTGGAAACATAACCAATCTTGCGTTTTTTTGGGGACAGCCATTGAAAGACCTTTGTGTTGAACTCCTGCAAAATGTTTTCTCCTGTATGACTTGTCTCCATGCCAAACATGGCTAGTGTTGCATGTTTCCGAGCAGCTTTAAAAACGTTGTCCGGGTCAACACCTGCCCTTAGCTTTGCTGTAACTCCTGAAAAAGAGACCCAGTGTGCAGTGATGCACATGTAATCAGTGCCTGCGCCACTGGTCCACATGTCTGTTGTCAGATGTATAGTGTGAACAGCACTCAAAACACAAAATTTACAGGGGGTCAAAGGGGTAATAATTTAACGACCTGTCACCTCATGCCCCAGCACTTAAGGTAAACCACACAAAAAGAGAAGACCAGGTCCAATTTGATGTGTTTTCTTGAATGGTGCTGGAGGATCACTCGGATACGTGTGTAAGGAAGAGTGTTGCGTCACAAAGGGCCAAAAGAGTCCCATCAGACCACCCTTGTGGCGGCATTTCATCATGTGGGGAAAAAGGGGGGCAACAGCTCCGTGTACCGCCCGTGCCAACAGGAAGATGTCACGGAATTGGAAAGCGGTACATGCAGCCACAGTTGTGCGCAACCTCCAATTAAAAAATTGCAGTGCTCAAAGAAAAAGTGCTATATTAAAAATGACTACCTAAACTGAGAACATTTTTCTTGTAAGGATAAGTGTAGGTGTCAAGATTAAAACCCGCGCATGGTAGTCAGAAAGTGAGACTACATTATGGCGCTGTGCAGTATGGTCGACTAGTTTCAGCTAGATGGAGAGTTTCTCCAGCTTTCTTCAGGACCTTTAAATTAGTTAGCTACTGCAATACAATGTGAAAAGAATAGACAGAAGTGTAAACACATTAGTTTCACACAACAGCGTACAATGTACTCTTTGGGAAAACATGTCTCCCAGAGCTTAGAACCTTAATATCCAGTATGGGTAGGAAAGGCTTCTTCTTCCTGTGTAAAGAGATAGAAACAAAAGATACCATGTATCCATTAACACACGAGAATCAGCATGACCCACAAGACACCATCAAGACAAACCACACCTGCGAGAACAATTGGCGTTCCGCAAACAATAAGCATGAAATGCCGCCACGAGGGTGGTCTGATGGGACTCTTTTGGCCCTTTGTGACGCAACACTCTTCCTTACACACGTATCCGAGTGATCCTCCAGCACCATTCAAGAAAACACATCAAATTGGACCTGGTCTTCTCTTTTTGTGTGGTTAACCTAGTGTGAACAGCACTCTTCTGCAAAGCTGCCCCAATCACCTCCAGCACATCTGCATGTAGTGCTGGAACCGCAACTCTGGCAAAATAGAACCGGCTAGGAACCTTCCATTTAGGGCAGAGCGTTGCCACTAATTCAAGAAAACGAACCCCTTCCACAAAAGAAAAAGGGAGAAGGTCCAGAGCTAGCATTTTAGCCAGCTTAGTGTTATACAGACGCGTCATTGGGTGGTTGCGTTCAAATGGCGCTTCTGAAAACAACATGCTTCTAATGGTGGGCTGGACCTTGATTTTACGGGATGATGATGATGACTTCTTCGACCCAGTTACGCTCGGTGATGATGAACTTTTTCGCATTGGTGTCTCACTCTCTCCCACACTCTTAGTGTGGCTCACAGGGGGTGTGCTGCTGACAGGGGTACTGGGTGTAAGTGAAGAAATGTTTGACGCTTCTTCCTCCTCGTCATCATCAGATGAAACATCAACGGATAGAGTTTGTTGACTTGCAATTCGGGCTTCCTTGATCTCCTTTAGGTGCGCATGCCATTGGACAGTGTGCTGTCTCTCAAGATGACCTCTCTGGCCTCCGGTACCATAGTTGGTACCAAGCTTACCACGACTAACTGCAAGCTTACAAATGCTACAAATGGCTATGTTTTCCCTTGTTTTGCAAACACTAAAGAAGTCCCAAACTGCGGACTTCAAATGTCTGTGGGGGGCGGAGGAGGCGATACTGGGCATGCTGCTAATGCCAGATGAAGTGGAGGATGTGTGTTGCCGAACGTTACTACGTTGCGCACTTGCAGCAGCACCACTAATTGAAGAAATGGAGGTCGAGGTGGATGGAGGTCCCTTCTGGCGAGAAAAAAATATGGAAGCGGTAGGTGGTGGTGTACTAGTTAACTCCAATGATGGTGGTCCCATTGCCTCCTCGTCGACAACATCACGCTCAGCAGCTTTTCGGCCTAGGATAAAAATGTCTGTTTGCTGCATGCCCGCTGAGGCTGGAGTGGCGTGTATGATGACTGCGTCATTGTCGTGAGAGTCTTCATCAGCAGGAGTAGTATACGCCACTTCTTCAGCGTCATCATCACACCCCATAACTATGAGTCTTTCGGGGACCTTCCTTTTACGCTTAGCTACCTTTGTCAGAACATGGTGTGCCTCACTCTCAGACGGCTGTGGTGGTTCCTATTTTAGATCCATATCATCAGAAGGAAGGGGGCTTGAAGAAGATGTAGACACCATCCTTGATCTTTTCCTTCCTAGGGATGTGAAAGACAATGAATGATCAGGAGGAGTGGCTTCCTCAAATGGTACCTCGGCTTGAATGTCGATTTCCTGATGTGCCCCTACTACGGGAGGAACAACTATTGTGGGCACTTGTGCCCCTCCATGCACCTCTGCTTGCACATCTCCTTGCGCTGCCTCTCCTTCCACATGTACTTGGGCTTGTACTTGCACATGTGGTTGTTGTTGCGGCTGTGGTTGTTGAACACTCGTCAGATGAGTTACAACAACCTGTGTTGATTGAGGGACATTGCTGCTACTTTCTTGCGATGAGCCAACATTACTGGTCGGTGGTGATTGAACAACTAGACGAAGTGCCTCTGCAGCACTCAAGGGCTTGGACTTAAGTTGGCGTGGTGGTGGTGGCACTGAGCCAAATGGAGCGGAGGTGCTGCTCCCAGCTTGGTCCCCAGCAGATCCCGCTGCAGGCGTACTTTTTTTTTATTCCCAAAAAATGTGGCGGGCGGCACACCAGTCTCTTGGTAACTTGCTTCTTCTGCTCCTTACTGGCAACTTTCTTGCTAGAGGAGCTACGGGGAACTTTTTTTGGGGCCATCTTCTTCAGATGTCAGAACAGCAGGCCGCAGTTGCACGAGTTGCAGAGTTGTCTTGTCTGTGGCCACACATGACGCCGCGTGACGTTATGCTGCACACACCGCTGCAGGACTTCTTCCTGGCACTGGTGGTTCTCTTGTGCACCTAAAAGCAATGGAAGCCAGAGGAACATCAGTTAAACACCCCAAAAAGTCGAAAAACACATAAAAATCAGCACAATCCCATGCCATCCATGCCCTCAATGATGTTTAAATTCAAGATACCCCACAGAAAGTCTAGGCCCATGCACCACTGAGTACCCCTGGGCATAATGGATGAAAGCTAGGCAAAATGGGTGCAGGCCTGAGAACACTGCATGCCTTCAAAATGGCCCCTTGCCATCCAGCACATGGCCAGGCCCTGCCTGTACCAGCACTCAAAATGGCCCCCACCCACATGGCCAGTCCCCATCAACACCCCAAAAAATCGAAAAACACACAAAAATCACCACAATCCAATGCCATCCGTGCCCTCCATGATGTTTACATTAAAGAGACCCCACAGAAAGACTCAGTCCATGCACCACTCACTAGCCCTGGGCAAAAGGCCCCAACAGCAGCCAAAAAAATCAAAAAACACACAAAAATCAGCAAAATCCCATGCTATCCATGCCCTCAATGATGTTTAAATTCAAGACACCCCACAGAAAGACTAGGCCCATGCACCACTCACTACCCCTGGGCATAATGGATGAAAGCTAGGCAAAATGGGTGTAGGCCTGAGAACACTGCCTGCATTCAAAATGGCTCCTTGCCCCCCAGCACATGGCCAGGGCCTGCCTGTACCAGCACTCAAAATGGCCTCCACCCACATGGCCAGTCCCCATCAACACCCCAAAAAATCGAAAAACACACAATAATCACCACAATCCAATGCCATCCATGCCCTCCATGATGTTTACATTAAAGAGACCCCACAGAAAGACTCAGTCCATGCACCACTCACTAGCCCTGGGCAAAAGGCCCCAACAGCAGCCAAAAAAATCGGAAAACACATAAAAATCAGCACAATCTCATGTCATCCATGCCCTCAATGATGTTTAAATTCAAGACACCCCACAGAAAGACTAGGCCCATGCAACACTCACTACCCCTGGGCATAATGGATGAAAGCTAGGCAAAATGGGTGCAGGCCTGAGAACACTTCCTGCATTCAAAATGGTCCCTTGCCCCCGAGCACATGGCCAGGGCCTGCCTGTACCAGCACTCAAAATGGCCCCCACCCACATGGCCAGTCCCCATCAACCCCCCAAAAAATCGAAAAACACACAAAAATCACCACAATCCAATGCCATCCATGCCCTCCATGATGTTTACATTAAAGAGACCCCACAGAAAGACTCAATCCATGCACCACTCACTAGCCCTGGGCAAAAGGCCCCAACAGCAGCCAAAAAAATCGAAAAACACACAAAAATCAGCACAATCCCATGCCATCCATGCCCTCAATGATGTTTAAATTCAAGACACCCCACAGAAAGACTAGGCCCATGCACCACTCACTACCCCTGGGCATAATGGATGAAAGCTAGGCAAAATGGGTGCAGGCCTGAGAACACTGCCTGCATTCAAAATGGCCCCTTGCCCCCCAGCACATGGCCAGGGCCTGCCTGTACCAGCACTCGAAATGGCCCCCACCCACATGGCCGGTCCCCATCAACACCCCAAAAAATCGAAAAACACACAAAAATCACCACAATCTAATGCCATCCATGCCCTCCATGATGTTTACATTAAAGAGACCCCACAGAAAGACTCAGTCCATGCACCACTCACTAGCCCTGGGCAAAAGGCCCCAACAGCAGCCAAACAAATCGAAAAACACACAAAAATCAGCACAATCCCATGCCATCCATGCCCTCCATGATGTTTACACTAAAGAGACCCCACAGAAAGACTCAGTCCATCCACCACTGAGTACCCCTGGGCAAAAGGCCCCAACAACAGCCCACAAATCGAAAATTCCAAAATTGTAGTTGCAGCAACTGTAATGCCCCAAACAAACTTACTTGTGAAATTTCTAATCCAAAAGTGATCCAAAGAAAGTCAAAAAGGCCTCAAATCCAAATATCCAGCAGCATCCACAAAAAGTAATCCTTCCAGGTCAAGATCCAAATGAAAGTGACCAGCACATGAAGAAAGCACTGGGAGGAGCCTGCTGGACAGGAACAGGAAGTTGGAGACTGTGGGGCACTTCCTTCCTCCCACCCCCCCTCCCCCAAAATGGACTCCTTGCAAAAAAAGTGAAGGCAAATGTCAATCTGAGGAGTTATTCTGATAAAAATCATCATTTTCAGAAGGTTTATGCTGCTTGCTGGTGGATTTCTTGTGCAGAATTGCAAATTTAGCAATTTCGCGAGTGCGAGATTGTTGATGCCCGCCGCATCTATGTGTTCGCAATTGTTTACTCCCGCGATGCGTGATCAAGAGCCTTTATGACGTACTCGCGTTGACAAACTCTCGCTGTGCAAGGTGGCGGGCGCGATGACGTAATCGCGGTCGACAAACTCCTGCGGGATCACGCAGCAAGATCCAAAATGGCGCAGCACACGCAAACATGGAGAAAAACAACTCTTCAAACGCTGAATGACAGAAAGTGAACGCCGCGCTCCGCAATATTGTATTTGTCAAGCGCGACCAAGCAAAAAAATCCGCTGCGTGCGAATTTGCGGATTTTCGGCAAATTTGCGAGAGTTCGCGGATTCGAATTTACCGGAAATCCGCAAATTCTGCGAGCGGAACGGATTTTACGCCCATGCTTACTTGTATGAGGTCTAAATAATGGGTTAGTAGAAATGATCTGATAACCTCATTGTTTTCCCTAGGTACTGACCAAAAACCCGAGTAGGAAAAATTCCAAAGGTTAACTTCCTCGCATTAAGAAGAGGAACACAAAGGGACATCATAGATACATATGGACTTGGAACCATGTTGCGATTAGAGGGCAGTTGTTTTAGACACTCTCACCCCAGTAGTTGATAGGGGTTGTAGTTCTGGTTATGTTAATTTTTTTTTAAAGATATTCTTTGAAAGTGACTGTAAATATTAAAAAGTGAATAAAGAAATGCATAATCCTTACCTCTGTGTCCTCAATAGAAATTAAACTTTACGTCTTGTTAGCTAGGAAATTTTTCATTTCCTAATTTACTGCAGTAGCCTCAGTAGAGAATGCTTTCAGTCTTCCACTCCAATTCCATCAAGAAGGCGTTCAGATTTGCCAAACTGTTGGCATAAATTCAAAATATTAGCACACTAGTTGCTCGTTAGAACATTGTGGTAAAACTGCTGATCACAGGGAGTTAACTGCCAGGCTGATGCCGGTGTTGAAAGTGCATGTTTCAGTCTGCATGTCATGTTTTAATGAAATAGAAAAGGAAGATATTTGAGACTCATTCAAAATCTGTCCTAATTTTGTGTTCTACAGCACTAACCATAATTTCTATGACAAAATGAACCCCCCCCCCATTTTGTTCCTTTCTAAATGAAATGTTTTAGGTATTACCAGTCTGATTCAATCAAGATGTGCCACACTTTATTTATAAGTAAGACTGTTAGCTCTCTAATTGTTTGTCAGAACACTCTGGGAGGCTGAAGTAGAACACTGGGAAGGCACGGTTGTTGATGGAAGTACATGTTTTACTGAGAATGTCAGACTTTCTTCTCACAAGGCTGAGAACGATAGAGTGAATGCACCGAAAATATGCTCTCATTTTACCTTCTGGAGCATCTTTAATAGTCTCTATGAGAAAATCATAAGAAAACATTTTTTTCCATGAAATACCAGAGGATGGTCAGCATTTGCCACAGGTAAAATAACCTAAGAACACACCACAAACCGAAAATTCGTATGGTACCACCAACAGATGATTTATATTGTAATTACAAATGTGTTATCACCCTTTATTTGTGCTTCTTTTTGTGATCCTTACAACTTGACTTTCACTGCAATGCATTTCAATGGCGATCAGGTTCTAGAGTCTGCCAATAAAGGGACCCTCATGCCCTTTGGGGTCTGTGCATGCTCACTCTGCTCCTCACATATTTTCTTCTAAAGAAAAGTCCCTGAGTCTTGTAATGGTTACCAAAAATTATTGTTCAGGTTGAAACCAATCAATGAGGATTGACTAGTCCTCTTTAAATTGGCCAATCAGAGCATACCTGGCCACCAACTGTCCAGATACACAATTATATTTGAACCTTAATTTCTCAAAACCTACTGAAGAGATTTATACCAAACCACAAAAAGCACAATCTGTAAACCAAAATCTAGCTTCCTGCCAATCTTGGTGTAATTGCATTCAGCAGTTTTGGCTGTAGCCCGTCTTAATGAAGTCTATGGAAAATGCAGGGGATTTTGTGTTTTGGGACACCCTTTTTTCTCAGCCTCCGCCTACCGGATCACCACCAAACTTTCCATGCACAAGCTAGTCAAAATGTAGTACCTTTTTGAAAGGTTTCATGGAGATTCGTAAAATGTGGCAAAAATATTAGCAGCACAAAAAAAATGCTTTTTCTATGGAACAGCTGACCTAACTATATCTACATAGTAGTGACCGCCACTAGGTAATATATATAGTGTAACATAATTAATTAATAATTTATTCACATTGCATTTTTTACATTTATGATGATATATATATATATATATATATATGTATAGTTATGACATCACATCAGGGTTGGAGGGAGATCCCAACCACCAATCCATGCTCAAGCTTTCTCCCTAACATGTTGCATGATAATATTGCTACCTTTCATGACACAGTGGTGTAGGACCTCATAGGATTTAGACATCGCAAATGGTTTAAGAACAGCCAATACCATAATTGTTCTTTAGCCCAAATTGAGATTGTTCAATCTTTAGCGGGAGTCAAGAATATCATTGTACGTCCTGCAGATATGGGCAGGATTACTGTCCTATGGAGCAGGGAACAATATATCACTGAGGCACAACAACTTGAGGACACCAGATTTTACAATAAAATCACTAAGGAATACTATAGCAATATCATTCTAGAAATTTGGAGTAAACTCACTGAATGGAAAGACAAAGGTTTATTGGAGTGGGAGGAATACAGTTACCTTAAAAAAGACTACCCTAAACTTCCTTTACTGTATCCCCTCCGTAAGATTAACAAAGACCCTGTGAATCCTGTGGGATGACCTATTGTATGATCCAAAGGCACTGCAGTAGAAAATATATCCAAATATGTAGATCATTTTCGTAGGGAGTACGTCACTGCTCTACCCTCACACATGAGAGAGACCAAAGATGTCTTGCCTAAACTGGAAGGGTGGATGTGGGAAGATGATTTTCTTTTCATCAACTTAGATTTGAATTCCCTTTATACGATCATAGACCACAATCTAGGTATCAGGGCTTGCTATCAATTTCTGAAAAGCAGACATATAGTGGACCTACAACACATAAATATGCTGTTGGAAATACTTAAACATTGTCTCCACAATAACATCTTTATGTTTGATGGCACAATTTATAAACAGGTACTTGGTACATGTTTCGCCCCCAGTTTTGTTAGTTTGTTTCTGGGAGTTTGGGAGGAAGAAATACGTGCAACAAACTCTGAAATGGGAGAAGATGGCCGAGTGGCGTTGTGGCTATGGTGCATCGATGACCTTTTCATAATTTGGAGAGGAAATGAAGATAGGGTTACTGCATTTATTAACACAATGAATCAGAACACCTACAATCTGACACTTTCATCCAATATGAGCAGGGTTACCATTGAATTTCTTGATGTTGGTATTGAGATAGTGAACAACACAATACACACCAGTCTTTTTCATAAAACCACAGCAGGCAACAATCTTTTACATGCTCTCAGCAGCCACCAGGAGAACTTGAAATGGAGTATACTGCTTGGGGAACTGTTCAGAACAAGGAGAAACTGCAATACGGAAGATGCTTACAACATGGAGAGAGTTAAAAGGGGCAGCAAAATATCGAGAGCTCATACCCTTACAGACCACAAAGTTGGAGAAAAGGAAGACAATTCTAATAACACCACAATACCAACTCAAAGTAAATACAGAAAATCCTGACCAAGAACTGGGGTATCCTGATCAGTGATCCTGTCATTGGTCACACGCTGATTGTGAGACCAAGGGTTACTTAATGAAGGGGTCACACCTTGCATGATATTCTAATGCATGGTGATACCAGGTTAAAACATCAATCCAATGAACATAATCTTCAGGGCTTTTTTCCATGTGGCCATTGCAAGGCATGCAGTAGTGGCTATATGAAAAAATATTATGCTACACCCAGGAACAATAGACCCATCAGGCAATTTCTGACTTGCAGTTCCAATTTTGTTATATATATTCTTGAATGTCCATGTAATCTTCGCTACGTGGGCAGCACGAATTTCATGGTAAAAAGAAGAATATTGGTGTCAAGCAAGCCACTCACCTGCTCTCCATGCTCATCTTGAGCGACGACCGAACCCCAATCTCCCTTGAAACTCCCCAAACCGCAGAGATAATTGAACACTCTGAAATCTGGAAAGTTCCCAGGGGGAAAGGGGGATGAGAATCCAAAGGACAAAGAAGAAAGACACGTCTCTGGATTCTCGTGCTTGAATGACACTGACGACTCTTCGTTCACGTCTTTATACTGTGTAGTGGATAGGTAGCTCAAGGATAGGCAGCTCCTGGGCTGACAGCATCCAGGATATATCTAAACAAATAGACCATACATTAGATATATCATCACTAAAAGAACTGTTTGTAAAAAAAAATCCACATGAGCATTTGCATATTCCTGTTATTACCGAAACATAATTAGCTGTTCTCCTAAAACGTTAGAAAGAGTGTCTAATGCTTGTTGTCTTATTTTTCTTAGTCTTAGTCCTTAGTCTAAGCAGGAAAATACATAGAGCACATAATAATCACCTTAATGTAAAATAAAATATTTAACAGTTTTGGGATTTGTCCACTTTCTACTATACACTATACCTTTGATAAGTGGTAATTACTCTTACCACTTGGTTTGTTAGATTCGTAATATACAAATATTGCAGGCACCTATAATGAGCTTGATAAGCTAGTAATGAACAGTGTCCTTGTGTTGTTTTTGTGGTTTTGTTATCTCCAATAAAAGAACAATGCTTGTTCCTTTCTATTCTTGAAAATGGAGGTCGTTTTGAGATTTGTAAATGAGTCCTTGGCACTCAAAAGAATAATTGTATTATACAGTCTTTATCAAAGCAGGAAAAAACTCACCGATTGTCTTCTGATTAAGTATTACAAGGCCCTGTAATAACTTGTCACTTATCTCTTTCTATTGTTTGCTTTTGCAGGATCGGGGACCCGGAAGCGGAAGAAGATCCTTGGCCGAACAGGAAAGGGAGGCATCGCGCCTGGAGCCGGAGAGAAGTCGAGGGAAGCAGCCGAAGACTTGGAAGAATTCGGAGCCGGAAGATGCGCTGCATCAGATGTTGGATAAACAGGTAAGGGCTTTCACTGACGCGACCAAGCACCGCAAGTTGTACTCGAGCAGTTTAAATACCTTTCAACCGCTCGCGTTCGATGCATGAGTTCTGAGCATTGCTGCCAACATGTGAATGCTAATGTTTACCGGATTTAACCGCTCAAGTGTATAGCGCAAATAGGGCTTCTCGAATGAAGACACATGAATACAAATTTTTTGACAGATGGGCAACAGGTGCTTTTATGATTAGTTTTGGCAGCTACCCATGTGCTCTTCCTCGTGCCTGATCATATCTTTTGATGTACAAAGAAAGACTTCAGTAAAAGGAAGAGTTAACCAGGTTACAATACATTGTAATACCAAACCTCTAAAAACCATATTTAACAATAAGTAACCACATGCACATCCTTTTCATACAAATAAGAGGGCAAATGATTAGTGGGATCTCAAGAGGGCATAGCATGAGTGGGATTTCTGATACTCATGACAGCTCCCCCCGCAAAGCCTGTCCTATGGGTCGAGGTTTGTTCAGATGAAGGGCGTGGAAGAGTCTTACTAATTTAGGAGCGTTAAGATCTTTCAGCAGCATCATAGCATTTCCAATCAATTAGATAATGTAATTTTTTATTTATTCTCTTGGCGTCAAGGATTCAATTAACCTAGTACTCTAAATGATCATTTACAATAATCAGAAGAGAAGGGTTATCTTTTCTGGTTCCCGGGTTATGTGGTTTTAGTAAGGATACAAGGAAAACTGGGTGGATTTTATAATCAGCTGGTAAGGACAGACAAACAGAAACTGGGCTCAAAATCTTTTGAATGGGAAAAGGGCCTATGAAACAGGGTTGTAATTTTCGTGGTCCATCCAATTGGATATTTCGGGTGGATAGCCATACTAGATCTCAAACCTTATATGATAGCTCAGGGATTAGGTGTTTATCTGCCTGCTTTTTAGTAATTAGTTTACTTTTTGCTAAACAAGTCCTAGCTTTTTCTTGAAATTCTTGTAATTCTTTGATCTTTTCAGACACAGCTGGCATTATTCCTGATGAAAGGATGTTTGTATTGGGATGCATCGGAGATGGTAACCAGTCATGAAATAAAATGGTGAACACCCTAAGGCCGAATGTACACTGTTATTATATGAGGATTCTGCCAGAGGTAGCACTTTATCCCATTGGGAAGTTAGGGTAGCTAGAAAACATCTTATAGATGGTTCTACATACTGGTTGACGTTTCCAGTTTGACCATCCGTTTGTGGATGAAAAGCAAATGACAATGCCACTTCAATTCCTAGTTGATTACACAACTTTTTCCAGAATTTGGAAATGAACTGCAGGCCTCTATCTGAAACAATTTTACTCGGCAATCCTTGCAGTTTGACAATATGCTGAATAAAAATATCAGAAAACTCCATTGCAGTAGGTAATTTTTGTAGCTGAATAAAATGACCCATTTTGGATAATAAATCAACAACTACCAGAATAGTCGTAAAACTATTTGATTAGAGCATATCAGTGATAAAGTCAACATTGATAGTGTGCCATGGGGCTGGTGGGATGGGTAATGGCTGTAAAAAAGCAGCTGGAGCTATGTGTTGAGATTTCTAACTCGCACAAATGGGACATTTTTTGACATAATTCTAAATATCCTTTCTCACAGTAGCCCACCCAAATTTCTGAGACCTTAATTCTATTGTCTTTTGTGTACTGGGATGACCAGTTAGGCTAGAATCATGATGCCACATTAGGATTTGTTGTCTTTGTTTTCCTGATGGAATAAACATGTTTTTATTATGAAAATAAAACACATCAGCAATTGAATTGTTTTTCTTTTGCAACCAAGTGTCTTTATGAATTTTTTGAGATTCAGTTTTCACTTCTGTCAAAAAGGCATCAGACTGCATTGCTGCTACTATCCTATCAATTGGTTTGATATTTTGTGCTGGTTGTTTCTGATTTTGTGACTCATTCTCATGCAAACGAGAAAGGGTATCTGATAATAATTGCTTCTCCCCAGGTTGGTAAGTGATTAAACAATCAAATTCACTAAATAAGTGTAACCACCTCATTTGTCTTGGTGTCAAAGCCTTCATAGAGGTAAAGAATTGTAAGTTCTTATGATCTGTATAAATAGTCACTGTATGTTTAGCTCCAAGGAAATGATGTAATTTTCTGATGGAATAAACATGTTTTTATTATGAAAATAAAATCCATCAGAAATTGAATTGTATTTCTTTTGCAACCAAGTGTCTTTATGAATTTTTTGAGATTCAGTTTTCACTTCTGTCAAAAAGGTATCAGAATGCATTGCTGCTACTATCCTATCAATTGGTATGATATTTTGTGCTGGTTGTTTCTGATTTTGTGACTCATTCTCATGCAAACGAGAAAGGGTATCTGATAATAATTGCTTCTCCCCAGGTTGGTAAGTGATTAAACAATCAAATTCACTAAAGAAGTGTAACCACCTCATTTGTCTTGGTGTAAAAGCCTTTATAGAGGTAAAGAATTGTAAGTTCTTATGATCTGTATAAATAGTCACTGTATATTTAGCTCCAAGCAAATGATGTAATTTTCTGATGAAATAAACATGTATTTATTATGAAAATAAAACCCATCAGCAATTGAATTGTATTTCTTTTGCAACCAAGTGTCTTTATGAATTTTTTGAGATTCAGTTTTCACTTCTGTCAAAAAGGTATCAGACTGCATTGTTGCTACTATCCTATCATTTGGTATGATATTTTGTGCTGGTTGTTTCTGATTTTGTGACTCATTCTCATGCAAACGAGAAAGGGTATCTGATAATAATTGCTTCTCCCCAGGTTGGTAAGTGATTAAACAATCAAATTCACTAAAGAAGTGTAACCACCTCATTTGTCTTGGTGTCAAAGCCCTTATAGAGGTAACGAATTGTAAGTTCTTATGATCTGTATAAATAGTCACAGTATGTTAAGCTCTAAGCAAATGATGTGTCCACTCTGAAAATAAATCTTTAATGGCCAGAAATTCACGCTTGGCTATGGTGTAATTTTGTTCAGCTGTAACAACTTACGTGAAAAGTAGGCTAAAGGATTAAGATACCCTGTATTTGGATCTTTCTGCATTAAAACCCCTCCCTCAGCAGTTTGAGAAGCATCTGCCGCAACGATGAAGGGTTGATCAGGATCAGGATGAGTAAGTACTGGAGCTGTAGTAAAGGCTCTTTTTATTTCTAAAAATGCCTTATCAGCTTCTTCATTCTAATGAAAGTTTTGTCCTTTTTTTAACAACTGCGTGAGTGGTGTTACTGTTCTGGTGAAATGTGCAATAAAATGTCAGTAAAAGTTTACAAATCCTAATACCTTTTAAACTTCTTTTACGAAAGTTGGAGCTGGGCAGGTAGTTATTGCTTGTACCTTTTTTGGATCCAATTGCTATTCCCTTGGGTGACAGAAAGTATCCTAATATCTCCACTGAGTGGGCATGAAACACACATTTCTCAATTTTAGCATACAAAGAATGTTCCCTTAGTCTTTGCAAAACAGTTCGTACATGCAATACATGTTCTTTCTTATTTTTAGAAAAAAATTGTATATCGTCTATATGGATAATAACAAAGATATCCAACAGGTCGTGAAAAACTTTGTTTATGAAATACTGAAATGCTGCTAGGGCATCACACAACCCAAATGGCATTACAGTATATATATATAAGCCAAACTTGGTGCTGAAGGCGGTTTTCCATTCGTCACCCTCTAGCATGCATATTAAGTGATACGCACCGTGGAGGTCCAGCTTAGTATAGATGGTAGAACCTTTCACCTGATCCAATAGAATGGGAATTAATGGCAAGGGGTAACGATTTTTGATGGTAGCCTTATTAACCACTCGATAATTGATGCACGCTCTTAGATCTCCTGACTTTTTTGCTACGAAGAAAAGTGGGAAGGTAACATTGAACTTGAGTGTCGAATAAAGCCTTTCTCAAGTAACTCATCAAGTTAAGTTTAAGTATTGATTTTCAGACTCGTTAAGGGCATAAATACGACTGCAGGGCAAGGGAGCTCCAGGTATTAGATCAATTCTGCAGTCATACACTCTGTGAGGTGGAATTTGAGTGGCCTGTACAGGATCTAACGGATCTGCAAAATCCTTATATTCATTAGGTAAAATATTCTGAGCAATGTGCGCAGTAGCACAGTGTAAGGGGTAAATGGGATCTCTGGCCTCTTGGTAACAATGAGTCCAGGCTTGCTTTTCTATGTACCCAATCTATACTAGGATTATGTTTTTCAAGCCAGGGTATTCCTAAAATAATTCCAAAAGCAGGGGTATCTATTAGGTCAAAAATTATTTGCTCAGTATGACCATTTTCGCTCACAATAGTCAAAGGTACAGTATGAAATCAAATTAAACAAGAGGATAGAGCAGAATCTTCCACTGCTCTCACCGGTTTGGGTTCTTTCTTTGCTACGTGGAAAATGTCTAATCTTTTGGCTAGGTTAATATCAAACAATTACCAGTTGCTCCTGAATCCACTAGAATGGATAAAACATGTCTTTGTTGTATAGTTACAATAACAGTCATTAAAATCATCATGTGCCTGGCCACATTTTTGTTAACATTCGGGATATCTTTAGAGACCTTAATTTTGGATTTTCTCAAAGAAACAATCTCAGCTTTCTTTGAGACAATCAGTTTCCCTATTTGGACTGTTCAGTCAGAGCAGCTTCTTTCTTTCTCTTGGGTTTAATAGTGCATTCCTTGGTAAAATGTCCTGCCTTTCTACAATACAAACACAATTTTTCCTTACGTCGCCTTTCTTTTTCTTCAGGAGACAGTGGTCCTTTGATACCACCTCTTTGCATAGGTTCAGGTTCAATGGGTTTTGGTTCTTTATTTTTTTTCTCTGATTTAAATAAAATTGGTCTAAAATCTGATCTGGGTTTCTCACTTTTTCCTTCTGTTATACGGTGGTCAAGTTTGATCACTAAATCAACAAATTCCCTGTAATCGACAGGTAAATCTACAATATGGGCTAATGAATCTTTTAAGTCTTCTCTGAGCCCGCTGTAAAATAGCAAATTTAATTTCTCTTCAGGCCAGTGGGTTTCAGACAAAAGGCGATTGAAGGTTGTTATATAAGTGAGTAAATCTTTAGTTCCTTGACTAAGATTTAGAAGCTCATTGTCACTTGATTGTACAAAAATGTGATGAGCAAAAAGATGTGTCATTGTTTCCTTGAATGTGTTAACATTTTTTAAAAGAGGGTCTTCATTATCAAAGAAGGGGAATAGCCGAATCTGCTGCTACTTCACCTAAATAAGAAATGATAAAACGTCGTCTTGGCTGAGTCCGTATTAAAGACTTGGGGTTTCCAAAAAAAATGTAGCTGACATTGACTCATGAAAGCTGCAAAACTAGAGCTTTCTCCCAGGAAGCGTTCGGGATTGGCTAATGGGACAGGGGTAGGAGTTAACACTGTAACTTGAACATTAGAGTCGGACTGTTGTACAACTGGATTTGAGGGAGAAAAGGTTGTGGGGCTAAATTTAGGCGGGCCATAATGGAGCGTTTATCAGAAGTCTTTGAATCTCTCCATTGTATAAATTCAGTTCTTTTTTTGATAATTCTTCCCTGAGTAGGTGATTCTCGTGCCTTAAATGCTGCATCTCTATTTGGAGATTCCTAATAATATCGGAAAGTTTGAAAGTATTGTCAGTCAAATCCATGTTCGCTTGTCGTTAAGAAGAGCTATATATGTGGCTTGGTCTTCTGTCAAGCAAGCCACTCACCTGCTCTCCACGCTCTTCTTGAACGACGACCGAACCCCAATCTCCCTTGAAACTCCCCAAACCGCAGAGATAATTGAACACTCTGAAATATGGAAAGTTCCCAGGGGGAAAGGGGGAAGGGAATAAAAAGGACAAAGAAGAAAGACACCTCTCTGGATAAGGGGTAGGTGGTCTTTTTCAACCTATATCATGCATATGTGTGCATCCGACACATATGCAGTCAGAATGACACACAGGTATCAATAAATATTGAAATATATTGCCCATCACAAGACTGCTGCAGCCACACCACAGGTCCCTGGGGAAACTGGTAATATGGCGGTCAGATGGCCAAAGGTGCAGTGGTCTCCTTGTAGTCTCGGACGCAGCCCTATGGTGATCAGACCACCAAACTCGTAATGAGGCCCTAAGAATATTAAATACTTTACCTATGCAACAGTAGGGAAAGTGTTCAATTTCAGAAGGGTTAAATATGCTATTTTCACTCCTGCCTAAGCAGTAGGGAAGGAGCTGACTTTTGAAGAGGTGACATTTACTATTCCTACTCCAACAGTAGAGAAGCATTCGATTTCAAAGGGGTGAAATGTACTACTTCAAACAGGGAACAATGGGGAAAACATTTGATGTAGGAAGGGCAAAATGTAGTATTCCCACTCCAGTGAGTGCAAAACTAGGGAATGTGTTGGACTTTGGAGGCGTAGAATTTTCAATTCCCTCTCTAGTCAATGGAACGGTAGAGAAAGCGTTGGATTTCAGAGGACTGAAATTTACTATTCCCGCTTTAAACAGCGCAACAGTAGGGAAAAGTGTTTAACTGCAAAGAGGTTAAATGTACTATTCCTACTGCACTCAAACCAAGAGAAGGGAAAGTACTTCACGTCAAACACATTACATATATGATTAACCTCATAAATGAAGAAAATTATTAACCTAATATAAAAAATATTAATGTAAGTTAATATATATCTGTATTAAACAACTAAAAATAATGAAATAATTTACATAATTACCATTAAATAAAAAGTGAATTATCAGTTACTAAATATTTTGTATTGAATTTTTAATTAATAAACTTCCCACCCTGTACCCAGCAGCCCGCACTGAAAATATAACTAAAAAAACAACTATTCCATCATTTGGCACATCTTGCTTGGGTTCATTTGTGAAGCCCTGGAAGGTGGTCTAACAGTTTCTTTGGCAACCCATTCCCATCACACTGCAGTAATCTAGATAGCACAACAAAATAAATCTTGTTAGTTCAGTTTGATGTGAAATTTTAGGAGAGGGAGAATTCTGCAAAGCATGGAGAGTTTCATGCTCATCCCTTGAACCATGACATAGAAATAATGGCCCAAAAAGAGATCACAGATCAATCCCATGTTTTACGCTATCAGCGTGGAAAAGAGTCCAGACCCTATATTATGCTATGGTCTTGTTCAACAGCCAACTCATTGGATAAGAGATGGTTAGGGAAATTTGTTAATCAATTATTACTTCATTAACTTCCCACCCTAGACCATTGTAGCCCTAGCATCCCGCAAATAAAATAACATAAAAATAAATTAGTATTTCACAAGTTACATATTTAAAATTCACTGAAATAAATTAATTTACAAATATTAATTAATAGTTATGTAATTATTACTTAATTAACTTCCCACCCTGTACCACTACAAACGTAGCACCCCACAACTAAAATATAAGTACAACTAATCAGATTCCATATCTTACATACTTAAAAATCAATTAAATATTTGATTACCAAGAAATATTAATTATTTTAATTAATTATAACTTAGTTGATTTTCCACCCAACACATCTAGCAGCTGCAACTAAAATATAAGTAAAATACATAGGTATCCTTAAATTACATAATTAAAAATTAACTAATTCATTATTTAACAGTTGATAGTTAACTGTTAATTAATAATTACTTAATTAACTGCCCACCCTATAGCACTACAAACCAAACAGCCCACAAATACCATATAATGAAAATTAATTAATATTATATGATTTACATAATAAATAGCAATCATACAATTACATAAAGGTTATTAAATAATTCTTAATTTATAATCATCTAACTAGGGGTTCATTAAGATTGCGGATAATCCGCATCCTCCGGGCCGGCGGAAGCCACCGCCGGCCCGGAGGATGCGGATTATCCGCTGCGGACTGGAAAATGATCCCCGCCAGATTAGGATGGCTGGGGGAATTATTTTCTGTCCGCCGCTTTTCTGCCGCGGTCGCCTTCCGACCACGGCGGAAAAGCTCTAACATGTCTGGCGGTGTCTATCAGACACCACCAGCCATATTACGATAGCTGCAGTCATATGCCTTTCCACGGCGGCATTTCCGCCGTGGAAAGGCATACGGTGTTGTCTTTGGGGGCCCGTTGCGGGCCCCCAGGGGCGAAGGGGGGGTGGGGGGTGCACATGGGGGGTACCTATGGTACCCCCCTGCCTTTGTTTTTTTTAACATTGCGGCGTGTGCTGCTTCAAGCAGCACCCGCCGCAATGTTAAAAATACAGGATGTAACCGCCAGGGTGGCGGACACATCCTAATCAGCACAGAGGTACCACTGCTGCCCCTGGGGACGGTCCCTCCTCCTCTGGGGTGGTGAACGGACGCAGGTCCATCCGCCATCCTAATAGGCCCCTTCCTTTCCATCTTCTCCCCTACAAACCCGATAACCCACTATGACACTATAAATTACTGATAAAAATTAAAGAAAACTTCTAAATCACTTAAAATACAAGCTATATTTAAAAACAGTTAGTCACATTTATATGAACGATATTAAACATAACATTTATATATAAACTAAAACAAAATAACATAATTAATAGCATTGTTTACCCACAAAATGAGGGAAAATGATATCAAAAACATTGATTTATTTAAAACAGTATCACTTACCTCTAAAAACTATATTTTTGTCAATATTTGTGCATCACAATATTTGTTTGTCAAAATGTTTAATTTCCAATTTTTCTGTCTCTCAGTATTTTTAACTCAATATTTTGTCCAAACACCCAATGATTCAGAATTGCTCTGCCATGTGAAGGCAACCTCTCAGTTCTCAACTACAAGTTTGGCTTTTAGCAAAAATTCGATCTGTAATTAGATTGTGAATTTTGTCGGGTGCATGAGTGGGGGGAGGAGAGCTTAAGTGTACCATCCACCTGAAATTGTACTTCTTAGTGTGCACTTTGATTTGGTATTTTGTATTAATTGCCAAATGAGATTTATTTAATGATGCTGGTTTGTTGCAAACAGTTTGGACACGCAGATGTGATTAATGAATCTACTTATTTACTAACTTATAGATGTATTAGTGGAGCGCCTGCATTTTACTAGAACATTAAAGTCAGCAGCAACAAAGGATAACAGATCACATCATTAAACAAGGGACTGGATGAATCAGGTGGGTAATTATCTTAGAGGATGAACCTGAAAAGGAGATTTTGCAAATTGACATAAGGCAGCAAATCTCCAATATTTGGAGCAACTGAGGACAGCCACCAAAACTGCTGCACTGCCTGGCGCCAAATAAAGAAGAAAGAAGTGTGTCATATCTACTTAGATATGCAATTTTTCCTTCAGTAAAGGTGCTCTTTTGGCTTCCATGTGCCAGCATACACATCCTTGTGTAATAGTGCAAGATTGTATACGTTCTCTAATGCATAGATGTTGCACTAGAAGGGCACCATTCCAGTACAAAACCTCTCCTTGAAGACCTTTCCCACGTTGCATGTGTGCTGTACAATGCAGCATACAACAGAGTTAGAAAAAGAAGTAGAAATGAAACTATTTCTCCTCCTTACTCCTGCCTCAAGAAGTTGTGACATTTGCCCAAATCCCAGTCTCTGCATATTAGAAGATAGAGATTTGTGTCAATACCTAGAAAAGGCTGCATCGACACTCCATGTACCACCCATGGAACACCCCCTGATGCAAAGTAGTGAAAAGCAGCAGTTAGAGAAACTCGAGGTTACCTTGGGGAACTTTTAAATGCAAATCCTGGTTTGCATTGCATAGTAAATCCCACCCGGTTATGTACTTTTGTAACACAAATACAAACCCAGCACAGAAAATGAGTAAATCTGGGCCTGTGCTTCATCTATCGTATATGCAAATGCTATTTTGAAACACACATATAGTTTTCTTGTGACCCTTAGATTAAAAATCATTCCAAACAGTCATAACAGTATGTTGTTTATTCACCAAATAAAGGCGCACAAATAACAAATAGGAAACTCAGGCATGTTCTGTCCACCGTATAAGATGAAGTTGGTAGCTCAGCTTGAAGGATAATTAAGCAGCCTGTTGTTTTGTTTTTAACTCGGTGGAGTTGGCAGGCGCTTCACCGGTGCCTGGCTTCATTCTCCCGTAGAGGGAGATAATAACAACATGCTGTGCAAGTTCTTTCAGACGAACAAATAAGCACCTTTACAATTCAAACATGAAACAGCCCACACAAAAAATGATACATTTCAAGTTCACTTGTACCAATTAAAAATTATTTTAAATAGCTATTATAGCTAAACACTATAATAAAGTTACACTTGATTTCCATATGGCATAAATGCAGCCCAATTAGTACTAATTATCTTAATATCCAGTCTCTAAATTGCAATGAATGTCTATTAGAATTTGAGAAAAATAACAGCAATTTAATAGCAGAGTGCTAAATAATAGAAGCTCTAAACAGGAAACGCAGCCTCAGAAAAGTTAGATAAACCATTTTCTTGCTAAATATGCTACTTTACTCACACATACATTTCAGCATGTCAGCTTATAAAGAGCATTTATGTCACCACTTCATCTCTAAAGATGTTTTTAAATTTTAAGATCTCGGTCCTGAAACAGTTTTTCAACTGTAGTATGTGAACTGGTAGCAGTAAATGATGTCTTAAGGTTGTGCTATATTCTCATGTACTTAGAAATGTCCATATACTTAGAAATGCTGTTATGTTGGTACTTCTGCAAATGTGATATATTGTAATATCTTTATTCTCTTTACTGTAACTTTCCCATCTATAAATTATTTGTTTATTTGATTAAGAATTTGCATGGAATCCCTTATTGACAAATATGCACCTCTGAAGGGCAAATTATCCAGAACTAAACCTTTTAGGTCTTGGTTCTCAAAAGAGCTTTATGAATAATAAAAGCTTATCAGAAAATGTGATGAAGAGTGGAGACAAGCACCATCTCATCTGAGGATGACCAAGATTCTCAAAGCTAGAAAACAACACAAAGACCAGGTCCTCAGAGTCAAATCCCCCCATTTAAGAGCCTCCATGAATTCTGCAAAGAATGGACCAAAGCGCCTGTTCGAGGCCATTGCACATCCTACTCACCCCTCCATCACTTCCATTACCAAGTCATTCATGGGCCGTTGCAACAACTTTATGGACTTCTTTGATAAAAGAGTTTGAGACATCCATATCTCGCTTACCATCAATGACTCCCTTGGAACAGATGAGTTTCTACCATGCAAGGTACTACAATCATGGTCTTCTTTCTCTCCAATCTTCAAGCAGAATCTACAATGAACTATCTCCAAAGTAAAACTCTCAAACCATCATCAGCATGCCAGTTCAGACTCGATCAGCAAATCTCTGGCCACAAACCTATTACCCATAAGGACCATCACGGCCAATTCTACTCTCAAAAAGGGCCTCTTGCAAGAATGACTATAAATGGGTCAAATTCCTCCACTCTTGACAAAGCAACCTCTCGATCCTGAGAACCTGAACAACTACAGCCCAGTTGCCACACAGAAAGTTGTGTAGCGTCCAAATTCACCTCACACATTCAAACAATCTTCTAGACACTCTCAAATCAAGTTTTCACTAGGGTCACAGTACAGAAACTACGTTCCTCCAAATAGTTGATAACTTCTAAAAATCCCGATTCCGGCAACTCCTCCATCCTGGTCCTCCCAGATTTATCCCTGATATTCGACACTGTCAACCATCTCTACCTCCTTTATATTTTTTAACTACACATGGGAGGTGGAGGTACAGTCCTCAATAGGTTCTCCTCTTACCTATCCAACTGTTCCTAAATTGTGAAAATGGGCAACTCATTCTGGAGACCCGTCAGCATTTCCCAAGAGGGTCCCTCAAGGTTCGATCCTCTCCCCAACTCTCTTTAACCGCTACCTAGAAACAATCTGTGTGAATCTCAGAAACAATGGGATTCTCTTCCACCTCTATGCCGATGACACCAAAATATACTTGAAAATGTCATCCCTATAAGATGTTGCCCTACTTTCAAATGCACTCGTAAACATTAAAAACTGGTTGTACAACCACCATTTAAAACTCAACCCAACTAAAACTGAATTTCTTTTGATCTCAACTCCGAAAGCAAAAACTCTAGTACAAGTATGGATGGCCAACTTTCCACTCTGGTTGGCTGCCCTGCTATTGTCCAGAGTGCCTGATCACTTGGCATCACCCTTGATAATCATCTCAAGCTTCACAGCCACATAGCAACATTGACCAACAGCACACAGGATCAACTTAGGCATCTTTGGGGCATCAGACAATTGATTCAGGTACAATACCTCAAAACAGTGGTGCAGTACCTTGTTCTCTCTTGACTAGATTATGGAATTACCCTTCTCTCAGGCATTCCCAAAGTTCACAGGCTCACTGAGAGCAACACTAACTATATTCTGTAGCACGCTTTGTCTTAGGTCTCAAGAAATGTGACCAAATTTCCACTGCTCTGCTAACCCTCCAATGGCTCCCCATTGAAGCATTGGCCCAATTAAAATTGCTTGCATTGCCTACAGAGTGCTGCACTCCTCCTCATCCTCCCATCTAAACAAGAAGCTGAAAATCTCAAGAGCAAATAGGGGTTCCAGCAATGCCCAATCCCTGCTCCTGTAACCCCCCACCTTCAGTTGAACCAGTGTTTCGCTGGTAGTGCTACTCGAATCTGGAACCCTTTGCCTCCCTCACTCTGTCTAATTACCTGCCTTGCACCCTTCAAAAAGGACTTCAAGCTCCTCCTTTTTAACAGACATATTGGTTAATTCACCCTCGACAGATTACGTCCTCTCTTACCTGCACCTCGATCTACCGTCGTTATATGAACCAAATCATCTAAATTGATAATTCAACTGTGTTTGTCCGCTCCCTAATTTTTGTAACTGTCTCTTGTTGGGTTCTGGAATGTAAAGAATGTTTGAGGCAGTTGGAAGGAAGAGTCACTGGAGTGCAGTTGTGGGTTTTTTGTTGTTGGACTAAACTTTGAGTTTTATTATATCTCGGCTTCCAGCAATTTTTTGGAGCTTCCACGCTACAGGCCCCATCTATTTATTGTTGATTGTTTGATGCTAGCACCATACTTCACTACTTAACTGCAGGAGCCTTGAGGAAGTAGAAACACAACAACATAGAAAGAGCCTTCTTAATATTATGTGAAATTTGACAAGCAATGAAGGCAACATATTTGGGGGATTATTAAAAAATGAATTCTGGACCATTAAAATGATACTTTTGGAACTATCCTTCCAACCTTCATCAAATATTTCCTTCTCATTTTTTCATACCTTACTAAGGGGCCGATTAGGATTACGGTGAATCCGCATCCTCCGAGCCGGCGGAAGCCACCGCCGGCCCGGAGGATGCGGATTCACCGCTGCGGTGATTGCAAAGAGCCCCCGCCAGATTAGGATGGCCGGGGGATCATCTGCGGACGTGAAGTCCGTCCGCCGCTTTTCCGCCTTGGTCCCGCGGCGGAAAAGCTCTAATATGGTGGTGGTGTCTATCAGACACCGCCAGCCATATTAGGATTCTTGCGGAAACATGCTTTTCCACGGCAGGTTTTCCGCTGTGGAAAAGCATGTGGTCTTTGGGGGCCCGTTGCGGGCCCCCAGGGTGTTGGGGGTGGGGGGTGCACATGGGGGGTACCTATGGTACCCCCCAGTATTTACGTGCACAAAGCGGCAGGCACCGGGGGGTGCCTGCCCCTTTGTGCATGTAAATGTTAAACATGCATTTTTAACCTTGCGGCGGGTGCTGCTTCAAGCAGCACCCGCCGCAAGGTTAAAGGAACAGGATGTGACCGCCAGGGTGGCGGTCACATCCTAATTTGCATGGAGGGACCGCCGCTGCCCATGCGGACGGTCCCTCTTCCTCGGGGGTGGCGGACGGACCTGCGTCCGTCCGCCATCCTAATGACCCCCTTAATGTTATGAGGAAATGAGTGACATAATGTGTGTATTTCTACATCCCACACTTACCCTGGAATGTATCTTGTTATTAAACTAGCAATGATTATTGTTACTAACTCCATAGTATTCTTTTTATTAACCTCAGAAGGCTGAAAGGCTGAGTGGAAGCTAGGATTTGAACCCATGGCCTTGTGGTCAAACACAGATAGATTCCTGTTCCATTGAACTAAAAGACCCAGTAGAGTTTCAGAAAATATAGTTGTGCAAATATTATATTGAATGTCAGCATCCATGATACACAGTTCATTAACAAGTTATTAAAGCTGGCTGAACCAATATAGTAAAAATTCAGACATTTATCAGAGAGACCTTGTGTGAAAATATAGATAAAGCATAGACCCACTTAGAAATTTAAATATCCATGTTACTTTTAAGGGTGCAAACCAGCATAGTTCTAATGTGATGCCTTCCAGTAAACTTCCCAATGCGTTGTAAAGGACAATTGCACCCACACAGGAAGTGTAACTCTAGAAAATAGTGACAAATGCTAACACCTCTTCAAGACTGTAGATATGTTCTTCAAATGGTAAAATGCGAATGGAAGCTTTGTCAGGCTCAGTTTAAATGAAAATGAGCCAACAAGAAGCTCCTATCCATAGAAGGCAAGCAGTCTTCCAATTATTTTTTATTAAAGGCACACCCTATATGCTCACTTAGGCACTACTGAAAATGTAACTGAAAACAAGAGATCTTGCTTATTTGTGAATAGAGTTCATCCTCTATAAATCATTGCTACAGGATCTCTAAAGTCCTTTAATGTCCTCTGACCTAGTTTCTGAAAACTCGCCTGATCATTGAGGAGCTTTGGCTGGTTTGGTATCGCTCATAAATTTGCTACAAAAGCTACCAGATGCTGACTGACAGGAACCTATTAGGCTTTGGGCCGAAAAGGTCTACCCATTATCTGACAATTTAGTGTGTACACCAAGGATACATGACCACTACCTAGAAACTTGCTGGTCTGTTCGAAGGCCTGCTACATAGTGACATTTCTGGAGAATATCGGATCCCTATGAGAACTTTCAATGACAAAAACGTCTACCTGCTTTGAATTGACTCATCTTGGTATTTCCCTAACTGTTCTTGTCAAAAGTTTTTCTCTAAGTTTCTTTTTGGCAGGACACTATTCTTACAATCCAAGTGGTAGTTGAGATCCTTCTGCCAGGTGGTATGTGTACTTGTGGCCTTCTGGGCCTATTCTTGAACCTGTGATTTCCTAGTTAATGCAATTGTACCTTACTCCAGTATACCTCCATTGTTAGTTCAAAGGTGAGTTTATTGAGATAAAGGAATATATTAATGTAGAAAATACCATAATAATGAAAATACAAGGATTACATACAATATAACAGTTGGAATTGATAAACGTAAAGAACAAGAATTAAAGTCAGTCAAACATAGCGTGTACAAGTATAACAACAGTGTTGCATAAGAAATTGATAAGAATAAGGGTCTTACATGTTATACAAAAGTACATTTTACAAAGTATAATATAATTAGAGTATATAATATCAACATGGAGGAATTCATGGAGGTTTAGTCACCTCTTGTTGAAGAGGAGTAGGCGACAAAGAGCATCTAGCACTTGTGTCAATGAACAACTTAACAGGTGCCCACAAGTCTAAACGCTTTGGTGCCACATGCAACGGATATACAAATGTTGTGTCTAGTCGGTGATTGTAGCATACCACTATGCTTGATATGATAATTTGGTGAAGTCCTTCCAGTTCCTGGTTATTTCTTGAAAGGCCACTGCTAACAACAAATCTATTACCTCTACATTGGAATCACAGTTTTGGCAAATAGGGTATAAGCTACCTAAAAAGATATGTGGAATAGAGAAAAGGCGATTGGAATCAAAAATCGAGTTAATTTGAGACCATACCTATTCCCAAAACTTTTGAACAAGTTTGCATGTGAAAAGTAAATGAAATAAGTCAGCATGTGGTGAAGAGCAAGTCCAGCAAATATCCGAGAGACCAGAGTGTCTTGCATGGAGAGTGAGTGGAGAAAGTAGGAACCTATTGTATATGAAGAAGAGTGTTTGTGTGGTATTTGCAGCTCTAGAGGATTTCCTAAGTTTAAGCCAAATTCTATCCCAAAACTCCACAGACCAAGAGACTTCTAAATCCTTCTCCCACAATGTTTCTACCTTGGTTTAGTCTCTCGGTTAGATGATGTATGTAAGAATATATATATAGTGGAAGCCTTAGATTCATGAAGTAGGAGGGTCTGTAATGTATGTGTATGGCCAGGTTTGGGATGGATACTATGTTTGGAAGATGTGTGCGTGCAGTTTATATAACTTGTGTTAAGAGAGAGTATTTAGAGCAGAAAGTTGGAGGCAGGCCAAAAAAGGCACTGGCCTGTGCAAAGGACATAATCTTATCCTGACTAAATAATTGATGTACCCAAATCAAGCCCCGTTGTCTCCAAGATTTCCAAAATAGAGGTTTATTATTTATTAAAATATAAATGTTATGCCATATAGGAAAGTTGAGAAAGGAGGTCAAGGAAGCAGACGGGGCAATCTTGGAAGTATACTTGATTATAGGGGTAGATACAGACTGCGGTTTGCGTGTAAAGGATAAATATTCCTGGAATGAGAATGGGGATATAAAAGATTGTTCAGGCGTAACCCAAAGAGGATAGATTGTGGGAGATTCAGAGAGCCACTGTGACGCCTGATGTAAAAGAAAGGACTTATGGTAGATGGGAAAATCAGGAAAATTCGTCCCACCCTCCAATTTTGGGAAAATCAATTTTGAAATGGACATTCTTGTTTTCTTGTTTCCCCATGAAAAGGAAGATAAGATGGAATTGAGTTTTAAAAAATATTTTAAAGGTATGGGCAGTGGAAAGTTAGAGCTTGCCTTTAGGAAGGGTCTAAAGACTTAGTTGTTTTGTCTCTAGCTTTCTGTTATTTTTTTTCTGGTTCATTCTATTGTTGTGTTGTGTGTTAGTGTCTGATCCGTGGGTTGAAAGCGCCGGGACACCTCTTTGGAGTAGCTGAGCGCTATATAAAACACCCACATAACATAACATAAAACTATAGGAGAAAGCATCATAATTATGGTGTCTAGGCGACCCCACCAGGTCAAATATAGGGGATGCCATTTTGTTGTTAAAGAGGACAGCCTTTGTATATAATTCTCCATACAACGTGATATTGTTCCTGATATGGATGGAGTAAAATGTAAGCCAAGGAATCGTGCCCCACATGCATCAAGCATTTTTGGAGTCGCAAACGGTGCAATTCCTTAAAATCGTCCGTTTGCGATTCCAAAAATGCTTTTTGAGATGCATCATGCTTTTTTAGAACTCGCAACTTTTTTGCGATTTCTAAAATTGCGATAGCATTTCAGAAATCGCAATTTTGCGATTTCTAAAATGCTATGCATCATTTGATTTTAAATTGCAAAATTTGAAATTGCAAGTGCAAATTACCATGAAGTTGAACCTTGTGGTAATTTGCAAAATTGTTTAAAAAAGCCCAAACATGCATTTTTTAAACTGTAAAGTTACAGACACACATGTCCTTAGGACATGTGTGTATGTAACTTATACTCAAAAGTACATTTCATGGGTGAAGGGGGGGGGGTCATTTGGACCCCCCTCTCCACCCTTGAAATGCATTGCTGAATTGCGATTTCAAATTGCGAATTCGCAATTCCCATTCATTCCTATGGGCATTTTAGCCCATAGGAATGAATGGGAATTGCGAATTCGCACTTTGCTAATCGCATAATATTTCAGAATCGGTAAAAATTGCGATTTTTACCGATTCTCAAATATTTTGCGAAAATGTACATGCATCCCATTTTGCATTTCCTAATTTGCGATTCCCTAAAAATCGCAAATTAGGAAGTGCAAAATGAAACAATGATGCATGTGGGCCTAAATGTATTGGGGACTCCATGTGAAACCTGAAGTAGCAAAGTCAGCATGAAAAGTATATTTGGTTTGGGTAATATCTCGCATTTATCTTTATTCAGTTTATATCCAGAAACATATGCAAAGGAATCAACTTATTTTAAAAAAGCGGGGATAGAGACTTGAGGATTTGATAGAAATAAAAGGATGTCGTCAGCATAAGCTGCCATTTTAATATTGGTCTACTTAAAAGTAAAACCATAATTATTACCATTCAGAGTAAGAGAGAGATAGAAAGGAAAGAAAATAGTACAGTAGATGAAGAAATTATTTGAGATAAAAGACTTACATATAGTCCAGGACAAACAAGGGATGGAGGGGTGCAAGGCCACACGGAACAATGACATGTCCAGGACACAGACGGGAAGGCGGAAAGGAGAACAGAACAAATGGGTTTTAGAACATAGGGGAGAGAGGAACACGCAAAAACAACCTGAGGAGAGAGAAGAGAGGTTGATTATACAAGTGAAACAATAAGAATTTAAATTACTTTGTTTACAGATTAATAGGTGACAAGTGGATTAAAAACAGAATTAAAACTTATGGAAAAAGTACAATCATAACAGGATTCAAAAATGTCTATTAGGAACTTGATGGAGAAGTACTATCCATTGAGGTATCGTGATAAGAGTATGGGAAACGTTTTAATTTGATTGGGTCTTCATAGGTAGTAGTTTTGTTATTGATGGTCACTTTAAATAGGCAAGGGTGGAAGAGCCCATATTGTGCACCTATCGAGCGTAATTGTAGCCTTAAGGCTAAGAATTCCTTACTTCGGTCAGCAGTTGGTTTAGCATAATCCTGAGAGAAAAATAAGGAGTTACCTGACCAAGTGATGCGATTCATTGCTCTAGCCGCAGATAGAATTTTTAGCAAGTCAGTGTATTTAAGAAGATATAAGATCGCTCCTCTTGGTTTTCTTGCTGAGGAAGAGGGTGTCGAAGGTGCTCCTGGACCCAATTGCTCTCCGGTAATTTGAGGAGTTTTGGAATAAAGGATTTGAAAAAGGTTATTGGAACGGAACCTTCTGTTCCCTCAGGTAGACCATAGATACGAAGATTATTTCTCCTATTCCTGTTTTCCAAATTTTCAATTTGCCTGTGAAGCATCGATACCTGGGAACATAAAGAATCCACTCTGGAGGAAGAAAAATTTAGGGACTCAACATTCTGTTCCAATGTAGTAGCACGTTCTTCCACACTTGACCTCCTATCAGAGAGCAACTGAAGCTTTGAGTTTCTTCAACAAATGGGCGTAAAGCTCTAATTTCTTCTAGCAGTAAGTCCATTTTGACTGAATAGATTGTTTAGGAGGCAAAGGAGAGTCTTTCTTCAGCCTTTTAGTCAATGCTTTGGTAACACTTGAAGTCAAGGTGGTAGTAGATGACGACGCACCCTCAGGTGAAGTGTTGGTTGAGTCATCCATGGATAAACATTTGTAACATGAGCTAGTGTGAATTAGAAATCTACGAGATGAGGATTTAGGGTGATAAAAACCTTTAGTTAGTCTTGCCATATATGAAGAAGGTGAACTTTGAAATAAAAAAACAGTAATGGTGAGATCTCAACTTACAGTGCCTCAAAAATTTGCTCTGTAACATAGTATAAATAGATAAACATGCAAAAAGAAGCACAAGGGCAAGTGTAATTAGATAAAGTGCCACAATGTTGTAGTTACATCGCTATAGATGATTTAAGAATAGAGAGAAAAAAGGAGGCATAAGATACAGGCATCAAAAAAGGTAGTGGAAAAGCTGAAAAAGGGTTGTTTAAGGTTAACTGTATGCCATGAAAAAGCGCCTTCAAAACATGCCTTGTTTATTTGTTTGTTTGCGGATGTCGCATATAGAAAAGTGAAATATGCGTCATTTGAATAAAGAGCACGCCACAGTTGAGATAAAAATAATTAAAAAAAAAATATTCACAAGGTAATTTGGACTTCAAAAAATATATCAGGCAAAGTATAGTTAAAAGACCAGTGAGCACGCTAAGGGAATTCATCAGTAAAATCTCACAAAATGACATTCACTGGATTCATGGGCTGCAACATAATGTGAGGAGCATTGAAAGTCACTGTTTAGAATAACATGAGCAAGGAGGAGATACAATGCTTATGCCATGGTATCCAGCGCGTAATTCCCAGTATATTTGTCTTGTAAGTGCCACGCTGGAGCAAAAAACCCCGTCATTGGTGAAATACAAAATGGTGGTCGGAAGCTCAGCGGAGCCGCGACGCACCTTACTTGTAGAATGGTGATGCCTGCAGAACTGAAAATTTTTCAAAAAGGAGTGCCTTTAAAGTTGCAGGATGTCGCACAGTTCGCAGCGGGCTTGACAATAAAGACGTAGCATTGGAAGAACGCTCCGTCAGCGGCCAAATACAAAATAGGGGCCACAAGCTCAGCGGAGCTGCGGCGCAGTTTACTCACAAAATAAAGGTAGCTGCGAACTTTAGAATGCCTCAAAATATCATTCCTTCAGCGCCTCAAGAGTTCACACGACTCATCCTCCATTTCGGCGTCCGTGCATGTAAAGATTACAGTGACTGCTCCGTTTCTGCTCCCGCCGTCCATAAAGAGCTTAGGATCTGCCACCATCTTCTTCGGGCGCTAGCCAGGTTCCCCCAATACCTCCATTGCTGTTTGCTCCCCAATGGATTTCTTTGTTAGTCAATTTCTACAGTAGGATTTGCATTGAAGAACTCCTTTATTAGTCTTTCTTGGTTGGGGATTGTCCTAAAATGGTGTCTTAGGGATTCTGATATGTCTTGATTTCTCTGCTTGCATGGTATGTGTTTGTTTACTGAATTGCAAGTAAGGGGACATTAAACACATAAGAGCATGGACATCACATTCATTTGGTGGGATATTTATTATCCCTCTGTCACCTTTGCTTTTACCATGATTTAGGAATCATTTAATTTGTCTGATGCTTATTTTCTAAGTTTATATACCAGATAACCAATAGTCATCTCACACTAGCATATAGGCACCTTGGAGAGGCCTTAGTAGGCTGCTTCTCCTTTTCTAGATGTGCCCTATGCCTCCGCATGTGTTCTTAGTGGAGTTTACTTTGCAAGTATGAATTGGTTAAGGATTAGACTGGGGTCTAAGATTTAGCTGAGGGAGTGTGTGAAATTGGCGGTGAAGAAGAATAAAGCAGACTAAGGCCCGCCCCTCTCCATGTGCATTTATCAGTGCATCTATACCATTGCCCATACATCTGATGTTACAGATAGAGATATTTATAGCAGACTATACATTTTAACATGGAATGTATGGCTTATACGAATAGTGTGACATGCAACACATCTAACACATAGGAACTAAAATGATGAACTGCAGAAATCACCCCTTAACACTTTAACTGTTTATTACAGAGAAGGTCATCCTGCTTATCACACTTATACTTATTGTTGGACCCGGCCCTTTAGGCAGGTTCACCCCTAGACTTTTTGCTTTTTCCTAGCCTGTTTCTGGAACCTGGTGTTGGTGATTTTAGGCCTCTGCGCACTTTTTCACTGTGGTACAGTGTAAAGTGCTGGAGCTCTCTGTGTATGTATGGTGAGTGACCTGCCCTCCCATAGGAATGAATGGGGAATATGTATGCCCATGGTAGTTCCTGATGTGTGGGGAGTGCAGGGGCGAGTTTGGTATGTACGAACTCGTGAGAATGAATGCTGCAAAATGATATATGCGGCATGACTGTGTCTAGTCTAGAAGTACTACTTTTGGAAGTTGGCATATTTGTGTAAGTTGTTGCTGGCGTGCGATTGGCTGGTGAGCCTGGCCCAGAGTGCCGGGCCTGCTTGTGTATTGACTGTCTGGTTTGAGGATGACAGGGGCTGGAGGTTGTCTGAAGTCAGCCCATGGATGAAAGGCAGCATCTGCTGCCAGGGAAGTGGGAGGAGATGGCACCTGATAGTGAAGGGCTGTGCCTGCCTAACTACAAAGCTGGCTCCACCTCCCGCTGGGCGACTGTCACCTCTGTCCCTGATACTGAAGGGACATCCCTCTAAACCAGTCCAGCTGGTTCTCACACTGAGACTTCAAAGACTTCAAAGACTTTTCACTGTATAAGAAGGGGCTGTGTCCCCTTCCAAAATGTTCTTGTTTCTGACTTGAATCTACCAGGGGCGGGCGCTGCCCAGCCCCTGGATGCCTGGAGGACTTCTGGGGGGACCCCTCTGCCTTGCCTGGGCTGAGGGGGGGACTTTACTGGACTTTCTGCCCCCCTAAGCACTTTGAAGTGCTTCTTCTTTGCTATAGCGCTGGGAGCGCTGGATTTGTCCTTCATAGCGCCGAGAGCGCTTTATTTCCTGCCCACGGCGCTTTGGTTGCACTTCTAGTGCTGGAGCGCTTTGTGGGCCTCTATAGCGCTTGGAAGCGCGTTGCTGCTGGAGGCCGGCGGCGGATCGGCGCGGGAGCCCACTCCGCTTATTTTGCCGACTTGGATTTGCCCAGTTGTTTATTTGATTGGCGAGTGCCCACCTCGCAATTTCTGCCCGCCTGCCTGCCTAGCGAGGGCCGCCGCGCTGCCCGCGGCGACCCGGAAGTACCTGGCCGGCCGGCCAATCCCAGCGCGGCCGGCCGGAAGTCCCGCCCCCGCAGCTCGGGGAAGAAGAAAGAAGGCGCGGGAGATGGCGGCTGTTCGCGGGGCTCCTCTCGGCTGAGGGAGCCCCGAGGAGACGAGACGGCTGCTGGGGGCTCCCGTGTGCAGAGGGAGCCCCGAGTGAGTAATCGAGCGGCCGACAGGGCTCCCACGAGGTGCGAGCCCCGCAAGAGTGGTCCGGAGGTCTTCCCCGCTGGAGGAAGAAGAAGAAGCGTGGCGGTCGGCTTGCAGGGCTCCCGTGATGCGAGGGAGCCCTGCTGCATCAAGGAGCCGCCGCCGCCGCCTTGGAGCCCCGCAGAGAAGAGCTGACGCCGCCTCCCAAGGTACCGGTGAGTGCCGGCGTGCAGGGGACAGTGCTGCTTCTGCCCCAGGAGGGAGCTCGGGAGTGTTGCATGCCGGTGAGGCAGAGTTGGTGCTTGGGCGGCCCCGGTTGGCAGTGGGTCGCCCCAACGTTAAGCCAGAGCCTTGAGGCTCCAACGAAGGGGCATGTTTTATTTACTTAGAGCCTTGCGAGGCGCCCTTGTCCACGAGTCCGTGAAGGCTCCCACGATGCCCGCATTTTGTTTGCAGAGCCACGGAGGCTCGTGGGCCTATTTTAGTTAAGAGCCACGAGGGCTCTAGGGGGCACAGTGAATTCCTGAGCCAGATGGCTCCAGCGCCCCCCCCTACTTCTTTCCAGAGCCCAGTGGGCTCCAAAGCTTTGGGGGCATGTTTTGCTGTAGAGCCTGTGTGGCTCAGGTGGCGCAGATTTGTTCTAGGGGGTACTGAGAGCCCTGCCACAGCTTTTTGTACACAGCTGCCCAGCACTTTGTGGGCAGCTGCCACATTTAGGCTTTTTGTACTTTGAGACTGGTGCTGCTTGGCAGCGCGCTCTGACATTGGACTCAGGGCATCCTTGCCCCACAAGGCCAGTTGGCCTAGGGACTGCCACAGGTGGTGGCTTATGTAAGTTATGCGCAATGTGATTCCTATGTTTTTAATAGTAATTGCCTACTGTGTGTTTTTGCGCTATTGACTTATGTTCTGGCACCTCTGAATGTGTAGGTTTATGCATCATGTGTCTTTCTTTCCATGCGCTGCACCTCTGAATGTTTAATCATCATGTGTCTTCTTGCGCTGCACCTCTGAATGTAGTTTATTGCATCATGTGCCCTGTTCTGAACACCGCTGAATGTATTCCTATGCATCATGTGTCTTTCTTTCCATGCGCTGCACCTCTGAATGTTTTATTCATCATGTGTCTTCTTGCGCTGCACCTCTGAATGTATTTTTATTGCATCATGTGCTCTGTTCTTAACACCGCTGAATGTGTAGGTCTATGCATCATGTGTTTTCCCTTTATTACTCCTCTGAATGGGTTTCATGCATCATGGGTAAGGTGTTCTGGTATACCCCTAAATGTATTTTATTCTTAGGTGGTTGTCCTTTTTAGTACAGGTGGTCCTAGTAAGGTCCTGGTTCCTGTTACCAGTAGATACTGGTTGTGATCTTTGTGATTACCATGTTATGTTTATTATTTCTTATTCTCGAAGTACTATATCTGATTCTGACAGTGGCCCATGTGACCCTGTCTTGTAAATAATCCCTTACGAATGTTGCCCGTGCCAGTTGGCACCATGTACCTGTGTGATTTTTATCTGATATGTGTTTTTACAATACAAAAGTTATTTTTATAATAACCTTGTGTGGAGTTTCTTTTGTGGTGTGCCTAGTATGTTGTTGCTGTTGTGCGCTGGCGCAAATGCTTTACACATTGCCTCCGAGTTTAGCCTTACTGCTTGTGCCAAGCTACCAAGGGGGTGAGAAGAGGTTATCTTGGCGTGTGACTTCCTTGCCCTGACTAGAATGGTGGTTTCTGCCTGGCTTTGGCGTCAGCCTTAGCCTACCAGAAATAGCCAGTTCTAACATTGGTGTTCAGCGGTGCGGATTTGAACTTGTGGTTGCGCAGTGCCATAGCGACAACTGGCTACATTACAAAACTCTGCAATTGTTTTTTCAGATAGTCACATGTTTGGGATTATTGTTTTTGATTTTTTTCCTCAAGAGTGTCATTTTCAAATGTGTTCCTGCGCTTTATGTTTAGTGGCAGATGAGAGAAAGTGACAGGGCGGGACGCCAGTAGAGGGGGAGGTTCCCATAGATTAGGAATCCCTTGCTGGGTCCAGTGTCCAATCCCAAATCCTGTCCCTGTGTGGGTAGATGGAAGAGAGGGAGTGTGAGGAGAAATGACTAGCTCAGGAGGGTGGTTGTTCCCTGAGTGTAGTGTGTGTGTCTGGATTCCCCAGTGTGGTAGGATCCAGTGGTGGCAGCTTTAATGTGTCCAGTGTGTTAATTCCCATTCCCCGCTCCCAGAGTTTGGTACCTGTGACACGTGTGGTCAGGCTGAGTGATCAGGGGTGGTAGAAACTGCCTTACCAGTCCGAGGGGGGGGAGTGTGCGAATGAGTGATGTGATGAACTGGAGGAGTTGGTGTGAGTTTTCTTTTTGTTAAAGAGCTTGCATGAGAGGTGTACCTCTGGTGGTGTGCAGGAGGTCCTGCAGAGGCATAGGACAAGAATGTGGACATCTGGCGGTGTGCTAGGTGTCTTGCAGAGGCATTAGGGAGGGATTCCAAAAGGAGTGGCTTGTGTATCTGATGATCCTGTAAAGGGGAAGAGGTTCATGTGTAACCCAGCTAGGTCCTAGTAGTATGGTAGGGGTGTAGGGGCTCACGCCCTGTCTCAGTGGAGGCGGAGTGAGTGTGGGATGGTGTGTCCCACGTTGGCCTGAAACCCTATCTCAGGGCCTGGAGGGTTCCCTAAGGGAGCGCCAGGTCAGGGGCCTAAGCTGTACATAGGTCATTTGAGGAGGATCTTCCTGTGTCTAGAGGACGGGGAGTGTCTGTAACCAGAACTCCGGCGGTCCTAGTGTTGGGCAGCACCACTCCTAGTGGAGGGTGCAGAAGTCCTGGCTCGCTGAGCATTTGACCGTCTAGAGTGCTTGACCATTTGTGGGGCCCCTGGAGGTCGTTCCCCGAGGAGGGGGGAAAGCCGAGTTGGGGTTGTGGCCTGACCTGGGAGGAGTACTGGAGGAAAGTGTGTCACTGATACGCCGCTGGCGTGTGCTCTGTCTAGCCTGGGACATACTGAGAATCACCCTGTGATAGGGAGTACTGGAGGAGAGTGTGTCGCTGATACGCCGCTGGCGTGTGCTCTGTCTAGCCTGAGATATACTGATACTGGAAGGGGGTGCAGAGGGACGGTGTCCTTACTTCTGACCCGGTGTAACCTGAAAGTTTAGATCTTAGGTTGGGAGATTAGGAAACTTCTAGGTCAAGAGGAATCTCTACCAAAGTGGATCAGCTGAAGAGACTGAGGGGGCTGCCCTTGCTGTGTGTTCTGGGGCTCACCTGCAGTTTGTTGTTTCCACCAAGGTAGAGGAAAGGGGGCTTTGCTGTGTGCTGTGTCCCCCCCACCTGCTTGAAGAGGGACTGTGCTGTGTGCTTTGTACCTCAGAAGTGGAATCGTTTCCAGGTGGTAGACCAGTGATGGATTGAGATCCTGATCTGGTAGGAGAATTGTGTTCTGATGAATGCTTCTCTGTGAGGGTGCGGAAACCCAGAAGTAGAAGTAGGGTGGGGCATCCTTGCCCGAGACCTCTGGTCAGCCTGAGGGTATGGTCCCTAGGTTGAAGGATCAGTGGTAGTTGAAGCTACACTGAGAGAGAGAGTGGAGAATGGCTATTGTGTGCCAGGGGTTACTGCCCCCACTCTGTGGATTAGTTAGGACCTGTGATTTGGATGGCCTATGGCCTGGTCTTGGCTGTGGATGACTAGGGAGTACCAGTGTGGTATCCTAGTTGTGTCAGAGAGTTATTGTTTGGAGGTAACCAGGTGGGTTCAGAGTGGCGTAAAACCGGAAGGTGTCCCTGCCGTGCGGGTCCGTGTCTGTGTTTTGTCACCCAAAGCAAGGAAGCCCATCAGTGGAGTGATTGGTCTACCCTGCGTTTTGGCTGGAAGGGGGTTGTGTTGGACCCGGCCCTTTAGGCAGGTTCACCCCTAGACTTTTTGCTTTTTCCTAGCCTGTTTCTGGAACCTGGTGTTGGTGATTTTAGGCCTCTGCGCACTTTTTCACTGTGGTACAGTGTAAAGTGCTGGAGCTCTCTGTGTATGTACGGTGAGTGACCTGCCCTCCCATAGGAATGAATGGGGAATATGTATGCCCATGGTAGTTCCTGATGTGTGGGGAGTGCAGGGGCGAGTTTGGTATGTACGAACTCGTGAGAATGAATGCTGCAAAATGATATATGCGGCATGACTGTATCTAGTCTAGAAGTACTACTTTTGGAAGTTGGCATATTTGTGTAAGTTGTTGCTGGCGTGTGATTGGCTGGTGAGCCTGGCCCGAGTGCCTGGGCCTGCTTGTGCCATGGATGAAAGGCAGCATCTGCTGCCAGGGAAGTGGGAGGAGATGGCACCTGATAGTGAAGGGCTGTGCCTGCCTAACTACAAAGCTGGCTCCACCTCCCGCTGGGCGACTGTCACCTCTGTCCCTGATACTGAAGGGACTTCCCTCTAAACCAGTCCAGCTGGTTCTCACACTCAGACTTCAAAGACTTCAAAGACTTTTCACTGTATAAGAAGGGGCTGTGTCCCCTTCCAAAATGTTCTTGTTTCTGACTTGAATCTACCAGGGGCGGGCGCTGCCCAGCCCCTGGATGCCTGGAGGACTTCTGGGGGGACCCCTCTGCCTTGCCTGGGCTGAGGGGGGTACTTTACTGGACTTTCTGCCCCCCTAAGCACTTTGAAGTGCTTCTTCTTTGCTATAGCGCTGGGAGCGCTGGATTTGTCCTTCATAGCGCTGAGAGCGCTTTATTTCCTGCCCATGGCGCTTTGGTTGCACTTCTAGTGCGGAGCGCTTTGTGTGCCTCTATAGAATTGAATTGAATTGAAAGGAGATTTATAATGCGCAAGACAATAACCCGCAGGTATCAAGGCGCCTAGCAAAATGATCAGAGAATGATCAGGAAAATACAGAAACCTTACATATATGCTTGCCGAAAGAGAAGGGTTTTTAAAGCAATGCGGAAGTGCTTGGAAGCGCGTTGCTGCTGGAGGCCGGCGGTGGATCGGCGCGGGAGCCCACTCCGCTTATTTTGCCGACTTGGATTTGCCCAGTTGTTTATTTGATTGGCGAGTGCCCACCTCGCAATTTCTGCCCGCCTGCCTGCCTAGCGCGGGCCGCCGCGCTGCCCGCGGCGACCCGGAAGTACCTGGCCGGCCGGCCAATCCCAGCGCGGCCGGCCGGAAGTCCCGCCCCCGCAGCTCGGGGAAGAAGAAAGAAGGCGCGGGAGATGACGGCTGTTCGCGGGGCTCCTCTCGGCTGAGGGAGCCCCGAGGAGACGAGACGGCTGCTGGGGGCTCCCGTGTGCAGAGGGAGCCCCGAGTGAGTAAGCGAGTGGCCGACAGGGCTCCCACGAGGTGCGAGCCCCGCAAGAGTGGTCCGGAGGTCTTCCCCGCTGGAGGAAGAAGAAGAAGCGTGGTGGTCGGCTTGCAGGGCTCCCGTGATGCGAGGGAGCCCTGCTGCATCAAGGAGCCGCCGCCGCCTTGGAGCCCCGCAGAGAAGAGCCGACGCCGCCTCCCAAGGTACCAGTGAGTGCGGGCGTGCAGGGGACAGTGCTGCTTCTGCCCCAGGAGGGAGCTCAGGGGTGTTGCATGCCGGTGAGGCAGAGTTGGTGCTTGGGCGGCCCCGGTTGGCAGTGGGTCGCCCCAACGTTAAGACAGAGCCTTGAGGCTCCAACGAAGGGGCATGTTTTATTTACTTAAAGCCTTGCAAGGCGCCCTTGTCCACGAGTCCGTGAAGGCTCCCACGATGCCCGCATTTTGTTTGCAGAGACACGGAGGCTCGTGGGCCTATTTTAGTTAAGAGCCACGAGGGCTCTAGGGGGCACAGTGAATTCCTGAGCCAGATGGCTCCAGCGCGCCCCCCCCCCCTACTTCTTTCCAGAGCCCAGTGGGCTCCAAAGCTTTGGGGGCATGTTTTGCTGTAGAGCCTGTGTGGCTCAGGTGGCGCAGATTTGTTCTAGGGGCTACTGAGAGCCCTGCCACAGCTTTTTGTACACAGCTGCCCAGCACTTTGTGGGCAGCTGCCACGTTTAGGCTTTTTGTACTTTGAGACTGGCGCTGCTTGGCAGCGCGCTCTGACATTGGACTCAGGTCATCCTTGCCCCACAAGGCCAGTTGGCCTAGGGACTGCCACAGGTGGTGGCTTATGTAAGTTATGCGCAATGTGATTCCTATGTTTTTAATAGTAATTGCCTACTGTGTGTTTTTGCGCTATTGACTTATGTTCTGGCACCTCTGAATGTGTAGGTTTATGCATCATGTGTCTTTCTTTCCATGCACTGCAACTCTGAATGTTTAGTCATCATGTGTCTTCTTGCGCTGCACCTCTGAATGTAGTTTATTGCATCATGTGCCCTGTTCTGAACACCGCTGAATGTATTCCTATGCATCATGTGTCTTTCTTTCCATGCGCTGCACCTCTGAATGTTTTATTCATCATGTGTCTTCTTGCGCTGCACCTCTGAATGTATTTTTATTGCATCATGTGCTCTGTTCTTAACACCGCTGAATGTGTAGGTCTATGCATCATGTGTTTTCCCTTTATTACTCCTCTGAATGGGTTTCATGCATCATGGGTAAGGTGTTCTGGTATACCCCTAAATGTATTTCATTCTTAGGTGGTTGTCCTTTTTAGTACAGGTGGTCCTAGTAAGGTCCTGGTTCCTGTTACCAGTAGATACTGGTTGTGATCTTTGTGATTACCATGTTATGTTTATTATTTCTTATTCTAGAAGTACTATATCTGATTCTGACAGTGGCCCATGTGGCCCTGTCTTGTAAATAATCCCTTACGAATGTTGCCCGTGCCAGTTGGCACCATGTACCTGTTTGATTTTTATCTGATATGTGTTTTTACAATACAAAAGTTATTTTTATAATAACCTTGTGTGGAGTTTCTTTTGTGGTGTGCCTAGTATGTTGTTGCTGTTGTGCGCTGGTGCAAATGCTTTACACATTGCCTCCGAGTTTAGCCTTACTGCTTGTGCCAAGCTACCAAGGGGGTGAGCAGAGGTTATCTTGGCGTGTGACTTCCTTGCCCTCACTAGAATGGTTGTTTTTGCCTACCTTTGGCGTCAGCCTTAGCCTACCAGAAATAGCCAGTTCTAACACTTATGGATTAAAAGCTTCTGTTTTCAATCACAATTACTTTGCCATCTCATTGGAGTGATTCTTTCTAACAACTTTATTTGAAGTTTTGAATTTAGAGGTGAGTGTCCTTCTACCAATAATGGTTCACCTTGCTCTCCCAGTTAGGCCTAAAAGTGAAATTCAAGCAGAAAACACATATAATTCAGAAAAAGAAAAGTTGTAATAGTTCTACATAGCAGGATGCTCGAAAAACTATTTGTTGCAAGGTGAAAGTATTATGTGGTATAGCAATGGTGCCTTACCATGTAATACTAGCACAATACACAAATATGGACCCTGGGTACTCTCTCAGTATACCTTCTCTTAGTCCTGGTAGTGTGGCAAAGAGCAGGCAGTCTACTTAGAAGAACACGTGTTAAGCATTTCACATCACCAACATGGACAATAAGTAATTGACACGACTTGAGAGAAATTCAACACCAATTTATAAAAATAGCTCTGGTTTTTACATATGTTTATACACCAAAATGAAAGCAATACATAGAGTTTAACTGGAGTTGTCAATTTTAAAGCATTAAATAAATCAGTATTTAGCAACGTGAAAACATTAATGTTGCGGTTAATGTTAAAACACATATATGCAATCAGTTACTTACAGAGTGTGTTCAATGGAACCCACTTGGAGTTAAGGTCTTGTGACTCCCCTAGACCAGTTCACAAGTAGCACCATTTTAACTGGCTCGGGGGAGTGGGGTGCAGAGTTGCACTTTAGGTGTCAAACGGAGCTGTCAATCAGTTGTGCTGTTGTAATGGTTACCTTAGCAAAAAGGCACTTGTGGGGTGAGTTGAGCAAAACCTTTGGGCCTTGAGCAAGGAGCTGGCGTTGGGCCAGGAGTCTAGAGGCCAATCTACCTTGCTCAGGGGACTCGGATGCAGAGGTGCTCTTGGCTATCCATGGTGCTTAACTGAATCTACGGCCAGAGGAGGTGGCAGGTTTGCCAAGAGATGGTGAAAACAACTTTACGATGGATCCCCAGGGGTGGGTGGTGATTCATGCAAGTGAATATCTTCTCTTGAAGCGTTGAGTAAAGCAGAATGTAGCCAGACTGACCACCAACAAGGCTTGGTGCCTTCAAGCCCTCTGGTTGAGACATTTTTTATACTAAAGACCAATGGAATGTTGTAGCAAGCTGAGACTGACTGAGGGTTTGGACTACAGTTCCCATTAGCCACCTGCCAAATGACTTTGAATGGCCATGCTGGAGGGCTCGGGGAACAGGACTTGAAGGCCATGGATTTAGCGGTTTGTGTCCTTTCCTCTAGCCCGAAGATACTCAAAGTAAGGAATGGGGGCCACATGTGGCCCTCCTGAACTTTAACCTCATAGATGCTATTAAACATTCCTCCCCAGTGCTGCGCTGTCCATTGGAACTAGTGCTGAATGGACGTCCAATGGTCGTGCGCAGCACTGGGGAGGTAGTGCAGCCGTCGGCCAATGCACCGAGGCAGCACTTAAGGGGTTAATTGTGGCCCCCTGATAAACAACAGCACTGGGCTGCTGTTCACTTGACAGAGCAGGAGCATTCAAAAAGATGTGAAACAAACAGGCATAGTTTATTTACATGGCAACTAAAGCAGCAGTAAAGTAGAAAAGAAGGTGTTTTGGACACCTTATCTTTTGGAACTCCATTAGTTTTACAGACATCTTGCACTAAACATGTAAAAATATGATAAACTCTCTGCAAACTTCAAAAAATCGTATTTTATTAACCTGTATGATCCTTTTACTTTTGTAGAACATATTATATCACTACATTAAGAGGCATTTATTAGCAGTGATAGTTTTCAAACATGATCGTGAAAAGATTGGTGCCACCCCCATTTTGAAAGCAATGCCATTATTGAAACAAGAGGCAAGACATTTGTCAGGTGCACCTTGATTGTTCAGTTCAGTAATTCTTTATTCGATGATTAGAAAAAACATCATAAAAGTACAATATATTTACCAGGTTAAAATAGGATTAAATTATAGCTGACGATCATCTAGAGTTACCAATACCTACAGATAAAAGAATAAAAGTAATACATAATTAACAAGCATTTACAATGCAATGGTTTCGCCTTTTGAAAAGTTTGAGCTATTTGCATTGTGAATGACAAAATTTGTATTTATGTGTTGGTTTTGAAAACAGATAAATAAATGGCATTGTCATTTACAATGCCAATAATTTAATCTCTACACTATTGTGCAACCACCCAACACATGCACTAAACAGCAAAATACGTATACACAGCCCAGGGGGAACACTGTAGGGTGTGGAAGGAGAGCCAATCGCCCCTGGCGCCACACTGCACACTGAGCAGGGACAGAGAAAAATATGAAGCTATGCACAGCACACCTAGGACAACAGTGCAGTTACCAACTCCTGGCCTAAGAGTAAGTAGCATATACTTATATATATATTTTTTTATAGCGCTAGTCATACCAGTGCAGGGAGTCGGAGCACTTTACATCAGATGTTATACAGAGACAATGAACCAAAAGTGTGCAAGACAGTCTATAGAAAATGCTACATAACACAATGGGGATTATAAGGTGTAGTAATCACGTCATTCATGTTTATTGGCAGTATATTTCAGGATTTAAAACGTACCACAGTGGTTGGCTAATGAGAATACATTATAACCAAAACTAACCATTTTAATCAACATTAGGATAATGTAAGGGGGGGGGCTAACGTTCTACCCGGCACTGATGATAAAACGTCCAGGTCGCAGTCAAGCATCACAGTGGCCCCGGGGATAACCACATAATGTCTTCAGACAGCAGCTTGCTGGTAAAGGGCAGAAACCAACGTGAGAACAGATGCAGTAACATCTGGCTGATTCTGGGGCCTGAGAAAAGGTCTCACAGAACCACGTCAGTCTAAGGAGTTCTAACTTTGCACCCAATGACAAGGAACAAGATGCATACACTGTCCGCAGTTTGCAATGCTCTATTGTCATTGTTGAGTGTGAGGAGAGGACATATCTTGCGAATGTGAAGCCACAAGTGGGTCATGGTGCTCCGCCCCGATCGCCAACAATGTAAATAAACATTATATTACACTCAGGTGCAGCTGCTGATATGTATTACGCCTCAGCGTTTATTCTTTTTTTTTTCACACACTGGTTTTTACCCATCACCAGGATTCCTGGGGTTAAACGTGTGCAGTAGCAGGGTGAACTTACACTGCCTATAGGCTGGCTCTTTGCATTAGTAAAGTAGTTGTTACATCTGATCGAGGCAGTAACCGTGTTTTCCAACCCCCGAAGCAGCAGTGGGTATGTACTTGCTGGTACCTTGATTCTGTGGGTGACAGCCCTGATAAAAGGGTCCGGAGCTGTGAGGGTGTCTGCATCCCTACAGTGCCCGTTTTACCGATGTTGGGGGGGAGCTATCACTGCCTTCCCAGTGTGTTCTTGTGTTTGAGTGTCCTCCATTTATTGCAGTATTATACCTCTACTTATACTTTGTACTGTGTGGGGTGAGGTGGCAGAGTGGGGGTGAGGTGGCAGAGTGGGTGTGAGGAGGCAGAGTGTGGGGTGAGAAGGTGGGGTGGGTGAGAAGGGGTGTGGGGTGAAAAGGTGGGGTGGGGGTTGTATGTTTTCATGTGTTTAGGCCTGAAAGGCTAGTTTCCACCAGAATAAAGCTCTGAGGTAAAAAAAAGATTTTTGACTTCACTGGTGAAATTCAACTCTGTAGAAAGCTTGTGGGTGCATGTAGACAGCCCATACGTCACCATGGATGTTTGTTTATGCTATAGATTTTCAGGCTCTCTGTGCGGAAAATACGGAAATGTATACGGAAGAATCCACGCTGTACGTTGTAAAGCACTGACGAGAACACATGCAGAGGGTTGAATGGATATGACATTCGTAAGCTGGAGAAGTGACTTACATACATTAGACATAAAAGACGGGTCTAAGCAGCTTTATTAAGAATACAGTCTCATAAAAATGAGTTACAAAGACAACAGATGCATAAAGAAATCTACAAGACGACTGAACTATGTTGAAAGAACTAAAGCTGTTTATAATGTTACATATTACATTGGGAAATAAGGGAGGAAAAAACGAGGAGTTGGGGAAAGGAGAGCATAAAACAAAAACAAAACTTGAAGCCGAATAACAGTAGTAAATATGTAATGACAGTGACACGGACACCGCTGGAGAGAGTCACCAGTCACGTGTTTATCGCATGAGAAATCATATCTGTGGTAAGCTGGGGCACGTCCGTAAGGGCCTCAGAACTGGCCACCTCATCTCCACTCCTCGCCCAGAGGCTGGTCCGCTCACATGGCTGGGTGAGGTGCGGTGGCCTCGTAGGGGGGGGGGCGTGTGATGGGAGGGCGTGTGATGTGAGGGTGGCGTTTGATGTAAGCGGTCCGGGACGGTTCTGCTCTGCAATTTAGGGGTGGTGCAGTTAAGGAGGTAGGGGTGCAGTGGAAAGGTATGTTTCGTACATATGAGCGGTATGTCCCTCCCCGGGCAGCAGTCCTCTGCCAGTCCTTAGGCGACGGACAACGACTTTAATGTCATGTTTGCCACAAAGTGTAGAATGTGGGGTCTGCGCAAGGTGTTGCCACGGGTGGCCTAGAGAGCCTGTGTCCATTTTCAAGCCAGCAAGATAGTCTGGTGGGTTATGCCATTCGTCAGGGATCTGTTTTTATGATCAAATCTCCAAACGCCGACAAGACTGACTCGACCTCTTATCTTCCTGAAGTCGATAACATGAGTGTCACTGTTTCTCAAGCGACGTGAAACAGTTTAGTAGAGTTGAGGTCCATATATAAGAAGGGTGAATGCTACTGCTACTACATTTAATAAAGGTGAAAAGGCGGCGCCAGGGATGCGGGCAGCATCCGATGGTTATCCCAGTGCCCCCCGCGAGCCCAGGACGCAGCAAAAGCCCTTCATTGCAGGCTGCACTGAGAACAAGAACATTAAAATGAATTGCATCAGCTCCATGATTCCGCCTAGGAATAGCCCGCGCCCGTGTCCCTATATCGGTCTTTCTTCTATGTCTTACAGAATCCAGCAGGCACTCGCATCTGGCTCCCAGATGTACTGCGATCCGGCCACATGTTAGCCCACAACAAAAGGCTGGCTCTTACCTCGAATCGGAGCGGCGGCACAAGCCAGGAACAGCAGCAGCAGGGCTCTCCTAGCAGTCAGCAGGAAAGGCACAGACAGCGGGAGGAGGGCGGGAAAGGCACGGACAGTGGGAGGGGGGGTGGGCGGGCAAACGGACAGCGGGAGGGGGGACGGAGGAAGGCAGGACAGCAGCAAGCACACACCAGAGGTCGGGGCAAATGACAAAAATAAATGGCGGCCAAAAAAAAAAAGTCAACGCCCACCGCCGCAATGACGTTGTCAAAGGGGCAGGATGAGAAAAATCGCCGGGAACGCCCACCAATCGCCTCGCTGAAAGACAGACGCCTCTCTCTTCCAATGGCTAGCCTCCATTTATGGAGCTAGCCAATGGAACAGAGAGGCGGGACTTTTGTCCATACTAGTAAACAAAAGTTTTCGCCTTGCGCGAAAGTCTGCTTGCGCAGCTTTCGGCGAGGCGAAACCTAAAAACCACAGTATTTTAGCTAACTCCTCTTGAATTTCTTAACCTCACGGCAAGCCTAAAAAAATTCATGATACAATAGAGTGTCCATGCGTCATCAGCTCTCTGCAAGTAGAGTAAAGCCATTTTAGCATGCCTAAATTTTTCTTTCTTTAAAATTGGAACCAGATATTTACACCGGGGATATTTAAAAAATGGTCACAAAAGGACAAAGTGAAAGGTATCTTGCGGAGACCTATTGTCGCAGCCGCAAGCACCCTTCTGTACAATAGTTAATGTAAATCCTGCAGGGTCCACTAATAATTATCCGAGGGTAAAAAGTTTGGGGTTAATGAACAAATCCTCCCGGTCAATACTTTCCAGGGTGGTCTTAACATAATTTAGCCAGGGAATGTGTAGCCCTTTGTCCCTGTGCAGGCAGTCTTCCAAAATTTGTCTGCCTAAGACTGCCTCGGGGTTTGACCAGGTATTCAACCATGCCAATACAGGTCTGAGCTTAATTTGGTCCTCAATAAAGGGACTTCCTAGTTCACTGTGTACAATTGAGGCTGAGGTACAGTGAGGGACTTTTTAAAATCCTTCGCATATATTTATTTTCCTCAACTTGCAATTGCTCCACATTCACGTAACCCCAGACTTCCGAGCCATATACATCTCTTGCACAACCTATCGAACTATAGAGGTTCAAGATCTGTTCAGGAGACCAACGACCCAGCCTGCGGCCATAATTTGCTATGGCACCATTTGTGGAGATTAATTTTGAGCACCGATCCTCCACTAGGGATCTAAATTTGAGTGCCCCGTCAAACAATAACCATAGATAGGAAAAAGACTTCACCTTCTCTAATGTGTGGTTCCCTATCCTATAAGAGAACCTATTACATGGTTTGGAGCCTGCTAACATCACAAACAATTTACTCAGGTTTACCGATAGATCCAAACTCCCCATGAACTTACCAAAACCGTCGATTAGGCATTGCAGACCCCTCGGAGTGCGTGCAAGCAGGACCGCATCATCTGCGTTCAAAAGCACCGGAATATGACGTGATCCTACCTTGGGACAGTCCGAGTTTAGAGCCAGCAACGCCTTCTCTAGGTTATTAATGTAGAGCGAGAACAAAAAGGGTGCTAGGATGCAACCCTGTCGCACTCCACTTGTGCAGGGGAATGAGTCTGTGTTCCCCCCCTCTGTGTTGTAGCGTACTCTGGCTGTTGTGTCCTGGTGTAATTCACTCAAGATGTTAATCAGGCCTAAGTCTTGTTCCCATATCCCTCATCAGACACCATAGCTTGTTTCTGTTTACATGATCGAAGGCAGCAGCCAGATCCATGAAGCCCAAATACATGGCCTCATTGCTAGCTTTGGTGTATTTGGCGACCAACAAATACAGATTAAGACATTGGTCGCTTGTGGACCTTCCTGTTCTGAAACCATACTGAATGTCCGTTATTAGATGGTGTTCCTCGGTCCAATCCATAAGCCTTTGCAAAATTACCCTGCCCAAAATTTTTGCTGAGACGTCGATCAGGAAGATCGGCCGGTAACATTGTGGGTTGTCCCTGTTACCCTTCTTATAGATGGGGACAATGACCGCTGTAGACCAGGAACGGGGCAAACCAAGCTGGACAGCAGTGTTTAACACTCTGGTGAGGATGGGGGCCCAAAGAAGTCCCTCGAAGGAGGACTATTATGGGAGGAGATTATTTTTGCTCTTTCCAGTTTACCCTCTGTCAAAGCGACAGGAGTGGATTCTAGCCTCTCAGAATTTTAAAGAATATTTACCCCCAAATTCAAAATCACCTGACAGCATCATTTAATCAGATATACGATGGCACTGCTCCCCCGCCTTCATGGTCTTTTGCTAAAATTATAGTCTTTCTGAAAAAGAAAAAATCAGCAGTGGAGTTAGGGGCATATCAGCCGATAACACTAATAAGCAGTGATTCGAAAATATATTCTAAAGTGTTGGCCACGAGATTGGCCCAGGTCATAGCAAAATTGGTGGCAAACCAACAACACAGGTTTATTGTGGGGAGGGATACAACCAATCATATCAGATGTATCTTTTCACTTTTCAATGCAGTACAAGTGTCAGGAGAACCTATGGCTTTAATTTTACGCGACACTGAAAAACGTTCAATAGGGTCTCCTGGCACTATCTTTGGAAGGCTATTCAAGCAAGGGGTTTTGGACCAGGATTTATTCAAGGAATAAAAGCTATATATTTTAATCCGATAGCAAATTTCCCCACCTTCGGGAGTATGACAGAACAGGTGAAAATTACCCGTGGAACACGGCAGGGATGTCCCTGCTCTTCACTCCTGTTAGCCTTAAAAAAAATTAAAAAAATACTACTCCCTATAAATTACATTTGCAAGGCTAAGCATTCACAGCATGTTAATGTAAAACATTTAATATAAAAAGTTCCCCAAATCCCTACGTATGGTGACTCTGGGAATTGCCACATATCACATTCCACTAATTAGATTCTCCCATTACACAGAAATGTTTTTATATACATAGTATTTATATACAGCGTATTTATGGAAGCCTTTTTGAATTCCTTAAAATAATAAATATCAACCAGGGCAAAGATGTAGATAAGTACAAGCTTCCACACATGCGACTTTCTTTAATAATTTGGTCCTGAGATCCCCTTTAAAACACTCCAAGGGAGTTTCTGTAGATGACTTTTAAAACCATTTCAGCACTCTTTAGAGCTCCTGAGCTATCCTTGCTGAGGAAGTACAATGGGCAAGTTCCCAATTATTTCATAGACATTTTATTTGATACAGACAAAGCAAGACCAAACCAGTTCACAGACCAAAAGCCAAAATCGGAAATGTTTCATGGATCACAGGTTGAACCCACTAACTGTTAGTAACAGGAATATCAGAATTACATTGTCTATTTTATGTATTATTATTTCAAAATGTTAGCCCGTTTATTAAGGTGTTATATTTTTTTCATGGTAATGTCACTGTTTGGCTATTGATCTTTATTATGGTTGTAATAGCTGTGCTATTCTCTAGCTAGTCTAAAGGTTTTGCTCACCTCCCATCAATTAGGCAATGCCTTCTTCACTAAGGTACCAGAGAGAACCCATCAACCTGGTCAATAAGGGACAATCTTACCTTTGGCACTGCTTGGTGGTATCTACAGCACCAAGAATTTGGGAAACATCCTCACATTCACATTACAATTGGATCTAATAGAAATCAGTTGTAACTGATCACTGTAGTTTCTACGATCGAAGATACTGTGGTGAATGGAAGTAGAAGTAATCAGCCGTGGCCGGTAATGGGAGTACCACCCGGGCGGTGACGTGGGGAGGGGTAGGGGCAGGGTGGGGGGTAGTAATGTATGGACTTTAACAGGTAAGTAAACATATCTATACTACTATTATAAAGAGAGAACACAACCCTTTTGGCAAGGTAAACTCAGGAACCACAGCGCCAATCCACACACCTGATACATCCTTGAAACTGTCAGGGTGTGTAGATGGACATAGGCTATATAAAATAAAAATAAAACGTAAATTAAAAAAATTAACTTTAAAAACAAAGTAGTCCCCTGAAAGAAGCGCCGGCCGCGACGTCTGCGTCATGACATGGAGAGTGCGGGGAGGAGCGGCGTTCAGGAGCAACAGGAAGAGCGGAGGACATGATCGCGGGGAGGAGCTGCGGACAGGCGGGAGGAGCGGCAGGCAAGCGGTAATGACCAGCGAGATCGGCGAGTAAGGTATGTGAACCTGGAGGGACGGGCCGAGGGACGTGACCAGCGAGAAGCGGTAGAGCAGTGGAGTGGTAAAATCAGCAGCGCGAGGAGGAGCGGCGAGTAAGGTAAGTGAACCTGGAGGGCCGGGCCGAGGGACGGGTAGAGGGACGGGCCATGGGACGGGCGGAGGGACGGGCCGAGGGACAGGTGGAGGGACGGGCCGAGGGATGGGCGGAGGGATGGGCCGAGGGACGGACCGAGAGACGGGCAAGCCTGAAATGCTGCTCCCTGCCCCCTTCTGCCCCAGGCAACGCTGGGGCGGGCTGCTAGTAAATAAATAAAACAAATTTCGTTGCATGCACTGCATCACCAAATGCGATGCAGTGTTCGCAACGAAATTCGTTTTATGTATGTATATGTTTACATACCTGTTAAAGTCCGTAATCCACACATTACTACCCCCACCCTGCCCCTCCCCACGTCACCACCCGTGTGGTACTCCCACTACCGGCCGGGGCTGGTAGTAATCCACTCTTGCCATCCCAGAACCTCTGTACATTCTTTACATTCTGCTGCAAATCTTCAACTGTCCACTTCTTTCCTGCTCTTCCCTTTTAGTAGCAGGGTATGTATGTATGTGTGTGTATATATATATATATATATATATATATATATATATATATATATATATATATATATACATACACACATACATATACATATATATATATATATATATATATATATATATATATATACATACACACATACATATACATATATATATATATATATATATTCCAACTCACTTTGTCCGCCAGGAGCCTCGACCTCACCAGGGTGGTTCAGCGCATGGGGGCAGGCCTTCCCACAATTACATCCAGTTTGAAACTTCACTTCCAAGGAAAGAAGAGCGCCGAACCTTGGACTTCAGGAAAAGGCACTTTATTCAGCATTAAACAGCTTGCTTATTTCCTAACGCGTTTCAGCTATCCTCGTAGCCTTGATCACAGGTGAGCAAATTGCATCTGGGTTTGCGGTGTCATTACGTCATTTATGCGCCACGTCAGGCACATTGTGGGTTCATATAGTCTTTACTTACTACACCTCCCATAAACCACCTCGAATATTGTTCTCCGTTTTCTTTTATTTGAAGCACTGCATTATATTTGAAATACCGAAACGCGTAGATCGGAACATCTGCCTGTGGAATGTAATGGAAAAATAATAAAAAACTGCAAAAGATAACCCGTGGAGTGTGACCCATTTGTTTCCTGTGAGGGAGCTGTGGAGAATATATCAGCAGCGTGGTTCAGCTGCAGGGCGCCGCACCCGTATCGAGCGCTGTCTGAGTGGCAAAAGGAACCGGCTATGGAGAATATATATATATATATACATATATATATATATATAAAATAATATATGTAGGAGCACTGGAGCACTGTAGAGGGACAAGGACGAGCATAAATTCAGTGAGCGATGGGAAAGGTAGCTGGTTCATGGACAATGAATACATTGTAATGCAGTGTTCTTTGAAGTGGTGTGTATTCATCTCTTTCCTAAATTGGAGCGGTACTGGGGTATCCCTGATGGAAACCGTTCCAGTTCCAGAGTACCCCTTCTCTCCGTCTCTTCATTTTGTTAGCAGAGCTGTTGTGGTTTGTCTGTGCTTCTCCTGCTCACCCCCCTTCTCCCTCTGTTTCCAAATTCTATTATCTCATTCAGAATTCTTCACCAGGTTCTCGTCCTGTATGGAACCAATGACATCAATGAACACTGTTTACCTGAACCATCTTATTAGCATGTTCCCTACCTTCTCCTATTCTACAGCCTCTCTTTGGCTTGGACCTTAGGGGCACATCTTTGTGCAAAAGGATAGTGCAGGTATGAGAGTCTTGACCGATAAATGCAAATATCTAGGAATAAGCAAAATCGAGGGTTAATGCATTGTACACAGAAACTCAAATGAGGTATGGGAAGTAAGGGAAAAGGTGTTGAAGGTTATCAAAGACTCAGGAGGTGGAGTACCAGAGGAAAGCTAAGTCAGCATGTTCTGAGATTGCCTAGAAATTAGAACATGTTTGAATATCTTACTGACTTAAAACACCCAGCGAGAATTATATTTCTTATGTATAAAATGAACGTGTAGTCAGAAGTTCATAAATTATTTAAACATGAGAACAGAGCATGGGCGGTATTTTTAGAATGCCGGTGGCAGCAGTTCTTTAACATTTCCTGCTATCGGTTAGAAAAAAGCAAGTCTGTGCGAAGATAAATTAACTTTAATAGAAAAAATGAAAGAAGATGAAGCGAGCCACGTGTGACGAGAGAAAGAGTCTCTGACACAACACGTGCCTTTTTAACAGAGTTGGGATTTAATTAGATCCGCAGGAAGTCCATACGCATTACAAGATAATAATCATCGTATTTGACATCATACAACTCTTCTGCAACAGAATTTAACTCTTATCCTTCAGCTGACACAAAACGACTGCATCAAATTCATTTTCCCTGAGAGTGAGTGTGTAGGAATGAAAACAGTAAATATTTTAAATATAACACGCACTTGAAAAGTCAACGGACAGTATTCACATGAATAAGTGACACTTTTGAGTCCGTTTACACTTAAGTAGTAAGTGTGCTACTTTCAGTATTTACAAACGATGGGCAGGGGCGTAGCTTGGACCCTATGAGCCTCATTCTGATGTCGGTGGGACAGCCATCGACAAGACGCTGGTGGCATATCTATGCTATCGGTCCATCCACAGGATTACGATTCCGGCGCTTGAAGTGAGTTAGGCGCGGGGAAACACTGTCGCCTTCGACAGGCTTAAGGAGCCCATCAGGAGACGGTTAGATTCCTAGTCTCTACAATGGGGCGTGCCTGTGCAGGCTCTGCTGTATGGTTTAGGGTATCCCTTTCCGACTAATTGTTCTTGGTGGTCCCACCTCCATGAATAGGCAGCCCGAAAGGGATTTTGGCGGCCCCTAGCAGGTCCTGTCACCCGTGGACCTCCGCTATGGGGCAAGGGAGGCACATGTGGTGCCCCCAAATATCTATGCGCTGTGTTTGCAAACTTTCCTTTTTCTATTGCGGCTTGTGCTGCGGCCCTTTCCAAGCCGCAGCACAAGCCACAATTGAAAAGGGCATGCTTCTGACCGCCTACAGGGCAGTCACATCGGAATATGTCAGGTGAAACCGTCAACTACTAGTAGGGCGGTTATCATCCCACAACGATGGCAGTCAGACACTCATCTGACTACCATCGTAATAAAGCCTTAAGATTTTTGGGGATGTGAATTTCAGATTTCCCAACAATCACCCTGTGGTATCTTTTTAAAACACATTACACCTACCCTGCCGTGAGGGTAACGGCTTACCGGTTTTGGTGATAGCGGGCTCCAGCAGACGCAGTGAGGAGAACGGCAGTACCTGACACTGCGTTACAGCCTGCACCTACCGCGAGGGGCCCAGAACTACACCACCCAAGTGCCCCGGCGAGAAAGTCGCGTCTCTGACACCAGCACTGCGCCAGGAGGCGCCTGAAAGGAGAGGAGCGCCGAGCGCTCACTGGGACGCTCGCCCTGCGTGGGAGAGCGCCGGGAGAAGCCCGGGACAAGGGCGGGACAGTCTATGCAGTCTGGGCAGACCGAGGCAGGGCAGGGCCACCCCCTTGATATTTTTCACACCCGAAAAGTAAGCTCCAGACATTTTATCATTATGACTGTTTAGTTAATTTCAAAACCATACCCCGTGTTTCATACTTCTAGACAGGAAGTACTTGTAATGTTATAATTATTGTCTTTGTGTGCCCATCCCCAACTAATCGTGATTCTAAAGGTACTAGCGCTTTAAGGGTCAACACTTAGGTAATACCAATGGCTAAGAACTAATCAACCATGGATAATTATTTAGTCAAAATGGTGAGTAAAATTTATGACGATAGAAGGAAATCACTGGGTCTGGAAAACTCGCCGCCAGTGATAATTACTACTTCCCCTGGTGACAGTAGCGATTTGATTCTGGCCTCTCCTCCTATCTTTGATGTTGCTACTGATGTCCCTATAGTGGAAATCCCGCCAATATTAGTTGCAGATCAGGATGTATTAGACCAGGAACTTCCAGATGATTCTCTGGATGTTTCAACACGGCGCTCTCCAGTTAAGAGAGCTGTAAGGAAATGTAGGAAAACACTGACTAAGCGGGGAGGAACACAGCACAAGAAAACACCTGAAACAGTGCAGACTAGCACTGTGGGCCACAAGGAGACTATGACTATTAACAGTGGCATCAGCATGAACTCTGATTTTTTGGACCATATAGCTAAGATGCTTGAGGCTAAATTAGAAATCGTTGTTAAGCCTCTAATGGCAAAAATAGAAGTTTTGACAGCTGAAGTGTCTAGATTGGGAGGTCTTCTTTCCCAGATAACTAGAGATGAGGGTCTGAAACCTAGGGAAAGTGACAATATACCTGTAAATGTTGTACAGAAGCCATTGGTGGGGAGGGTAAGCACGGATAAAGCTAGGGAGATGAGCCAATTGGTTGGTCAGACTACACAGACCAAAGTGGTCCCAACAAGTACAGTGGGGTCATCAGCCCCACCGAGGAAAATGCGTCCAACTAATCTCCCACCAGATTGTGAACCATATGTTGTCGTACTTTCCAATGTTCCACCCTTAGACCCTACAGAGCCTAATTTCCGCCAGGAATCTCATGATTCACTTAAACATAAAACCGTTTCCTGGCTGAATAAGAATTGTGGGTTCCCGATAAACTATTCGGACCAGATATTAACAACTAGACGGGTACCCTGGATTGGTAATGCCAGGAAAACTTGCAGGGGTGAATGTATCATTGTCAATTTTAGGCACCCTCAACATGTTGCGACTGTGTTACTTAGAGCAGCATCCCTGAAACGGGGTGAGAACAGTGTGGGTGTGCACCCTCTGGGATATTTCTACAGCCACTGAGCAAAGGTCCCTCAGCATAATACCATAAGTAGGCCTCCTAATTCCAGCAGATGTCCAATCCTTGAGATCCCTACTCATAACAAATATCAGGCATTGAGTACTTTGGATCAGAATGATTGACTCTTGTCGCTTGGCAGCACTGGCCTGGGGGTAACCTCAAAAACTCAAGACGGGAAGCTAAATATAAATAATCTAGAGAATATGCAATTAAAGACAACGGTGCCCACATTGAATTACGAGGTTGGCCCTAGACCCGATCCTGCTGTAATGGCAGCGGTGAGTGATCAGATTTCTGATTGTACTGGGGATAGCATTGGCAGCCGAGGAGAGGTTGGTTTATGCTGCACCGATAGTATTAGGCCTGAGGAAACCATTAATGGAAATACTTTAATGGAAGAAATAAACATTAAAACTGTCCCTCTAGATGGTAAATCTACACAAGATATATTGTTGGATACATCCCTACCCAGTCTCAAGGAAAATTTACCCGTAAGATTAATATCATGGAATATTGCAGGCTTAGCTAGGAACCTCCGGGATCTAGTTTGGTTCACCTACATTGAGGATTATGATGTCATCCTCCTCCAAGAGACTTGGGCCTTAGAAACTCCGCACAGGCTCGGGTACAATACTTTTCACTGTAATGCAATCCCCTCTTCTCAGAGGGAGAGCCTCGGGGGGCCTGGTGATTTGGGTAAGAGTCAACTTAGAAATAGAAGTTACCTTACTGTCAATTCCTTCTCCTGACTTACTAGGACTAAAGATGGTGACAAGGAAAAAGAATCTGTATATTTTATAAATATATATAACAGACCATACCCATCAAATAAGGATTCTAAGGTAGTAGAGCAACTGGACTCCTTTTTAGACACATTAGGACCAAATGCACACGTGGTATTAGGAGGGGACTTCAACTGTAAATATGAACCAGTGTTGGGCCTCGAGAACTTACTTGATGAACAGGACATGGCAAACGATATCCCAAATTTAGATTCTACTGGGATAGTTAAAAGCACCATAGCAGCAACTCAAATTCTACAGCTGACCTTGGGTCATGACTTAAGGGCATGTAATGGCCGCTTACAATCTGATAGACCAGCAGCCCCAACCTTTTGTAAAGGCAACTGTAAGTCACATATAGATTTTATACTGGTATCTCTGTGTCTATGGTATCTAATTATTGACTTCAAAATAGACACTAGGACAGAGAGTGACCATCTTCCACTTCAATTATGGCTAAATCCCCAGCCTTTTATCTCTGAATTAGTGGAAGTAGCTGCAGCAAGTAGTCCCTCTGGAGAACCTCAGGGATCAATTAATAGGCGTGCTCTGAGATGGCCCTATATCCTGGCTAAAGATGCAACGATGTTAAATATTTACAATACCTTTTCTAACACCATTGCATCTTGGCAGGAGCCCGTATTGGGCACCCAGGGTGTTCTAGACCTACACTATCAATTGGTTGATGCGCTAACTCCCTTTTTGAGTAAAATATGTAAAAGGGATAAAACCCCAAATGAAAGTCACTTAGAGCTAGCTAATTCCTGGTATAACAAAGAGTGTTGTCAAGCTAAGTCCAACTTGATCCAGGCTGTTAAAACTAAAAACTCACAGTCTATAAAAGTTAGTAGGTATGCATATAATAAAATCTTGATTCATGTGAAAAAGGCATGGGATGACGCATTATGGGATGATCTACTAACAGAAGCCAAATTGAGAGACCAAGGTACCTTTTGGAGTCTAATATCAAAGGGGAATAGAAAGGGTAGATCACCTAAGGACATCTACCTACACAAAAAAAATGGTGTGACCACTTTAGTAAACTTTACTCACACGATGATGAGGGGTTGCCCATACAAGACGAAGAGAGTACCTTAGAACTAAGCATCGTGCCCTTACGATTCAGCATAGAGGAGACCATGCGGGCACTACAGGCCATCAAAGCAGGTAAAGCCCCAGGACTTGATAAGATCCCTGGTGATCTATTAAAGCATGATGTGGAAGTATGGGGGCCTTATATCAACTTTTTATGTAACTCCATAGTTGCTGGAACACCAATTCCGGATAGCTGGAAAGGGGCAGAAATTGTACCAATTTTTAAAAAAGGGAATCGATATGATCCGGGCAATTATCGCCCGATTAGTTTAATTGATCTTTTACAGAAGGTTTTTGCCAGACATATTTTAAATAGACTTTTAGAATGGATAGAGGGGACTCAGATATTGACTAAATACCAGGCAGGGTTTAGGTAAAAAATTAGCACGGTGGATCAAGTGTTCAGGTTCGCTTGTATCTGCTGGAAGTACATTAACATAAGAAAGGGTAGCCTGTACGTGGCGTTCATAGATTTGAGGGCCGGCTTCGACCTCGTTCCGCGTAATCTTCTGTCTACCACACTAAGAAATATGGGGGTCCCGGCGAGTTACTATAAGAACTTATTAGACTACACACAGGGAATTACGCTAAAGTCAGATGGGGGAAGGGAGGTGAGGTTTCAAAGCCCATACCTGTGAGTCGAGGCGTGCGCCAAGGCTGTGTGCTGGCGCCTACGCTCTTCTCATTATATGTTAATGATATACCTACATATCTAAGGGATTGCGACCATGACTCCCCGAAGCTAGGAGATGAGGCGATTACGGCACTTCTTTTTGCCGATGATACAATCCTCATCTCACAGTCCGAAGGGTCTACAAAATCTGGTGAATTCATTTTACGGTTACTGTGTAAAGAAGGGGTTAGAAATAAATTCATCTAAAACAAAATACATGTCCATAAACCCGCAAAAGTCCTTTAGGAAACATTTGGTTTTAAATAATCAAAAACTGGAGTATGTGGGGAGTTTCAACTACCTGGGCATTATGTTGGATAGTAGCCTTTCTTGGAAGGGGCATTTGCTAAAAAGTAGACTGTCCTTCAAACAAAATTCGATGCCCTTCTTAAAAGTGCATGGAGCTAGTCATTCTAAAGCTATTACGCCGGCACTTGAAGTATCTTAAACCACAACATTTTTCAATCTAATCCACATTTTTTAAGACCTCCAAAACAGAAACAGGAGAGAATGTGTGTTTTTGTTAGTGTGGGCATGTAAAAGTCCCAGGTGAAATATCACAGACACTTCACCATGCTTGACTGGAAGCACTTGCACTAAACTATTTGCTACAGAATACATTTTTCACGGGGTGTAACACCCCCATAAGCTATGCCTTTGACCAATTTGTTGGTCCCGGTTCTGGTTTCGACAGGATTGGCAGCTCGAGGTGCTCTGGGTATTCTTAGCATTCCTGGTGTGTCAACAGCTGACTGCTGTACTGACACGATCTGTGTGGATCCGAAGAAAGAGAGTGCAGCGGCTTAAGCAGTTCCTCGGGGTGGCGACAGTGGTTGCGATTCCAGTTGCGTCTGTAGTTGCCATGGAGGCGAGGCGTGGTGAGGTGGAGTCAGTGGAGTCAGGAAAAGTGCTCCCGGGAGGGCTCACAGAAGGTGGTGAAGTGCCTGCTTGCCCCCCTGCCTGCCAACAAGCCTGCCTGCATGTCCGCTGGTCTGGCACTCTGTTTCCCTGTCAGCCAGGAGCCAGAGGTTGAGCAGCGGTGACACTGTGAAAAGCAGAGATAAAAATGGGGTGAAAGGCAGCGGCTGGCCTTTCTGAAGGAGAGGAGGGGTAAGTGGCCGATTCGCTATGCATGTCTCTTTCAGTCCCCCTCTGAGCCTCCCAGCCTCTCTACAATTTCCGCATTGCGGTCTTGAAGATGGCAGGTAGGAGTGTTTGACAACTTGAGAGGGTGACTCTTATTAGTCCCTGGCTCAGACTTGGTGCAATCCGCCAACTGTACACTACATTTGGCAACAGCAAAAGTTACTGCTTCTGGCCTTTTTGGATTTTGGACTTCCACCTCCAAAACATTGTTTTGTTTGCTATGCAACCACACAGCCAGTGCATCCTGCACAGTTAGCTGTAGTTGGACTGCAGGAGACCGCACTCGCTAATTTTTTAAAAAAAACTTTGAGAGTCACGATAACTTGTACCTTTGAAAAAATTTACGATCTGACAAACCTGTGTGAATGCGTGTGTGTTTATTTTAAAATCCTCACCGTCCCACATCTCCACTCTCCCGCCCACAGCCTCACAGCGGATCTTAGCGCTGCAGAGGACTCGCAGTGAAAACAAACATTGCCGCCATTTCCCGCCGCACTCTGAGGCCATGCCCATTTTTACGAGGCCACGCCCCCTGAGTACTTAAGCCGCGGAAATCAAGCGTCTGGTCAGAAGACCTTTTCTCCTGAGGCGGAAGCCGGGAGCTACAGGCAAGAGCACTCGCTCATTTTTTTTAAAAAAACTTTGAGAGTCACGATAACTTGTACCTTTGTAAAAATTTACGATCTGACAATCCTGTGTGAATGCGTGTGTGTTGATTTTAAAAACCTTACCGTCCCACATCTCCACTCTCCCGCCCACAGCCTCACAGCGGATCTTAGCGCTGCCGAGGACTCGCAGTGAAAACAAACATTGCCGCCATTTCCCGCCGCACTCTGAGGCCACGCCCCTTTTTATGAGGCCACGCCTCTCTACCAAGACCTATTCTCTCTATAAAATATGGGCATATACCGATCGCGCAGCGGGCGAGCGCAGCGGGCGCGACGTTTGCGCGCCGAAGGCGCGCCTAAGGCAAGCCCGTCTGCGCCAGTCCGAGCCAGCTCCGGGCCTAGGGCCAGCCATGCTGTCAGTCCCTTACCGGCCCCGAAAATCACGTGGACCAGCACACAGCTACTAGACCTAGGTAAGACATCCTGCTCGTCTCCCATCACTTGCAGCTTCCCTCTACCTTGCCCCTTCGGCACAAATGTCCAAATTGTCCTTTCTCCCTCTGTCCCGACTGGACTCGTACCAGGAACAGTACACCAGCAACCAAGCAACCCCCCCACCAACACCTACTCCATGGGTTTGGTGAATTTTTGCTCTCTACCCAGCCACGCCAATGACACCTGGCTTTTACTGTCTACCTCATCCTGGGACGCATTATTCCTAACAGAGACTTGGATTAAAGACTCCTCCAATCCTGATATCGCCCTAGCTCTACCCACTGACTACAGCTTCATGGGACTTAGCCGTGAAGGCTCCAAAACAGGAGGAGGAATCGTGGTGATCCTAAAGAATCACCTGAAAATCACCTCAAGAAAAATCTTAAATATTAACCCCATTGAAGCTCTGTACTTCTCAATTAATGACTCCACAACAGCCATTTGCTCAGGGATTCTGGTCTATAACCCCCCGAACACCCCACAACCCGCTGTCCTAGAGCTATTGGCCGTCGCAGCAGATCTCTCCCTCAAACACCCCCACTTCATGGTACTGGGAGACTTCAACCACCACGTTGATGTAAGTAGCTGTAACCGCACATCCCAACTCCTTGAATCTATGCAAAACATTAATCTTACGTAAAAAGTAAAAGGCCCCACTCATAAAGCAGGTCTAACCCTCGACCTTATTTTCTCGAACAGCGAGAAACTCAAAATCCTCCCCTCCCTACCTCTACCATGGTCCGACCATTTTCTTATACCTATCGAGATAACCCTGACTCTAATTACAAAACAGGAATCCTCCATCAGATCTCAGGGCAGAAAATGGCACAAACTTACACTTACTGCCCTAGAACAAAACTACCATAATAGTTTAAACCCTCTCCCGGACGACCTCAACGAAGCAGTGCGTACACTAAATAGCGACCTAACGACCGCTATCGAGAAAGTCGCACCTCTTCAAAGCCTTTCCTCCCGTAGACAACAACCATTGGCCCCATGGTTTACGGAAGAACTACGGGCACACAGAAGCATGTGCAAAAAGCTAGAATGACTATGGAGACAGAACTATGATCTAGGAGCTAAGGCCCTCTATCGGCAAAGCCTTAAAAAGTTTTGCAAACTCAAACGCCAATCCATGAGCACATTTTTTTCGAAACAATTGCCAAAGCAAAAAACTCGACCAAGGCCCTATTCAATATAGTGAAAGAATTCACTCACCCCAGCGCACTCTCCACTCCAGTGCCCATGTCACAGACACTGTGTGAAAACCTATCTAACTTCTTCGAAGAAAAAATTGCCAACATAGCGGCAGCGATCCTTCAGAAAGATTCCGACATCACCAAAGATCCAACCCCCAACAGCACTCATGCATTTACCGCATTCCAACCACTCACCAAAGAACTTGCTCTAAATCTATTTCAGGAATGTAAATCTGGTTCACCTCTGGACCCAGCCCCAGCCCTTATCATGAACGAAATTGCCCCCATCATAATTAACCCCCTACTCGACATCTGGAATTCCTCCTTACTCACTGGGGATGTTCCCTCTGCCTGGAAACACGCCATGTTAATTCCACTTAAAAAAAAAACTGGTGTTGATCCTTCCTGTTTAAATAACTACCGACCAATCTCACTTCTACCCAAGCCCGCAAAAGTTCTGGAAAAGGCCTTCCAAAAACAACTGTCCCACTACCTGGAATCCAACTGCTTATTCCACGACATCCAATCAGGCTTTAGACCGGACTATAGTACTGAGTCGGCGCTACTCGAGGTATCCGAATCGATCCGCGAATGCACGGACAAGGGAGAGGAGGCCATGCTGGTCCTCCTCGACCGATCCGCTGCGTTTGATACCATCTCCCACGACAAACTTCTGACTCGCCTGCAAGAAGTTGGTATCGGCGGGCCGCCCCTCGCATGGATAAAATCTTTTCTTACAAACAGAATACAGCAAGTGATGCTGGGACCTTTTCTTTCCTCCAAGAAATAGCTGATCTGGGGCGTCCCACAGGGCTCTGCCCCCAGCCCGCTCCTTTTTAATGTGTACCTCAAACCTCTGGCTAAAGTTGTTGAATCCTGTGGCGTCAAAGTAACCACACTTAAAAATCTTTTAACAACTTCCGCCTCTGTATGCTCAAAATCGCCGCCTGGATGTCCGCCAACAACCTAAAACTCAATACAGACAAGACCGAGGTCCTGTTCTTTAATCAAAAATCGCCTATACCCTCCAATCTCTGGTGGCCGTCTGAACTCAACCCCCCCACCAGAACCAGTTCAAACTGCCCGCAACCTTGGCTTTCAATTCAACACCTCCCTCTCCTGCAAAACTCAAATCAATAAAGTCACCTCAGCCTGTTTCGGGAAACTTCGAATGATAAAAAAAATCATCCCCTACCTACCACTTGAGTCCCGTAAAACGGTAGTTCATGCCCGCATCACTGCTCATCTGGACTATGCCAACAGCCTATACATAGGCGCCCCTACTTACCTCATTTACCAACTTCAAAAAGTTCCGAATGCTGCGGCTAGGCTAGTTTGCAATATCCCCTACCGCCATTCCATCTCACCCCACCTAATCAAACTGCACTGGCTCCCAATAAAACTCCGTATTCAATTCAAGGCCTTAACACTGGCCTTCAGAGCGCTCAATGACGAGGCCCAACCTTCCTACGTCGCAGAATGAGGTTTTCACAAGCACCAAGAAACCTGAGATCCAATCATCTACGCCTCATGATCTGCCCCCGCTTTCGCCTTACACGTACAGGAGGAAGGGCCCTGGCAGTAGCCACTTCCAAACTGTGGAATCAGCTGCCCATGGAGTTAAGATTCCTGACGTCCGAACCCCAATTCTGGAAAAAACTAAAGACCTGGTTATTCTCACAGATCTAACAATCCTACTTTACTCCTTCTCGACCCTTTTGAGATTATGTCTTCAGCGCCGGGACACCTCCGTCGGAGGTAGCTGTGCCCTCTACAAAATTCTAAATAAATAAATAAATAGGGAGGCGGAATTTTCAATTTTCTATTTCACTGCAGGTTTTAAATCTCTAGATCCAGTCTGACCCTGGAAGGCCAGATAAGGCAAGCGTTAAAAGCCAGGAGGGCAAACTTGAAATTAAAAAAGGGGGGGAAGAAGGCAAAAAAAGAAAGAATACAAAAGAAAGTAATAAAAGCTTGTAAATAATAATCTCAAGGTTCAAAGGCACAGCGTCAAAAGACAAAGTTAGAGATAAAGATTAGGACAAAAACATAACACTGTCCACGAAGGAAAAATAAAAGGAGAAAAAAAGTTTAAACATGCGATCTGGAAGAATTTGAAAGACGCCGGGGGAGATTACTAAAGTTCAAAAACGTACAACTAAAAAAAAAATACATGGAAACCAAAGAATCCAAAAGCATTAAGTCATTTGCTAAGTAGCCCTCTAATCTCACCAATAACAGCCATGCTTGGGAGTTTAACAGAGACCCAAAGCTCGAGATTTGATTTCCTCAAAAATCCTAGCTCAATTATTTACGCAACATGTGAGACATCTGGTCAACATATTACCTGGTATTGCCTAGTCTCCTCCCATGAGATGAACTGTTGACCCCCCCCACAAACTTCCCTCCACTTCACACAACCCCAGGGCATCGATAATTGCACATCCAAACACAACACTTGGATTAGGGGTTGTACAACCCCAGTCATATTTTCTTAAAATTCATAAATCATAAATAAAAAAAATTCATAACACAAAATTTTATATACGCAGAAAACCAAAACATATTCAATCACAGTTCAAATGCAGATATTTACACATTTTTATGGCTAACCTTAACATGAGTCTAATACATAGCCATACCTAACCTAAAACTGGAATATGTACACTTTGTTTTCTGCGTATCCTGGATGAGCCTACGTGCAAGGTCATGACTGTTCCCAACTTCTTGTCGGTCCCCCTTTACCGGAGTGACCTTGCGCAGGAGGCCAGTGTGCCCACCAGCTACCTCCCGGGGGCTGATGTTATGCCACGTTGGCGCCCATGTGCCTGCACAGGGGTTAGTACAAGTGGCCTGCCAGAAGCAGAACTTCCTACCACCGCACCCTTCAGCCTACTGGATGTAAGCGTCCCCTGGAGTGTGATGATGGACCACTGTCCCATCACAGGTTTTCCTGTTAAACAATGGGGTGTCTACTAAGAGATGTAAAATTTGACCTAGCAAACATGACTTTACTGCAGACCAAGAATACTCAGACATAAAATACGACAAGTGACTAAATTGACATATGACAAGCGGATAACTTGACCTTAACCTGTAAAGTAAACAAAACGATATGGTATTATACAAAAAATGACAACAATATTACAGACTTCAACCTGAAAAGCAAACCCTAAACATATGCCTGAACAGAACTGCTTCCTAACAACCTCGCTGCCTCAGGAGATGGTGGGTGGGGAAAAGAAAAAGGAGGCTTCCTAGCGTGGTCTGGTGTCAGGATCGCAAGGTGTTATCTGTATAGCGGAAAGGCGTGGAAGAGACACTACTGCCGCTACGCTGCTCCTTTTAATGGGATTTCCCTTGCATAACTGGAAATCCGGGACCCATTTCCCCTGCGCCACCACGGAAGCGCTCACCCCGAAAGCGCTTTAACTACTTTCGGGGCATAGCTGCTTGCACCAATGGGCAAGATCGGGGGTGGGTGCTGACTGTTTCACCATCGCTGGACCCGCCTCCCGCCGTGGAAGCGTCCCGGAGACCAGCACAACCGCCATATTGGCGGCGTGACTGAGTTCCCGGTGGCGCCTTAGGAGATGCCTTTTGTCCCCCTAAGGATCAGCCAGAGGCCTGGCACACAAGTGGATGAAAAAGCCCCCATAAACATCTCGAAGCTAATAAATCAACCACTGGCTACTGGCCCACAATCATCGTACTATCGGTTGGAAGATCAAGAAAGGGAAATCTCAGATATGGGAGGCTTACAATATACAACTTTTACAACAACAGCTCTTGTGCACGGTGTAGGCACTGAAATAACAGAGGCAGTCTTAAAAGTGACAACTATTCTTAGAGATGTATTGAAGTGGGTTGTGGGTGGCATTGCCTACAATATATGTGTACACTGTGTTCTATAAGTCATGGCATGGCCAGGACTGGCAACTACTTTGTATTTATTTTCTTGAACTGCTTATATCTGAAGCTGTTTTGATTTAATAAAAATATAATTTTTTTTAAAAAGAGACAACTATTACTTCAACAGATAAACATGCATGGATTATCCTCGGCTTGAATGTCGGTTTTTCAAAAATTGATGTAGAAATCATATCAATAAGCCAGGATACAAAGCCAGAGAATCATGTGCACACCACTCCAGTGGGCACACCTATTCAGGATGCAGTACAAGGGCATAGTTCTATAATACAGCCCTCTCATTCGGGTGGGAAGATTCAGACTTTTCATGGCTGAACCTGTATTTGTCACCAACAATTATGGAAGGACCGCAAACTATAAATGCAAAATTTACCATACAAGAGGAAATTGAAGGGGCCCAAGAAAGGGAATATTACCACCTCAATCTAAGTCAAAACATCAGAAATGTAAATGAAATACATTTGATAAAAAAAAACTCAGACAAATTATCTCAGCAATCACTGGATATTACTCAAAATCACAAATAAACAGAACTAAAACGAAATTCGCAGCTAAATAGAAGCAAAGTGCAACTACTAATTCTAACTTTGATACTGGAGCAGGAGATCCACTTAGCAATTCACACAACCAGCTGGAATCCTTTACTCCAGTGCTGCAAACACTTCAAAAATCAACTGACACCATCATAACGCAGTCAGATAAATTAGATATTCAAACAGATTTAATGAAAATCATTACATGATACATTTCAGGGATAAACATGAAACTGGATAAATTAACTACTCTGATAACGAGAGTTCCATCCACATTCTCTTCACAAGAAAATCCTTGCACCTGTGGCCAAAAATTAATACATTGAGTTTATTACCAACTATATTAGAACAGATTCTCTGTATTAATAAACTTCTGTAAGACTGACTCTTGTAGTACAGATAAAGAACAACCGGGATCACCAGTTAAGCGGCAACGTGCAATGTTAGTGGTAGACAACTCACTTGAGTCTACAAACTGTAGTGTAGTTCCTATATTCCCAATAGGCTCTGCGCATTGGAATAACATAAACAGCAGCGTAGACGTAGGACTGAGGTCATCTAGGTCTCTACTGACTATGTTAGACTTAATTAGTTTTGCCAGCTAGCTCAGAGGTCACTAGAAACTTTCTCGAATGTTCAGGAAAGGGTTAACCGTCCTGATATAGACAAGAAGGGATTCGTTTCTGACAACCACATAAACATGACAACTTTGCTCCCTCATAATAAATAGTGTATCTCTAGAGTCGTGTGAAAACAATAGACAGCTATTTCACTCAGTCAATCGTGCATGCTTAATTTCACCAGAGTGCAGAGAAATAGAGAGACGGGCGTTTTCAATAAAAGGTGTTATTTTATTGAGCAGTCTTCTTTCTCATGCAAGAGAATTGAATTGCCACAATTGCAATACTTATCATGAAGTAAAGTGCGTACAGTAAAAGTAGTATTATGAAATAATACTGTAAAAGCATTGATATGATTTCTTAGCAATATGATACTTTAAAATGGATAAAATATATACATACATAAAAACATTGACTAACGAACTCCACTGGTGCTTCTAAGATACGCCTACCCCGGTGTACCTGACCTAAGCCTAATACGTGGGAAGGAGTAAGTAAGTTGCAGTCTTAAGTTAAGTTAGGTTTTTGCCAAGTATCAGAATCAAGAATTCTCTCTAAGGTTTTAATCAGCTCCGTACCTTGGTTATAGAATGAAGGAGGTCTTGTATCTCGCTTCTCAGGACTCGATCTCCCAGCAACCCGCGAGGGTGACTTGGAAACACCGGAGCTGGATTTCTTGGCGTGAGAAAAGGCAGCTTCTCCAGTGCGTCAAAGGGGAGGGTCGGCTTCCTTCTGCTCTCGCATCAGCTGGGCTTCGGATAAGTAGATAGCTGCTCTGCTCCACACCACCGTGTGTTTGCTTAAGGCAACGTTGGTATATTTATACCTGAAAGGTGCCGGGTTTGACGCAAGGTTGGACATAAGATGTCACTAAGAACTAACAGTTCTTTCTGGACTCCAGGTGGCTATTACTAAATATGGATATGATTCTTATGCCTTTATAAGGATACTACTTGTTATAACCACATAAGGGCATGAATCGGGAATATCGAATTAGGGTCCGAGGTAGAAATACAACACCCACTCCAAGTATTAATGTCCATCATTACTAAAAAAATAAGCAATATTAAACATAAGATACATGTGTGTTCTCCAACCCACCCCAAAATACATATTTGCATTTGAAATGGTGTATGGTTTATGCACGAAAATGAGTATTGGTACTGTAAGTTTTTTTCAAGCAATGTTATCATTCAGTTAAATGCATATATAACAGCTGAATGAATTCTCGAAAATTACACATGAAATGGCTCTGTATACAGAAAAGAAGGTCAAGACCATTTCATCACATATTTATACGATTATGTACATGTGCTAGAGGCTGAGTTAAAATATTGTCTCTAGGGGGCGTAGCTTGGACCCTATGGGCCTCATTCTGATGTCGGTGGGACAGCCATCGACAAGACGCTGGTGGCATATTTATGCTATCGGTCCATCCACAGGATTACGATTCCGGCGCTTGAAGCGAGTTAGGCGCGGGGAAACACTGTCGCCTTCGACAGGCTTAAGGAGCCCATCAGGAGACGGTTAGATTCCTAGTCTCTACAATGGGGCGCGCCTGTGCAGGCTCTGCTGTATGGTTTAGGGTATCCCTTTCCGACTAATTGTTCTTGGTGGTCCCACCTCCATGAATAGGCAGCTCGAAAGGGATTTTGGCGGCCCCTAGCAGGTCCTGTCACCCGTGGACCTCCGCTATGGGGCAAGGGAGGCACATGTGGTGCCCCCAAATATCTATGCGCTGTGTTTGCAAACTTTCCTTTTTCTATTGCGGCTTGTGCTGCGGCCCTTTCCAAGCCGCAGCACAAGCCACAATTGAAAAGGGCATGCTTCTGACCGCCTACAGGGCAGTCACATCGGAATATGTCAGGTGAAACCGTCAACTACTAGTAGGGCGGTTATCATCCCACAACGATGGCAGTCAGACACTCATCTGACTACCATCGTAATAAAGCCTTAAGATTTTTGGGGATGTGAATTTCAGATTTCCCAACAATCACCCTGTGGTATCTTTTTAAAACACATTACACCTACCCTGCCGTGAGGGTAACGGCTTACCGGTTTTGGTGATAGCGGGCTCCAGCAGACGCAGTGAGGAGAACGGCAGTACCTGACACCGCGTTACAGCCTGCACCTACCGCGAGGGGCTCAGAACTACACCACCCAGGTGCCCCGGCGAGAAAGTCGCGTCTCTGACACCAGCACTGCGCCAGGAGGCGCCTGAAAGGAGAGGAGCGCCGAGCTCTCACTGGGACGCTCGCCCTGCGTGGGAGAGCGCCGGGAGAAGCCCGGGACAAGGGCGGGACAGTCTATGCAGTCTGGGCAGACCGAGGCAGGGCAGGGCCACCCCCTTGATATTTTTCACACCCGAAAAGTAAGCTCCAGACATTTTATCATTATGACTGTTTAGTTAATTTCAAAACCATACCCCGTGTTTCATACTTCTAGACAGGAAGTACTTGTAATGTTATAATTATTGTCTTTGTGTGCCCATCCCCAACTAATCGTGATTCTAAAGGTACTAGCGCTTTAAGGGTCAACACTTAGGTAATACCAATGGCTAAGAACAAATCAACCATGGATAATTATTTAGTCAAAATGGTGAGTAAAATTTATGACGATAGAAGGAAATCACTGGGTCTGGAAAACTCGCCGCCAGTGATAATTACTACTTCCCCTGGTGACAGTAGCGATTTGATTCTGGCCTCTCCTCCTATCTTTGATGTTGCTACTGATGTCCCTATAGTGGAAATCCCGCCAATATTAGTTGCAGATCAGGATGTATTAGACCAGGAACTTCCAGATGATTCTCTGGATGTTTCAACACGGCGCTCTCCAGTTAAGAGAGCTGTAAGGAAATGTAGGAAAACACTGACTAAGCGGGGAGGAACACAGCACAAGAAAACACCTGAAACAGTGCAGACTAGCACTGTGGGCCACAAGGAGACTATGACTATTAACAGTGGCATCAGCATGAACTCTGATCTTTTGGACCATATAGCTAAGATGCTTGAGGCTAAATTAGAAATCGTTGTTAAGCCTCTAATGGCAAAAATAGAAGTTTTGACAGCTGAAGTGTCTAGATTGGGAGGTCTTCTTTCCCAGATAACTAGAGATGAGGGTCTGAAACCTAGGGAAAGTGACAATATACCTGTAAATGTTGTACAGAAGCCATTGGTGGGGAGGGTAAGCACGGATAAAGCTAGGGAGATGAGCCAATTGGTTGGTCAGACTACACAGACCAAAGTGGTCCCAACAAGTACAGTGGGGTCATCAGCCCCACCGAGGAAAATGCGTCCAACTAATCTCCCACCAGATTGTGAACCATATGTTGTCGTACTTTCCAATGTTCCACCCTTAGACCCTACAGAGCCTAATTTCCGCCAGGAATCTCATGATTCACTTAAACATAAAACCGTTTCCTGGCTGAATAAGAATTGTGGGTTCCCGATAAACTATTCGGACCAGATATTAACAACTAGACGGGTACCCTGGATTGGTAATGCCAGGAAAACTTGCAGGGGTGAATGTATCATTGTCAATTTTAGGCACCCTCAACATGTTGCAACTGTGTTACTTAGAGCAGCATCCCTGAAACGGGGTGAGAACAGTGTGGGTGTGCACCCTCTGGGATATTTCTACAGCCACTGAGCAAAGGTCCCTCAGCATAATACCATAAGTAGGCCTCCTAATTCCAGCAGATGTCCAATCCTTGAGATCCCTACTCAAAACAAATATCAGGCATTGAGTACTTTGGATCAGAATGATTGACTCTTGTCGCTTGGCAGCACTGGCCTGGGGGTAACCTCAAAAACTCAAGACGGGAAGCTAAATATAAATAATCTAGAGAATATGCAATTAAAGACAACGGTGCCCACATTGAATTACGAGGTTGGCCCTAGACCCGATCCTGCTGTAATGGCAGCGGTGAGTGATCAGATTTCTGATTGTACTGGGGATAGCATTGGCAGCCGAGGAGAGGTTGGTTTATGCTGCACCGATAGTATTAGGCCTGAGGAAACCATTAATGGAAATACTTTAATGGAAGAAATAAACATTAAAACTGTCCCTCTAGATGGTAAATCTACACAAGATATATTGTTGGATACACCCCTACCCAGTCTCAAGGAAAATTTACCCGTAAGATTAATATCATGGAATATAGCAGGCTTAGCTAGGAACCTCCGGGATCTAGTTTGGTTCACCTACATTGAGGATTATGATGTCATCCTCCTCCAAGAGACTTGGGCCTTAGAAACTCCGCACAGGCTCGGGTACAAAACTTTTCACTGTAATGCAATCCCCTCTTCAAGAGGGAGAGCCTCGGGGGGCCTGGTGATTTGGGTAAGAGTCAACTTAGAAATAGAAGTTACCTTACTGTCAATTCCTTCTCCTGACTTACTAGGACTAAAGATGGTGACAAGGAAAAAAGAATCTGTATATTTTATAAATATATATAACAGACCATACCCATCAAATAAGGATTCTAAGGTAGTAGAGCAACTGGACTCCTTTTTAGACACATTAGGACCAAATGCACACGTGGTATTAGGAGGGGACTTCAACTGTAAATATGAACCAGTGTTGGGCCTCGAGAACTTACTTGATGAACAGGACATGGCAAACGATATCCCAAATTTAGATTCTACTGGGATAGTTAAAAGCACCATAGCAGCAACTCAAATTCTACAGCTGACCTTGGGTCATGACTTAAGGGCATGTAATGGCCGCTTACAATCTGATAGACCAGCAGCCCCAACCTTTTGTAAAGGCAACTGTAAGTCACATATAGATTTATACTGGTATCTCTGAGTCTATGGTATCTAATTATTGACTTCAAAATAGACACTAGGACAGAGAGTGACCATCTTCCACTTCAATTATGGCTAAATCCCCAGCCTTTTATCTCTGAATTAGTGGAAGTAGCTGTAGCAAGTAGTCCCTCTGGAGAACCTCAGGTATCAATTAATAGGCGTGCTCTGAGATGGCCCTATATCCTGGCTAAAGATGCAACAATGTTAAATATTTACAATACCTTTTCTAACACCATTGCATCTTGCCAGGAGCCTGTATTGGGCACCCAGGGTGTTCTAGACCTACACTATCAATTGGTTGATGCGCTAACTCCCTTTTTGAGTAAAATATGTAAAAGGGATAAAAACCCAAATGAAAGTCACTTAGAGCTAGCTAATTCCTGGTATAACAAAGAGTGTTGTCAAGCTAAGTCCAACTTGATCCAGGCTGTTAAAACTAAAAACTCACAGTCTATAAAAGTTAGTAGGTATGCATATAATAAAATCTTGATTCATGTGAAAAAGGCATGGGATGACGCATTATGGGATGATCTACTAACAGAAGCCAAATTGAGAGACCAAGGTACCTTTTGGAGTCTAATATCAAAGGGGAATAGAAAGGGTAGATCACCTAAGGACATCTACCTACACAAAAAAACATGGTGTGACCACTTTAGTAAACTTTACTCACACGATGATGAGGGGTTGCCCATACAAGACGAAGAGAGTACCTTAGAACTAAGCATCGTGCCCTTACGATTCAGCATAGAGGAGACCATGCGGGCACTACAGGCCATCAAAGCAGGTAAAGCCCCAGGACTCGATAAGATCCCTGGTGATCTATTAAAGCATGATGTGGAAGTATGGGGGCCTTATATCAACTTTTTATGTAACTCCATAGTTGCTGGAACACCAATTCCGGATAGCTGGAAAGGGGCAGAAATTGTAACAATTTTAAAAAAAGGGAATCGATATGATCCGGGCAATTATCGCCCGATTAGTTTAATTGATCTTTTACAGAAGGTTTTTGCCAGACATATTTTAAATAGACTTTTAGAATGGATAGAGGGGACTCAGATATTGACTAAATACCAGGCAGGGTTTAGGTAAAAAATTAGCACGGTGGATCAAGTGTTCAGGTTCGCTTGTATCTGCTGGAAGTACATTAACATAAGAAAGGGTAGTCTGTACGTGGCGTTCATAGATTTGAGGGCCGGCTTCGACCTCGTTCCGCGTAATCTTCTGTCTACCACACTAAGAAATATGGGGGTCCCGGCGAGTTACTATAAGAACTTATTAGACTACACACAGGGAATTACGCTAAAGTCAGATGGGGGAAGGGAGGTGAGGTTTCAAAGCCCATACCTGTGAGTCGAGGCGTGCGCCAAGGCTGTGTGCTGGCGCCTACGCTCTTCTCATTATATGTTAATGATATACCTACATATCTAAGGGATTGCGACCATGACTCCCCGAAGCTAGGAGATGAGGCGATTACGGCACTTCTTTTTGCCGATGATACAATCCTCATCTCACAGTCCGAAGGGTCTACAAAATCTGGTGAATTCATTTTACGGTTACTGTGTAAAGAAGGGGTTAGAAATAAATTCATCTAAAACAAAATACATGTCCATAAACCCGCAAAAGTCCTTTAGGAAACATTTGGTTTTAAATAATCAAAAACTGGAGTATGTGGGGAGTTTCAACTACCTGGGCATTATGTTGGATAGTAGCCTTTCTTGGAAGGGGCATTTGGTAAAAAGTAGACTGTCCTTCAAACAAAATTCGATGCCCTTCTTAAAAGTGCATGGAGCTAGTCATTCTAAAGCTATTACGCCGGCACTTGAAGTATCTTAAACCACAACATTTTTCAATCTAATCCACATTTTTTAAGACCTCCAAAACAGAAACAGGAGAGAATGTGTGTTTTTGTTAGTGTGGGCATGTAAAAGTCCCAGGTGAAATATCACAGACACTTCACCATGCTTGACTGGAAGCACTTGCACTAAACTATTTGCTACAGAATACATTTTTCACGGGGTGTAACACCCCCATAAGCTATGCCTTTGACCAATTTGTTGGTCCCGGTTCTGGTTTCGACAGGATTGGCAGCTCGAGGTGCTCTGGGTATTCTTAGCATTCCTGGTGTGTCAACAGCTGACTGCTGTACTGACACGATCTGTGTGGATCCGAAGAAAGAGAGTGCAGCGGCTTAAGCAGTTCCTGGGGTTGGCGACAGTGGTTGCGATTCCAGTTGCGGCTGTAGTTGCCATGGAGGCGAGGCGTGGTGAGGTGGAGTCAGTGGAGTCAGGAAAAGTGCTCCCGGGAGGGCTCACAGAAGGTGGTGAAGTGCCTGCTTGCCCCCCTGCCTGCCAACAAGCCTGCCTGCATGTCCGCTGGTCTGGCACTCTGTTTCCCTGTCAGCCAGGAGCCAGAGGTTGAGCAGCGGTGACACTGTGAAAAGCAGAGATAAAAATGGGGTGAAAGGCAGCGGCTGGCCTTTCTGAAGGAGAGGAGGGGTAAGTGGCCAATTCGCTATGCATGTCTCTTTCAGTCCCCCTCTGAGCCTCCCAGCCTCTCTACAATTTCCGCATTGCGGTCTTGAAGATGGCAGGTAGGAGTGTTTGACAACTTGAGAGGGTGACTCTTATTAGTCCCTGGCTCAGACTTGGTGCAATCCGCCAACTGTACACTACATTTGGCAACAGCAAAAGTTACTGCTTCTGGCCTTTTTGGATTTTGGACTTCCACCTCCAAAACATTGTTTTGTTTGCTATGCAACCACACAGCCAGTGCATCCTGCACAGTTAGCTGTAGTTGGACTGCAGGAGACCGCACTCGCTAATTTTTTAAAAAAAACTTTGAGAGTCACGATAACTTGTACCTTTGTAAAAATTTACGATCTGACAAACCTGTGTGAATGCGTGTGTGTTGATTTTAAAAACCTCACCGTCCCACATCTCCACTCTCCCGCCCACAGCCTCACAGCGGATCTTAGCGCTGCCGAGGACTCGCAGTGAAAATAAACATTGCCGCCATTTCCCGCCGCACTCTGAGGCCACGCCCATTTTTACGAGGCCACGCCCCCTGAGTACTTAAGCCGCGGAAATCAAGCGTCTGGTCAGAAGACCTTTTCTCCTGAGGCGGAAGCCGGGAGCTACAGGCAAGAGCACTCGCTCATTTTTTAAAAAAAAACTTTGAGAGTCACGATAACTTGTACCTTTGTAAAAATTTACGATCTGACAAACCTGTGTGAATGCGTGTGTGTTGATTTTAAAAACCTTACCGTCCCACATCTCCACTCTCCCGCCCACAGCCTCACAGCGGATCTTAGCGCTGCCGAGGACTCGCAGTGAAAATAAACATTGCCGCCATTTCCCGCCACACTCTGAGGCCACGCCCCTTTTTATGAGGCCACGCCTCTCTACCAAGACCTATTCTCTCTATAAAATATGGGCATATACCGATTGCGCAGCGGGCGAGTGCAGCGGGCGCGACGTTTGCGCGTCGAAGGCGCGCCTAAGGCAAGCCCGTCTGCGCCAGTCCGAGCCAGCTCCGGGCCTAGGGCCAGCCATGCTGTCAGTCCCTTACCGGCCCCGAGAATCACGTGGACCAGCACACAGCTACTAGACCTAGGTAAGACATCCTGCTCGTCTCCCATCACTTGCAGCTTCCCTCTACCTTGCCCCTTCGGCACAAATGTCCAAATTGTCCTTTCTCCCTCTGTCCCGACTGGACTCGTACCAGGAACAGTACACCAGCAACCAAGCAACCCCCCCACCAACACCTACTCCATGGGTTTGGTGAATTGTTGCTCTCTACCCAGCCACGCCAATGACACCTGGCTTTTACTGTCTACCTCATCCTGGGACGCATTATTCCTAACAGAGACTTGGATTAAAGACTCCTCCAATCCTGATATCGCCCTAGCTCTACCCACTGACTACAGCTTCATGGGACTTAGCCGTGAAGGCTCCAAAACAGGAGGAGGAATCGTGGTGATCCTAAAGAATCACCTGAAAATCACCTCAAGAAAAATCTTAAATATTAACCCCATTGAAGCTCTGTACTTCTCAATCACTGACTCCACAACAGCCATTTGCTCAGGGATTCTGGTCTATAACCCCCCAAACACCCCACAACCCGCTGTCCTAGAGCTATTGGCCGTCGCAGCAGATCTCTCCCCCAAACACCCCCACTTCATGGTACTGGGAGACTTCAACCACCACGTTGATGTAAGTAGCTGTAACCGCACATCCCAACTCCTTGAATCTATGCAAAACATTAATCTTACGTAAAAAGTAAAAGGCCCCACTCATAAAGCAGGTCATACCCTCGACCTTATTTTCTCGAACAGCGAGAAACTCAAAATCCTCCCCTCCCTACCTCTACCATGGTCCGACCATTTTCTTATCCCCTTCGAGATACCCCTGACTCTAATTACAAAACAGGAATCCTCCATCAGATCTCAGGGCAGAAAATGGCACAAACTTACACTTACTGCCCTAGAACAAAACTACCATAATAGTTTAAACCCTCTCCCGGACGACCTCAACGAAGCAGTGCGTACACTAAATAGCGACCTAACGACCGCTATCGAGAAAGTCGCACCTCTTCAAAGCCTTTCCTCCCGTAGACAACAACCATCGGCCCCATGGTTTACGGAAGAACTACGGGCACACAGAAGCATGTGCAAAAAGCTAGAACGACTATGGAGACAGAACTATGATCTAGGAGCTAAGGCCCTCTATCGGCAAAGCCTTAAAAAGTTTTGCAAACTCAAACGCCAATCCATGAGCACATTTTTTTCGAAACAATTGCCAAAGCAAAAAACTCGACCAAGGCCCTATTCAATATAGTGAAAGAATTCACTCACCCCAGCGCACTCTCCACTCCAGTGCCCATGTCACAGACACTGTGTGAAAACCTATCTAACTTCTTCGAAGAAAAAATTGCCAACATAGCGGCAGCGATCCTTCAGAAAGATTCCGACATCACCAAAGATCCAACCCCCAACAGCACTCATGCATTTACCGCATTCCAACCACTCACCAAAGAACTTGCTCTAAATCTATTTCAGGAATGTAAATCTGGTTCACCTCTGGACCCAGCCCCAGCCCTTATCATGAACGAAATTGCCCCCATCATAATTAACCCCCTACTCGACATCTGGAATTCCTCCTTACTCACTGGGGATGTTCCCTCTGCCTGGAAACACGCCATGTTAATTCCACTTAAAAAAAAAACTGGTGTTGATCCTTCCTGTTTAAATAACTACCGACCGATCTCACTTCTACCCAAGCCCGCAAAAGTTCTGGAAAAGGCCGTCCAAAAACAACTGTCCCACTACCTGGAATCCAACTCCTTATTCCACGACATCCAATCAGGCTTTAGACCAGACTATAGTACTGAGTCGGCGCTACTCGAGGTATCCGAATCGATCCGCGAATGCACGGACAAGGGAGAGGAGGCCATGCTGGTCCTCCTCGACCTATCCGCTGCGTTTGATACCATCTCCCACAACAAACTTCTGACTCGCCTGCAAGAAGTTGGTATCGGCGGGCCCCCCCTCGCATGGATAAAATCTTTTCTTACAAACAGAATACAGCAAGTGATGCTGGGACCTTTTCTTTCCTCCAAGAAACAGCTGATCTGGGGCGTCCCACAGGGCTCTGCCCCCAGCCCGCTCCTTTTTAATGTGTACCTCAAACCTCTGGCTAAAGTTGTTGAATCCTGTGGCGTCAAAGTAACCACACTTAAAAATCTTTTAACAACTTCCGCCTCTGTATGCTCAAAATCGCCGCCTGGATGTCCACCAACAACCTAAAACTCAATACAGACAAGACCGAGGTCCTGTTCTTTAATCAAAATTCGCCTATACCCTCCAATCTCTGGTGGCCGTCTGAACTCAACCCCCCCACCAGAACCAGTTCAAACTGCCCGCAACCTTGGCTTTCAATTCAACACCTCCCTCTCCTGCAAAACTCAAATCAATAAAGTTACCTCAGCCTGTTTCGGGAAACTTCGAATGATAAAAAAAATCATCCCCTACCTACCACTTGAGTCCCGTAAAACGGTAGTTCATGCCCGCATCACTGCTCATCTGGACTATGCCAACAGCCTATACATAGGCGCCCCTACTTACCTCATTTACCAACTTCAAAAAGTTCAGAATGCTGCGGCTAGGCTAGTTTGCAATATCCCCTACCGCCATTCCATCTCACCCCACCTAATCAAACTGCACTGGCTCCCAATAAAACTCCGTATTCAATTCAAGGCCTTAACACTGGCCTTCAGAGCGCTCAATGACGAGGCCCAACCTACCTACGTCGCAGAATGAGGTTTTCACAAGCACCAAGAAACCTGAGATCCAATCATCTACGCCTCATGATCTGCCCCCGCTTTCGCCTTACACGTACAGGAGGAAGGGCCCTGGCAGTAGCCACTTCCAAACTGTGGAATCAGCTGCCCACGGAGTTAAGATTCCTGACGTCCGAACCCCAATTCTGGAAAAAACTAAAGACCTGGTTATTCTCACAGATCTAACAATCCTACTTTACTCCTTCTCGACCCTTTTGAGATTATGTCTTCAGCGCCGGGACACCTCCGTCGGAGGTAGCTGTGCGCTCTACAAAATTCTAAATGAATAAATAAATAGGGAGGCTGAATTTTCAATTTTCTATTTCACTGCAGGTTTTAAATCTCTAGATCCAGTCTGACCCTGGAAGGCCAGATAAGGCAAGCGTTAAAAGCCAGGAGGGCAAACTTGAAATTAAAAAAGGGGGGGAAGAAGGCAAAAAAAGAAAGAATACAAAAGAAAGTAATAAAAGCTTGTAAATAATAATCTCAAGGTTCAAAGGCACAGCGTCAAAAGACAAAGTTAGAGATAAAGATTAGGACAAAAACATAACACTGTCCACGAAGGAAAAATAAAAGGAGAAAAAAAGTTTAAACATGCGATCTGGAAGAATTTGAAAGACGCCGGGGGAGATTACTAAAGTTCAAAAACGTACAACTAAAAAAAAAATACATGGAAACCAAAGAATCCAAAAGCATTAAGTCATTTGCTAAGTAGCCCTCTAATCTCACCAATAACAGCCATGCTTGGGAGTTTAACAGAGACCCAAAGCTCGAGATTTGATTTCCTCAAAAATCCTAGCTCAATTATTTACGCAACATGTGAGACATCTGGTCAACATATTACCTGGTATTGCCTAGTCTCCTCCCATGAGATGAACTGTTGACCCCCCCCACAAACTTCCCTCCACTTCACACAACCCCAGGGCATCGATAATTGCACATCCAAACACAACACTTGGATTAGGGGTTGTACAACCCCAGTCATATTTTCTTAAAATTCATAAATCATAAATAAAAAAAATTCATAACACAAATTTTTTATACGCAGAAAACCAAAACATATTCAATCACAGTTCAAATGCAGATATTTACACATTTTTATGGCTAACCTTAACATGAGTCTAATACATAGCCATACCTAACCTAAAACTGGAATATGTACACTTTGTTTTCTGCGTATCCTGGATGAGCCTACGTGCAAGGTCATGACTGTTCCCAACTTCTTGTCGGTCCCCCTTTACCGGAGTGACCTTGCGCAGGAGGCCAGTGTGCCCACCAGCTACCTCCCGGGGGCTGATGTTATGCCACGTTGGCGCCCATGTGCCTGCACAGGGGTTAGTACAAGTGGCCTGCCAGAAGCAGAACTTCCTACCACCGCACCCTTCAGCCTACTGGATGTAAGCGTCCCCTGGAGTGTGATGATGGACCACTGTCCCATCACAGGTTTTCCTGTTAAACAATGGGGTGTCTACTAAGAGATGTAAAATTTGACCTAGCAAACATGACTTTACTGCAGACCAAGAATACTCAGACATAAAATACGACAAGTGACTAAATTGACATATGACAAGCGGATAACTTGACCTTAACCTGTAAAGTAAACAAAACGATATGGTATTATACAAAAAATGACAACAATATTACAGACTTCAACCTGAAAAGCAAACCCTAAACATATGCCTGAACAGAACTGCTTCCTAACAACCTCGCTGCCTCAGGAGATGGTGGGTGGGGAAAAGAAAAAGGAGGCTTCCTAGCGTGGTCTGGTGTCAGGATCGCAAGGTGTTATCTGTATAGCGGAAAGGCGTGGAAGAGACACTACTGCCGCTACGCTGCTCCTTTTAATGGGATTTCCCTTGCATAACTGGAAATCCGGGACCCATTTCCCCTGCGCCACCACGGAAGCGCTCACCCCGAAAGCGCTTTAACTACTTTCGGGGCATAGCTGCTTGCACCAATGGGCAAGATCGGGGGTGGGTGCTGACTGTTTCACCATCGCTGGACCCGCCTCCCGCCGTGGAAGCGTCCCGGAGACCAGCACAACCGCCATATTGGCGGCGTGACTGAGTTCCCGGTGGCGCCTTAGGAGATGCCTTTTGTCCCCCTAAGGATCAGCCAGAGGCCTGGCACACAAGTGGATGAAAAAGCCCCCATAAACATCTCGAAGCTAATAAATCAACCACTGGCTACTGGCCCACAATCATCGTACTATCGGTTGGAAGATCAAGAAAGGGAAATCTCAGATATGGGAGGCTTACAGTATACAACTTTTACAACAACAGCTCTTGTGCACGGTGTAGGCACTGAAATAACAGAGGCAGTCTTAAAAGTGACAACTATTCTTAGAGATGTATTGCAGTGGGTTGTGGGTGGCATTGCCTACAATATATGTGTACACTGTGTTCTATAAGTCATGGCATGGCCAGGACTGGCAACTACTTTGTATTTATTTTCTTGAACTGCTTATATCTGAAGCTGTTTTGATTTAATAAAAATATTTTTTTTTTTTAAAAGAGACAACTATTACTTCAACAGATAAACATGCATGGATTATCCTCGGCTTGAATGTCGGTTTTTCAAAAATTGATGTAGAAATCATATCAATAAGCCAGGATACAAAGCCAGAGAATCATGTGCACACCACTCCAGTGGGCACACCTATTCAGGATGCAGTACAAGGGCATAGTTCTATAATACAGCCCTCTCATTCGGGTGGGAAGATTCAGACTTTTCATGGCTGAACCTGTATTTGTCACCAACAATTATGGAAGGACCGCAAACTATAAATGCAAAATTTACCATACAAGAGGAAATTGAAGGGGCCCAAGAAAGGGAATATTACCACCTCAATCTAAGTCAAAACATCAGAAATGTAAATGAAATACATTTGATAAAAAAAACTCAGACAAATTATCTCAGCAATCACTGGATATTACTCAAAATCACAAATAAACAGAACTAAAACGAAATTCGCAGTTATATAGAAGCAAAGTGCAACTACTAATTCTAACTTTGATACTGGAGCAGGAGATCCACTTAGCAATTCACACAACCAGCTGGAATCCTTTACTCCAGTGCTGCAAACACTTCAAAAATCAACTGACACCATCATAACGCAGTCAGATAAATTAGATATTCAAACAGATTTAATGAAAATCATTGCATGATACATTTCAGGGATAAACATGAAACTGGATAAATTAACTACTATGATAACGAGAGTTCCATCCACATTCTCTTCACAAGAAAATCCTTGCACCTGTGGCCAAAAATTAATAGATTGAGTTTATTACCAACTATATTAGAACAGATTCTCTGTATTAATAAACTTCTGTAAGACTGACTCTTGTAGTACAGATAAAGAACAACCGGGATCACCAGTTAAGCGGCAACGTGCAATGTTAGTGGTAGACAACTCACTTGAGTCTACAAACTGTAGTGTAGTTCCTATATTCCCAATAGGCTCTGCGCATTGGAATAACATAAACAGCAGCGTAGACGTAGGACTGAGGTCATCTAGGTCTCTACTGACTATGTTAGACTTAATTAGTTTTGCCAGCTAGCTCAGAGGTCACTAGAAACTTTCTCGAATGTTCAGGAAAGGGTTAACCGTCCTGATATAGACAAGAAGGGATTCGTTTCTGACAACCGCATAAACATGACAACTTTGCTCCCTCAGAATAAATAGTGTATCTCTAGAGTCGTGTGAAAACAATAGACAGCTATTTCACTCAGTCAATCGTGCATGCTTAATTTCACCAGAGTGCAGAGAAATAGAGAGACGGGCGTTTTCAATAAAAGGTGTTATTTTATTGAGCAGTCTTCTTTCTCATGCAAGAGAATTGAATTGCCACAATTGCAATACTTATCATGAAGTAAAGTGCGTACAGTAAAAGTAGTATTATGAAATAATACTGTAAAAGCATTGATATGATTTCTTAGCAATATGATACTTTAAAATGGATAAAATATATACATACATAAAAACATTGACTAACGAACTCCACTGGTGCTTCTAAGATACGCCTACCCCGGTGTACCTGACCTAAGCCTAATACGTGGGAAGGAGTAAGTAAGTTGCAGTCTTAAGTTAAGTTAGGTTTTTGCCAAGTATCGGAATCAAGAATTCTCTCTAAGGTTTTAATCAGCTCCGTACCTTGGTTATAGAATGAAGGAGGTCTTGTATCTCGCTTCTCAGGACTCGATCTCCCAGCAACCCGCGAGGGTGACTTGGGAACACCGGAGCTGGATTTCTTGGCGTGAGAAAAGGCAGCTTCTCCAGTGCGTCAAAGGGGAGGGTCGGCTTCCTTCTGCTCTCGCATCAGCTGGGCTTCGGATAAGTAGATAGCTGCTCTGCTCCACACCACCGTGTGCTTGCTTAAGGCAACGTTGGTATATTTATACCTGAAAGGTGCCGGGTTTGACGCAAGGTTGGACATAAGATGTCACTAAGAACTAACAGTTCTTTCTGGACTCCAGGTGGCTATTACTAAATATGGATATGATTCTTATGCCTTTATAAGGATACTACTTGTTATAACCACATAAGGGCATGAATCGGGAATATCGAATTAGGGTCCGAGGTAGAAATACAACACCCACTCCAAGTATTAATGTCCATCATTACTAAAAAAATAAGCAATATTAAACATAAGATACATGTGTGTTCTCCAACCCACCCCAAAATACATATTTGCATTTGAAATGGTGTATGGTTTATGCACGAAAATGAGTATTGGTACTGTACGTTTTTTTCAAGCAATGTTATCATTCAGTTAAATGCATATATAACAGCTGAATGAATTCTCGAAAATGACACATGAAATGGCTCTATATACAGAAAAGAAGGTCAAGACCATTTCATCACATATTTATACTATTATGTACATGTGCTAGAGGCTGAGTTAAAATATTGTCTCTAGGGGGCGTGGCTTGGCGCCCGGCGAGGACGGCAGCGCGGATGTGAGCGCTCCGGGTCGCTGAGGGTTTTCGCCGCTTTTGCCACCTTGCCTGTTCCTGCAAGGCAGAATTTCATCGACCGGAGACCGCCGCCGATAAGGGGCTTCCAAATGCGGTCCCTTTCAAGTGGCGGAATTGCCGTTTTGCCGACTTTTGTAGCGGACGCGACTGACTGAAAGTCGCGCCCGCCGTTTTGTTTTCCTGACAACGAGGAGTATGGCGCTTCTACCTCGCAAGCATACAAGTCTGCCACGGAGCCCCACTCATCATTGACTCTTCCTAATGAGGTACAGTCCATTGCTCTGCTTCACTGCTGCATGCGTGTGCCATATATCACCTTTCAACGGATTTTAGCGAAGTTTTACTCGCGTTTTATCCGATTGGCGGCCATTTTAAGCAAGTGAACTTTTCTCCCTGAGGCATTCTCCCCATTCAGTCGCCTCTTCGCTAAAAGTGCTGTCTTCTCTCATGCTCATGTGTTTGGCGCTATTTACAACTCAAGGCAGTTTTAAACACTGTTGCTGCACGCTCCCCTCTTCATGTTCCCCCTGCATTCATGATACCCTCTCCTTGATGGACCTCCTCTGCTCCATACCATGCTAATTATCTACATGCATCATCATGGTGGTTTCACGCTCTCATCATCACTGCGTTAACTCCTTCATTTAGCGAACGTGTCGCTGTTTCACCCATTTTCCTTACAACCTGGTACACTTGCATCCTGCGCAGTTTGCCAGATATAGACTTCAACGCATACTCTTCATCGCCTCTGGATAAGCAGTGACTATTATTGAACCTCACCAATAACTCTTTTCTGCTTCACTCTTATGGAAAAAAAGGCATTCCAACGCACTACCAAAACTCCTTGTCGTGTCTTCCTTAAGAACTCTAAAGTCTTCTCTGCATTGGCGCACCTCGAAGCTTCTCAAGGTCTCGTCACTCAAATGTCGCAGTCTAATACGGAGCGGCCCGTCCAACCTCCAGGGAAGATCACGACGAAACGCCCTAAAAAAGATCCTCCATCGCCAACGGGGTCCACATCGACTGTCTCAATGGAGTTACTATTGGAAGAGATCCGTGCCCTCAGACCCTTCATGGAAGAAACTAATACTAAGTTGCAGGTTCTTACTGACAACTGGTCTCAGATGGATGCCAGAGTTACCACGGTGGAACACTCTCTAACTTCTCTCCAAGAGTCTTCCTCTAAAGTATCACACATGCAGTCTCAAATTTCCTCTCTTCAAAAGCAAGTTGAAGAATTGGAGAACCGAAACAGGCGCAACAATCTTCGTATATACGGCCTGGTGGAGAATTGTGAGGGGAGTGACCCCATTGCCTTCTTCAAATCATTTCTACCCAAGCTTCTTCATCTACCTGAGGATACTATCCTTAACATCCAGCGTGCACATAGGTTGGGTCACCTTCCCTCCACTTCTTCTCCTTCTTCACGACCAAGAGGTGTCATTCTGTACTTCTTAGAATACACTGACCTCCTCAAAGTTCTCTCAGCGGCTCGTGCATCACCTCGTTTGCAATGGATGGGCTCCAATCTTTTCTTTGCGCAGGATTATGCAAGAGCCACAGCCAGCCGTCGCAAGGCCTTCTTGGATATGCGGCCAGAACTTCGGGCCATTGGAGCCAGATATGGTCTTTTCCATCCTTGCCTATTCAGAGTGACCTACAACAACAAAACTACGACATATGAGGATCCTGTCCGTCTTCGAAGCTTTTTGAATGCAACCCAAGCCTCTGATATGGACTTTTCTAGCTCCTCCTCAGCTTTCCCGCCATGATTCCTGCGTGAAGAAGCGTTGAAGTTTCAATCAAGCTGCATACTTATCTTGCACTGTTAAATGTATTACCGTTGGTTTATGCCACGTTTTCTGGCCATTCTTGTTTCCCTGTTCTCCCCCTCTTTCTCCGTCGTTTATCTCATATCCTTGTTCGTTAGTTAGTACGATTCCCTACTGTTTTCTTCACTCACCTCATTGTAATTCATTATTGTTCTGTTCTCATCCTCTTTCATTCGTTTCCCTCATCATTGTTTTTCCCCCCTCTTTTCCTTGCAGGTCTCACAAAAAGTATGGCGTTTCCCCCCCGACCTGTTGGTTCGTTCGCGTCTGGCGCTTGCTTCCTCTGCCTGGTGCTCCCCCCTCATCCACTTCCTCGCGTATCCTCCCCCTGGTGATCAATCCTCCTCGTTTCTACCCTTCGTAAGTATGTTTTCCCTTTCTTCCTGGTTGTTCACTTTCCTTCTTGTATCTTTTTCACCTTTAAGTTTCCCAATGTCCTCTGTTTCACAGGTGTCTCTCTCTTTGGGTTTTCGAACATTTTTCTATTCCTGTCTTCTCCTTATCATTCTAACTATTTCACGGACTACTCTATCCTCTTCTTCAAACTATTCGCCTCTCTTTTCCTCTTTCCTACCCTATTTTCTCTCTACTTCTCCTTTTACTCATTATTGTACTGCACTGACTTTCATCGCTTTCCCTGCTCTCCTTGATCCTTTTAATCTTCTGGGTCTTTTTTGCACTTCCTTTTCCTTCTTTGATTTCTTCTTCTTCTTTGACATGATATGTCTCTGAAAGTACTCACATGGAATGTTAAGGGCGTCAACTCCCCTATCAAACGACAAAGAATCTTATCTCATCTTTCACGTTTGAATGTGGACATTGCTTTTTTACAAGAAACTCATTTATCTGCTGAAGAATCTGCTAAACTGAAAAGAAGCTGGGTGGGGGATGTTTACTACTCTCCTGGGGATGGTAAACGTAATGGCGTTGCTATTTTATGTCACAAGGCTCTTTCCCACTCCCTGCTTGCTCAAGAGTCAGACGCCGAAGGTCGATGGATATATGCCAAACTCTCTGTCAAGAATGTTCCAATTTCTCTCCTAAATGATTATGCCCCTACCACTGGTGATCCCACTTTTTGGCACTCATTTCTCAACACATCACCAGGTTCATCGATGATAATTTTATACTAGCAGGAGATTGCAATCAGCCCCTGGATCCCTTTCTAGATAGGAACTCCAAAGCACACTTTATCCCTAACAAATCTCATAAATCCTTCTCTCAAGCTATTTCCCAACACAAACTCACTGATGCTTGGCGTCTCTGCAATCCAGACCTTCAGGAATTTACCTTCTACTCTCCATGTCACCATTCCCAATCCCGAATTGATTACGTCTTTGTTACCCACAACATTGCCCAAACTCTCACCCATGCGGAAATTGGTCCGATTTTACTTTCTGACCATGCCCCTACATTAGTTCAATTGGACATCTTACCCAAATCAACAGGCCCTAAACGTTGGCGTTTCAATAATTCTCTCCTCCTGGACCCTAAATTTACCGCCTCCTTCACTTCCTTCTCCCATGAGTTCTTCTCCCTAAATGATGACTCCCCTGTCCCCAAACACACCATTTGGGATGCCTTTAAAGCGGCGGCGAGAGATTTCATTATTGGATTCGTTGCTAAAAAACGTAGAGCTGCTCGCGATTTTACTAAGGCTATCCTTTTGGATATTAAGAAATTGGAGCATTCTTATTTCACCTCCCGCTCACAGCAAACTCTAACTGCCCTGGTTAACGCTAAGATGAAATTTAACAAAAAATCTACGGACGATGCATCCTTGTACTTATTAAAATCTAGTGCCAAGTTCTATGGAGGCAAAAATAAGGCTGGCAAGATCTTAGCCAATTATCTCAAGGTGAAACATAATAAATTAAACATTGAATCAGTCTACGACACCAATTCAAATCTCAAACACACAGACGCAGACATCCTCACCGAATTCTCTACCTTCTACAAGACCTTATACTCTTCTGAAACTCAGCCTTCTTCCCACTCTCTAGACACTTTTTTCTCCTCTATTCAAAAACCATCTCACTTTCCACTTGACCTCTCTCACTTAGAACTTGATATATCCCAACAAGAACTCCTCAAAGCGCTTCAAACCCTCCAAAAAGACAAGGCCCCTGGGCCGGACGGCTTCACAGTAGAATTTTTCCTCCACTTTTCACAGCTCCTTATCCCTAGACTCCATTCCCTTATTGGCACCTTCCTCTCCTTGGGTTCACCTTCAGGCTCTTTTTCTGACGCCCATATTTGCCTCATACCCAAGGAGGGGAAGGACCCTCAACACTGCAAAAATTACAGGCCAATTTCTTTGGTCAATATTGACTATAAGATCTTTGCAAAGTCTCTGGCGGCACGTCTCGACCTTCTTCTTCCAGACCTTTTGGGTGAGGAACAGTCGGGCTTTGTCAAAGGCCGTTTTATCACTGATAACACCAGACTTCTCTTCAACATCCTCTCTAAATCCCGCCTATTACCCCAACCCCTTGCGGCCATTGCCCTCGATGCCGAAAAAGCCTTTGATAGGGTTGAATGGACTTATTTATTTCACACCCTCCGTTGGTTTGGTTTCGGTCCTGTTTTTATATCCTTAATCTCACTACTTTACTCTAGCCCACGCGCAGCGGTTTGTGCTAACGGGCAGATATCTTCCTTTTTTGATCTAAAAAGAGGTGTTCGCCAAGGCTGTCCCCTGTCTCCCTTTCTCTTTAATTTGGCTTTAGAACCCTTCCTCTCCAAGCTTCGTCAAAATCCCTCCATTCATGGTTTCCAACTGTCAGATTCCCACATCAAACTAGCCGCCTATGCGGATGACATTTTGCAATTTATTTCCGACCCTTCCGTTTCCATTCCTGCCTTTCTCACTGAAGTCCAGGCTTACTCCCAAATATCTGGCTATAAACTCAATAATGATAAATGTGAGATCCTCCCCTTGACTAAATTCACATTCCAACCCGATTTTGCCGCCTCTAATTTCACGTGGAAACCCTCCAATATCAAATACCTTGGGATGCATGTTACCCCTACCATTCCAGATACTGTTTCCCTGTGCTTGTCCAAATGTATTCAAAAATTAACGGATCTCACATCCAAGTGGCATCCCCTTTACCTATCCTGGTGGGGCCGCCTGGATACCATTAAAATGATGCTGTCTCCCCTTGTTCTCTACACCCTCTCCAATATTCCGGTCCCTATACCCTCCAAGTTTTTCAAAAAGATCAACTCTATTCTAATCTCCTTTCTTTGGAATAAAAAGAAACCACAAATGTCCCTAGCACGTCTGATCCGTCCTAAATCAGAAGGGGGGGCTAACTTTCCAGACTTTCCAGCTTACCACAAGGCGTTCCAGTTGAGGCAGGCCTCTTTTTGGCTACAAGACCCTACCGCCCCGTGTCCTTTATGGGCCAAATTTGAACGCCTCCTTCTCTCTCCCTTCCCCTTTGCTGAATACCTCTCCTTCTCTTGTAAACCCGCCTCTATTTCTACTCAGATCCATAAGTTTACCACTAAATTACTCCTCTCTTCCACTCACTCACCCCCCACTACCATTGCTGATTTCCTCTCCTCCCCCATATGGCATAACACATCCTTACTCATCCGTGACAGACCCTTTTTTTGGAAAACTTGGCATACCCGAGGGCTGCAGTGGATCTCCCAACTTTTTTCTCACTCCTCCATCCTATCTTTTGACACCCTTCGCTCCCTCCATGACTTACCCGCCTCCTTTGGCGGCAAATACCACTTGCTTAAAAACACAGTCTTAACAAAATACAATAGCCTCTCTCAGTCCTGCCCACCTCCTGCTTCACCTACCTCCACTTCCACACTTCATTCCTTCTTACGTACTACACCAAAAGCTGCTGCAATTTACAAATACCTTCACACCGGTGAGACCCCCAGGTCTAAATCTAAAGTGGAAGAGTCCTGGGAGCATGATCTGTCTGTCTCTTGGTCGATTTCCTTCTGGGACAAAATCTGGATCAAGCTCCGCAAGTCTTCCAGAGCAGCAACCCTCACTCAGACCTTGTTTTTTATTTACAATAGGCTTCTCTTCACACCCTCTGACCTTCACAAACGCTTCCCTAACACTCCCCACACATGTTGGTCTTGTTCATCATCGCAAGCTAATTTATTTCATATGTTATTTTTATGCACTCATGTCCGTAATTTTTGGCTGCAGGTTTGGGCTCAAATTAATTTAATTTTCCACACCTCGATTCCTTTTTCTCACACACATATCTTTATGGGGAGCCTTTCCCCTTGTTGGGATGACGTTGATCTAAAACCCCAGATCATTGACCTATTACTTGCCGCTGCCTTCCAACAAATAACGGTCAACTGGAAAGACTTCTCCAAGATTTCCTTCAAAGCATGGTGGTTTAATGTATGCCATAATCATAGACTCGATACTGCTCATGTTTTCCCGGCATGTATGGCTACAAAGCGCATGGACCTGTGGACTCCTGGCACACTTTATCTGGACTCATGTAGTAAACGCTTGTTTTACCCTCCGCCTCCACAACAGGAAGTTCCTAAACCTCCTTAATTGCTCGATACATTCCACTCATCCTCTATTGTACCAATTTTTTCCAACGTTCTCGTGCTTTTCATATTTTATGCTTAATGTGTTTTCTCTTTTCCTTTTCCTTCTTTCTCATTTTTGTACCCAGACTTCTTTGATTATAATGCTTACATTTGTATGATTGTCTTATTCTGCTCAGATTTTTTAACTTGTTATCACGTTGTACTTTGTTTTGACACCTGGTTTTCTCTCTTATTATTATCAAATAAAATTTTCTTGAACTTAAAAAAAAAAAAATATTGTCTCTAATGCCTCTAAAAATAGAAGCTCTGTTCTCTAAGAATAGTTCTACTTTAATCAAAGTACCATGTGCCGGAAAAAAATTGTAAACATTTTTGATTTGAAAGAAAAATAATTTCGCTTTTAGGGGAAAAAATAGTTCCAAATGTTTTCAGTTGCTTTCTTTAACAGAACTGAAGGCCAAATTCAGAGGTCAGGGAACACTGTGTGCTTGTTGTTTTTAAACGTTATTCTCGTTGTTCAGGGGAGAACATCATATCAGACAGGCTCGCAAAAAATTGGTCTACAACATCAGGTGAAAGTTCGACCAAGTTTGAAAATACTGTAACTGTGCAGTTCTGTGCGTGATTGCTATCATCGATGTTTGGATCAGCAATGCTGTACCTGTTTGGTGCTGCTTTCCTCTCGTACTTCACTGCCACCTACTTGTAAAGGTGAAGTCTCAACGAATGCCGTCATCAGAATAGGTAGCCGCTGGGGACAACACGTTGCATGAGTCGTTACCGGACAAAGCAAAGTATTGATATCCAATGGCACTGCTGATGGTAGTGTAAGACAGACGTCCAACACGCATTCTTCTCCGCATAGCAGACATCGAAGCACAGGTAAGATGCAATCCTGCCAGATTGGTCTGAATGAAAGAAACCAAGTTGTACTCAGATCTCTTAGCCCGGCTAATCCGAGGACCTTTGTGATACGGTCTTGGTAGCGTATTGCTAGGATCTTTTCTTCCATCGTTGCTGGAGTCTTGTTTGTGGCTTGGCTTGCCAAATCGGAGCAGAAGGAACAAAAATAAAATTCCTGCTACGAGTCCCAAAATTAAAGGTAGGTTGTCAAAGACAGAATGGACAATATTCGGGAAGATGCCCAGAACTGTTTCAAATGGTGTTAACAGTCACGAAAAAATTGTCTTAAATACAAGTGCGATGCCACTAGTATCAGACATGTTTAAAATTTGACTTAACATTTCTACGAAATGCACGGGGCAATTTGTTGATAAAAGGGTATGTATCTCTGACGTTGTCCTTGCAACTTGCAGATCATACGTTTCTTTGGACGAGGTCAGCGGCACAGTTGTCTGTAAAAGAATAGACTTCATTCTGCTTAAAGTATCAAGTCGAATTAAAGAGATTTTCACATAAGGCCATAATGCCGCCTCCATGTCTGGATTGCTGTTTGGATACAATACTTGCATACAGCAAACGACCCTGGAAGTAACAGTTACGAGATAGCATTCTCCTGGCACCATTCCACAACAGCTGTGGTCATTTATTAAAACGTAGCTACCGTTGGAAAGTTGTCTGAAGAATGGTTCTATCTGTGTTGCAGGAGTGCCTTGCAGGTGACATGAAAGGTTATTTGAAGACCCTTCGAAGGCTCCATGCAAGTTAATACCTTGACACAGAAGTGTACCGCTTAGTGATTTTTTACAATTATTGCCACTAAGGAATACCTCCATTTTTCCTTCACCATAACATTTGTGTGTGTAAGGTAAATCCCAGGTTGATTTGATGTATCCTTTACCCAACCTTTCATACTGGCCTGCTGGTATATATTCTTGGCAATATTTAAACTGGAAAGTTGTTATCGGAATTGTAATTGTTCCGTGTATTATCCATTCAATGACAGGTCTCTCTGACATTGTCAATGGTAATCTCTTAAGTTTTTCAATGCTCAGAATCATATATTCTTCTCCTTTTTGTGCCAAACTGATTTGTTTATCAGTAAGGTTAAAGATAGAAAATAATGACGTTATGTTGATTAGACGCCATGGCACGTAGCCCGAACGTAGGTTTTGCAACGTCCAGCCTAGCTGTACAATAGAACGCAATTGGGACTGACCATGTTGTAACATTAGCAAGTCTTGCTCTATTATATCAAAGGCAGATGATACAATACTGTCCAGTGAATATGTTCTGGAAGACAGAGTCGTTAACCCATTGTCCACTACAGAAAGTGATTTTCCAATTTTATACGATCAATTTCTCGTATTGTTTCTGCTGTTTCAATTTGCATTACTTTCCAAGCTTCGTTGTATGCAGCGTATATACCGGCTGCTATGAAACGTTTTTGACGCTGTTTGCGAGGTCCCAGTATGAAATCTTGCACGTCAGCACCTTCTTTAAGTAAAGTCAAGTGTTGCTTAATTTCAGCCAGTGTGGATTTCTGTAGCCACTCAAGGCATAATTTCCCTACACTGTATGTTGTAACTATCCCTGGATGTTGTCTCTGGGAATATCTTGGGTATGGCCTGGTCAGTTTCAAACCCTGTCTTTTGTTCAGGAATCTATCTTGACAGTTATTTGTGTCTGTGGGCCAGATCAACCATTTTTTCCAATCAGGATTTGTTCTGTTTTGGTGAAAAATATGGGATACGTCTATCTCCACATCCGTAGTACTATTACTATCAGGTATGGGTTTCGGAATAGACGGTTTATTTAAGTCTTTTATCTTAGCTAAACCAAGACAAGTAGTTTGTTGAATGGTATCATTCAGGAATATTATTTGTTCTGGGATCATGCAGGCTCTAAATAATGATTCTAGACCTTGTACCTGCCAGTCTTTTGTTCACCAGATGGTTTTTGTTTCAATGTTACTTTTCCAAAATTCAAAACCAAATGTAGACTTTTGTCATAAACCTTTTCAGAATAAATCAATTTAGTATTTGTCAACATTGTTTTCATTCCTGTCTTATTTAACATCTTAAAATAAAACGTTTCTGGATCACTGTTGTTAAACACTGAGAAGTATGGAAATTTCTCAAAAAATGTCTTCGAGCTTCCTTTCGGTGGAGTTGGACAATGTTCCCATTGATTATAAGTAAAAACATTTCTAGGTTGTGCAGATTTATGCAAATAGTGATGACCATAGTGATTGTAACAGTATAGTTCTTCATAATTTGATGAACCCTGTAAATAATCATGTTCTGTAAATTTAGCAGACATTACTAAATCTGACATCATATTATTAATATTTTCAAAGTCCCAATCATCAGAAAAAGAACTTGGTATCACAAAATCACTTAAGGAAACCTTAAACTGGTGTGGCTATTTCAAGAGCTCAATCGGGCCATAAATGTCATATTCAGTTCTGTCCCATGCTATACCCCCAGGTATTGGATTGGCTGTGATGTTCACTGATGATAGTTCTCTTTTCTCGATGTGAGAGGATCTGTGAGACTTTAGGACCAAGTTGATGTTCTGACTTGTTGTGTCAAATTGTACAATATTTTCCATCAATGAATTTACCCAAGTATAAAACCATGATGAGCCAAAGCAGGAGGAAAAGTACACCTAACACTGTTCAAAATTCAATCCATGGTGAAATCAGATATGTTTCTTTTAGTTGGTGAAAAAGCTCGGTTATTTTTTCTTTGAAAGTTTTTGTTGCTGGCTTGTCTCCATGTTCACTTGGATCATCGGAAAAGTCATCAAAGTTGATAAAATAGCCAGATGCAGTTCTGTCAATTGCTGGGATTGCTTCCGGATTTCCATTGATCTTTGTATTTTCTTTTGTTACATTTGTATAGTCTGAGGCTACATCGTTGTAGATTGGTGTATCATCAGGAACTGTTGCAATTTGGGTTCCAAGAGGCACCAGTTCCATGGCTTTGTTGCATAGTCCTTTTTTATTTACTGCAGGTTTATCGAATGTGATTAGTCTCTCAGTTTGAGCCTCTTGGACTGTAGCAAAGTTTGGTCTTCTGCAATTTCTTGGTAATCCACTGGGCCTGCTATTTATTGTTGGCCACATGTTTGTGGTTTCACCAGGTCGATGGAAACAATTCTGTTTTCCTTTTTACCAGCAAGTGGCGGTAGTACTACTGATCTTGTTCCGCTTATAGCTAAGACAGGTACTGCTTTTCTGTAAGAAGGCCCAAATTCCTTCTTCACCGCGATCTTTTCTCTGACCAGATCCCCAATCTTTGGAATCCAGACAGGTTTTTTCTTGGACAGGTGGTTCTTCAGTGGTTGTTGGCTTAAACTTTATGTTACTTAGTCTTTTTCTTGCTTCATTCAAGTCCTGTAAAACAGCCAAACGATCTTTGATATCAAAAGTTTTTTCTTCTACCACTGAAGTTTGACGATCCAGATCCTGGATAATCATTCTAGTACCAAACAAAAGTTTGTACGGACTGATACCTCCTAGAGAATTTCTTGGCATGTTATTAAGACTAAGTTGGACACTTGAGCAGGTTCTTTGTTTTTGAACTTGACGTGCTCTTCCTTGTGTTCTGACCGTCCTCTTCTTTCCAATTTCTGTGAGGAAGTCTGAAAAGAGCGAGAGGGACGTGTATCAATATCTTGATATCTATCAGGTTTTCTCAATTTATCCCTATCTCTAAGATTATATCTTTTTTCAGAGGGTTCCCTTTGAGGAGACTTGCCTCCTCGGCCAGGAGATCTTTCTCTCCTTTGAGGAGACCTTCTTCTGGACTGGAATCATTTTTCCTTGGGAGTGGATTGTTTATTACCATCCCAACTCTTTTTTGGAGTATTTAGATTATTTTTAATAAATGTTTTTTCAGGATTTTCAGTTAGTTGGGGTTTTATTGGTTTTCCACCCAAACTATCTCTTCCTAGTTCTTCATAGGATTTTTCTATGATTCTGGCAAGTTCAAATGGTTGGTCTGTTATATCTGTCTCCTTCAATTTCTGGCTGATTGCCGCACATGCTGCTTCTTCTTTTATGTTGGCTAATAATATAGCAGAGATCTGCTTAAAGTCTTTTAGTAATTTCATACCCAGAATTAAAGCGGGTTCTGGACCGTCTTCGCTCTGAGTAGATGGAAGCAAAGACCGTGCCCCAAGTGTCACTGTCCTCCACATGTGGTGCGACCCCCATTGGGAGGCAGATAGTCAGAATTCGGTGTTTTCAGGAGGTGTAGTATTAGGAAATACTGCCTCTATTTGAGTTATTTTGTGAGCTAACCAGAATGGAATTTGTTCCCGTTTTATGGGTGTTTTACCGAGACATGATAGTATGTTCTGTAGTGCAATTTTGTTTGTATTCCCCTGATGAGGGGTCAGTTGTGGGATGTTAATTGCTGGTTGGACTGTTGAAGTCCGCATGACATATTGGACCAATTGTCTATGTATTTTAATTAATAGTTTTAGCTGAGCTAAAAGTTCCCGGTCCGACATTTTATCAATGTCTGGGTGTGGTGTGTAGCTGGCTAGAACCGGCCACGTGGCTCCTGGTCTACCTAGTGGACCGTGCCTGGTGATGTGATTTTGATGTTTTAGGGCGCCTTTAAACCAGAGCAGGTGCTCTTGGTAAGTTAGTGGGATTTCAACTTCCTCGAAAGGAGTGTATACATCCGGAGTTTCCTCTATTTTGTAATAGTGGAAATCTTTTGTCACAGCGTGTGCTGCTGGAAAATGTATCCATGAATATAATACCTCTGTCTGCCGATACTCATGTGCCTCTATCACGAATATGACCGTACCACCTCTTGGTGATAGTCCATTTTCTATAAGTTTGAGAGTTATAGTTTTTCCTATATTGACCGGAATGATTATAGCATGCGGGTCATCTTGCTGGAGACTTGTGTCTTCCGTTAAGAGTCTAGCTGCTAATGCTTCTCTATCTCTTTCTTCTTCACTATCCGTCATTTTACTGAAAGAAAGTTTTTTGTTGCAGATCAAGTTTCAAGGAAACAAAGATTAGGTGCACAATATTTTGGAACACTGTATCCTTCAACGTTGACTATACAAAAAACTAATACATAGGATTCTCATCCTACCAACCTTTCACCCACTCCAGACGTCTATTGGAGTTTTTACGGGAGAAAGGGGTCTGTGTGAAAAGCACGACTGAGTTACTCTAGTGTCTTGCGTTAGATTATCGCCTTACCAAACGTTGGGCGCCATGTAGTGTAGTTCCTATATTCCCATAGGCTCTGCGCATTGGAATAACATAAACAGCAGTGTAGACGTAGGACTGAGGTCATCTAGGTCTCTACTGACTGTGTTAGACTTAATTAGTTTTGCCAGCTAGCTCAGAGGTCACTAGAAACTTTCTTGAATCTTCAGGAAAGGGTTAACCGTCCTGATTTAGACAGGAAGGTATTAGTTTCCGACAACCGCATAAACATGACAACTTTGCTCCCTCAGAATAAAGAGTGTATCTCTAGACTCGTGTAAAAACAATAGACAGCTATTTCACTCAGTCAATCGTGCATGCTTAATTTCACCAGAGTGCAGAGAAATAGAGAGACGGGCGTTTTCAATAAAAGGTGTTATTTTATTGAGCAGTCTTCTTTCTCATGCAAGAGAAATGAAGTGCCACAATTGCAATACTTATCATAAAGTAAAGTGCGTACAGTAAAAGTAGTATTATGAAATAATACTGTAAAAGCATTGATATGGTTTCTTAGCCATATGATACTTTAAAATGGATAAAATATATACATACATAAAAACATTGATTAACGAACTCAACTGGTGCTTCTAAGATACGCCTACCCCGGTGTACCTGACCTAAGCCTAATACGTGGGAAGGAGTAAGTAAGTTGCAGTCTTAAGTTAAGTTAGGTTTTTGCCGAGTATTGGAATCAAAAATTCTCTCTAAGGTTTTAATCAGTTCCGTACCTTTGTTATAGAATGAAGGAGGTCTTGTATCTCGCTTCTCAGGACCAGATCTCCCAGCAACCCGAGAAGGTTGACTTCGGAACACCGGAGCTGGATTTCTCGGCGTGATAAAAGGCAGCTTCTCCAGCGCGTCAAAGGGTAGGGGCGGCTTCCTTCAGCTCTTGCATCAGCTGGGCTTCGGATAAGTAAATAGCCGCTCTGCTCCACACCACCGTGTGTTTGCTTAAGGCAACGTTGGTATATTTATACCTGAAAGGTGCCGGGTTTGACGTAAGGTTGGACATAAAACGTCACTAAGAACTAACAGTTCTTTCTGGACTCCAGGAGTTCTTGTGCAAATCAAAACAAAAGCAGGGGGAATTCCCGGGCTGCTGGGGGCTTGGTTTGTTTAAAGAACGCGTTGTGCTTTCTAGGAGTCTATGGGAGTAGCCTTGCCGTGTCTTGTACTGCATGGGCTACTACTAAATATGATATGATTCTTATGCCTTTATAAGGATACTATTTGGTATAACCACATAAGGGCATGAATCGGGAATATCGAATTAGGGTCCTAGATAGAAATACAACAAAACAGCACACAACTACAATTGAAAATAATGGTAGAACCTCCAGAAGATGAGCAAACAGAGACACTGAAGGCCATCTCAGGTAATCTTAATATACCGATTCAATTTAGAAGACAAGCAAAACGTGAAAGAAAAGCTAGAAATAAAATCTTGGAAATGCAGAAAAAACCTACTAGAGTGTACCCAATCTTTTTACCAACTCGTTATGGCAAAGTTTTGGATAGTTTAATCACATCATCCTCATTAGCAGACCCCTTCAAAACACCAGTATTCAAAATGGTGCGCCAGCAGTCAAGAACATAGATGAGTCAGTCTCTAGTAAAAAACATAATTCCGACTTTACAATGACGGATAACTCAATTTCACATGAGAACATTGAAACACACATGATAGATGGTCCAGTAAGACTAATAGTACAAGAGGCCAGTTTGCGGATAGGTAGGATTGAAAGCAACAAACAAAAGAGTTCAATACCATCTAATCAACAATTGCAGGAACGTTTGGAAAATCAGACACCTTCAAGAATAGAAAGTCCCGAAACTGTTATTCATTCCAATTTTAGACCCAAACAAAAAAATCATTTGGACAGCACAGATGCATCACTTCCACCATTCAGAAAGTCTGAACATCAAGCAACACACATGGGGGACACTACCCAGCAATAACAGAATAAAACGAAAAGTTGTAAGATTAAAAAGAACGTCTCTCTCTGCACTGAGCCACAGGAAATAAAAAATTGCATTGGGTGGCAACTTTCAGAGGCACCCATCAAGTTAATTTTAACACAAAAAGTAAGAGACAACAGTCAGTCCGCACAAGTGAATCTTAAATTTTACATCCAAAATCCGAAAAAACTCAACTTGGAGGAAGGCCATCTTCCAGAAACATCAAGGGATACCGGGCGCAAACAAATAAACCATCAGATATTTCTGACACCCGAATATGAATTACTGGGTAGGCAAGACATTCTGAATAGATGTAACATATTAAAACTCATGGGTGAAATCCCGGAATTAAAACACATATGATCTGACAATCTCTTGGCAGTGCAATTTCTTTCAGTTAGTCAACAAAAAAACAAGGAGCAAACTTTAACCACCTGGCAGACTGAAGAGATAGTGCAGTTAGTCTTTAATAGCGCTGAACAATTTGAAGTCTGGGGAATAAGATTAACAACACCAGTTCCACCATGCTATCTTTTTCCTCTTATTGAAAACCGAACGCACACAATTAAACAAGAGCCAAAACAAATTACGGAAACAATACTGGTCTGTTCAGTTCTACAGAATTCCAAGGGGAGTAGTAGTGAAATAACAGGGTTTATTAAAGATTGGAAAATAAACTCTGGGCGGATAGAAACCAATGGAATTGCCTCATAAGCATACTTAACACCAAAAAGAGAGACTGACCGAAAAAAGGTAAAGCGGGCAGCACCAAGGATGGCTCTATCCATATGATATCATGGAACATAGCCAGAGCAAAAAGCAGCTTGAAGAAGGCTTTCCCCTCCACAATTGGCTCACTTGTGATATAATTGCCCTACAAGAGTCATGGGCACTGGAAGATCTTCCCCTAGTTGGTTACATTCATTGTACAGTTATTGCAGAAAAATACAAACAATATGGTTGTGCCAAAGGTGGTTCGGCAGTTTATGCATCTACAGCATGAAATATTACATCAGAACCGCTAAAATCACAAGGTCCTAGTATCCAACAAATTAAATGTATGGACCAGTCTTTGGAAATAAAGAGGACTTTATTGCTGACTAATTATTATAAGCAACCTATTGCATGCAAAAAGAAAGAATATAATGGGCTTTTAAGTTCAAACCATTGCAGAAACGCGTTGTGCTAATCCCACCTGGAACATCATTTTGATGGGTGATTTCAATTCCAATTTAAATTACACCCCAGATGAAGATGAAATACTGTTAATGGGCAATATTTTCTGGAATATAAAGCAACAACATCAATCTAGGACGAGTTGTACAGATTTCCCTGGCCAGCAGTTGGTTAAAGCATTGAAATATCACAGAATGCGCGTGATTAATGGTAGATCAGAAGAGGATAACATGCCAAAGAATACATATCATGGCCCAAGAGTGCAATCGATACTCGATTTCACAGTCATATCCCTATCCTTAATGTCGAGACTTGCTCAATTCTACATAAAAAATACCACTTTGAGTGATCATTTGTTTCAATATATTTGTTTTTACCTTACTTTATCAAAATTTCAAACCACAAGTCAACAAAGAGGTACAATTAAATCAATATATTTAAAACATCTCAAGTGGACAAACAATTCCAAATTAGAATAGCATATACTATCTAAGGAAATACTAATGGTATCTGAATAAGAGAGCACCACTTGGGTACATGCCTGGACTAATTTTTTGTTTAAATTACCAACATTAATGATAACAACGAGACAGAAGGTCATAAAATATAAAACCAAAAACGTTTTGTCAAGCCAAGTTCAAAAATTGAAACACAACTTGAAAAAAATCACTCAGGACATTTCATTTGATGGATCAGGACAGAATCATACTGGGAAATATTGCAGCATAGAGGAAACTTAAAAAAAAGAAATTATGGGATGATAAAAGATCTTGCAACGAGCGATTCCTGCCAAAGTTACTATATAGATCAAGGCACTCCGATTCGAGTACATTCTGGCTAACGATAAACCATCCTAATAGACCAGTAAATGCCTTAACTTCAAATGTACAGGCACAGGATTGGGCAACTCATTTAACACAAAAAGGTACAGAGACTACTTAGTCTCTACAACTGACACAGTAGCCATTGGACCCCACAAGCCATTTAGACCTATTGAAAACCAGGGTAACCCTAATTCACATGAAAGGCAGGAGGGACTTCATTTGAGAGGGACACTCAAAATTTACTGCTCTTCATATTCAGCAGAGAAAATAACAAAGATAATAAACAAAAGCAAAGGAGATGGTGCTCCAGGCCCTAACGGCATCCCACAAGCAATCTTTAAACACGACCCAGCTTTTTGAAGTAACCACCTGGCGTCACTGTACAAAGAAGTTGAGTCCCAAAATCAAATACCAGCCAGCTGGCAAGGATCACTTATTACACTCATATACCAATGAGGAAATAGAACTAATCAATCGAATTACATGCTTATTGCACTGCTGGATGTAGAAGCAAAGTACTACACCTCCTTGATCCTGGAGGATCTGATCACCTGGTTGAATACACTGAACTTGATCCCAATAAATCAAACGAGTGTTAAAAAAGGGATTGGAATCATCTCCAACATCTTATCAATTTCGCTAATAGACGAAAATTATAAGAAAAATAAACAGTGCTTGCAGCTCCGTTTTATTGACTTAAAAGCTGCATTCAACAGTGTGGATCGGCAACTCTTGTGGATTTAACTCCGGGCCTGGAATATACCTGTTAGAATTTTAAGAAGTCTAATGTTATTTTACCCACAAACTTGGTTGAGAGTAAAACTTGGTGATGGCTCCAGAGTTTCAAGAACATTTCACACAAATAAGGGATTTAAACAAGGATGCATGCTGGCCCCACACCTATTTAATTTATTTATGTCAGACCTGTCTGAGAAGCTCAATAAAACCAAGTCTTATTCTCCACACCTGGGTCCGCTTGCTCTCTCACGACTTTCTTATGCAGACAATGTAGTCTTCCTTAGTTTAACTAAAGTTGGCTTGTGCAGACTACTAGCTGAAATGACAGCATATTTTAAAGTAAATAAATTAGAAATCAACAGAACAAAAACAAAAAATATGCTTATTAGTAATCGGTAAGGTTTTCATCTGAACATCTGGTTAGAAGGTAAACCCCTGGAGGAAGTTTCTTTCTATAAATATCTTGGATTTTATATTGACAACAAACTAAATCCCTGTCAACAGAAGAATTACATAGCTCGGTGTGCATATGCACTAACCTTTGCATACACGTCATTGACTAAAAAGTTGGAGGGTCCAATCGGTATTAACAGCTAAATGCTTCCTTCTTTAACTTATGAGAGTGCAACATTACATGTGAAAGACTCAGCCCTTCATAACAGTCTAATAACCAACACTTATAAAAAGGTTTGTCAAATTACCAGGGCAGCTTCGCCGGTGCAAGTGCATCTGGAATCCGGGCTAATGAATGAAACAATTGGCAGAATGTACACATCCATAAAGGTCTGGTACCAAATAAAGCAAAATACGGAGGATTCTGGTCATAATGAAGCACTCTGGTTAGTACTAGAGAAAGACTGAAAATCAGTGTTTAACTTATTTCTTTATAATGCACTTCAATCTATGTCCACTATTGACCATTGGAACAAAAGTATGCCTTTTTCAACAGTCAAGCTAGCAATAAATAAAGCTTCAAAAATTTCATTCATTAATACTTGATAAAAGCATTTTTTGCCTTAGATCGCAAGCTTGGACAGTTATTAATAATGATAAAGTTCTTAAACCAGTGTCCTACCTAGACCATACATTTTTGGTCCATCTAAAACAAAAAAATTGATGTCATTGCGCTTTGGGTAGTATCCATAATTAACAGGTTATCCAAGATGGAAAAATATAGTCTATCATGTGTAGGCTCTCCGGCTACCAAAAAGAAGATCTTATCCATTTGATATGTATTTGCCAGAAATTACAAATGGCACGAGTCACTTTACTAAGAAGAGCAGTATGTGACAGAGGAATATGGACCTGCAGATCTGCAATAAAGAAAGGGCTAGATCCATCTGATCCCAAAATGAACTGTACACTGATAACATTTCTCTGATTACTTGATCAGGCTCTTAAAACTACGGCTCAATAAGGGGCCTTTGCCTTGGGAATTAATAATCGATTTTTAAGCCTCTTAGATTTACTATTCAGGGAAAAAAAGAGTCCCTGCTTCACGTATATTAGTTTATTTACTTTGAAGTAATAATAAGTAAAACACGATAAGGACATTGTTTGGATATTTGGAAGGCTTGAAACTTATGAACCAATTAATTGAATTAAACCTCGTATATCATTTCTAGTCAGAAAAACAATGAACCAGCTTTCCACCTGAAAATTGCAGTTTCTTGTGTAGTTTTAACTTTATCTAGTTGTACAGATTTGTTGGGCAACTCAGATAAATTTGCACTGTTTGAACTAGGTATTCTATAATGTGATTTTATGATAATCAGTAAAGTGATTTTAACTTTTTTTAGGGAGCTATTTTTGTGGGAAAAATTGTGATGGTTTTAATTAACTAAACAATAAAATACATTACAAATTTTAAACAATCATATAAGTTAAAGCCACATGGTCTCTGCGGTCCTTGGGAGTCACTCCAAAGGACGCGCGGAGACCACGGCGCTTTACCTTTTATGATCGATTTCGTGAACACTATTTAAAGAACCTTGCCTTGTAAAAGCCCTCGGCCTTCTGGCCACCGGGCGAAACTTGTGTTGGCTGTTTCTCTGTTTGTTTTTCACTGTGACGAAGTGTAATAATGAAAATAAAGAAAGAAACTTAAGAATAAGGATACTACCTTCTTCAATTATTTCAGGATTAAGGGGTACAAACCTCTGCCAACTGTCTAAAATTACCCTTTCAACCCTGGGTGTAGCCATTTGTGAGGCACGTACCAGAATCATCTTGGGTCATTTCAAAGATAGCCTGAATCCTAGTTTTACCAACACCTTCATCTTTCTACATATAAACAGATAAGACTATCCTATCTTTTTATGTTTGAGGACTGCACAGTCATAAATATACTACTCTCAAAATACTGGTGTGAATAGCAAACAATTGTAAACTTACATAAAAGTGTAAATTCACCTTTGTAAATCAGGCTCCCATAGTGTAAACGTACTAATCAATTGTAAATTAAATGTCTCCACTCCCAAATTAATACGATTGGCTTACTCTCATGTGGGTGGGTGACATTTCTCCCTAAACCCTCCCGACCCTGCCTATAGTCCTATTACTCCTCCCTAATTCCATCCCCTTCAGTAGTAAATCAACCCCTTTTTACACCCAAGGAGTTTCATGACCATAAAGAGGAAGCTGGCCAAAGGCAGAGTTCACTTTAAAAGTCGTCCTTATAATATATGGCAGGAGATACTGTATTCCATATATATTGCTGTACTATCGCCCATGCCACAAACAGCTTAAATCTCTGGTCTACTCTTTGGTGTGAAAGAGATAGGATGTTTGCAGCCATGAAGAATAAAAGTAGAATTTGTGATGCAAAATTAAACACAACAAAGAGCTGTTAGATATTTGTGCAAAATGTGCTTAAAACAGTTTAATACCAGTCACATAAAAAAGCCAGAACCTAAAATGAGAAGAAACATGCAGAGTGATTCTGTGTTTACTCAAATTATCTAATTCTCGCAAGCAAAAAACGTGTTGCCATCAATATCTCATTTCTGCATGTCACTGTTCATTGAGAAAAAGAAAGCAGAAGCAAGAAAAATCAGATTTTCACAGTTTAAACTGTACACCTGCGCAGAAGCACCAGTGCCACCAATCAATGCAAGACTTAACCAATCCTACCTGGCACTAATGTTCTATTCAGTACACTACCAGGAGTAAAACCGCATAAAATACATGAACTGACTGCCCTTGACTTGCACCACCAGAATCTACACATGAGTTTGATTTGTGCTTCCTCCATAATTGCTGGGGCAGCAAGCTTAACAAGGGTCTTCTGGTTAGGAGTTAGCATAAGTGGGATCAAATGGTCTAGCGCCACAAGGGAGAATTATGACCAGGATTAGTAGATTCTATATAAAATTGAATTGTGTAGTATTTAGTGCTGCTGTGAGATTACAAGGTGCTTTATGTTTCTTATTACGTAAAGTACTTGGATTGACATTGATGTTATTGTGTCTGGTGGTTAATAGTTACGGAATGAGCTTGTACTGCCCCTCAACACTACCAGCCTCAAACGGCTTGCCCTCACTATCCTGAGAATCAAGTGTAAAAAAAGGGTTGCACTTGGCCCAATTTCCTGGGCCAAAGGTGGACGGCCCCCAGGACACCAGTGGAAAATAAACTCAGTTACCACAGTTGTGGCAGAGTAGCCTCTGTCTGCCCTGTGGTAAGCAAACATAATCTGACAGTGTGTGAAAGACCAAATATTGAGTATAGAAATAGTGCCCTTGAAAACATCGTAGCCAGAATATTGACTTCCACATTATCCTGAAGATAAGCATATAAAGGTTAAGTATAGATCTAACTCAAAGCGCATAGATGTGCATTAAGTAGTATAAATCTATACTTACCGCTACATCCAGTAATCAGTAATCATGCTACATATTTTTCGAGGACAATATTTCAAACACATTATTCTGGTAGAGTAATTCAAAGCGCATGGATGTGCATTAAGTAGTATAAATCTATACTTACCTCTACATCCAGTAATCAGTAATCATGCTACATATTTTTCGAGGACAATATTTCAAACACATTATTCTGGTAGAGTACTTCTCCCTGTGCTGGGAGTTGTATTTTGTGTGGGCATCTTTGTGAGTGAAGTTTATCCTCATGCTGATTCAGTAGTGCCTGCTCTGTGCCTGAGAGAAACTTGGGAGTGCGCTTTGCCTATACTGTTTCCCTTCAGTGTAAGAGAAGTTTGTAATGCTACTTCAAGATTTGCATGTTCTTTTTATGTGGAAAAAAAGTGTTGTTGTCTATTCCATACATGTGTAGGCAAAACAGCCCTGCACACTTCCATTTGTTGAATACATATACATGTCATTGTCAGACCATATTCATAATAACATAGATTTACAATAAACAGTTGTTTTCTCAAAAGAAACAATGCCATTGAGATCTTGCATTGTTAAAAGTCACTCTTTATTCATATTCTTTAAAATTCAAAACCGCCAATGCATTTCGTCCTCAAGCGGACTTCTTCAGGGCTTGAAATGTAAAAGGTTCTCGTTAATATAGTTGTTGACAGTATATGAAACCCAATACATTTTAATACTATGTACGTTCAAGTATAATTATCAAGGACGCTAGGACTGGTGCAGGTGTTAATGCTTTGATCTCCATTTCTGTGTGCCATATTCCATACTTGCGTTTTGTGTACTTTCTATTCTCTGGGTGTTAGGGAAGCTTACTTTGTTTCTCTCTATATTGTGTGTGTCTCTAAGAAGGACAATTGCACTACTGATTTCTGTATTGTAACTGCTTACATGAGGGAAGCTGATCCTGTTTCTGGAAATAAAGACAATTACAATGAGTAACAATAGCCTAATTAACATACACTACCCTATTATGTCAATAGATTGCTACAATTAGTAACTATCAAACACATTTTATTTTACTGAAGGTGAAAAAACCTGAAAAAAATGTACTATTTAATCTAGGGAGTAAAAACAGTAAGAAAATATTTTTAGAATATGTTTTGGGCAGTTTTGCCTACAAACAATGCAACAGCTATGTTAGATCAAAGCATTAATATTTATCAATAGACAAGGCAATTGATCCATGCATTAAAATGCATCTGATGTGTTTAATTGCCAATTATCCAAGCCTATTTCAAAGTTGTTATGAAATAAAGTATACAACAATATATAAATATCAATGTTCAAAATAAAAGTCCAATGTTTCAAATACCATTATTATTATTACATTTCTAGTTCATGCAACCGATCCATTAAAGTGCTGCATTTTAGAGACAGTGATTGAAACAAAATTACTTTACACATGCATTATTTACTATGATACGATATACTAAGGGCCCTATTACGAGTCTGGTGGTCCGAAGACCTCATGGCAGTCTGACCGCCCTGGGATCACTGGCTCAACCAGGGAACCGCCGTTCCTTAGTATAGCAGCAGTGGTAAGAGGCCGCAATATGCTCGGTGGGTCCGCCACGGTCCGGCCAAGCATATTACGAGTTTCGCCTCCGCCTTTCATGGCAGTTCCACCACCATGAAAAGTCTGGCGGAGAGGAAACATATGCCTCAAACATATGTCAATGCACATAGGGTGGCATAACATGTGCCTCCCTGTGTGCAGGCACATAGGTTTCTGCACAGCATGGACTTTCAAGTCATCGTAGTGCGGTCCCATTGTGGTGCCTTTTTTAATGGCACTGCCTCCTTCAAAAGAGGCACCGCCATGGTATTGCCACGCCGCCCATATTCCAGACTATCAAATAGTCATAATCTGACAGGGGCAACACGAGATTTGGTGGGGTAGTGGCACAGCATTTTCCACCGCTGTGCCACCGCTCCCCCAAAAATGTGTAATCAGGGCCTAAGCATAAAGTCTTCCTCAGCGTGGCTACCCACCAATAACTACATCACACACAGAGCTTAGTTTTACACATATTTATTTGGCTGCGTGTAACAGGGAAATCAACATTCTAAACCAGCCTTTCCTGCATTATGCTCTAAAAGCTATGTCATAGTTCTATGGAATCCATCAGGAGCCAAAATAGTCCCATCATTTCTAACTTACAAGACACTACATCTCCCTCCTCTGCTAAATAAAAAATGTAAAATATTTACAAAATATATCTATATAAATGTATACAATTAAATCTCTTCAACTAATCTTTTTGGTGCTTTCATTTTTGAGCTGCTCTAGTTCTTGGAAACTGGGAATGGTCATCACCACTGTCCAGGATTTGAGTCAATGGTGTAGAGTCAACAGCAGTTACTGAGGTTTCAGACCCAGTCTCTCCTTCAACAGTTAGATCGGATTAACGATTAGTTAAATGCTGTAAATGAGAAGAGTGGCTGGTAATAGACTACCCAGGGCACTGGACAGATACCATGTGTCTCTTGGTAGACACCACTTGAAAAGGTTCTGCATCAAATGGTGCATCAGATATTCTTCTCCGCATTTGGCATGCGTGCACTGAATCTCCTTTCTTATCAATGATGTTTTTGGCATGCAGTCTTTTGTCAGCATAAGCTTTCATATTTTGTTTGTTAACCAAGTCCTTCTTCTGAGTTACTCTCATCTTTCGTTCTCTGATTGGTCCAGTGAGGTAACTTGGTGATCATTGCACCCTTGAACAATAATGTCACAGGACTTTCACAGGTGGTTGAGTGGAGTGTTGAACAATAGGTTCTCTAGGTAGAATTCAACAAAATGTTCAAATCAAGCTTTTCAAGAGTAACACACTGCACTTCGTTCTTTAAAACACTCAACAAGTCTGTTGATCTGCGGCCATAGAGGTGTGCTCTTCTGATGCTTTATATTCTTGCAATGATTCGTTCTTGAGTAGAAGATGGAAGATCTTCAATTTAAAGAAGTAGTGAGCATTCATCCATAATCACCAGAAGGTGATGTCCATTGTCGAGCGGACTGAAAAAGTCAATGGCTATTCTCTCCCATACATGCTTTGAAGGTTCTGAGGTGTGGTGAGTGGTTTTTATAGAAAGGCAGTTGCATAGATGACAGGCCATTATTTCTTTTACAACCTCTTCCTCAAGATAAAGAAAACCAGACTCGGCCTGCGAGAGCTTGTTTTGTGGTAATGATTCCCCATTGTCCTCCACTTCAATTATTTTTTGTCGCAGACTCAATGGAATCAGAATTCTCGACAACCGTGGTATAACTCCTTCCTGATCTATGGATAGTTCATCCTTGACATTTTTATATTTTTGATATTCACTGGTGAGCGGTTGAGTGTGTTTGTTCCATGACTGATGTGAAATTATATCCTTCAACCTTAACAGGTCACTATCATGGCTCTTGGCAGTGATAATCTGGGCTAACGAAATGGCAGCTGGTGTGTTCGATTTTACAATAAAATTAATATAGGCCTCAGCTGTCTTGGATGGAGTACTGTGACATTGTATAGGCACTCTGGAAAAGTAGTCAGTAAGGTTCTGGTCCTTCCCTGGATGATGCACAATGGTACAATATACTCTTGTAACTGTAGGCCCCATCATTCAATGTGAGGAGGTATTTTGGCCTTTGCATTGCCAAATATAGTCAGTAATGCTTGATGATCAGTTACTATTGTAATCGGTTTTCCATACAGGAATGCATGGAAATGTTCACAAGAGAATACCATGGATAAACTTTCTTTTTCTGGTTGTGAGTAAGCATGTCCTGTTTGGGACAAACCTCTACTTGTATATTCCACAATATGCCTTCTAGCATTCAGGTGTGTGCTGTGCTGTGCAAGGATTGCAAAAGGACAGTTGTTCAAAGCAGTTTAGAGATATAACATATTGATATTAAGACAAGCCTTGATGAGCCGCTTATGTATTTATCCAAGCCCAGCCAGACATGGAATTTATTTTGACAATGATAAAGTTGTTTAGTGCATAAATAACATTACAAAAAATAATAAGGAGCACAATCCTGTGCCTTACCGCAGAGCAGAAAGGGTAGAGGGATAAGAAGTGATTGTGAAAAAAGGAAAGGTTTTCAGGCAAAAGAGAAAAAAGAGCAAACTGGACACTTTTAGATCAGCAATGCAAGTGTTTCGCCAGAGTAGTACATACAGCAATTGGTACACAATGGTTGTACTGTATAACTACTATAAAAATTATAATAAAATCTATGCAAGGATAAAACCTAACCCAACTGGGCTAATGTCAACAACAACTTCTGTATGAAGTTTCAGATTGAAGTATGCTATTTCAGTAGCATTCTCAATGGCTTATTTGATTCTTTTAAAGCTTTTTTCACAATCATGTGAACAATGAAAAGAAACATTATTTTTCGTCAAATCTCTCAATGGAGCACATACAGTCTTGTACGTATCTACACCACTGAATTCAAGCTAGCCTGACTGATGAAGGGTGATGCCCTGAAACCGGTACCAGGATGCTTGTTTCCGGTCCAGGGAGGACCTGGCTTGGCAGTCAGGCTGGACTGTTCCCACAAGAAACAGGGTCCTGATTTGCATATGTCTGTGTCCAAACTGTGGTGGTGTGGTGACCAAAAGAATGATGGATTAAACCCAGATCCTTGTGACTGGGGGTGAATGCTTGCATTGTCCAGCATTCCGTCCATCAATTGTTTTTTTTGCATATTTCACTCTAAGTGGGAAGGGTATGCCCAAACTTGGGTCCCATGCTCACTACACCACTGGATTTAAGCGAGCCTGGCGGATGAAGGGTGATGCCCTGAAACCGGTCCCAGGATGCTTGTTTCCGGTCCAAGGAGGATCTGGCTTAGCAGTCCGGGCTGGACTGTTCCCACAAGGAAAAGGTTCAAGACTGATTTCATATGACTGGGGGTGAATGCTTGCATTGTCCAGAATTCCGTCGATCAATTGTTTCTTCTGAACAGAACTTGGCCATGCCAAGAAATGAACACACCATAGAAACATATTGTGGGATCAACATTTGACAGCGCTTGTACTTTAGCAGGATCTGGTGTCATACCCCCATCAGAAAAGATATGACGAAATAACTTTTGCTCTGTCTTATGGAACTCAGACTTGCCTGCAATCAAAGTCAAAGTTGCTTCCGCAAGTAAACAATGTACTTGTGTAAGAGCTTTATCGTGTTCCTTATGAACCTGCAATCTTCTTAGAGTTTTAACTGCTGCTAACCTTTATTTAAATCAAGGCAAGAGAAGACCTTTTCACTATTTAATTTTGCTATCATGTCAGTAATGTGTGGACCTGGATGCCGTTCTCTTTTAATTGCCTTTTTTGCCTGACGCATGTCAATGCATATGCCGACAGCTCCTTTGCTATCCTTTTTAAGCACTACACTATTGAGAGAAACACATGGCGCTGGACCAGTAGAATGCTCAATAATATCATGCTTAAGTAATGATTTGAGTTCTTTTTCAACAGCTTCTTGCAAATGAAAAGCAATTGGTCCATGTCTTTGAGCAACAGGATGGACGTCCTCATTGATATGCAACTTTACTTTCATAGTCTTAAGCTTCCCAAACCATGAAAAAATGAAGGATCTAACTTACTATTTTGTGGTGAGCATTCATGATATAATTCACAGAAATCATTTCCATATCAATGTCTGTGCTGAAGCTGAAGCACATGGACGGGTGATTGCACCTTCGTTTTCTTGTGTTTCATTGTCGTTACAGATGAACCTTGACTTTTTAAGGGCGTTGATGCAGCCCATGAATACACTTTGTCTTTCGATAGGTTAAGTTGCAGCAATGGTGTTAATTCGTTGTATTTCTCCTCAGGCATGCTTATCAATGCACCATTGTCAATAACGAAAGGTATCAAGCAACCATTTGCTTTTAGTGTAATTTTTGGAAAATGTTTGAATGACTTTGAGATGTCGATCTTTCTTTGACTGACATGCATGCTTTTCTGAGGTAAACCTTGACATGGCACAATCATGTTCTTCACTTTCACTTGATACTGATACAGAAGAGCTGTTTGATGATGATTTACAGTATGAGTGACTTCGTTTAGTGTCAATTTGTCTTAATTGATGTTGCCTCTTGGCCTTGTGGGTGTGCATCTGCCTCTTGGCCTTGTGGGTGTGCATCGAACGTTGCTTCTAGAAAATTCTGGTGGTCATTTTGTTTGCACATATCATAATGCATTTCCTTTTCCTTTTCTTTGCAAACCATCACATAATGGTTCTCCTCCCCACAGCCTTTACATATCTGTCCAAGAGCACAACATTTACCTTTGTGTTTAAACTAATATCCACATCTAAAGCACAACTTCTTTTTACATGTAGACATTTATTCTTTTGTTTTGTTTTACTTACGGATTAATTCTGGGATCCTATGCCCTCCTTATCTGCAGCTTGTCTATCAGCACACTCTTCTGCTCTATCAGCCAATAACACTCACTCCAGACTACGGGTTTCTCTCAGCATTCATTTTCTGAATTAATCTGACAAGCATCTGTCAATAACTCAGATTAATAGCTTTTTCATCAATAAATTCATTGAACTTATAATGTATGATAAGCGTGTTGCGTCTCTCCCCACAAATTCATCAATGGTTTCAGAAACTTTCTGGCATTCTTGGTTGAAGATGTGTTGTTTGTAATCAACATTTGGCATTGGACTAAACTTGAGATTCAACACTTCTTTAACCCGTTTACAGCGGCAGACATTCCGCCGTGATGCGGGCGTTCTAAAGGGTGCGCGGGGCTGCGTCAGCCATAGGCCGTGCGCAGCACCAGGAACATAGTGCCGTTGGGCGACACGAGCACGGAACGGGTTAATCTGACAATATGTGACTAAAGTTCGTCGCATTTTTTCTATGACTTCTTTTACTCCATAATCAGAAGGATTTTTGAAATACTTGATAATCATTTTTTGGTTTGTCTCTTCAAGTGCATCAATGAAATCATCAGTTGTATCTATGTATCTATCCAAGCACTCCATCTGTAGTAAATATTTTGCCTTTTGATGACATTGAATGGTGATGGTGGTTTCAAGAAAGAAGCAGCATTGTAACAATGTCTAGGTGCGGCTGACATTGAGGGTGGAGCTCTCTCCAGCTCCCTCAGCTGTTCATCTTGAACCTGTACACATCAGTCATCTGTAAGGCCTTGAGATGTGCGGGCCTCTTGATCATCCTCAATAAATTGTGGAAAGAAGGTTTCAGTCTATGCCTCCACTTCCTCAGCCTTCTACAGTTCCAAAGATATATTCGGTCGCCGCAAATAGTCACAAGCTTGGTAAGCACACTCCTGTGCTTTTCCTTGATTGCTATTCAGAAAAAGGGGTTGGTGATGGACAGAGCATCTGAATTAAGCAGAATACTCGTACCTAGTCAACAGATCAGGGCTTGATCCATCACCGTTTTTAGCTCACTGCACCATCCCAGCTCAGAACCTGGCTACATAAAAATTAGTCTGTCCCTGGCCCAGTGCATCATGGGAACAGGGCAGACCAAACTACCAAGCCAATTCTTTAACTGGAAAGGAAACAAAGTTCCGGGGACCGGTTTCTGGCATTACAGCCATCTTCGGCCTGGCTTGCTTGAATCCTGATGGTGCAGTGAGCAAGGGACTCATGTCTGAGCATACCCTTCCACGCTTAGGGTGGACAAAACGATTCAGAAAAAGGGGTTGGTGATGGACAGAGCATCTGAATTAAGCAGAATACTCGTACCCAGTCAAAAGATCAGGGCTTGATCCATCACCGTTTTTTAGCTCACTGCACCATCCCAGCTCAGAACCTGGCTACATGCAAATTAGTCTGTCCTTGTCCCAGTGCATCATGGGAACAGGGCAGACCTAACTACCAAGCCAATTCTTTAACTGGAAAGGAAACAAGCTTCCAAGGACCGGTTTCTGGCATTACAGCCGTCTTCGGCCCGGCTTGCTTGAATCCTGATGGTGCAGTGAGCAAGGGACTCATGTCTGAGCATACCCTTCCACGCTTAGGGTGGACAAAACGATTCAGAAAAAGGGGTTGGAGATGGACAGAGCGTCTGAATTAAGCAGAATACTCGTACCCAGTCAACAGATCAGGGCTTGATCCATCACGTTTTTTAGCTCACTGCACCATCCCAGCTCAGAACCTGGCTACATGCAAATTAGTCTGTCCCTGGCCCAGTGCATCATGGGAACAGGGCAGATCAAACTACCAAGCCAATTCTTTAACTGGAAAGGAAACAAGCTTCCAAGGACTGGTTTCAGGCATTACAGCCATCTTCGGCCTGGCTTGCTTGAATCCTGATGGTGCAGTGAGCAAGGGACTCATGTCTTAGCATACCCTTCCACGCTTAGGGTGGACAAAACGATTCAGAAAAAGGGGTTGGTGATGGACAGAGCATCTGAATTAAGCAGAATACTCGTACCCAGTCAAAAGATCAGGGCTTGATCCATCACCGTTTTTTAGCTCACTGCACCATCCCAGCTCAGAACCTGGCTACATGCAAATTAGTCTGTCCCTGTCCCAGTGCATCATGGGAACAGGGCAGACCTAACTACCAAGCCAATTCTTTAACTGGAAAGGAAACAAGCTTCCAAGGACCGGTTTCTTGCATTACAGCCGTCTTCGGCCCGGCTTGCTTGAATCCTGATGGTGCAGTGAGCAAGGGAATCATGTCTGAGCATACCCTTCCACGCTTAGGGTGGACAAAACGATTCAGAAAAAGGGGTTGGAGATGGACAGAGCGTCTGAATTAAGCAGAATACTCGTACCCAGTCAACAGATCAGGGCTTGATCCATCACGTTTTTTAGCTCACTGCACCATCCCAGCTCAGAACCTGGCTACATGCAAATTAGTCTGTCCCTGGCCCAGTGCATCATGGGAACAGGGCAGACCAAACTACCAAGCCAATTCTTTAACTGGAAAGGAAACAAGCTTCCAAGGACCGGTTTCTGGCATTACAGCCGTCTTCGGCCCGGCTTGCTTGAATCCTGATGGTGCAGTGAGCAAGGGACTCATGTCTGAGCATACCCTTCCACGCTTAGGGTGGACAAAACGATTCAGAAAAAGGGGTTGGTGATGGACAGAGCATCTGAATTAAGCAGAATACACTTACCCAGTCAACAGATCAGGGCTTGATCCATCACCGTTTTTTAGCTCACTGCACCATCCCAGCTCAGAACCTGGCTACATGCAAGACGTTTCCCCTGCACAAGTTTACTCCGGGGAGAGAAGCAAGGAGGTGGGCCCCACGACTTAGGGAGAAGCTCTCATAAGTTGACCAGTCATGATGTCACTTGTAGATTCAACACTGGATACACAGGGACAAGGCTAGATATGGTTAGGAATTTTCTATGTATTATAGTGTAGTATTCTTGCATCTTGTTTACATGTTATACATTATTTCTCCACTACCAGTCCAGCTTGTAGAATGTTGCAGCTATGATGCACAAGAGAATGTTGGGATTCTGTGGTCTGAGGTTGACAGTTGACATTGGGCTGAGCATCATGCTGGATGCTCCTGGTGGGGTTTTACCATCTTATCTACTTATCTTCAAATAAACATCTTAACATCATCTTTGTGTGGGACTTGATTACTACATATAGTCAATATTACGGTCAGCCATCCATCAAAATTGTAATTAATACTGTGCATAATTTTATGATATTTCTACGTATAATTTTTGGAAAGAGATTTTTATATTGAGGTCATTTTTTCTGTGATTTGTTTGTTATCATAATGAATACGTATGGGGGTTTACGATCCCTAAACCAAAAGTTGTAAAAGTGTGGTGTGAGCTGTTTTTAGTAATGTGGGATGATGGAGGTACAGGAGGGAGGATCCGTGGTCATTCAAGGTGGGGCTGGATCTCTGCAATACCTGGCCATATATGCCACACACAGATCTTAGTATTACACGTCTATATTTGTCTGTGTGAAACTGTGAGCTCAACATTCTAAACAAGCCTTTATTGCATTCCCCTCTAACACCTATGTCGCAGTTCGAGGGAGTCCATCAGGTGACAAAAGGGTTCCATCTTTTCTAACTAGCAAGACACTACACTAAGGATATCAGGAGCATATATGATCAAAGCTAAAGTAAATGATATCCCTACAAATCATATCACCAGTGAGAGATTAACATGTTTAATGTACTGAGAGAGAGGTGGCAGACATACAAGAACTGCATCAACCCTTCATGCATCACGAGTAAGTGCTTGATAATGTTATAAATATAATAGCTAGTTTCACGAGACCCCTGAAAGACCATAAAACAGATCTGAGTACTTCAAGGAAAAGTAGAATAATTCAGACAACAAACAAGAAAAAAATTAATATTGCATAAGTTTTCCAAGCAAATAATAATACTTGATTAAATTCCCTCAAACCTGTAAACCATGTAAAAAAGAGTTATACATTATTTTCAATAATATATTTTCAGGAGTAAACATCCTAGCTGTAAACACAGAGGAAGTGGCTGAACAGCCGCATAATACTTATCCCTTGAGCAACACATCCAATCAAAGACTGGGGAATAGAATCAGGACAGGTCTTGGGTGAACACAACCACCCAGTCAAGGTTTGGATCACCGCCATTATTTAAGGTGAGGAAAGATAAAAAATATAAATACATTCATTTACTTTTGATTCAAAGTTAGGAAGAATGATAGCAAATACAATAATACGTGTACCAATAAATAAGAAAAGGAATGTAAAATAATTCTATTTACCTAATAGGTCGTTCGTTCAAAAACTAGCATGTGCATGTGGAATAATTGCAAAATAAGATGATCAGTTTATCTCTAATGGAGTCAATGATTGGTTCATTGATAGAAATGCTGTTCCTGTTCCACGTGAATGTAATGGGAAGTTGCAATATGGTTTAGTTGGACTTGTCCAGTAAGTGAAAAGAAGCTAAGGGGAGTTGCTGCCCACACTGTAACTGTTATCTGAGTGAAGAGAGATTGCTTTGATCGAGCCTGTGCTGTGGGACTGATATAATGTGCTGTATAGGTGTGACCTGCAGTACTGGCCTGCAGTGTTGGGGAGGTGTGATCTGCAGTGGTGACTGCCATGGCAGGCTGATGTGGCCTGCAGTTTTGCAGCAGTGTTGGCTATATGGCCGGGATGCCCGTCACCCTCTCCTAACACAATCCCCAAGAATGGGAAGTCGGACGCAGTTCTGAACTTTTGGAAGGCGGGAGGGAGTCACCCTCCCGGCCGTATTTATTAAAATATGAAACAACATTTAAAACATTAAATAAAAGTTTCATAATCATGTACAATTTTACATTTATTACATTTCGATGAAGACATGTTCTTTGGCTAACCTTAACAAATCTCTAATACAAAGGTTTCCTAGCCGAGTCTAACATCCTGCAAATGCATACATTCTAAATTAAAATTGTACATCCTAGCATTAAGGGCCAACGGCAAGGTCTTAACCGGTGTCAGATCCCTACTACCAAAACTCTCGCCCTCACAGTGTGAGTGGCGGCTGCGCAGAGGACTGTACCCTCATTGTCAACTGTAATTTCCCTTGTCTTGTTGGGGGCCCCCCTTTCCGCTCGATGCCATCTTAAAGGTCGTCCGAGCTCCCGTGTGAGGTATCTGTAGGAAGGACAGCGTGGACTCCCCCCCATCCCCACACTCTCTATCCGCCGTCGCGGATATCCGGGCCCCGGGAAATTCGTAGGAGGGGCATATAGCCGCCTCCTCCCCTGGAAGGGGCCTATGGCCGTCTCCCTTAGGCGACCCATCCTTAGTGGGTGCCGCCTCCCAGTGGGAGGGGCCAATGGCCGCCTCCCCCCGGGCGCTCCCATCCATAGTGGGTGGCGCCCCCCTCTAGGGACCTTGAAATTACTGCTCACCGATCATGACCTTACCGCCCGACCAAAAAATAAATACGACAGTTGTTCACCTACTAAGGAAGCAAATATCAGCATGCTAATTGTATCAAGCCTGTTTTACTCCTAAAACGAAAAAACAGAATCCTACAGACAGAAGGCACATCCTCAACCTAAACATTCATTTACTTTATATACAGAGGAGAAAAGGGGCCTATCACAGCAAAACTTTATTGCAAAACAAACATTGCCATAAGGGGCTGGTGGGTGGGTCAAAATTGCTCCTTGTTCCGTCGAGGGCTCACGAGCAACGAGTGGGTGCAGCCTTCAGAGCACAGGAACAAGAGGACGCTTCTTCAGATTCCCGCTCTATTTATTCTTCTTCGGGGAGGGTGTGTACCCTCCTCCGGTACGCCTACTGGGCGTGGCCATCGGTGTAGGTGTCTAGGACAACCCCTCTTGGGCGGGAAAAGGCGCGCCCCGGCTACGCCGCTTCGGGCATACCAGCTGAGACACGACCCACGCCCAAAATGGTTTCCCGGGAGGATCGGGGCACCCAACCATACGTTCGGGGGGACCGAGTGGTCGCCCCTTTCCATATGGCCGGGATGCCCGTCACCCCCTCCCAACACAATCCCCAAGAATGGGAAGTCGGACGCAGTTCTGAACTTTTGGAAGGCGGGAGGGAGTCACCCTCCCGGCCGTATTTATTAAAATATGAAACAAAATTTAAAACATTAAATAAAAGTTTCATAATCATGTACAATTTTACATTTATTACATTTCGATGAAGACATGTTCTTTGGCTAACCTTAACAAATCTCTAATACAAAGGTTTCCTAGCCGAGTCTAACATCCTGCAAATGCAGACATTCTAAATTAAAATTGTACATCCTAGCATTAAGGGCCAACGGCAAGGTCTTAACCGGTGTCAGATCCCTACTACCAAAACTCTCGCCCTCACAGTGTGAGTGGCGGCTGCGCAGAGGACTGTACCCTCATTGCCAACTGTAATTTCCCTTGTCTTGTTGGGGGCCCCCCTTTCCGCTCGACGCCATCTTAAAGGTCGTCCGAGCTCCCGTGTGAGGTATCTGTAGGAAGGACAGCGTGGACTCCCCCCCCATCCCCACACTCTCTATCCGCCGTCACGGATATCCGGGCCCCGGGAAATTCGTAGGAGGGGCATATAGCCGCCTCCTCCCCTGGAAGGGGCCTATGGCCGTCTCCCCTTAGGCGACCCATCCTTAGTGGGTGCCGCCTCCCAGTGGGAGGGGCCAATGGCCACCTCCCCCCGGGCGCTCCCATCCATAGTGGGTGGCGCCCCCCTCTAGGGACCTTGAAATTACTGCTCACCGATCATGACCTTACCGCCACAGGCCGGATAGTTGACCGGCTATCCGGCCCCCCCCTAAACTCCTCCTAAAGGTCATGCTTCCCCAAACCCCTTAGCCATGCTATGAAGTCTCCTATGAGTAAAACATTCCCCTCCCGGGACAGGTGAACCCCATCATTCAGATACATGTGATCACCCCGAATACACCCATGAGGAATACTATGCAAATGCGCAGAGCGAAACAATCTACCAATTTTATTGTTAACCTTCTTCACCGAATGGTTCAGTGCTGACACCGAAAGGCCCCCCCGCCATACTTTCCTGGGAATCATGTGGGACCAGGCAATCGTGCACCCTGGGATTCTTTTTGCCAACCAGCTAACGGCAGACAAAACTTGCTCGAACAATACTCGTCTACCCAGTGTCACCAAGTCATTGCCCCCCAGGTGTACTATGACTACAGATGGCGGTGACCTCTGCCGCCCTAAGAGACCCTCAACAAAAGATTCGAATTGGTCAATACAGAGCCCGCCCCTCCCGTGGAAGGCCACTCTGTACCCGTATTCCCCAGTTGCGCTAATCGCGTCACCTGCTTTGAATACGTCCCCGGCCCGCCTCACGTATGAGTGGCCCACGACCCACACCACTCTCTCCTCAGACGGCGATCCATGACCGCTGGTCTCCTGGTACTGGGTCGACTGCAAGTTCCGCCCCGCATGACATGCTCGCGAAACTGTAATTCAAACAAAAGACAAGAAGCGTGAGTGCATGTCAATTGACTTACAACATGTGCAATCGCACATACCTTTTGAAGCAATTCGAGGACCATCATCCCAACTGTTTTACTTCATCCGCACTCTGACCCCTGGCTGTAGCCTCAGTAGCCGCCCCTATCCTAAAGGAGTGAGTACCGAAATCGCTCGGGTCCATGCCTGCGGCGGCGATTGTCAGTGCCAGCACCCTCTGAAACTGGAACCTCGTCAGTGGGGTGCCATCCCTGTGCCTCAGCAAACTTCCCCCCCACGTAGCAGCCCTCAGTGCCAAGTATTCCTCTATACACAGTATCGGGCACGTGGGGGACCCTTGCATGCGCTGCACAATAACACTGTTTCCCGTAGCCCCCTGGTCGGTCTTGGACCTGGCTATCGTCACTACCATCGAATCACCCCTAATTAGGACGTGATTCCTGCACAGGCCTCCCTCAACGTCTTTTTTATTCCTAGCGACCAGTTCGCTCACCCGCATCGCCCCATGGAACGCTAACGCGAAAGCTGCCCGGAACAAGACCGCCTCGAATTGGGAGGAGCATGTCTCGACTAGTTTCGCCATAAGTAGGGACAACCTTTCTAAGCCAATCGGGCGCCTCTCATCTTGCTTGCGACTCTCAAGGCGCTGCCAGCCGCGAAGGGCTTTTCTCGCCAAAAAGGAACTTGTTGGGTCTTTTATGCCATGCACCTGCGCCATTAATGAAATGGCCGCCCTGTGCCTATTGGCTGTTGCCGCTGATCGGCCTTCTCGGTGTAGAGCTACCAAGAACCCCAGGAAGGACTCCTCCTGACCCCAGTTCTGACTCCCTGTCGGACCCAAAAATGTGCAATAGGAACAAAACGCTCCTTCGTATGCTTTCCTCGTCCTGGGGGCTAAGCTTGCTGGCACGAGGTCTTGTAATCCGGGGCACCAATTAGCCAAAGCGCTTCGGGGAATGGTGCCGCCACTAGGTCCGCTGTAGGTAGATAACCCCTGAACGCCTGCATATGTGAACGAGAGAGTGCATCAGCTGCATGATTCAGTACGCCCGGCACATGTTTCGCCCTGAACTGTACATTCAGTCTCATGCAAAGCAGCACAACTTCCTTCAACAATCTCAAGATCCATTTGCAGCGTGCTGCCTGTTTGTTAATGCATTCTACAACAGTCATATTATCGGACCAAAATACCACAGAGCGGTCTCTGAAATCATCCGGCCATGCCATCAGAGCAACAAAAATAGGGAATAGCTCCAGGAACCCAATGTTACTTGTGAGACCGCAGGAGTGCCACCAAGCCGGCCATGTTTGCGCCGACCATCGGTTACCAAAGATGGCGCCAAATCCCACACTCCCCGCAGAGTCAGTCCACAAACCTAGCTCGTCCGAAGACGCTGGCGGCTTGTTCCACACTACTCGACCTTTGAAGTCCGCCAGAAATGCCAACCAAATGCGCATATCCTGGCGAACCTCTGCAGACAGTCTCGTGCGGTGGTGTCCTTCTTTGAGACCAACCATGGCTTGTGCAATAGAGCGTGAAAAGGGGCGGGCCATTGGTATAACTCTTAAGGCAAAGTTAAGCTGACCCACTGTTTGCTGTAACTGGTGCAGGGTCACTTTCTCCTTACCAAGGCAAAGTTCCAGGGAAGCCCTAAATTTAGCTACCTTTTCCACCGGCAAACGGAAACATCCCTCCACAGAATCGAGCTCAATTCCCAGAAACTCCAGTGAAGTAGATGGTCCAACCGTCTTACCCGGTGCCAATGGGACTCCAAACTCCCTCATGAGGATGCAAAAATCCTGTAGCGCCTGCGCACATTCGGTGTCGCCGGCTGCTCCCAAGAACAGAAATTCATCTAGATAATGCATAACATGCCTATGACCTGTGGCCTCGGTGAATGCCCACTCTAAAAAACAGCTGAATTTTTCAAAATAGGCACAAGAAATGGAGCAACCCATCGGCATGCATTTATCCATGTAATAACTTTCTTGGAATGCAAAACCTAGCAAACGCTGATCCTGTGGGTGTACCGGGAGCAACCGGAACGCTGATTCGATATCTGATTTCGCCATCAGCGCCCCGGGGCCCAGGTGATTTAACATGGCGACGGCATCATCGAATGATGCGTACCGCACCGAATAAACTTCTGGGTCAATAGCATCGTTCACCGAAATACCCCTTGGAGCAGACAGGTTATGGATTAGCCTAAACTCCCCCGGGTCCTTCTTCTGGACCACCCCTAATGGGGAACAGATGAAATCCGCCACTGGCGGGCGCTGAAAAGGCCCTGCCACTCGCCCTAGACTCACTTCTTTTGCAATTTTTCTCTCTACCACACTTGGATTATGCTGCGCTGATAACTGGTTTTTACAAAAAAGTTCCCCTCGAAAATCCCCCGCCGGGATGTGGAAGCCGTATAAGAATCCTTTCCTCAACACCCCAGCGGACACATGATCAGGGTATTTGTTTAACCAAGGAGTCATAGCCATGAGATCAACGGGTGTAGGCAATTGGTCACAACGATCAGCCTCACTCCTGCTTGGACCCTCCCTTTCCCCCCCCCTGTTATTTTTTGATCTACAAGAACTCTCCGGGTGTGAGGAATTCCCACAGCCCGCACACACATGCTTGAACCTACATGTACCTTGCGGTCTGTTACAGTTGCCTCGATTGAAGCCCCAACAGACCCCCCGCTTTCCACCATTCCCGCCGGTTTTCGTCTGGTGATCACCACCGGCGCCTGCTCGAAAGGGCACCGCGGGCTTTTGGCGGGAAACCCCCGACCCACTCCCGCCTGGCGAGGATGTCCCTGCCATCCCAGGCAGGAGCTGCTTATGCCAAGAAATTGAGTCGAGGCAGTCCCATGTCAGAGAGGAATCATACTCTTTCGCTTTACGGAATTTCATGTCGTAACCTTTCCATTCCTCCCCTTCATACATTTCATAAAAATCCATTATACGAGTTTGATAACAAGACAGTTCAGACAATACCTCGGGCTTACGTTCAACAATAATCGCAGTAAACATTGCAAAGGCCTTCGCCCAATTCGTTATCGTCTACTCCACCCTGAACTCCTCCATCTTGGCGCGCCAGACGCTCGGGTGCCACAAATCTTTCTGTGTTTTAGCATATTCCATCTCGCGATGGTCAGTTAATAATGAAAATATTTTTGACATACTTGTCTGCCCATATCAATTCTTTCGTGGCAATAGGGATATGTTGTACCACCCTCTCCCGCCTTGAGGGTAATGAGCCCTCCCCTGCCAATGGCAAAGCGAGCTTACCCGGTTCGGTCGTTGTTCCCGCTGTTTTCTCGAGACCAGCTGCCGGTCCTTCCGGTGTCACCTGTGGGGAAATAAGAGGAAGATTCGCCTTTGCGGCATCTCGCGACTGCCGCAACTGCTGGATTAGTAACTTGGCCTCTTCGGCCGCGTCTCCGGGCGCCATAGCACCCCCCACCTTCTTATTGAGCCATGCGGCCAACTGGGTGGCCAATTCGGGAGGCATATCCTCATCGTTAGCGGGCGTAATCACAACCGGGATCGGTTGACCCGCGTCTGGGATTGGTACTGGGTCATTAGTTGGTGTGACAGGGGTGACCGGGGGCACCTCAGGGACCGGAACCTCCCCTGTAACCGCCCTCCTCTTAACCCGTTTCCCTCTACCCTCGGGGACGATTCCCGGCAAGGCCGGGCCTATTACCTTTTTTAGGGTTACCAGGATTGTTCATTGCAGCCAGTTGCTTTTTGACGACTGCCAGATCTCGACCGAGCGCTGGGACTTGTCCAACTTTTCGTTCCATGCCCGCTATTCGGTTCACCAACATGCGTAGCACCTTATCTGTCTCGGAACCCTTTCCTGCCTTCTTGCCAGACATGGTTTCGGTTATCCGCTCCGAGTCAATCAACACGGTCCTGGATTCTTCGCCTTAAAGTTACTGAAAGAGAAACACAAGAATTACAAGTTCTCAAAATTGCTCCTTGTTCCGTCGAGGGCTCACGAGCAACGAGTGGGTGCAGCATTCAGAGCACAGGAACAAGAGGACGCTTCTTCGGATTCCCGCTCAATTTATTCTTCTTTGGGGAGGGCGTGTACCCTCCTCCGGTACGCCTACTGGGCGTGGCCATCGGTGTAGGTGTCTAGGACAACCCCTCTTGGGCGGGAAAAGGTGCGCCCCGGCTACGTCGCTTCAGGCATACCAGCCGAGACACACCCCCCGCCCAAAATGGTTTCCCGGGAGGATCGGGGCACCCAACCATACGTTCGGGGGGACCGAGTGGTCGCCCCTTTCCATATGTGATCTGCACTGGCGGCTTGCAGAGACAGTAATGCTCTATACATGCTATTTTTCCGATAGATGTTGAACACTGTTAGCGTTAAAGTAAAAGGGTGCTGTGGTTGGAAGAAATAATGTGCTTTAACCCTTAGTGCCTAAGATTGGTAAGGCGCTTTGTACTTGGGGACCAGATACCCTTCTGTGCAGAACGTATGGTGAGTTTATGAACCTTAAGTGCAATTAAAGTGCAAACCATGATTTGAATAGAAGAGCTGTGAATTACCGTTTGCTAAGCTAACCGTAAATGGACAATTTATTGGGGGTGGTTTGGTTTAGTTTAATAGCCATAACATTCCTTAGTTCTGTTTTTTTAAATTAAAGAATTAAAAACCGTGCTTACAGAATTTACCACTGTAACCAAGTTTGAAAGATAGGTTTTACAAGTGCTTGATAAGAGCACAGGACAATCGCAAAAGAAAAAAGAAAGAAATAGTTTACAGGAAAATAAGCTTGGGAATAAATAAAAAGTGCCAAGCTCAGTATCAAAAGTTAGAGAAAATTGTAAAATTAAAAAAAGAAATGGGGTTTAGGTCATCAGTCCTTTGATTAGGGGCTTGACCTGATAGGGTGAAGAAGAGTTTGTGGTCACCACCTATATGCAGGGCAGAGCTTGTGCTCCCCACCCATGATGGGAACACAGCTTGTGGCTCTGCATTGAAATGCTAATGTTCCTTTATAAAAGAAATTGTTGAAAATAGACATTTCCAAGGTGTAACAAACATTTATACTTTTATTGTGGAAAAACATTCAAAATGTGCTAAAAAAACACTGATCAAGTAACGTTAGAACACCAAAATAAAGCCTAAAAAACCCTGAAAATTACCAGTTATGGTGTTTACATGAAACATAATCACCCCACCAGCACTGCTCAGGGTGCACACATGACGTCACGGATGAATGCATCAAAAAAGACATCATCAGTAATAGTACTGATGACATTTCATATGAAATCATTGAAGACATCATTGCCATTATCTTTTCATATAGTAGAAAATGGCTCCATAATCAAGTCATTATTAGGGATGTGCGAAATTGATGTCATTTGGTTTTGCTTAATTATATGAAATATCGGGACTATTACTTAAAATTACATGTGATTACATGAAAACAAACCCGTCTGCTATATTTTAGTGTGAAATAAGACTTTGCGCCAATTTTTGATCATGGCCACATTTTCCGCTCAGTTGCAGCAAACAACAGATGCTTATGCTCTGGTTGTGTACACTGTTTCCCCATTCCTGTGCTATAATTGTGTTACAAATGTGGGCTTATTTACACATTGTGGGGTAATTACATAATTTCAGGGATATGGTGTAACAAGCACAATGTGAAATTCCCAAAATTAAGGAAATTAAACCAGTGAAATTTAAATTTCTCCAGGACCTAATCTATAAGTACATGTCCAACCATATTTTGATCACACAGGTTAAGAGCGTGTAACATTCTACAGCAAAAATAACGTTTTCAGTTGTACAAAGGATCAAACCCGATTGCAATTTGCGATTTCTACCTGGTAGAAATCGCAAATTGTGACCGCTATTCAGGAATCACAAATAGGGGTGTGAATCGGGCATTTAGGCAGCTCTATTACCATCAACTTGAATTTTTTATGCTTCATGAAGTGCACATATGCCCATGTGCACTAGGAAATTCGGGGTGCCCCCAAGGGAGCCTTAAGTCCAGAGGCACCCTTGGCTTTGCATTCTTAAGTTGCAAATTCCTATTAGGAAATTGCAATTTAAGGAATGAAAACCATTTCCTAGTTTGCCCATGAGCGGGAATGTAAGGGCATTTCCAATTTGTGAACCCCTAATAGCGAGCCCTACTTTCGCAAGTTTAGGACATATCCTTTTGCATTTCTTAGAAAACAATTCCTACTGAGTTGCTATTTAAGAAATGTAAAAGTGAAGCTTTGTACATCTGGGCCTATATTTTCACAATCATAACAACCAACAACTGTAATGTTATTTACAATTAAAAACTATAACACAATGAACACATAACTTAATAAATAAATGAACTATTTTTATTTGTTTTTACTTTAATAACTTCCTATCTTACATCTCTACAAACTAAGCAACACACACTTAATATATATCTTAGAAAATAATAATAATTACTCATTATTCAAAAATAATTATCAATTAAAGAACTAATGGTAATTAAATAATAATAAAATGATTATATTTAAATAACTTCCCACCCTTTGTCCCTACAAATCCAACAATCCACACCTACACACCTAGGGGCGAATTACGATACGACATGTAAAGGCTCCGTAGGGGCCGCATCGTAATAGGCCAGTCGGTTTACTTTCTGACCGCCTCATTATGTTGGAGGCACTCGCAAAGTAAACCATCCGGTCATTCCAGCTGGCTTGCGACGGGCTCGGAGAGCCCATCCGACAGTCAGAATCCAGCCTGTAATGTCAAGGGCGGACCTTTCCGCCCTTGTGATTACAATGCCCGTTTTCAATATGGCTTATATGCTCCCCTGAAAAACATGTTTGGGGCCCACAGCAGGGTCTCCTTTGGTGCAGGGCCTCTGGTAGGTAGAAGAGGGGGCACCTTTGGTGTCGCTTGTTGCCCCTGTTGATCTCTGCACCTTGTCTTATGGTGCATGGTCAACTGCACCTCCCTTTCCTCAATGGGAGCTTATGTTGCAGCCGGTTTACAGCCATAACACAAGCTCCCATTGAGGAAGAATTGTGTCTGGTCGCATTGAATTCATTCATTGGTACCACCAACGGGTGTTGATCAGTCCTATGACTGAGTCGGTGTAGGTGAAAATGATTCCGCCTGACATCATAATAAGCACCTGAATATATAAATCCGTCAGTATCTTTATTACATAATTACCTATCAACGAAACAATTTATAAGTAACTAATAAATGCATTAATTATATTTAATCAACCTCCAACCCTCTACCTCTACAAACCCAACAACCCTCACCTGATATTCGGCTTAAAAAATCTAATTAAACAATTTACATAACTAATTGTCAACTAAACAATTATTAATAATTACCATTAACTATTATTTATTATAAATAATTTCCTTCACACCCTTTACTCGTACAAGAACCAAAACCCTCACCCAAAATATAAATAATTGCACAATTTAGACGATTAACTATCAAATAAATTGTTAATATTTATTCATTTATTATCATTAAATTACTTCTCCCCCCCAGTACCCCTACAAACCCCAAAACCCAAACCCAAAAATTCATTACACAATTAACATAAATAATGATCTATTAAATAATTAATATTATTTATAAATAATTTACTTTCCACCCTGTACTGCTATAAAACCCCTGATCTGCCATGGCACTAAAAATGACAATAAACTATTAAATTAAATTTAAAAACAACAAAAAATGTACAAACTTTGTTAAAAAACAATATAATAATTATATAAATATTTCATAATGTAGACAAATAAAATATATACTAAAATACATATAAATAACTAAAAACAATATTATTAACAACAATATTTTTGTAAATAATATTAACAACAAAGATATTTTTAACATCAATATTACCAACATAAGGCACGATGTCGGTCAGATTGCTACAAAAGCCTGTCAGTTGTGATTCAACCAACATCTGCCCCTGCATTCCGAGAGGCAGCATGTAGAGGTTCCGACTGCTGTTCCGACGGGCTCAAGGAGCCCGTCGGCCTATCGGTCGATATTTAATCCCTTTAGTAAGGGCGGTGCCTTCTCAGACACCACCATAGGGATTAAGATATCCCTTTCGGTCTGCCTTTCTATGGTGGTTCAACAGCCGTAGAAAGGCGGACAGAAACAGACTTTGGTGGCCGCTAGTCGGGCCCTGTCCTTCCATGGCTTCCGCTATGTGGTCCTATTGGAGCAGGGTCAAGATTGATTTACATTTTTGGTTCCATGCAATTCAACACATTCCACCTAACAAACGAGGTGGCAATAGGGAGCTTACTTTAAGGAGAAAGGAGAGAGGAAGCCAAATGGATATGTCGCCTTCGAGCCATCAATCAGGGACACAATTCCGACAATGAAATGCACTATTTTTTATAATGTATGATTCACCAAACTCGCTAGTGACCCCCTTGATTGTGAATTTCTGAATCTTATTGGGTGCCAATTATTTGTATTTCTCTTTCTTACTCTGTGTCCTCAATTTGGGTATAAAAGTTATATGTCTACCTCAGTGTGACCCAAAAAGTACCTACGAGATCTGTCCTAATGATTTGTGACATGTTATTTTCAGTACTTTATATGCTGTCTTTTCGGATGATTTTATCCTTGTGGTTTCCGTCTGGAAATGTTTGTGTCGACTTACCAGGGCTGCTGGTTATTTAGCTCTCACTGTGTTTTTTGTATAACAGAAACTACTGATGACTGGCGTGGATATTATCCCTCCTTGGTACCAATTCTTCAAGTACCCTTTACTGATCAGGCAATTCCACTACTTTGGTGGTTTGACCTGCTCTCTCATTGCTCTACTGTCTATGTGGGGATTTACGTCCCTTTACTTTTTACCTTTCCATTCACGTTATTGGTGATTGGGCTCCTCGTTTCTAAGCTCATAATATTGGTGATGGGGCTCTCTTTCTGAAGCTCATAATATTTAGTTCTATGTGTTGGGTTTAACTGATATTACTTATATTACTCGCTTGTTACAAACTTACTTGTGAATAAGTGACTAATCCAACATGTCCGCTACTTCCGTTTGTGTATATTCATCTTTGCTTTCTCTTTACCCTTCATCTAGGGTTTTCATTGCATCCTCTTGTTTGTTTTATTTTTATTTTTGCGAAACTCTCTTTATTATTATTTCTTTTGGCTAAACATGACTGTTGTTTTATGACTATACGTGTTTTACATCATAATAGATGTGAACTTTTGGACAATCCAACATGGCCGCCTTACTGGGATGTGCCGTTGTCCCTTCTCTAGCTTTTCACCTGGTGCAGGGCCGGGTTAGCCTTCGCTTTCCTTTCCAAACACCCATGTGTTTACAATCAAGCACCATGTGACTGGCGTGCGGGCCGTTTAAAAGCAGATCCGACTTGATGCAATCTGTTGGATCGAATCCGTCACGGGCCACTGCTTGAAAACGGAGCCTGGAGGTAAGCGCCTATTCCGCTGCTTAAAAGCTTTAGACTGACCCGGTTCTGCCGAGCTGCTTGTTACTCCTAACCCGAGTTGCTTTGCACTTTACACGTTGCGGTCGGCGGGCTTGATGTGCGCACAGCCGCCTGTTACTTTAAACTTGAATTTTTCTTCACCTCACACGTTGCGGCCGGCGGGCTCGATGTGTGCCCGTTTCTCAAACTCCTCTCAGGTTATACAAAAGCCTGCCGTCTTTGGCGTATATGTAAATATGTTGTCAATGCTCACAATCTGTTTTTCTTTTAAGTCTTCACGTTTTTAGATGCAGGATTCGAATGTGAATGCCCGGTCGTCATAATAGACAACACTTTTGATGTTTATTTAACATAATTTTCGGTGTGTACCATCTCTTGTGGGAAGTATGGAGGACATACGATCCTTATATGTATTTTATGCTGGTTGATTTCACCTTCTTATAGATGCTTTATTGCTGGAAAGCTATAGTTAATAAAATGACACTAGATTGTTGGAGATTAATACCTTTAGTTTGTCTAAATCCTAAAGACAGACAACAACTCCCTACCAATCCTTACTGTGTGTGGGCCTTATTTATATGCCTTTTTGATACCTATTTTTTTCTTATTGCAGCACTTGTGGTAGCAGCTTGCCAAGGACTGCACACATGCCTATTGCTCTACATACAGTTATTTTCCAATACTACTGTGAGGTATTTCAGAATATTTTTTGTATTTAAGATCTGTGATTGGTCACATCCTTGTTATTGTGTACATATAATAGGATTAGTATCCGAGCTGAATCACCTTGGACATAATAAATACATTTCACACTAGATTGCTAAAGACTAATATCTTAGTTTGTCTAAATCCTTAAGACAGACACGGAGTTTTCAGTAACTAACTTATACTGTGTGTAGGCTTAAATCATATGCCTGTTTGATATCTACCTTTTAAAATTTTTTATTGCAGCACTTGTGGTAACAGCTTACCAAGGCCTACATACATGCTCATCGCTCTTCATAAAGTCCACTTCTAATACTTTTGTGAGTCACCTTGGATTATCCTATGTATTGGAGATCTGTGATTATTCACACTCGTGTTACTGTGTGCATATAACAGGACTTTAGCTGAGTTATTCTATACAAGTCTTTTTGTGTTTTATCGCTTTCTTGTTACTGTGTGTTTACAATAGGATCAGTATTTATTTAGTTGCTGACCTCTCAGATTGGAGCTATACTTTCTACAAGTTGCGATCATTTTTTGACATCTTTCTGAAATTTACCTTTTCCTTAGATACAACTGAAGTACTACCTTCTATGTCACTGATGATATCCATCTTATGACCCATGACGTTTGTCTATATTTTTTCCTAATATCGGAATCTTGATATTAGGTAAGGAGACTGGACACTTTAGTATACTTATTAGTTTTTGACTTAAACCAACTAATTTTCTATACAAACATTTTTCCTAAAAATTGTTTTATCTTGTATTTTGCTTTTCCAACATCTTTACTATCTTATTGGCCAGCTTTTTTGTCTACATTATTGTGTTGCATCAAGATTTACAAACTTCTTTGGTGAGAACTATTATGCATATCTTTAAACTATTGGGCCCAGTCACCTGCACGTGGGTTTATGTGTGTATTTTTCACATTTGGTGATCGTTCTGCATAGTTCCACCTCCCCTTCCCCCCTACTTTCTTTCTTCAACCTTTACGTGTGTCTCACTTTAAAATCTCTCCCCGGTCCTCCCTCCTCCTTCCCTCCCCCGCCACCTCCCTCTTTTTAAATTCTATTTATCTGCCTTACCTTTAAACACTTTATATCTGGTTGCACTTTGCTCCGTGTAACAATGTGTTTTTTCTGTAGTCATCATGTTGCATTACTTTTGTGTGTGCATATACAGATTCAAGGTGAAATGTTCTCCAAAACATAGGATTATGATTATGGCCCTCTCAGGTTTTGCCATCTCGTCTCTTGGAAATTTGACTAAATGTTTTTAATGTTGTATGTCTTCTTGTTGTAATTTTTAATGTGAGTATATGTCATTAATATTTGTGTACTATTTTCATGTTGTTTTCAGCCCTGACGAAGCTCCCATGGTTGGGGAGTGAAACGCGTTGGCTGTCCTAAAAATGAGAAAATAAAAGAAAATATATTTTTTGATACAACGTGGTCCTGTTTTACTTCATGCCTGGTGCTGCCTCCATTCTTTCTTTAAAGTTTTCATCTGGATTTCCAGTGGGACCAAACCGCAGCAGGTTCTGGAGGTTGTCAGCACAACAAAGACTGAACATTTTGAGGGACGTTGGAAAATAGAGGTGCTGGTTGTTTGATCTGCTGTGGAAAATTTCTTCTTGAACTCAAGATTGATTTACATATGGTTGGGTCTAATCTGAAGTGGCATGGTGAGCAAAAGAACAATGGGTTGGAATACTACCTGAGTGACTTCCAGGAGTTAGTCTTAGTGCAAGTATCCTCCTATCACCCTTTGTGTGTTTGATATATTGAATCATGTCATATATTGTTTTCACTTTGGTCCTTAACCATCCTTCTAAAAGCATGGATAGCTGAGTCAAAAGCTTTGCACTCAATCAAGTTGCCAAAACCCAAAGCCATACTCTGTACTTAGGTCATTAGCAGTGCGTGTTCGGAGCACTATGTTAGGGTTCAATTATCGGACCATAACTTGAGTATTTCAGCTGGTTTCATGTTTAGGGAATTTATAGAGCGCATGGCTGCCCAAGGGCTTTCCAGCAATAGTAGAGCAAACCATTACTAAAGCCATGGGAGGTAATGATATTGAGCAAAGAGCCAGGTCTTAACCTTTTTTCAGAAAATAGGTTCAGGTTCCACGATTCTACACTCCCTCGGCATTGAATTCCATAGCTTGGGAGCCAGGATCTGCCGCACCATCTAGCACTTTTGATTCTGGTTGTTTTTAATAACCATTCAGAGCCAGAATGAAGGCTTCTATTCGGGCATATAGACATACCAGATCTCTGAATTTGCCTGGGCCATTGCCGTGTATGGCCTTGTGCGTGAGGCAGAGTGTCTTGAATTTGACTCTCGCCTCAACCAGCAACCAGTGTCGTGCCTTTAAATGCTGCCCCACAGCTTTCTGTACGGGGGCTTCACATAGCAGTCTAACTGCGGCATTCTGTAAAACCTGAAGTCTTTTTATGATGTGCCTTTAAATAGAGGGAATTACCATAGTCCAAGCATGATCTAACCAATGCATGGATTACTGTTTTTTTCTGAGCTGCGTCCAGAATTTTACGGGGCATTCTAAGCAGTCCAAAACTGGTTCCTGTGAGCTTTTTCGCTTGGGTTTGCATTGTTAGCTACTTATCAAGCAAGAAGCCTCAATTTTTGATAGTCAGGTTGGAGAATGGTGGACTGCCTAGACACATAGGCCTAGGTACCGCCTTGTTTCCGAGCACCATAAGCTCGGTTTTATCCCTGTTCAGCTTCAGGCAGCTGTTTGTCATCCATTCCACCACTCTTTCCAGGCATGGCACAATACTCTCTGCATCACCATTGGTGTTGGGGGTCAAGAGCGACCACCAATTGGGTGTAATCTGACTACCATGTTATAGAGATACCGAACTATTGGACGATCCGTGCCAGTGACCCCAAATAGATATTAAACAATGTGGGGCTGAGCGAAGTGCCCTGTGGCACTCCACAGTCCAATTGAAAAGGCTTGGAGAAAAGGTTGGCTTCTAAGACTCTGCTGCCCAGAAAAGAGGACAGCCATCCAGCGCTTTGTCTCAGATACCACTTTCTCACAGCCTCTTTCCTAGGTTTTAGTGATCCACGGTGTCAAATGGCGCGCTAAGATCGAGGAGATTCCTCTAAAGTGTTACTTCCCTCCAAATATGCCTGAAACATCCAAAGATGCTCATGTCTAAATACTGCTCTAGTATAATTATTGACAGGATCTCCAGATTTATTCCTGTTGGAAGGTTTTTGTGAATGGGGTATTGGATGTCAGATGTGAATCAGAGATTCTCCCAAGCATTCCTTAATGTCCCCAATAGGAATGTCACTAGTGTTCTATTACATGGTTTCCACTAGAACATTGAGGGTTATTTTCATCAAGAAAGTCTTCATAAATAAATCCTCAGAGGCGTATGTAAGAAAATGCTGTGTCAACGGTACAATGTAAGTGTAAGCAATTTACACACCATGTTAAAATATGCCTCTTTTCCATAACCTTAAGAATGCTGAATCTCTTCATTGGGCAGGCTCTGCATGTTTCAGATTAGAAATTTAGTCACTTTTGACCAGTATCCTTCACATTCCTTTTTGTAATTGAAGGGAACAATGGATAATGAATAATATGTATGCAGTTTCACACAGGTTCCGCAATATTCCGCTCATTACAACCGTATCATTAAAGTGTAAATGTAATAGTACAGATTAGTGTTGCAAGTACATTACAAATGTTTCTAATATTCTCAAATATATAAATGTGAAGACGTTTAACTCATTTGTATTTAATTGTTCGGGGCACAACAATCCCATTTCCTTCAGAATGTCCACAACAATTTAATTATTGGGGGATTGACAACTGCAAAAGGTGCATATATTGACATAACATTTACACACTTCGGTCACAAGTCCACACCTGAGGCTAGATTATATCAAACAAGGCTGCCCTCTAAAGAGTCATATCATTCCAGGTTCGATAAAGAGAGAACAACAACAAAGTACAATAATGCGTCCACCTAGCCTATCAACATTGATCTGTGGAATTAATCCAATATAAAGAGAACTAAGAGAAAATATTTCATTCACATTTTTATTTTACATGATTCATTTTCTAACAATATTACTAATTCACATGTAGATCATCTTCATATGAACTTTTTTAATGTAACTACAGTACTTGAAATTCATATATTAATGTTGTAAACAACAGTACATGGAATATAAAGACAAATCCACACAAAGCTTCGCATTGCAATGTGACAATCACCCCATTCACCAAGCACTCTTTCACTTATACAACACTCTCGTGCACTCCATATATATGAGTCCTTTACACTCCTAGAATATAAGGTCATATTTTACAATATTTTTATGCACAGCAGCACTGCAAGTCTTCCTTCCTGTTTCTAGAATATACATTGCATTCCTGTCCATTTCCCTTGCACTGGTGCACAATGTGCTGCCATGCGCCAACACAGGAACCCTCTTGCCATGGTACAAAGGTGTCTATATTGTATGGGGTGATTGTGTTCCTTCCTTCCTACACAAAAACAATCACGAGAGGTGTTTTCATCTTTCTATGTGTGCTGAATGCAGCAAACATAGAAAAAGGAATAGCGAGGCGAAAGAAAGACATTTCTCCTCTTTGTGCCTCGCTTTTGCCACCCCTTGGGAGACATAGGAATCTGACACATTCTCATGTTTACAACACCTTGTTAATCTGGGAATGCACCAGGTTATATGGATGTTGCGTGGGAACACCCACAGCAACACCCATGGAATGCCCTTTTCATGCAGAGTAGTGCATGAACGGGGACCATATTTACAATGCCACGAAAGGCCACACAGGGTACTTTACATGGCCTTGTAAATATGGCACGCACACTGTGCCACTGCTGCATCAAAAAAAGTTACGCACCGGTGGCACAATGGGCATATAAATAAGCCCCGAAGTCTTTAACAGTCCATGAAGAAGACCATTCTTTCTTGGACTTCCATTGATGTGCCCTGATCTAGGTAATTCCAAGAAATTAGTCGACACACTTTTTGGTGGTATGCAGGTTATTATAACCACCTTCTCCAGGACCCATACATCTTTAATATCTTAATCTATTTGATCCAACAAGCAGGGGAGCTCTTAAGAAGTAAAAATATACATATGTGTGGTGCAGACTATCCATTTAAAATGAGCATGACTTCAAATACTTTTTCCAGACATAAGGCTGATTATGATGTTGGTGGCCAGACCACTGGACTGTGGCAGTTGGGAGAGCGCCACCAAGCCAGCAGCATCCCAACCACCATATTATGATCAGACTGCTGGCCTGGCACTGTTGTGTCGGTGGTGCTACGACGCAACATGCTCCTAGAGAGCCTGAAGCATATGATACCGCTGTGGCAGTGGCACTTCCAGGTTGGATGCACTGTGTACCATGCATCATATCATGCATGGTACACAGTGCAAGAAGAGGGTGGCGCATCATGTGCCCCATGCACTTTGCCCAATGGGCAAAATAGCCCTGTGGCCCTGTTTGGGGCCCCTTCCCTGCAATTCTGATAACCTGTGCATGGCGGGACTCCAAATCAACAAAAAATATGCGGAAGGCATATCGTAATTGGGATGGCAGTGCTGGCATCAGCACTGTCTCCCATCGCTGCTGCTTTCTCCACTGTGGCAGCTACAGGATCCTGGCAGTGGAGGTAGTCTTGTGCCAGTCTGACCGCCATGGTCATAAATGGGCAGTCAGACTCCGAGTACGGCTGTCTTCAGACTGCTATACTCATAATCAGGCCAATAGTTGCTCCTAACTTTACCCCACCATGTCTTCAGTAGGCTCCTATTATGTTAAAAGTTAACAGATTTAGAATTAACGTACACATTTTTTTTCAAATAAAATATGATAGTAACTACCACCTCCCCTTGCAGACACCACTGTGTTATCTCACCACATTAGATCAATACTCGTGAGAAGAGTGAGCTAGGGAAAAAAGAATAGAGAGCATCACTACCAGTGCACTTCGACCAACCTTCTATCCACTGCTTGTAAGCTTTTTATACTATACTTACAGTCATTTTTGTTGTTATATGAAATGAAGCAACATTCTTATTTTGCCAATAATTCATATGATCTGCAGCACCTCACAATAAAAACACACAGTAAATTCTATTAGGAAAATTAGGGTACAAGATCATTTCTACGGCTTCCCTCGAGAATATGTAGACTTTGATTTGCCAATTAGTGAAAAACATTTAAACCTGCATATATTAAATCATCCAATCTAATATGTCAACAAGGTCCAAGCAGTTTGCTAAGGTACAAGCATAGATGCACTATTCTTGGAATTAAATCACAAAAACGTCATTGATGTCTAGGGGAAGAACAATTATGGTGTACATAAACAATATGTAAAATTTGCCCAGGTAGCATAATATTAAATACAATCAATGACTGACACCACAATCAAGGTTTCCTTTAGGAAAAGATATGTTCCAACAACAATAGAGACTCCAGCTTTATGCTGCTTGTAGTTACGCTCACCTGAGCAGTAGGAGTTCCCACATTATGCTGACTATCTAGTAAGTGATGAGCATGCTATGATGCAAGTAGACTTTTATATTATTGGCCTAACAAAGACTGATATGTGTTAAAGCAAATCAAAAAATACTTTCTCTGTAACTTGAAGAAGAATACAGTATAGATTCGGCCCTCCACGTGCTTTAACTGCAGGACAACCAGCACCCATGATTAAGTATATTGTTTCACTAGCGAAATAGTAACCAGTATCTGCAATTGCATGTGCGGTTATCCGAACGTGTTACCTAGAGATGTCACCTGATGTGCATGTTCTTGCACTGCTATTGACTGCCTCACAGTCTGAATGATTCTGCAGTTTACCAGACCGGTGAGCACGTATCTTAAGAGGTAAAGAGTCAGAATATTGAGTTTGTAAAGTCAACTTGCACTAATATCGAGTGCAAAATATCAAGATACATAAATATCGACTGCAAGAATGTTGTGGTCAAGAATATCGAGTTTAAGGTAAGAAATATTGTTTTCTAAAATATCGAAGTCCTTAATATCGTTTGAAAAAATATAGGGGTCTATTTGTATAGCGGGTGGATTGCCACCACCCGTATGGTGATCCGCCCACCATTTCCCACCACTCCCCTATCATTTTCCCCGCCATATTATGATGGCGGGGGGGATCCTGGTGGACGGAAAGACCACCCACCGATTTTCCGCTGGTTGGACAGGCGACCGGGCGGAAAAGGGCTCCAATATGGTGGCGGGGTCTGCAAGACACTGCCATCCATATTAGGATGAATGCGGAGATGAGCCTTTACATGGCGGCATGCAGTTTCTGCCTTAGGGGTCCCGTTGCAGGCCCCCAGGGGGTTTGGGGCTGTGGGGTGCTCTAGGTACCCCCTACATTGGCATGGACAAGGTGACAGGCACCTCGCGGTGCCTGTCACTTTGTGCATGCTAATGCATAACATGCATTTACAGCATTGAGGTGGGCGGTGCTGTGAATGGGGGATGCCACGGTGGCGGTGGCATCCTAATGGCGACAGCGGGACCGCCGCACCTCTGGCGGCCAGTCCCATTCACCGTTACGGTGGTAAGAGGACATTGTCCACCCGCCATCGTAATGGGGTCCATAGTTGTTAAAAATATAATTTTTGTAGTTAGTGTTATGTATTTTAGTATGTATTTTGAATGTATGTGCTCTATTTTTTTGCCTAAGTATTGCATTTGTTTTTTAATATATGTGTTATATTTTTAGAAGTTTTTAATTTTATTTTAATTACATTTTGCATTTTAGTTCCGTAGCGGGTTGTGTGTTTATAGAGGAATAGGGTGGGAAGTAATTTAATTTTAATAAATTAAATATACATTTTTCTTTATTAGTATTTATTTGTTTTTTATTTTATAGTGCTATTTTCTGGAATTAATTTATTATTAATTAATTAATACTTGGCTGTTATTGTTTATTGATGAATTAATTGGTAAATATGTTAATTGTGCCATTTTTTAGGAGCAGGTTGGGGCTTTATAGGGGAATAGAGCGGGAAGTAATTTATTTTGTAATTCATTTATTAATATTTTTTACTAATTAATATTTATTTATTTAAAATGTTATAGCGTTACTTTAGGGAATTAATTTATTATTAATTATGTATTCATATGTTTTTAATTATTAATAAATATTTGGCGATTATGTTAATTGTGTCATTTTTTTAGGAGTAGGCTGTGGGTTCATAGGGGATTAGGGTGGGAAGTAATTTAATTTTAATACATTCATTAATATTGTAGTATAATATATATTTAGGGGTTGATTCCGATTCGGGAAACAAATCCGTACGACGATTTGTATTCGTAGCCGTTTCCGTACGAATTGTGCAAATCCGTCCGATTCGCGTAGTAAGATCCGTTGCGAGAAAATACATCCGAATCAGTGCGAACCATACGAAAATGAAGGGTAAATCCGTACGACATCAACCCGCACAGTGAACCGTACGATTTGTAAAAATGCTGTACGACCCGCCAAGTACGATCCGGACCGGGAAATCAGTACGCGATTCGTACAGTAAACATCGCATATGAGCAATTCGTACGGAGGGCAACACTATCACATACGCACCGTACCCCTAAAATCAAGGGGTGTATGCACGGGGGTATGCACCGTACACCTACGACCTTGGGGTGTACGAACTGTACCCCTACAGTCCGTACACCTACGATCATGGGGTTAGGGCACGGGGACATACGCACCGTACCCCAGAAATCCAGGGGTGTACGCACCGTACCCTGATGCACCATACCCCTGCAGTCATTTGGTGTACGCACCGTACCCGGGTGGTCCGTTTTCTATGCATTTGGAGGCAAAATCTGCTTTTACAGACGTTTTAATCTCCCATAGAAAAAGAGTTGTATGGAGTGTCGTCGATACGATTCGTACTTGCTGGGTCAGAAAATGCAGCTTCGATCTGTACGGACATCGCGTACTGCGCGTTCCGAATGAGATTCGGACGGATTAGTGAGTTGTACGGTCTTTGGTACGATTTGTATGGAGAAGTGCCTTGGTTGCACATCGTACTACATCGTATGTACGGGTACGGTTCTGCTTACGATTCGTATGGAAAAAATGCTCCGTACGGCTATTTGTAGGGGATTTTACCGAATCGGAATCGACCCCTATGTGTTAAATGTGTGCATTAATTCATTAATAATTATTTGTATGTTGATTGTTAATTGTTATTAATTATTTAATTAATTCTTAATTATGTTAATTTTGTCATGTTTTGAGAAATTGGTGGTGGCATTTATAGGGTAATATGGAGGGAGGACATTTATTTATAATTAATTATTAATGTTTTAATTAATGCTAATTAATTAATTAAAGTTTGAATATGCCAATGGTTTAATAATTGTGATGTGTGAATTGTGGGGTTTATGGTGTTAAATAGTAAGAAGTCATTTAAAAATCATAATTAATGATTTGTTGTTAATTGATATTAAATTATTAATGTAAATTTAGTTATGGAAATTGTGGAAACATTTTTAGGTTTGTGTTTTGGTGGGGTAGATGCTGGAAAGTAATTTAGTTTAAAATAATTCATCATTTCTTGATCATCAATATTCATTTATTGATGAATTTTTTTGGTAATTGTTTATTCATTTTTGTTTAGAGATTTAGGTTCTATAGCTGTAACGTTTGGTTAGTGCATTAATGTTTACCGTTTTAAATGTGTTTTTTATTTATTAATATTTGCTTAATTGATAAATAATTGTGGTAATTATAGAGGTACACTTTTTTATTTAATTTAGATGTGTGTTGGTAATTGTGTGGTGTTATGGGGTAAAATAAAATATTACATTCATGTAATATTTATTTTCTTAGATTAAAATTAATTTGTATTACAAAATATTTATCTGTACATTTTTTGTAAAATTTTAAAAATGTATCTTGTTATGTAAAGTTTAGATTTTTTACACAGTATAATATGTTTCTATGTTTTGTAAATGTTTATATTTGTATATATGTTTAGTTTTTGGGTATTTTATATTTTTTACTGTAGTTGATATTTTGTTTGTTTTTAAATTTGACTTTTTCTTCAGTGGGAATAGTAATTTATAGCCCTACACTAACCAGCACATTCCCTACTGTTGGACCCACTGGAGTTGAAATAGTATTTTTTACTCCTCCACTATCCAACAGTTTCCCTAATGTTGCACTCGCTAGAGTGGGTATTGCAATGTTTACCCCTACACTATCCGACACTTTTCCTACTGTTGCACTCGCTGGAGTGGAAATAGTAATTTTTGCCCCTACGCTATCCAACACTTTCCCTACTGTTGCACTCATTGGAGTGGGAATAGTAAATTAATGTCCTCCGCTATCCAATACTTTCCCTACTGTTGCACTCATTGGGTGAGGGAATAGTACTTTTTACCCCTCCGCTATCCAACACTTTCCTGACTGTTGCACTCCCTGGAGTGGTAATAGTCATTTTATCCCCTCCGCTATCCAACACTTTACCTACTGTTACACTCATTGAAGTGAGAATAGTAAATTATTCCCCTCCACTAGCCAACACTTTCCCTAATGTTGCACTCATTGGAGTGAGAATAGTAAATTATTCCCCTCCGCTATCCATTACTTTCCTTACTGTTGTCCTAGCTGGAGTGGGAATGGTAATTTCTATCCCTCCGCTATCCAACACTTTTCCTCTGTTGTACTTGCTGGAGTGGGAATAATAATTTTTTCCCCACTGCTATCCAACGCTTTCCCTACTGTTGCACTCGCTGTAGTGGGAATAGTAATTTTTTCCCCTTCGCTATCCAACACTTTCCCTACTTTTGTACTAAATGTAGTGTAAATTGTAGGTTTAAAAAATATTTAATATTTTAATTTATATTATAATTTTTTTTTAATGTTACAGGTGTATGTATATATATATATTTATTTATAATTGATAATATATTTCTAACATTTTATAATTAATTAAAATTAACATTTATTAATTATGTTTAAGTAACTATATATATTATATTTTGCATATGTTTAATTTATTTATAAATTAAACGTATTACTTATAATTGTAAAAATGTACAAATAAATCAAATTTATTTTATTAGTTAAATGTATTAGTTAATTTATTTTACATAATTTTTTATACATTTAAAATAACAATATTTTTTCCTACTTATGTACTTACCATCATAAAGATAAGTGGTCGATATTTATGACAACGATATTTATGTCCCAATATTTCTGTAGGTCAACATTAGTGTTATCGATATTCTGTCAGTGATCCGTCTTTAAATACTGACCCACATTTTACTCTTTAGCCATTTCTTACCCCTAGTGTTGAAATATCTTGTCTACAAGTTCTACCAGGGAGCCATCTGAAAAAGGAGCCATGCATGCCGGGAAATACAATGTTTATGTAATAATCATAGTGGACAAGTGCAGAACATCATTCAGCATAAAAGGAAAAAGGAATTTGTAGTAAGGTGATTGACCTGTCTGTCCACTTGTGATGAGTAGGGGAAAAGTAGTCTTCTCAAATCCAGATCACATGACCAGATGTCCCTAAGTAGGTGCCATCTTTGTTATGTTCCTCTACTGGGACGTTAGATACATGGAGAACCAGTGTCGTACATCAGCAATACTTTGCACCAATCTGTTGATCTGCAGCAACCTAATACTCATTGTGTATTTAGAGCGTTCATGGAATGGACACCCTAACCTGTGAAATCTTCAAGGCAAAAAAGCAAGTGCTGATTCCTACTACATAGTGCCCGATTCCAATCTGGGTCGGAAAGCTCTCAGACTGAGCCGGATCCGGCGGCTGCATGCTGCCGGACTCGGTTCGTTCAGACTCCCATAGGGAGCCGGTCGTCCGAAGCGTACATGGACTTCCATTGACTGAATGGGTATGGCTCGCACAAAGCTGCACCCTACAGTGGGTACGCATCAGTGCCATTCGGACCATACATGCCTGTGTTGGGGAGACCCTTGGGTCTCCCCCTGTGTCTGAGTCGTAAGGCTGCGGGTGACAAGGGGTCCGACGCGGACCCCCAAAGGCAACATCCCGGACGTTTAGCAAGCCAAAACTTCGGCTCGAACCGGCTGTTCGACGTGTGCATCATACTGGCTCTGTTGTGAATCACATCCATTGCATGGCACGGTTTGCTTACGGATGAGACGTATGGAGTGGTTCGTACACGGAAACGATTTGATCGGTGATTTCCGTCTTGCTCGCATCGTACTTGCTCGCTCGTAAATCTGTACAAGTCGAGCGGAAAACACGCGTACAGCTCATACTTTTTCTGGCCGGATCGCGTTCGGTACACTTCCGAGCGAGATCGGAATCAGGCCCAAAGTGTTGCTTCAATGGTATAGATTTTACTTCAATGAACTGCTGTAGAGACTTGCCATAACACAACAACTGTGTTAGCCATTATTACAATGACCATCTGCTAGGTTTCCACTAACAGGAATTGACATATTAATATGGAATTGATGTAGCTGTCTAAGTGTAAGCCTCCCCCAAATAAAGAGATGACTATCTCCATAGTTCCCACTTAACAGGAATTGGCATACTTATATAATATTGTGGTCTTATCATGGTCATAAGCACTTACAGATTCATGAAATGGCTCAAAAGGATAAGCAAGGATAAAATGTTAGTTTACACTGCACCTTTCCAGATAATTTCCTAATTAAGTCCTGCTTCATTAGTCTTGAGGGATAGAAATCAGAATATCATTGGCGAGGTTTAACTTTTTTAATATTAGCCATTTCAAATCATGCTGTGTGTGTGTTTTAATTCCACACAATTTTGGACTAATGACGTTTGAATTTTTTTCATCCTGATTGCAGAATTGTGTTCGCTGTATCAAATTTTTGACTCTAGCCGAGTTTCTCCTATTTAACCCAGGCTGCATGGGCAAATAATTATATATTCAATGTTCTGGCTCCTGCAGTTGGTCATTTCTTTCAGGGATATCATATATACGTCATGCACCCATTTCTATAACACTACAGCTGTGCTATATGTATGCCATGTACCAAGGCAATGGTTCCCTTTCACAGGGGTGCCTCCTATGATGGTACTCAGATGCCATTTCCAACCCGACTTCTGTTTGAGAAGAGTAAGTACTAATTTGCTTTACAAGTTGCCATTCCTTCTAAAAGCATGCAAAGGTCACTCTATTTTAGGGTTATCTTAATGTTAAGGATCTTCTAGTTATTCTCAAAGATCTTCCTTAACTGATTGTTCATATTGGAGTGATTGGTAATTACACATTCATCTTTCATCTTTCTTTTTGTCACTGAGGAGAGCTTCCCGATCGGAATACTTAACCCTTGTGAAGGATTCCCTTACTAAGCATTTGGGGTATCCTCTCTAATGCATTCTTCTTTTCAGTTCTTCACCATTTTGCAGGTAGTCCCCCATTCTGGAGCAATTTCGTCTTATTCTTAAGAATTTACACAGTTGCTATGAAAGCTAGCAAACTGTAGGAAGAGTGGGGAATTTCTGGATTTCTTAAGTATGTCTAGGTCAAGCTAGTGAAAGTTATAACGTGTTCCAAGTGTATGCTACTTGCAATTTAAATATGAACATTGAAAAAAAGCTTTGTGCTCAGTGATGTCATTTGAGGTGCCATCAGTGATGTCATCTGTGATGTCACTGACCATGTCATGAGTGATGTAATATGTGAGGTTATAAGCAGTGCATTGAGTCGGAATAAATCATAGTTAGCTCAGGTAAATATAACTTCATTTTTCCTCATCGTTGTCTGTCGAAATCCCCCACCCGTCCCCACTGCCACACTGCTCTTATCTGCATGGGCCGTGGCTGGTGTGAGTGAGGTCATGAGTATCTCAGAGGGTGTGTGAATGAGTGAGTGAGAATCTCATTGGGTGTGTGTGTGGATGCTTGAGTGTCTGAGTGGACCTGTGAGTAGGTGAATGAGTGTCTGAGTGGGTGTGTGTCTGAGTTGCTCTGTGATTGGGTACATGTGTACCTGAGTGAGCTCCTTTTGATTTCTGCCCGTTTTCTGCCTTTTATCTGCTCACTTATGACTTTTATTTTGCCTCTTTCTACTTGTTGCTGACCTTTATTTTTCCTCTTTATGCTATGCCTTGACGGAGCTTGCAGAGTTTCACTTCATGGAGGTATCAAAAAACTCCACCAGGTTCCACAGAGTTCCGTGAGCTGACAGAGTAATGCTCCACCATGCCTGATTAAGTCTCCTTAGAAGCTGAGAGTAGTTAGGGGTTAAGAACCCCTCCTGTTACCACCAGTTATTACCCAACAGCAGGATTAGTGAGACCTAATCGGAGGCCCCACCCTCTTTCTCAAGCACTCTACAAAGGGGCTTCTTGGTGCACTACTGTTTGGGGGATGAAGTTCCATTAGCTGCTGATGGTAGTTGGGGATCAAAAACTCCTGTTTTTACCACAGAAAGTCCCCCACAATGGGATTGCTGAGATCTAATTGGAGGACCTGCCCTCTTCTTCAACCACTCTGCAAAGACACCTCCGGGTCTACTACTGGTTTGGGAATTAACTCCTCTTGGTTTCTGAAGGCCGTTGGGGGCCAAGAACCCCTATTCTTGCCACAAGTCAACCAGAGAAGGATTGCTGAGATCTCGTGGGATACCAGGTTTTGCCACATATTGCTGACTAAGTATGATGAATCTGTTTTCACAGCTCCAAATGAGCAAATGAAAATGATGAGCAATGATTTGGTAGTCTGTCTATTATGTTTGTTGTAACCACAATCACATGACATATCTTTAAATGCTGGATGTAAACAGACACATTTACTCGTGAGCAAGGGAAGTTGTTCCCGAAACGCGTTGAGTGGGCTGTGATTAAACACCAGTTTTGAACGCAATTGCTGGCCTGGACATCGTTCTTTTGAAAAGGTGAACGAGTATGGTGGAATACACATATATATATATATATATATATATATATATATATATATGTATATATATATATATATTTATATATGTATATTTATATATATATATATACATATATATATATATATATATATATATATATATATATATATATATATATATATATATATATAATATATATATATATATATATATATATATATATATATATATACATATATATATGTCTGACATTGACGCCACATCGGTGTCAGACCCACAGACATCTGCCCCAGCAGTTCTTCCGCCATATTACGATGCGGCGGGCAGAGGCATTGATGGGAAGGGACCTTCCACGGTGCTTCTGACGGGCTAAAAGAGCCAGTCTATGCATTGGAAAGATACCATAATCCCCTAATGACGGCAGCTCCACTATCGGGATTATGATGTAATTTTTCGGCAGCCTTTCCATGTCAGCCTTCCTGACATGGAAAGGTTACTGGAAAATGACTTTGGGGGCCCCTAGCAGAATTCCCTCCCCCCGGCCCTCCTCTAAGAAGCCTGGGGCTACCTATTATGACTCCCCTAAACATCCCAGCACCGTGAGGCAGGCACCAAGACATTTTGCTTACTATGGGCCTTATTACAAGTTTGGCAATCCTTCTGCAGCCCCGTCACGACTGCGCTGGCCGGAGGGCCGATAATCCCATGGTGCACCTGCTGGATTCTGAGTCGAATCCCGTGTGGGTGGGTGGTTCTTCAGCAGTCTCACGGCTGCAGCTGTGTTAGGCTCATATGAGAGACTTAACAGCAGGCTGCCACTGTGACAGCGCCTGCAGCACATTCCTACACAGCATGGCATGCACCATGTCATGCATTACACACTGTGCAGGAACAGGGGTGCAATTCCAGGGGAGCACACCATGTGCCCTGCCCGCAAGGTCCAGAAGAGGAAGGAGGCACGTGCATCTCTGTCACCCTATTCATAGTGGGCTCACTGCCATGAAATGGGTGGTGGAAATGCAACATGAATATGCTTGATGGTGCTGCAAAGGCACCACCAGCATATTCCTGCCCTTTTCCGCAGTGTCACTTCTACAGGATCCTGGATCCCTGCGGAGGTGGCAGTCCTGTGGTAGTTCGATTATCACACTCGATATACAGTGGGCGAACCCGCAGTGGTGGCAGTGTTTGGACCACCAACTGAAGTGCGGCAGTCCTAGAACCGCCGTACTTGGAATAAGGCCCTATATTTCAACAATATTTTCGTATCCCAATGTTTTGGAGCTCAATACAAACATGCATTCCAGAATGATATATCTTCTCATGGACCAAGGTATTGTGACTCATTGAAGCTAATGGCTGCTTTCGTTCAGGGGCATGTTGACGTCAAGTTGTATTATTGATGAAACGTGTTATTAAAGTCTACGCTCAATGAGGTGGGTCTGGCTAAAGAATTGATCACCCAGACTTTAGGACCTGCAGCTGATGCTGACTGGTATAAATTGCAACAGTATTTTGAGTACACTGTGGATACATGCTGAAGTCACGGTCGAAGTGGCAAGTGCCTACCCAGGCCCCCCTTTAGGTACGACCAGAGTTAATTGTATCATTTACCTCCATAATTAAAATGCATCAGTCTACAGTACAGTAGCTTATGAGTAATGGTCCACCTACTGACCTTTGCTAATGCAAGTAATGGGATTGCTGAGCTGTGACTGTGAAAGAGCTGGGTGTGAGCTTTGTCTTGAAATTTTTATGTGAGTGAATTGAAGTGCAGCAATATCTACCCTGTCAGCACCCATTGAATGTATGCACTCTGATCATGATTTTAGCAGAAGTGATTTCCCTACAAATTGGCGATTTTAACATGAAAATATTCGCAGAGTACGGATTTGCTCATTTGTAGAAATCCTACTATTTAAAAGACGTGTGTGATACTCTTGCATGTGCAGCCAAACTGATATAATCTTCCATACTTAAAATGTTGCAGAAGACTCTCAAGCCTCACATCCACTTTTCTATTTGGAGCGGAAAATATGAAAAAAATACCTCTGCTTGGAAAAGCGGTTGCCATCTTTGTGCGTCTTCAGTTTACAGAAGAATGTCCCTCTGATTAGGGCCTTGTTGGTCCACAGGCCCGAGCTCTGCATTATTCAGATGCAGGCAGTAACACTCTGGCTTTGATGTAGAGCTCTCAACGCGAGACAATGCAAATGACATTTCCCAGCATTTTTTTCCATTAATGAACAGTACTTCAGGGAGCGTAAAGGCAAGAGGCATATAATTTCTGAACTATTTAAATTGCTAATTAGATCTGTACAGGAGGTGTATTCCTAATGCAGACAATTACTACGGCTCCTAAGTGTTTGCCTTACAGTTGCTAATTACTGCAGAAGCCAATTAATTGCTGTTGACTTTTTGTATTCTCTGGCATATCTCCAGTTAATATTTACATGTATAATGAAGACAAAATTGGCAAACACTGTGTCATTTTGTAATGAACAACTCCAGTGTCTAAACAATGAGTACATTATCTCATTTGTGCCTGAAGAGCGCCTCTGATTAGCATATGTTCTCTGCACACAACAAAGGCGTTACTTCAAAAGTGTAAAAACATTATTTAACGAACAGTAGGTAGACCGGTAGAGGTAATGGTGCTCGAGTTCTCCAGAAATACATTTCTTCACTCGCTTGTAAATTCAAAAGGGAAGCAAACAAATGAATAAACACGTACTCCCACTGACACTCATTAAGAGATTCGAGAAGGAGCAGCTTCTGAAACGTGTGAGTTTGCTCCCAACATCGAAATGAACAACAATATGTAAGAATTTATATTTTTGTCACTGCTTTGAATAAGAGATAATATCCAGAGCATTTGAGAGCATTCAGAAACTACTAAGCCTCCTTTCCTCCCATCTAACTCATCACTACACCTAGACAATCCAAACCATCCTATAATTGCAAACTGTGGGGCATATTACCAACAACTAGCGATAATTTTTGTCTCTAACTTGTTTAGAGACAAACATTATCGCCGCACATCGGCGATTTTTATCGCAGATAAACCTTGCTATTAACAAGGTTTATCGCAAATGCGATAAAAAACGGCCGAAATGCATGAATATCGCTGAAAAGTCAGCGATATTCATGCATTATCGAGCAAATGCTCTTAGCCATGTTATCCACCTCCCATTGGATAACATGGCTAAGAACTGCTCAGGGCAGGTGTTAGCTTTTGGAGATATTCCCGCTTAGCGCGAATATCTCCAAAAGTTGGTAATAGGAGATAGCGATGTTAGCGACTGTTTTTAGTCTCTAACATCTTGGCACGCCCACTTTGCATCTCATTAGTGATAAATATCACTGACATGCAAAGTGGGGCCCAAGATGGTCGCTATCTCCTACTAGCTGTCGCTAACTGGTGTTAGCGACAGCTTGGTAATAGGGAGATAATTTTATCTCCGCTTTCTTGGCTTTTAAAGCCAAAAAAGCAGAGATAAACCCCCTTGATAATATGCCCCAAGCTTCTTTCAACCCTATTCTTTTTAACAGTCATGACATACAAATATCGCAACCCAACCTCTTGTCCGCTTTCCACTTCACCCCCCACAGAAATCAGGCAGTGGCATCATCATCTTTCACAGAGTATTTCCAAGTTGTTAATTGTTGTATTCTCTCCACTTATGTTTTTGCCCTTTCTCTTTAAGTTTAACATTCCATTTTCCTGATGTCATTTTCCACTGTGTTCTGCCCAGGCAGTTAGCTCTCTGCTTACTGATGGGATCACCAGCTTTGGCTGCGGCGTGGGGTTGCGAGTATTACAGGATGTATTTGTGGGGGTTCAAGTTCACGCTCTTGACAGATCACAAACCCTTGGTTAAAATTTTGTCACCTGGTGGGGCCGGAAAGGGTTCCGCGAGGTTAGCTAGACTTGCTGCTAGGATCCAAGAATATCTGTATACAGTTGAGTACATCCCAGGTTGGAGGAACTGCCAAGCCGATGGTCTCTCTAGACTTCCACTACCTTGGGAGTCTGTAGACAAGTTGGGAGTTGAATCATTCAATTCTGAAGGGTCTGTAGCCGCTGTGGATGAAGTAATAGATATCTGTGCCGGAGCAATTGGCAAGGATCTGTGGAATACCTCCATGGCAAAGGATGTGGTGTTGAGAGAGGTGAAGGATTTGATTGTAAAGGGTCCGAGGAGAGAGAGTTGCCTATCCCCAGCAGTTCGCCCATATTTGAAAGTCCTTGATCAGCTTTCTGTCTTGGACAAAGATGGCTCCTTGATTTTAATGGAAGATAAGTTTATTCCTCCACAAGGCGTCAGGTTTGCTATATTTAAACTAGCCCATGAAGGCCATCTAGGACAGTCTCTCACTAAGAGGAGAGTAAGGGAGAATTTTTGGTGGCCCGGCATGGACTTGGAAATCTCTCAGTGGGTGGAAAAATGTACGGACTGCTTGGAGAGTGAAAAGAGGCTCAAAGTTGGCAGTCATTCCAGTTGCGGATCAATAAGTGACCCGGGGTGTCCATGGCATACTATATGTCTTGATTTCATTGGCCCGTTCCACCAGTTGAGCCAAGACATGAGGTTTGGTTTGGTGATTGTTGACGTTTTCTCTAAGTGGTTAGTGGTTAAGTTCATGAAGGAAATCACTACCAACAACACTATCACTGTGTTGAGTGACATTTTTAGAGTAGAAGGTTTTCCTACTAGGATTATCACCGACAATGGGACCCAGTTGACTTCCTTGGAGATGGCCAATTTCTTAAAAAAATGTGGAATTGCACATTCAAGGACCTCTCTTTACAATCCCCAGGGGAATGGTATAGTCGAGAGGGCGAACAGGATGGTTAAAGGTGCAATTCAGATGGCAATTTCGTCCAGAACAGATGTGAGAGAATTGGTAAACGACCTAGTCTGGGCCTACAGAACCTCTGAGAATGGTGTGACTGGAACGATTCCCTTTAACATCATGAGGGGGCGTTCAGCTGGCACTAAGTTGGTTGCATCCTGGATGAAAGAGTTGATAAATGTGGGTCCTGGTAATCCCAGCGTTGTGTCTGAACCGGATGGTAGCTGTAAGATTGCGGTGAATGATTGGGTGAAAGTCAAGCCTGGTCGAGTTGGGGTCGGGTTGACCAAGTTCAGAGGACCTTTCAAGGTTAGGTCTGTTCATCGAAGGTTTATAACTTTATTCAACGGCGAGAGTTGGAACTTAAGGCGTGTGGCTCTGTACAAAAAGGCAGAGTGTAGCCGCGATGTTCCTTCTGAGGAGAACAATGTTGGTAGAGTTCAGAGGGTTAGAAGACCTCCGGGTTACTTGCATGATTTTGTTTGTAAATAAGTTTTCTCTTTGTAATGATGAGCATGTGCTTGTATTTTGTTTTTTTTTTCTTCTGCTTCTTCCATACGAAGGGAAGAGGATATGTTGTATTCTCTCCACTTATGTTTTGCCCTTTCTCTTTAAGTTTAACATTCCATTTTCCTGATGTCATTTTCCACTGTGTTCTGCCCAGGCAGTTAGCTCTCTGCTTACTGATGGGATCACCAGCTTTTCTCTGTAGTGCATAATAAATGCCTTATAACCTTTTATTGGCCTCCTAACTTCCTTTACATCATTAATCTTACCCATTCTGTACACTTAACATATTTTAGCTAATCTACTGTCCCTCTGGCACATCAAAAACTTGCTGGATGACTTCAACCACGTCTCCTTACCCATCTTCATCTCTACATCATCTACATTGGCAAGTTCAAACTTCTTGATTGCCCTACTATGAAGGTTATAACACATTCCCTCATTAACTTCTCCTCCTTCTGCAGTGCTACCACAGACATCCCCAAATCCGATGACAACCTTTGAAACAATGAGTGCCTTGTTCTAACCATTACATCATGGCCAATGGCTTCAACGCCTGTTTTAACTGTGTGCCCACCACCCTTCCACATTGCTTTCAAAACCAGTGGCGGGTCCTTAGCTAAGGTGGAAAAGCGTCTCCTCACTGCTCTCGGAGCAGTGTAAAAGGTCAATTAATATGATGACAGAAGTTATTATCTTTTTATTTTTAGTATCTTTCGGCCAGAATAGGGCTGGGTGGGGCAGGGCTCCCCTGAGATTAAGGGAGGAGGAGTGGTTGCTGTACCTTAAATGCGCATGATGGTTTGGCTGACTGTCTGGTGCTGGCCAAACAGTCATGCGCACTTTACATGTTCTCCACTGGGCTGTAATGCATAGTCTAGGTGGAGAAAATGCACAGGCCGTAAATCCCCATCTAGGCACAGAACCACAGTGATCAGACCAATCACGAGGCTGCTGTCATGGGGACAGCAGCATCATAATTGGCTTAGGGGAGCGAGGGTGCTGCCGAGAGCCCGTAGAACAGTGAGGATAAATAGCGAATTCCTTTAAACAATACCTTTCTCTTCATGTCAATACAACATAAAGCATAGATGCCTGTTTCAACAGTATTAATTCTACTCTATGACTGTCTCATCGTGTCACACCAAACAGGTCATACACAATCACAATACCCACTTGTATTAAAAAAAAACACATCACCAGACACGAAATCAGAATTCTCATAAGACCTAGCACTACACCATCTCTCCCAAAACCATGGTAACTCTGAAAGCCACAAAATGTACATTCACAGGGCCATATATGCCTTCTACATCAAAGTGATGTCAAACTGACAGCTAAGGGTGGGTGGACCTGTGAAGTCAATTAATTCTCTACTTGACTTTACTAAAAAATTTACCAGCTTCACAACATTTGAAGTTGTTCAGGCTTTTAAAAGAAGATCAGTGTTAGCTTCTTCTTCTTGGAGAAGAAACCATTTAGACTGTCATAATCAATGGAAAGTGGCAATAGGCAGACTGTTGACACTTGGCGGCAGGTGCCTGTCAGAATGCACCGTACACTCCTGCTTCTGAGCCACACCCTCTCTTTGTCACAACTTCCTCTGCTTTGCGAAGCGAACCTCTGTCTTTCTCAGGAAAAGTCATTTTGTCCCAATCACATCCACACAATCTCAGCAGCTCAATCCCTGCCCACACCCACCACCTGCCCCGGCTCTCATCGAAAGTCGCCTAACCATAACTAATCACAAGATGTCCCACTACTTACAATGGGTCACTCTACCGCTGGAAATTAGCCCAGTGAGCAGGATGGTGGGTTTAAGTTCACCTTGAAAAGCCAGGAAACTTTGCACACTGTGGTGAAGAATGCAAATGGCAATCATCACAAGAAAAGCACAAATTTTACCCCATCCTTAATAATAACAAGTATAAAGTCCTAGTCAAATAAATTAAACATTGCCATAAATACTTCAATGCTCCATACCACCCTTTACACTAAAATAAACCCACAGCCCTGTATGCTAAAGAAATGCAAACATTGTCCCTGGTATCAATTAATTCACCTTGTCTCCAATTACCTGACCAACCATCATCCTTTCATCCGCCAGCACTATTTTGCAAGGCCCTCCATAGAGATGCAGCACTGACACTTCAAGGTAACAGAAAGGTCACAGCTTTCTAAAGCATATTAGTCAATCTTCTATGCTCACCACAGCACCGAAGCACTCAAAAAGTAGCACTGTAGGTTGTTTAGATGGTATACAAACCATAGGGCAATCTGAAAACTATGGGACAGATGTGCTAAGAAATCATTTAAAAAAATGGCTGCAATTTGAGCACTGACTTTTTGCAAAAGAATGAGCTTTTATGAACCGATCTATGTATAAATATGTTGTTTTACAAAAACACAATTCCATATCGGTGATCATATTTAATTATCGTTTTTTTTTATGCAGTATAGTTTTATTAAAGCAAGTGGTTCTGCACTAAAGAAAACATACATACTTTATTACAAAGTTTTTTTATGACTTGGCAGTGGTCCCCTGGACCACCTCCCACTCCCTAACAAACCTTTCTTTGCATTCACAAAAAGGTCCAAACGGACCCCTTCCAATTTGTGATTAGGTCGAAACCTCCTTTGATGGGCCGACAACCTTTCAATACCTTGCGACTGAAATTGTGGTCACAAATCATTGATACATATTTGGAAGGGACGCTATAAACACTAAGGGGTCGATTCTGATTCGGGAAACAATTCCATACAATGATTCGTAATCAAAGCTGTTTCCGTACGATTCATACAAATCCGTCCGAATCGCGTAGTATGATCCGTAGGAGAGAAATACTTCCAAATCCATGCCAACCGTACGAAATACAAGGCAAAATTCATACGAATTAGACTCTCACAGTGAACCGTACGATTCGTAAACATGCCATACGACCCGCCAAGTACGATCCGGACCGGGTAATGAATGCGCAATCCGTACGGAACACATCGCATATAGGCAATTCGTACGGAGAGCCACACATTCACATACGCACCTTACCCCTCAACCAAAGGGGTGTATGCACGGGGTGTACGCACCGTACACCTACCGCCTTGGGGGGTATGTATCGTACCCCTACGTGCCGTATGCCAACATTCATGGGGTGTATGCACAGGGACATACGCACCGTACCCCTGAAATCCAGGGGTGTTCGCACCGTACCCATATGCAGAACCCCTGCTATCATGGGGAGTACGCACCGTACCCGGGGGGGTCTGTTTCATACGCATTTCGAGGCGAAATATGCTTTTACGGATGTTTTAAGCTCCAGTAGAAAAAGAGTCGTACAGGTCAGTGAGTTGTACGGTCTTTGGTACAATTCGTACGGAGAACTGCTTTGGGTACACATCGTACTAGGTCGTACGTATGGTTACGGTTCTCCATACGAATCGTATGGGAAAAAAGCTCCGTACGGCTATTCGGAGGGCATTTTCCCAAATCGGAATCGGCCCCTAATTTTGTGATTCAGTTATTAATTACCCAATCACAAAAAGGGTTTAGTAGACTTGTAAAAGCAAATTGTTGGACTTGGCCCTTTTTGCAGGTTCACCCCTAAACGTTTTTGCATTCATCCCAGACGTTTTCTCTGTGTAGCGTTAGTGGGTTCAGACCTCTGGGCACTTTAGCACTGTGGTTCAGTGTAAAGTGCGTGCGTTGTGTGTTACATTTAGTGAGAGCGGCCTGCCCTTCCATAGGAATGCATTGGGGTTTCCCTGCTCAGTGTGTGTCAGTGGTAATTCCTGGTATGTCTGAAATTGTGACGATAAATGCTGCGCAGTGATGTGCGCAGAATTATTATGACTATGTGAGAAATGCCACTTTTAGAAATTGGCATTTCTGTGTGCAATGTTTCTGCCTGCCTGATGTGTATTGGCTGCCTGGTTTTGGAGGAACAGGGCAGGCTGATCCCGCCTTGGATTGAATAGAGGGTTCTGCAGTTAGAGTATGGGGAGGGGTGACCCTTTGATCTGAGCAGGGCTTTGCCTGGCAAAGTGAATAATGGCTCCACACCCACTGTGGCAGACCCCCTCTTCCTGAAAGGCAGGATGCAGCCTTGTAAACACAGGACCACACCAAACTGGTTCTGGCTGGATTCAATGACTTGTGACTTTTGAGAACAAAGACTTTGGTTGATATAAATATAGGGGCTGTGACCCCATGAGGTTGTTCAGTTCTTGGGCCAGAATCCTGCCGGGGCATGCTGCTGCTGGGGCCCAAGGGGGCTGCCATGAGGGCTTGCCTGCCTGGGTCCTGCATTGCCCCTTCCTCTCTAAAGACATTTGGGACCTTTTACTTTGCATGTGTTACTTCTGGATGTCAAGACGAACCTCTGTCCATGTAACTAGAGGGAAAGGACTCTGAAACGTTCTTCTTTCTTGCTGGAGCAACTACCCAAGGGCCTGATTTGAGCTTCCTCCTGCCGAAGTCTCAGGGACATTAGACTTCACCCATCAGCTGTCCAGAATCCTATTTGAGGGGGATTCTACTCGCAGGTGAGGCCTCTGTTGAGAATTATAGATCCTCTGGTTCTACTGCGGGGAACGTGGGCTGAAAGCCATCGTTATCGCTATTGTGGGCTACCGAAGCAGAGGAGCTGTGGCCGCTGAGTGCCCGCATTTGTCTGTGCTACCAAAGTCATCGTTATCGCTATTGTGGGCCGACGCAGCTGAGGACCTGTTGCCGCTGAGAGCCCGCCTTTTCCTGTGCTACCACAGTCATCGTTATCACTATTGTGGTCCTGCTGCAGCTGAGGAGCTGTGGCTACTGAGTACCCGGATTTGCCGTCTGACAAGAATCATTGCAATCGCTATTGTGGCCCGCTGCAGCTGAGGAGCTGTGCTGCTGAGTGCCCGCACTAGATCCCACTTTGTGGATCTTGTTACCACCTGAATGTGCAACTGGGTGCCCGCCTTTAAGCCCCGTCCCAGGATTATCGTGAGTGCACGCCATGGACCCCTACAGCTGGGAGCTGTGGCTGCTGTGAGTCCACCTGTTATCACCACAGCTTTCTTGTGAGGCTGCGTGCAGTACCCCTTTAAATTTCAGGTACATTGTGCACCACCGGGTCCTGTGGACCCCGGCCTCAAACTAAGCTCGTTCCACATGCTTTTTGAGTGCCTTAATTGCTTTTGAAGTGAATCTGTAATTATGTGCATTGTGGCTCCTTGAGCGCTTTTTAGCCTTGTGTTCAGTCTATATAAATATAAGGCATTTGATCCCCTTTGAGAAGGCCAGTTGGACAGGGGAACTGTTAGGTATAGGGCACCAGGCCCTAACATGATTTATGTGGTGCTAGGAAATGTGATACATGTATGATGATTTACGCACCCTGATTTATGCCTCTAATGTGGTTTTATGGTTATGAGGTTTCGCATACTGTGTTTATGTTTGAGTAATTTCCTACTGTGAATTATACCTCTAACCTGAATTATGCTGGTGAGGTTGGCGCAGAATGCATTTCACCCCTAAATGTGATACTGTGCATAATATGGTTTGTGTTACAGGATGCTGCTAAGTACAGTGTTTGCTAATAATTACTTCGTATATTATATGTTCTACATTTACTATCTTTACTAAGTGATGATCCAGACAGTGGCCCAAGTGGCCCTGTCATGTGTATATAATCCTCGGTAAATATTGGCCAGTGCCAGGTGGCACAGTGTATATTGTGTGATTACAATTCTAATGTATTTTATCATAATACAAAGGCTTTTTTTGATATAACCTTGTATGGAATCACTTTTGTTGTGTGCCTAGTATGTTTTTGCTGTGTGTGTGTTTTACACATTGCCTCCAGGATAAGCCTGACTGCTAATGCCAAGCTACCAAGGGGGTGAGCAGAGGGTATCTTTGACGTGTAACTCCCTTGCCGTGACTAGAGTGGTGGTTTCTGCCTGGCTTTGGCGCAAGCCTTAGCCAGGCAGAAATTCCAGGAGCAGCAGGGGCCACTGTTAGGACTCCTTAGTCACCGCTCTGCAACACGTTTCATGGCAGGCTCACTCCCATGAAAAAGTCAGTGGAAAGCCAACTCAGAAGTACTCGGCAGTGCTGCATCGGCACTGCCAGCATATTGTGGCAATTGATCGCTGCGTGACTCCTGCAGGATCCTGGATCCCCTGCGGATGCGGTGGTCTGACCTCCACTCCTCTATTATTGCCGGCAGAGTCGCAGTGTAGCAGTGGTCGGACCCCACCACGAGTACTGCAGTACTATCGGCTTCCATATTTGCAATAAGCCCGTAAGTTTTGTTTGTATCATTGCCTCCTCAAAGTCTATTATAATTTTGTGTTGGGAGTAATTATTAGTTTTTACTTTGATGTGGTTTAAAAGTAGGCATGGGCGGAAAATCCGTTCCGCTCGCGGATTTTGCGGATTTTCGGGAAATCCGCAATCCGCGAGATTCGCGAATCTCCCGCAAAATCCGCAAATCCGCGAGCAGCGGATTTTGCTCGCACTGCTCGCACTGTTCGCGTGAGTTCGCGTGAGTTCGCGCCCCGCGAATAAGTGCAAAGTTGCAGAAATACGATCTTAGCAAAACTGAAAGTAACTACTTACCAGGTTCAAAAGTTCAGGCTCATCATTAGTAGCCATTTCCTGTAGTGCTTCCTGAGGGGCCCCTCCAGAGTTCAGTTGCCAGTTGAAACTATTATGTGACCCTGCTCTGAACCTCAGAATAGTTACACATATGCCACAAAGGTCCTGAATTACAGCTAAGGGAGACAAGCAGGAGCCAGGCTGGAAGTTAAAATCCATTAATCAGCCCCTAATTCATTATTGTCAGTTGGGGCAGGGCAGGTGTTGTAACTAATTTTGCAACAATGAAAGCACTTAGCAAGTGCAAAAGATCACTAATCAGGGCGCACTAAGGAAGCAGGTGCCAGCTAAAAAAATATTCTGTGACACATTAATCAGCCCCAAATTAATTCAGGTCACTTGAGGCAGGGAAGGTGTGCTTTGCTTTGCCGAAAATAATATACACTGGACAACCAGAGGGTGTGGTGATGAAACAGAGGGTGGCATGGGTGGGCCAGAGGGTGGCATGAGTAGTCAGAGAGTGGCAGTGGTGACAGAGAGTGGCAGTGATGAAGAAGAGTGTCCCAAACAGGCTGGACACGTAGAAACAACAAGTTCGCGAAACTTGTGACCCGAAAGGTAAGTTCGCAATTTGCGAAAGTGTACAAAACCCTCGCGAACTGGCAGAAACACGGGCGAACACAAAAAAAAAAAATCCGCAAATTCGCGGGAATTCGCGGATTTTGCGGATTGCGAATCCGCAAATCCGCAAAATTCGCGAACGCGAGATCCGCAAAATTCGCTCATGCTTATTTAAAAGTTCATAGTAAGTTGCACCGTGTTTGTTAGACAGCAGTGCATAAATGAGGGGAATGTTATATATGTGAATGGTGGAGGGCACATTTTAAACCTTTCATCCATCATCCATGATTCACATTGGATTAGTTTTAGAAGTTTATTTTCAGTTGCAAATATGATTATTCTTCTGTCATTATTGTGATTGTTGTGTAGGAGGAAGTTTTAATCTTCATGTGTGGTGGTTAAGTATTCCTGAATATGCATGTCTTGGTATTATCTAGGAGCAGTAGGGATTTCACTTCAAGCTGTTTTAGTTTAGTATACTAGCCATTTAAAAGTCAAAATAGCTGGTAGCTATGTTCATCTACTTTAGTGAGTATGTCTTTTAATTTCTTTTAGTAGTGGGCTCCTAAGAACTAGTGCCAGCCTCTTTACTAACTCTATTAATGTTACATTTATTTTAATATTTTTTTTTATGTAATATAATATTTACTTTCTTGTAATAATGTTTGATTTCTTAAAATGTGTTTATTGTTAAATAATATTTGTATTGTGAATTGATATCGTTTTATATAGGAGTAATTTTGTTTTTTTAATGTCTAATTAAATTGTCTGTCTTCTTTGTTTATTAATTGATCTTTTTATACCCATCTTATTTAGGTATGTAATCCCTATTTTTAATGCTATTATTGTTGTTGATATTCCCTATTTTGATATTTTTGATACTGTAAATATATTTAAAAAGTGGACAATATTTTGTGTTTCGATATTTGTGTGTTCAATATTGTTAAATTTAGATATTTTTGACACTGATATTTTTGTCATCGTTATATGTGTTCTTTCGAATAAGTATAGAATGGCAAAATATTATTTTGACAATATTGTGGTGAATCAATCTAGTCAAACAAGGATTCAATTTACTGGGTTGAAAACACCAAAAAAACCTAGGAATGACACTTGACCCCAGCGATGAAGTGCATGTTCTCTTAGTAAATAAATTAGTTGCAGGAAGGAAAATTCACAATAAGTTCCCAGATGTATTTTCTGAAAATATGGCATTACTAAAGGTTTTTACACGCAATTATGTTGAGGTTTAATGCCACTCCTATATAAGTCTGCCCTATTTCCCCACTAGTGAGGGAACCTTTGAAGAAATAATTTGATACATTAGAGACACAAGGGGTAATAGAGTAATAGAGCAAATTGAGAGCACACAGTGGTCAGCCCCAATAGTAAGTGGCATAACGAATGAGCACAGTAGCCAATGCCTTAGCATGGACCTTCAGGACTTTAACTGCAGAATGGGTGGCTAGACATCTCCTACCGAGGATCAATGAAATACCAAGTCTCAATCATGATGCAATATATTTCAGTGTTCTCGACCTTTTATCAACTTACCACCAGGTAACTCTTCATTCATCATATGTAGGTCATAAGCAATGGAAGGGGGGTTCAAAAGTTATAGTTAGTATGCTAAATTTTAGCGGTGAATTTCTTTGGGTTTTGTTAAAAACATTCATGTTGTCACTGAGAAATTCAGCTAAATATAATGTTACTTTAACCATTACATTTTTCCAGTGAATTTCTAAGTTTCTAATACATAAAATAAAAACCGATACGTTTTTATTACAGCTAACTATAATGTTACTTTAACCTTTGTTTTTTTAGTGAATTTCTAGGTTTTGTCTAAAGTAAATACATTTTTACATTGACTGTATGTATGGTAGCATTACTTTATAATATATGTTTATAATATATTTCTCTTTAGACTTTATTTTAGTAAATGTATTGTTAATTAATGTAACAAAACAGGATATGGGTCACAGTTTTTCCTAAAACCTGTCTTGAAGAAGTTTATGAAAAATGCATGGAGATTTTACTTTCTGGGACCCCCCCTTTTTCTCAACCCCCATTGAACCGATCGCCCCGAAACTTTCCAGGAAAGAGCCGAGGTAGATGAACTTTTGTGGACCAAATTTTGGGAAGATTCATCAAATGGAGCCAAAGTTATTAGCAAACCCAATAAATCTTCATCTAAGGAAAATCAGGCCTAACTATAACTACCAACTGGCACCCCTCCATGCACAGTTTTCTCTTCAATAACTTTATTGAAAATGTTACAATGATATTATCAATGATGTCATAGAAGATTTCATCACTATGGGTAATTAGCAATGCATGTCGAGGGTGAGAGTTATAGTTACCTTAGGGTACAAGTTATAGTTTCTTGAGATAATTAGAACTATAACTGCTGAATTCTCATGATCTTGTGTGTGTAAAATCTGCACCTAACTATAATGTCCCTGTAACCTTCGTGTTTTATGTGTGAATTTCTAAGGTTTTTTAAATTCTAGTTCTCAACTGTAGGGTCCCTGTAACCTTTGTGAATTTGCAGGGTTTTTCTAATGTAAAGTAATATTTAATTGCCTTATGTTAATCAAACCACTGCCACACATGGCCAATGCCCCAAATGCAGCCAAGCCCATTACTCGCATGAAGCCAACCTGGTCCAATTTTTTAGATTTTCCTGCAGATGCCTCTGTGCATTCACAGGAAAATGAAATAAAAATCTTTGGCCCCGGCAGGGACCATGTGAGACACCAACATCAGGCCTAACAGGTCAGGATATTCCTACCATGCCCCCTTTTCCTTTTTTCATGTTTTTCCTTGGGAATCAGCTGAGTCTAAATATCAAGATGCATGCCACCACTTCCTGTTTGAAGTGGTGGCAGCAAATCAGATCTCACCATGAGAGCTGTCAGATCCACTGACCCTCCGCATCTCTAGATATTTCTTCCAGCAGTCCTGCAGGCTAGGAAACACACATTGCTCCCACCGGGCAGGAGCATGCTGAAGCAACTGCTCCTGCTGGGCAGGAGCAATGCCAGCTCCAGCAGAAGGCAGGGAGTCAACTGAGGTCATGGTGGTCCTGGGGCCCCCCAAAACCCCAAACTTGCATCTTGATGGGTGCCCAGGGTGGACACCAGGGCACCCAGCTACAAATAAACAGGCCCCGGAGGATGGTGCCCCCAAGACCACAATAGTCTCTGGGAGGAGGAATGTCTGGCATGCTCCTTTTTATTGGAATTATTTCCAAGGATGGGTCTCCAGAGCCAGAAGGGACTCAGGGATTTGGGCCACATGCCCCATCCCTTTAAAAAAATACCCCAGGGGATGAAGTCCCCAGAGCCTGAAGGCCAACCCTACAAAGCGCACAGCCAAAGAGGTTGGGTGTCTGCAGGGGCTTTGGATGTAGGGTGTGGTTGCAAACCAGGCACTGCTGCCAACCTTATCACTAACCCTGGGAGTAGTTTGCGAAGTAGCACTACGCGTAGCTACGCAAAGTGTACTTTGCACTACGCGAGCTACGCATAGCTCTACATGAACTGCATTTTGTGCTGTTCGTGATGATTGCACAGTGCTGGATGCTTGTATGCACTGTGCAATCATTGAAAACGGTATCTTGCACAGTGCGAGCTGTCTTTTACTGCCACTCAAGTAGATTTTTACTCAAGCGGCAGCTTTCTCAACACAGACTGGTAGTTTCTTATAGCGAGCGGTCGCAAGCTTTCGAGACCACTCGCAATGAGAAACCTGACCTCCCCGCTTATAGAAGCTCACCAGGAGGTTTATTTTCCACACTCGCGATCGGCAACTTGATGTTGCCAATCTTGAACGAGGAAAAAGTTTCGCCGGGATGTCATTTTGCTTGCTCACACTTGCCAACTTGACATTGAGGACCGCAATCAAGCACAAAATGACCACTTCACTACGCTACGTGTGTTTGCACTGTGCTACGTGCAATTTGCGTAGTGTGAAGTAGCGCAAACTTTGCAAACTACGTGAGCGTAACATAGTGCTTTACCCAGGCTTACTTATCACACGCATGGTCTGTGAGGGGTTGAGTGCCGGGTGTAATTAAATAGGACATAATTACAGTTTCAAACTATACCATCACTTTAACCTTTAGCTTTTGCAGTACATTTCTAGTTTTTTTTTAACATAAAGAAATATTTTAATAACATACATAAAATCTTACTGTGCACAGCCTTTGAGCAGCCCAGGACTGCAAGTGGCCAAGTCCAGTTGCCAGCCCTTCAAAGGTAATCTGGCTGGCAGGAGCTATTTGAAACAAAAGTCTATTCACACCCAGTGGGAGCATTTTCAAAGCAGCCAGGGATAAAGTGTAAGGCTTGGCCCGGGGCCCCGGGGCCTTTTAAAATTCATAGAGGGGGGCCACACAACCTCTCCTCTACCATTAAATGTTCACTTCAGAGAATGGGGTCCACATGGCCCATGGCTGGCTCAGGGAAAGGATAATGTGTAGATCCTACCCTAGTATTTAACATTTGCCCAGTAGGATAGGGGGCCTTGATGAGGCTTAGAGAGGAGAGCGTGCATACCTTTCCTTTAATTTTCACAGCAACTCCCAGCTACAAATTTTTTTATGAAGTGCTGCGATCCCCCGAGAGTCCCATGGGACTTCTATGAGATTGCAGTGGTTTTTTTAAAAAAAAGAAAACAAATTATTTTGACCCCCCCACAGGCCCTAGGGGGACAGAGTCTCCATACCATAACCCCCAATATTATTTTTAACATGAAACTCAGGACAGTAGACTAAGAACCCAAGTCCTGACTGCATCAGTCTTCTCCATGTTGCAGGCAGCTAATCAGAGAGCTTGCTCTCACAGGATCATGTCTGCCATGTGAGCAAAGTAGCCCAAGGAAATAAAAGCCCCCTGGGGCAATCAACACACTCCAATGTTTCTAAATTGAGTGCAAGGGACTTTCCTGAGAGTCCCTTGAGCAGAACTGTCCAGATATGCAGATATTATTTTCTTAAGAAAATACTAAAAAGTAAATGCAAACAGGAATTTACATTTACCACTGTATCTCATCAAAACCTGCTGTAAATTGAAAGGTCCTATACGTTGCCCTACATTTACAAAACACTATAGACGCTATTTGAATTGCGAGTCTTCATTCAAGCTGCTTTGTATCACCTACAAAACGATACATGGAGCAGGACCACTTTTCATCAGGAATAAAAATCCACCAAAGGAACATCCACTCTAGATTGGCACCTAGCCTCAAAATCCCACCATACACAATAAAAACCATAGGCGGCACATTATTCTCTGTTCTAGCAGCCAAAATATGAAACTCTTTACCCCAAGCATAAAATCCATGGATGAGTACCTTATCTTCAGAAGAGTCCTCAAGAGTTGGCTCTTCCCTACATAACCACCATATGCATACATAAATATACAGCATATCCCTCTGTATATAAGCATTTATTTGGACTATAGTTGTGTGCCTACATATGTGTATTGCTTTGTATCAACATGTTTAGCAAATAGGTTTTTAAATATATTGATAATCGTTAGTTCTGCTTAACAAATGTACATATTACTCATGGTAATATTATTCTATGTTTAACATGTATATAAGTGACTGCAGAAATAAAATAATCTTTTATCATATCATAACTATTTATCTACTATTGATTCATGTTGAATTACAAAAAAATATGAATTAAAAACAAATTAACTTTAAATACAGCAACACTCACTTGAAAGTCTGAGTTTATTCAATTAAATTCATTTCAACTATCTTTATTCAGATAAAAACCTATCCATAAAAGAGGCAAGCACATGCAATAAATAAATACATATTCATAAAATTGTTAAAAGCAACCACATGATTCTTCAAACAGTACAAACTATAAAGTGTACTTAGACAGATTTCATTGAGATGCTGGCTCTAACTTCTATTTTCAGGAACGTGCCCATATGGGTTATTAGCTCATCCTTGCCCAGTACGAGGAGAGTTTTGTAGGCATCTCTAGAATCGAAATAAGGTCTTTTTTTTTATAAGGGAGCAGGAATAATTTTGTATATTGTTCATAGAACTTACAAAAAATGAAAATTATAACAGGGTAAAGCCCATTACATGGACAGTGAATAAAATAAAAATTTGCTTGGAAGCCCAGAGGGAAGCATAGTAGATACTTGGGCCATACTCCCATCGACCCATTGGTTTAGTCAGATAGCTGGGTAAGTGTTGATTGTTCTCAATATTTAAGTACACAACTATGCTAGATTTGCTGGACTGTGTGGCCAGTCTTTCTTTGTTGTGGCACCCATACAGGGCTGCCCGCAACTTGTTTACAGTAGTTAGATCATTTGGGTTATCAAAAGCATTTCTATAACTAATACTGTGTAAACTGAATCTTACCTCCTCTGACTATGGGATTTTCATGACTTTCTCGCAATTAGGGCAGTCAACTTTAATAAAACTGGTGAGGGACGGCACCTTGGTTTCATATGCTTAACCAAAATAGGGCAGAACGCACTCTGATACAATCTTTGATATAGTGTAGATTAAACTCTCTATGGCACACAAATTGATAAGAAGAGATTGGAGGCCCAGAAGCCTGCAACAAAACCTATTCTCCTCAATCTGAATACTATGACATTTGGCAATGCTCCAATCCTCGGTATCGTATGTATATATAGGTAGAATAGCCCCCCTCCCGGGTTGGGGCAGGCTAAGTACTGTGTTAACTGACCCATAAAACTTGGTCTTGCAGTAAGCTGTATGGTCTGTCCACAGACCGTTAGCAGCAAAAACAAACCCAGGTAAGAAATAGTGCTGGTGCTTGATAAACTCTGGTCCCCGACATAGGGAAAGTTCAGTGCCTACTTCCGAGGTCTGCAGGTCTTTTTAAAAGATTTTTTAAGAGATGTACACAGATCTAAAGAGGCCGTAAAATCAACAAAACCTTGCACTAAAAGAAGCAGGGCTTTAATGGTGCGGCCCATTAGGACAGTATCATCAACGTAGAATAAGGATTGAAGTATAAGCCCGTTGATTCTTGGGACACCATAAGAGTAACTAAAAACGTGTAAATTATTAATATATACACTAAAAAGTAATGGGGCCAGAACACAGCCCTGCCTTACTCCTCTAAAAACACCAATATCATTGGAAACTTCCAATTTTGTATTAATTAAAATTCTAGAATTCAGATTTTGATGTAGATAGGCTGAGAAATGCACTATCCACTCATTCATTCCAGTTTCCAACAGGACAGACCATAACCGCGAACGGTTAACAAAACTAAATTCAGAGGTCAAGTCATAAACGCCAGGTAGATTGATGAGGCTTTAGCGATTGAGTATTTCTCAATTGTCAAATTTAAATTAAGGGACTGTTCTATTATGCCCCCCTTATTTCTAAAACCCAATTGGCAGGAATGCAAAATAGTGTTCTCCTCTGCCTAATCTTTGATATTAATATATAGAACCCTACCCAGTATTTTCAACATTGTGTCCATGAGAGAAATGGGCCTGTAGCAACTAGGTTGCAAGCGATCGCCCTTTTTAAAAATTGGTATGATGATAGATGTTGGCCATGTGCTTGGCAATGGGGAGTTATTTAAATTGTTAAAAACATTAAGCAAAAGGGGGTCCCAGATTTCAGGATTATGTTTATTGAGGTCTATCGGCACCCCGTCTGGTCTTGTGGCCTTGCTGACTATGTTCTGAGTTATTGCTTCTTCTACTTCTGAATGAGAAATTATGACTCCGTTAGGATTTGGCAGCTCTGGCAGTTCCTTATAATGTTGTGGAGCTGCATATATTCCTGAAAATGTGCCCCCCAGGCCTCACTAGAAATATTATTGCTTATCAGTGAGAGAACTTGGCCCACCGTCCGCATTTCTTTTATGGTAGTCCAAAAGAGTTTACCATTCTTTTGGCACACAGTGTTAGCAAGCGAATCCCATCAGGAGATCAGTAACTCTCCCCTCCTTGATGAAATCACTAGTTCATTTATTTTTTTCTTAACATTTGTACTGTCTGTGAACACCGTGGGTTCCCCAACAGAGTCCTACGGAGCAGTTAGTTTGCTACTGAGCATTCATGATTAAACCATCTAGGGGTGCAAGATGAAGAGTGAATAGGTTTCATAAGGTCAGTCCTGATGGTCAAACAAAGATTAGATAATGCAATGACCACATCAGGATTAGGATTAGCTGGTGTCAGACAAACCTCTAACAGTGCAAGGTTCTCCCATACCACTTTCTTAAGTAACTACTCAGGGTTAACCCCTCGCCACACCAATAGGAGATTATCTGTGGAAGGTACCAAATTCCTTGTGCCACAATCTATTTTGTATGCAGGCTCAGGCGCCATTTTAAAAGCCAATTCTAGTGGGTTTTAGCCACTATACAGTGTTGCCACGACTTTGCCAAATAATAGAAAATCCTCTAGATTAGGGGAGATAAAAATATAATCAATTGTTGTGGTGCAGCCCCTTCCTCTAAACATCGGGAGAGATACATCATTACTTACATTGGCAGTGATATTCATGACAATACTCAAATTTTGGATCAACAGCTGTTCCATTAACTCTGCACCCCTGTTACTAGTTGGGGCTCTGGTCGATTTGCTAAAGACAGAATCCTTTCCTGTTATTTAGCATCAAAATCACTGCCCAGGCAAATGCCTACTGTATAATCAAAGTTTTTTGAGTTTCTTAGGGCAGTAATATAATCAAAAAGATTGATAAAAATAGTATTAGGGTTATTATGGAAGTCATTAATGTAGAAATATAACAGATAAAGTGTCATGCCTCTTTAATATCTTGAAAGTTATCATTATGGGTGGGAATAATTTTGGTACAACCCCCTGCAGTAATGTTCACCCGTATTGCTAAACCACCAGTAGGTCGGCCTGTTTTCGGTAGTGAGGAAAGGATATTATAACAATCAAACCCTTCAAGATGAATATTTTTAGTGGTCCAAGTTTCCTGAAATATTAAGATGTCACATTGTCTAATTAACTGAAGCCAATCATCTGAGAATATCTTTGATTGTAGGCCAGCCATGTTCCAGCTTAATATTTTCATAACCTGGCTGTCATGTACCCGAGCCCCTGCTATGACCTACTTTAAGAAGTGCACCAAGGTCGAATGTGATAAACATGCAGATGGCAAATCCCCCCCCCCCCCTATCAACAATTGGACACAAGTCAGTCCTGGGCTTCAAGTTCATTCAATGCTGCAAACCTGTTCTGGTTGGATAGGGAAGGTGTTCCAAACGAAATACGGCTAGCAGATGGTTTGTAGAAATATCCCGGTGGGAGCTACCAAATTTGGATATACCTTCCACCAGGTTATTCCTGGCTGTTCACTAGCACCCTAACCATAGGAGGTCTATGAAGATTGATTACAACACAATCACCTTCGATATTTGTAGGTGTCGCCCACCCATCCAACTCGCTACATCATAATTATTTCATTCATATTTAGAGTGTTAAACTGTATATACCTAGATAACCAATCAGCACATTTATTGCGTAATTCGGCCCAAGATTCCTTACTGCTGTGACTTAAGTGGCCACTCCTGCAACACCAGTACATAAGGGCAGGCTGCTGGGGGAAGACCCAACATATCCAGTTATGTGTAAGGACTAGACCCACTTGAGATATTGTTAGGTTGTTGTTGACTAGGAATGGTGCTATTATTTTTACTTAATATTTCTAGGTGGTAGGTGGGTTTAGATACAGGATTGAAACCAATTGTAGACCTAAGATGACCTAGGTAACTCAGCTCAGGTGGACCATCTCCACCTCCATCTAAGGTATGCAAATGTACCCACTGGAAGGCAAAGTGGGTACCTTCTGACATTCAATACCTAGGAGTTCGCCTAACCTCCTCTATAGCTAAAACAGCCTCTCCTAACTACAAACTGCTGGTGGATCAGACGGCCAAATCGCTTTCGGATGGGCCAGTCTCAACTTGGCTTGGCTTGGTATGGGAGGTTGGCGGCAGTCAAAATGATGGTGCTTCTGCGTATCCAGTACCTTTTTCAGATGCTACCTCTGACTCTCCGCCGGGTACTCTCCAGAAACTACAGGGACTCCATAATAAATTCTTGTGGGTTAATAAACGGCCAAGACTTGCTTTATCTCTTATTACCTCTCCTAAGGGGATGGGTTTCCCCTTGCTGAAGGCCTACTTTCAGGCAGCGTGTCTGCGTTATACCATTGAGTGGAATAATCCCTGGTCCAGCAAGCATTGGAACTTTATGGACCAGACGGTAGCTGGGTGTAATTTTTGGCACAAGCTGTGGCTGTCTCGCAAGCATAGAGCGTGGGGCCTCTACTCTTCCCCGGTGACATTGCCGACTATGAAAGCTTGGGATAATTGGCACAGCGCAGGGATTGGACTATTTTCCCTTCCCCTATGACTCCCATTGTTGATAATCTGGACTTCCCTCTGGGTTGTGCGTCCCCGGTCTTCCACCGCTGGCGGGAGGAGGGCTGTAAAAGGGTGGGCTCTCTCTTTGACCTTGACAGCCTGATTCCGTTTCCCAGCTCTGTAAAGCATATCTTTCTCTACCAGAGTCCGATACATTTCCTTACTCACAAGTGGCACATTTGGTGACCCCGCCGTCTAACTTCACTTTTATGTCTCGCCCTTTGACGGCCTTCAAAAAATGAGTAATTAGCAAGAAAGATGACCGTAAGCTTATATCAGACCTCCATGCTATGATTATGACACGCCCCAAATCGCAGCGTACGAAGGCGCAGGTTCGCTGGGAGACAGAGCTGGGGCGCCCTCTGACACATAAGGAGTGAGACAACGTTTTCTATCGTGTTCATCATACCACCTCTAACGTAGCTTATACTGAGCCTGCCTATAAGGAAGCCGCTTATTGGTATTATACACCAGCCCGCATCAAAGCTTGGGATGCGGTGAACTCAGGCCTTTGTTGGAGGAGGTGTGGTTCCTCAGGCACTTTGGCACACCTGCTGTGGCATTGTCCAAAATTAGAGCAGTATTGGAAATCGATCCTTAATGACTTGGACGATGCATTCCAGATTACATTCCCTGAGCACCTGAACATACGCTATTGGGGCTTCCTCACACCAAATCGTTCCCTTTGCGCTTGCTGAGGGGTAGACAGATTGCATTAGCTTTACTGGCAGCGTGGCTAGTCATATTGGCACAATGGGGTTCCCCGGCCTCTCCTGACCCGCGGGATTGAATTAGAAGAATATGGCACCTTTTGGCTATGGAAAGCCTTGCGATGAGCATGGATGGGATGGGTGCCGAATACGCGGAACTGTGGGGCCCATTCCTACGTCTCCTGTCTAAGGACCGGAGAGAGGTCACATGCCCGAAATACCTACAGATCCTTCAACTTATCCCTTTAGAGCCTTGGGGAACTACTAAGGCTGTCTGAGCAGTGGTGAGTGAACCTAGAGACAGTAGGGAGTAGGAGGAGGAATTCGAGGCTGATGCGGATGTGGGTGGGGGGTGGCGGTTTGGAGGTTTGGGGTTGGGAGGATTGGGTGTTTCTCTTTTTTATGTCTGTTTTCTCTGTTTGAAAAGTGGTAGCTAAGCATCTGCACAGGCTGCTTGTTACGGCATGATGCTTCCATCGCGGGGACGACCTCCGGGGTGTAGGCCCAAATGCCATGTTTGCTGTTCATAGTCAATGCTCTGCCGGCTAGTGGATGTAGGCAGAGCTGTGTTCCGAGATATTTTACCACTCAAAAACATTATTTATTCTAAGGTGTGCAAATGGGTTCTGCTAAAGTAGTTGTGCAAAGCCGTAGTATTTAAGGGCGGTTGGACATCTCGTTGTATACATTTCTTCGAATGAGGTGCAGTAAGCAGACCTCCTAGGGGACAGTGATTTAAAGTAGCAACCCAATCTTTGGGTGCAACGCTAGTCGAATGCCCCTCCCCCACCTTGGCATCAGAAGTGGGCATGTTAAAATGAGATACATGTTCATAGAATCTATTCATGATAGTTTCCAAGTTAATTAGGCGGTCCAAAAGGGGATTACGTTTTTTTTATTTAGTAAGTCACTAACATAGGAACATAGTGTGCTGTTATGAGATTGCTCTATGTCAGATAGCATGGAAATTGCTTCAGTTTGGGTACCACAGGATTAAGTAATAATGTTGCTCGAAAATTAGGGTGGTGGGTCAGAGTTCCATCCTGGATATCCAGGAACATTAGTCGCTTCGTGATGTACTGGTGCATAGAGGTTTCTTCCTCTTGGTGCAGGTGTACTTTCCTAGTGACCTTTTGTGTTCAGCCACACCAGCCACAGATGCAGAGGCGGCTACTGTAACATGTTGGGTTGAAGGTGAGCCACATTCAGGGACAGACCCATCAATTTGTGAAACAACACAAGAAGCGATGGGCCGGTGCAAGGGGGCTTTCCCTTCATGTTAAGAGGTTGGTGTTGTGCCACAACCCGGCTCAATAGGTAATGCATCACACCCCAGAGACAATCTATGATCTGTAAGTTCAATTTCACCAGATACTATATTAACCACCCTCGCCAGCATACTGTTAATGGTAACAGAGGGCCATGCAGTACTATAAGAGGCTGGGGTAGAAGCTAACAGGCCAGTTCTTTCCCCATAATTACTTCATGCAGCAATCAAAACTTTCACCTTGTCTTGCTGCTGTGGACATGACTTGAATCAAAGAGGGAGGGCCCAACCTAGCCTCTGCCGGCCGTGGGTGCAGAGGGTGCTGCTGGAGCCCAGCCACCAACTTGTAAAGCGCCTCCAGGTGCAGGCGTGGCGGCATCAGTGCGTGGCTGCTGCCGCAATTTCTTCTGGGGTGTGTGGTCTGCCCCCAACAGTCTCCACGAGCAGCAGATTGTCCCACGCTGCGGGAGCCCAGCTGCAAATTTGTAAAGTGCCTCGGGCGTGTTGTGGCAGCGTCAGTGAGAAGCTGCTGCTGCAATTCCTTCTGGAGTGTGTGGTCTGCCCTCAACAGTCTCCACAAGCAGTGAAGCGCCCCGTGCTGCGGGAGCCCAGACACCAATTTGTAAAGCACCTCCGGGCGCTGGTGTGGACTACCTTCTCTCTCTCACTCATCGCAAACCCCATTCTAGTACTACGATCCCCAAAATAACCCTTTCTAGACTTTCCCCTCCTTTACCCCTCCATGCATCATCACATACCGCTTTTGTTTTCAAACCTCAATCTACTAATCTCTCCAACGCACTACCCTATTTGTTACCTTAGACTTCTCATAATATATCCTCTACCCCAACTCTCTCACTCATCCCAAACCCTATTCTACTACTATGATCCAAATGATAACTCTTTCTAGAATCTTCCCTCCTCTACCCCTCCTTGCATCATCTCATACCTTTTTATTATTCAGATCTCCAAAACAAACATTTCTAAATCCTAGCATCTAAAGTTTCCTCCTCCACCTCCTCTTTACTCATCCCAAACCTCCTCATACTGCTATGAGCTAAAAAAAATAAACATTTTAAATGATTTCCTCTTCTATCCCGCCACTATCCTTTTCAATCTATATAACAGACTAACATGTCCATCACTCAAATTAATTTCCAAATTCCCTATACTAATTTCCCCACTAATTGTACTTGGGTTCCGGAGTAGAGTGCTACTCGCCAAAAAGTACTTCAACAGCCCATCAGGGGTAGCAAGTGCTATGTAAATGCAAACACTTCCGTCTTCTATCCCTCCACTATCCTTTTCAATCCCAATAACAGACCAACATGTCCACTGCTCTAATAATTTTCATATTTCCTTGTACTAATTCACCACTAATCCTTTTTGGGTTCCAAAGTACCGTGCTACTCACTGAAAAAAGCACTTTGACACCTCGTCAGGGGTAGTAAGCGCTATATAAATGCAATTACAATAAACATTTCACTGCTGCATAATTTCCTGAAGATATTATAATCAAGTTGTACCACTCTGATTATTTAAATGAAGAAATGCTGCTGTTTTTATATATTAATACAACTAACAATTGGTTCAAGAGAAGAAGCAATATAAAATTATACTCAGCAAACAGAAACTTGCTGAGTTTACTAAATAGAAAGAAAATGTAATTGAAGAACAGGGATGGAAAAGAAAAAAGAGAAGAGGGAGAAAAAATAGAAAAAGTTACACAAGAAACCTTAAGAACATATATATTTGTCAAAAATTGATGTAAATTTATTATTTTCGATATAAATGGATGAATACAGAGATGCTCAAGACAAGGTGCTGGTATACAAAACAACAAATTCCAAAACCAGACAAGTGGCTACAAACAACAGTACATGTTACACAAAAAGGAACAGCATAAACAAAAATGAATGTGTCCTTATATATTTTTTAGGTCACACAGGCGTCGACGGCGTTTCGACCGCTGTTTACTGCGCGGTCATCCTCAGGACTGAAAGATTCCTTGAGCAATAGCATTCTGAATAAAAACAAGAGGACCAATCTTTGATTGAAGGTCGTCCGCAATAATTCATAAGGGAAAATATCCATAAAGGATTTTTTGACTTTCTTAATTCACAAACTTATATAGGCAGTCCTTTATAGACTCCAAATGGTCAAAAATCCTCTTTCTCAATTGCCCATTTAATCGGCGAAACAGAAGAAGTTCTACTGCCAACACTTCGCAGCGAGTTCGAAATCCGTGTTTGGCTTCCCGAGTTAAAACAGCTGAGTATAATTTTATATTGCTTCTTCTCTTGAACCAATTGTTAGTTGTATTGACAGATTGCCCATGATTCAGGTTTGCTGGACTGCCCTTTTAGTGTTTAACATGTTTATATATTAAGTAACAAACTTCAGGCTGACAAAACCAGGGTTTACTATGTCTTTTTATTAATCTGCAGTTCTTTATCGCAGTATACTTTCCTTTATCTTGTGCCCTTCAGGTAGTCCTACTGAAACTGAAATGTACTAACTACATTGTAGGTGTAACTGGCTTATATACGAAATGTGCGCGTGGTTCTTAACACTTTTTCCTTCCAAACCTTACAACACAAGGTGTCAAGGACTTATACAAAGAGAAAGAGAGGTTCCGAGAAACCACAGACAGGGAAAGCTGCAAAGGTTATCTTCACCTGCCGTTTTCAATTGCCCGTGATTTATGCTGGAAGATACGTTCAGAATGCTGCTGAATCAAGAGACAGATATGACCCCACAGTTCCTCTATTGATTACTGTCCTCCTCGTCCCAGGAGAAGCACTTGTCTTCTTGCACTGAAGAGGATGCTTCTCGATGCAGGGACAAGGAAACCTTCGCTGAGGCGACTATTTCTTGTGATATATGGGCATACCATTTCACCAGTTCACTCTCACAAGAATCCTGTGGGTGTTTTTATTTCGCGTGTCTCTTTCAGGATGTGCCTCTGAATAATTTATATATGGGAGACACCTGCTTGGATGCTCTTCCCATTTCTTTGTGCACACTCCATCTTGTCTGCCAGGTTGCAGGCGATGATGGCATTTGCTTCCCCCATATGGCCTATTATAGCTGTGCTGATTGCACGTAGCAGAGGCCTGGGTCATTAATTCTTATCAACCCAGATGGACCACGGGGTGTCATCACATAAATAGACTACTGTAGGGCAGCTGATAGTTCAAAAAGCACCTGTCTTCAGTGACAGATGACACTTGAACCACCGGCTATGGTGGATAGTAACAAAGTAATGTTTTATTTAAGATGATGCATCTCAGCTGTACAAAATAGAAAATACTTTCAGTGTCACTATTAAACACTGTTAAACATAACACGTGAATTCGTAACATGTGCATTGGTAAAGCGCATGATCACGCAGAAGGGGATCTTGGCGCTAAATAATAGATGTTTATTGTTACCCAACTCAATAGTACTTATTTACAATAGAATCATTAAGTAACTAGCAGTTTATAAGAAAAGGAATGGGAAAATAGCTAAATCCAAAAGCTGAAGAAAATATGGGTATGCAATATACATTGCACGTAGGAGACCTTTCCTTCATTTTATGGTACTGTTCACCAACTTTGATAAAAAATATGCATATACTTCAGTTTTCCATTGAAAGGTGCTTTATTGGACTCTGCTTGTAGAATGGGTTTGCTTGATATATTTTGCAAATAATAATTGAAGGTTAGGCTTTATTCTAGTGTAAGTCATTTTAATAGCACTATTTCTGGCCGTCTGGCAGTGGTGGAACATATGGTCTGATTATGATGGGCCAGGTAAGCCCGTGTTGGTTGCACACTCTTTTAGTGCCCAAAACATGTTTACTATCCATCTGCAGTTTTTGGGCGTTTACAGCAATAATTTGCAACCGGAAAACATTAAACAAATTGCTGGTGCAAACAGAGCAAAAAGTTAATTTATGCTCTTAGTGTCAGTTTCCATATAGGGGCAGATTTATTAACAATTACGCCACTGTAAAGTCATACAACGTGATGCACAGTCTTGAGAAAGTATTTACTTTTGAGTGCAAAACGTTTTTGTGCTGAAAATATGTATTTACAGTAGTGTGAATAGAGGTTTGCACTACTGTGAGTCAAGGGAACGGTCCAAGGGAGGTACTTGGGCATTTAAAAGCTACCACTCATGGATTTTGACACGAAGAAAGATATACAAAGATTGTCAGACCTGGCTTTGCAAAAGAAAATAACACTTTATTGAGACAGTGTTAAACATAAAACACAACAAACTGGGAAGTCTAAAATTCAACTGGCATTTAACAAAAAAAAGAAAATAAAATAGCGGGCAGCAAAGCAATAGATCAGAAGATAATTTTCATCTCAACTGACTAGGGTTTTCACTGGAAAATGGTCAGTTGGAGCTGAGAGCTTAAACACATGCAATATCGACTTAGCATATATAGTTTCTCTCAATACCGGTCAATGTAACATGACCATGGGGCAAAAACGTGTTATTCTCAGAAAAAACGTATCCAATGTGCAGATGTCAGGATATTCCCCTCATGGAAGTGCAGGACACCCCAAATGTTTGCTTTCCTCTGCCTTCCTGTGGTGAACCCGTTTTTGTTGGCTTTTAGGACACTATGCACTTTTTCCCTGCTAACCAGTGCTAAAGTGTTTGTGCTCTCTTGTTGTGTAGTTCCAACTAATCCGTAGGACCTGCGCGTTTGTTGGACAGTACAAACTTTGGGTGAGGTGCCTAAATTGATTCCGAGCACCCCTGCAGGATATGTTGCACTAGAGACCAGCTAACTCACTGTGCCACCATAAGCCCCCCTAGCCTTGACAGCGAGTAAATAGTTTCAGGCTTCCACTGAACATGACAACTCTGACCCCTCAGGGATCATGGAAACAAATTAGAACCTTTTGCTCATGTTAGAAAATAATCGACAAGCATGAACATCACCGGCGCCATCTTGCCTAACAAGAAGCCATCGCCCACACGTAAACGGCATCCATTTTGGGTGCCGTGGCCATCTTGCACTCTGCAAGTCACCTATGATTCACCCTGACCCTGCAACTATCCCCGGTGCCCTGATTCAGCATGACCAAATGCACTAACGTCATAAAACCTTGTCAGCCTGACAAAGCCCCAGAGCCACTTCCCACCCTAAAACACATTCGTCCTTTCATCCCCTGCACATGAGCCAGGCCTTCTGATAACCCCCAACTGCACCTGGCCACTTGATCCGGTCCCAGGCTGTAAACCAAGCCTTGTGGACCTACTTTATAGCCCCCACACAGCAGGACTTGTTACACTAACAGAAATGCTTGATCTTATCACTTACATAACCTTTATATATGACCGATCCCACACACTTTTATGTCCTGTTGAAATGTCCAGCTGCAAGATGACAATCATCTGTTAGATTTGGGAGGGGGAACGACAGCTCGTGGGTCTGTGTGGGAACCAGCTGGAGGCAGGAATTCTTAGGATGTTTGACCACTAATAAAGTTACTGAAAATGATATAAAAGGGAGGGCAGCAGAGAAATTGTTAGAGCATCTCCTGAAGACATTCTGTGTGTCTGAAGCAACGTGCTCTCCTCTGGAGTAAATAAATCTGTTCTTTACTTTTCATCTCCCAGCGCCTGCCTCTTTATTTTATTAACTAATAATCGAGTGGATTAGAGGCGATTAACACCAAGCAGTTCTTGAGGATATCAAGGGAAAATCTGCTTCTCTACACTCAGTCACTTGTGCTTACTTGAGCTCAGAGTGATATAGAGAGAATACACAGTGGAACGTTTTCAACATATTTTTTGAACCAACATTATTCTTGTATAAAATACACGTGCTACGACAATCAGTAGACAGAAGCAGATGAAGGTGATTACAAGTACTAAAAGATTGAATAGTAGATACAGTTCTACCATGGTGCTAAAACAGTGTATATATGCAGGCATATGATTCAATGGTATACACAATGATATCCCAACTGGTATTATTCGAAGACAATTAGAAATGATATGTATACCACATTATCAGAAGGAAGTGAGGAAACTCTTTCTTTGGTTCTTACATGTGCTCATGGCATCATTTTATAGGAATATAACAACAAACATAGGTGGGTGCTGACACGGACGCCCCCAAAACCTTTCTACAAAAAATCTGTTCTCTTCGATCTGTATGCTCGCACTATTGGTATACCCCTACACCTCTGCTCCATAGGTGGCTGTAGGTAGGCATTGGGTTCGGTAGATTTGTAATAGCGGGACTACTATCTCAGCACGTTTGGGTTGTCGAAGGCGTATTATGGAGTTTATTGCCTTGCCCAATTTGTTCCTCCCATGGGCCACATGGTGCTGCCAAGAACATGTATCAGAGAACATCAGGCCTAGGTAGGGAAAAGTGCTAGTGCTTTTTAATGCATCGCTCCCAGACGTAATATGCAGGATATTATATTTTTTGGGCCCACGCGACATTATGTACGATTTATTAAAATTAGTGCATAGGCCAAGATCTGCCATATAGGTAACAAAACCCCTTATTAAAGTGCGTAGTGCTTTAGGAGTGCGGCCCATAAGGACCGTGTCGTCCGCATATAAAAGGCAGGGGAGTAAAGTACCATTAATGGTAGGAACATCACTAGTTTGTTTGGACAGTGAATTACTTAATTCATTTATATACAAGATAAAAAGCAGGGGGGCCAAGACGCATCCTTGTCTGACCCCCCTGCCTATTAAAATGTCCTCTGAAACCTCCCCTTCATTGTTTATTCTAACGCAGGCTTTCAAATCACTGTGCAGATGGGCCAAGAAATATACAAGTGCTTTGTCTAACCCATAGTTTAAAAGAACCACCCATAATTGAGAGCGGTTAACAAAATCAAAAGCTGAACTTAAATCCATAAATCCTAAATACAAGGGGGCTTTTTTGGCTATGATGTATTTGCCCATTATTAGGTTTAAATTCAGGCATTGCTCCACGGTTCCCACATTGCTTCTAAAACCCAGTTGACACGGTTGTAAAATCTTAAAATCCTCTACCTATGTCCTGATCTTGTTAAAAATTACTCTGCCTAGAATCTTCAGGGTGTTATCGATTAAAGATATAGGGCGATAACAACTAGGATTGAGTCTGTCACCCTTCTTAAAGATGGGGACAATAATAGTATTGGACCAGGTCTCCGGGGCACGGGTGTGAGATAGATTATTAAAAATATTACACAATAGAGGTGACCAAAATTCAGGCTCTGATTTAATTTGATCGATTGATAATCCATCAGGGCCAGGTGCTTTGTTGCCCGCACTTTGGTTTATTGCGTCTTCCACCTCCGTTATTGTAAAGTTAAGTGCCATAACTGGGTAGATGGTATCAGCTGATGCGCAAGGTGCAGCGTAAATGGCTGTAAAATGATCTTCCTCACTTCTTTCTGATAATGTTGTATACATATAATTTCTAATTGTCTTCGAATACTACTAGTTGGGATATCATTGTGTATACCATATTACCTACCCCAATCCCAACAAGGTTGACGGGTATGTGCTCCTGTTGTACATACAAGGCATATGATACAAGGCAGCCTTGCGATGTGCATATAGATTAGTGATATTATGCACCGTGGATGAAGAAAGAAGGACATTTTTACATAGTGTGTGGTAGGGTCTTGTACATGATGTTCAAGGCAACATGGTAATCCAACATTGTGGTGCACGCAACTATGTGCCAAAGATGTCAGCAGAAATGTTGATGTGAAAAATAGGACAATGTAAGAAATTAGCTGTTTCATTACATGGGCATAACCCAGGCACATATACCCACTCCTCATACTAAAAGTTGATAAATAAAAGCTATCTAAAAGCCAGCAAGGAATAATGAAGCAAAGTTAAAAAATATTTTGAAAACTACTCTTAAAATCATCTAAAAGGAAGCTTCCATTTAAAATATTCATATAAAAGGCTTGAAGTCATGATAGTATTTGAAATCTCAAGTACTCAGAAAGCCATGGTGCCTAAAAAACATAAAGAAAAAGATGTTTCATTCATTTTGTTTTAAAACAGGCCAAATTGTTCCCCCACATGAAAAAATGCAACTATTTATGTGTTCTGAGTGATAGACGCAAATTTTCTTTTGCCCACAACAGCAGACAACGTTCCCAGAGGCGCACCTCGAAGCATATATATGGAGCAGAGGTGATTCCAACCAGTTCCCGTAGAGCGGGAGTCCATTTCACTGGGAGCCAAAGCATCCCAGGGTGGCTCAAAAAATGCATTCATCAGCAATGGAATATGCTGGGGGCAACAATACCCATGGGCCTATAAGGGGTCCATTAGTACCTCAATGTCAAGTGGTGCAACCGATTGTGATCCAAAGCACATTCATAGTTGCAAAGCAGGCAGCAGAATTTTGGTTGGACACAGTGAAGCCAAACAGGTCTGAAAGACAAGAATCAGTGCTCATTCTGTTCTAGAGGCCGAGGTGTGCTGAAGCTCAAGGCATCGCAGCACAAGCAGTGCTGTCTCTATTACAGGTTGAAGCGGGAAATCCAATGTAGAGCAGAAAAATCGAAATAAGTAGTAAGACAAGTGGGAGCCCTCCAAAAACATTTCCCAACACGGAGTGTGTGAAAGATGGTATAACTTAAAAAATTGTCTGAAAGGTGCTAACCAGTCCAGAGCCAATACATTTTAAAAAGTGCACTATTCCCTTCAGACCTGTTAAAGATACGGTGAACCAGCTCCCCTAGCTGCAGTGGGAAGTTAGTATGCTGTAGCGTCTGAATCTCGGAAGAGGACTTTGAACTTGGAGATCAAACGTCTCTGGTTGATGTTAAGGCGACACCTTTTTTTAAAAGTATGGCTTTCAATTTTCTCAGAGAATCAAAGAGTATAGTGGAAACATTTATCGAAGGTGATAGCTTTGCCTCCCTAATTGTGCAGGCAGGTGGAAACAGTACCTGTCTGCAAGAAGTGACTAAATTAACCGTTACCATCGAGCTATGCCCGGTTCTATTCCACAGCAACCTTAACCAGTCAGCATCAAATAGCTCCCATTTGAGAGCAGCCTGAACACCGGATGTATCGCAGCAGACGGTGAACACTTCATATAACAGGACAAGTTTGCAACTGAAGCGTTGCATGCCTCATGAAGAGGAATATCTTTGCAGACTAAGGATTCGCATAAAGCATCCTCACAGTCAGAACCACTAAGGAAAACTTCAGTGTCCTCATTCTTGCGTCTAAACCTGAATGGTAATTCCCAATACTCATGCACATAACCTTCCCCTAGCACTTCATATTTGTCTATTTGGTGGTATTGCAGACAATATTGGAATTGGAAAGTCATGACCAGTAGGGTGATGTAACCATGGATTATCCAGTCTGTGGATGGTATCTCAGCCAAAGTAAAAGGTAATTGGTCAACTTTTTCAATGTACAACATGGTATATTTTGCATCTCTGCGTGCTATTACTATCTGCCTTTCAATTAGACCATATGCAGAAAACAGACTCCTACTATTGATGTAACACCATAACACATGGCTAGAATGTAACATTTGCAACGCCCAGCTTAGTATTACAATGAACCAGAGTTGTGGTTGTCCATGTTGTAAAATAGACATATCTTGCTATATTATGTCAATCGCAGACGATACTATGCTGCCCAGTGAATACATTCTGGATGATAATGTGGTCATACCATTGTCAACCACAGGCCAAGCCTTTTCTAAGTTAACCCTGTTAATCTTGTGCAGTCCCTCAGCAGCTTCCTGTTGAGGAATTTTCCACAGCTTGTTGTATGTTTCAAACAAGAAGCACTTTTGATGTGGGTTATGGGGACCCAACAAGAAATCCTAGAGATCCATGTCATCTGAAAGAAGGGAAAAGTGTTGCTTCACCAGAGCGAGTGTAGAGAATTTTTGCCAATCAAGTCATAACTTCCCAACACTACATGATGTCACCACCCCAGAATATTTTGATTGTACACATTGCTGATCAGGCCTATTGATCCTAAATCCTTTGGTGTCACCCGACATCTAGATTTATTTGACACCCATTTGAGTCAACAGGCCAAACCAACCATCCCTTACAATAGGGGTCTGATTAATTAAAAGAACCTTTTTGAATCATGGTATCTAGTGTAAGCTCACTGTAGTGTGTGAAGTGCTCCCAGTTCTCAAAGCGTGAGAATGTGAGAATACAAGGAGTGTTCAAATCCTTCATCTTAGCCATTTCAAGACGGGAAGCCTGTCGCACAGTTTTATTCAGGAAAATTATTTGATGAGGTATGAGGCATGCTGTGAATAAGGTCTCATTTCCCTGCACATTTTGTGTCTTTGTTGTCTTTCCAAAAGTCAAAACCCTGTACAGACAGTTGGTAAATAATGGAAGCAGAGTATGTCAGCTTGGTGTTTGTTAGCATATTTTTCTTTGCAGGTGTAGGTGCAAGCCCATAATAATAAAAGGCCGGATCTGATGTGTCAAACCTGGAAAAATAAGCAAACTTTTGCGCAAATGTTTTTGAACTACCTTTTTTGGGGCATTGGTTACCTTTGGGTATAATCATAAACAGCACATGTAATAAATGGTGACTGTCATGTTGATAGCAAAACATGTCGAAATTAGATGTTCCATCATACAAATAATCATAAGAACATGCAGCCGATTGCTCTAGTTCTGCAAGCAAATTGGGCACAGTTTCAATGTCCAAATCATCAAAGAATGTACTAAAGGTGATGATATAATTTAAGGAAATTTTAAACAAATATGGTATTTGTTAAAGTTCAGTAGGACCAAACACATCATACGGTACCCTGTCCCACACTATTCCTTCCGGAACTGGAACTGCAGTAATATTCACCAGGGACAGGTCCCTGAGTTCACAGTGCGATGATGCATGTGGTTTCAGTACCAAGTTCACAAGTTGTTCCACCGAGCATTCTGGGAGATAGTGTTCATTCAGAAGCAGGAAAAAGACCAAACTGATCCAGAGGACCAGGAAAAGTAATTCATTTGTAAAAAAGAGATGTTACCAAGGAGCAACAAAGTATGTATTTTTCAGCCAAAGATAGAAAGTTTACACTCGTAGAGAAGTCGCCATAATGCATGAAGTAGCCAGGTGCCATCCGGTCTACTTTAGGCAGCTCAGCAGGTTTTGTAGAGCTGGGAGATGACTCGATCTGTGTCATATTCATGTAGACGTCGTCAATTTTACAAAGCGAAATTTGAGTTTCAGTACTTGCTGCCTATACAGTTGTAGTTGTTTCAACAGGAAGAAGTAGAAGCTTCATTGTTATTTACAGCTTCTCTTTGGAAAGGGGAATCTTCCATAGGTATTAAATCTTCCATATGAACTGTCTAAATGGTAGTGAGAGGATTGCGGCAGCTACCTATGAACCCACGAGCCCTACTGTTGAGAATTGGCCACATAGTGTAGTTTTATCAGATCAATGGAGACAAACCTTTTGCCTCTGCGACTGGCAAGGGGTGGAAGAAATAAAGTTCTGGTACCTTTGATAGCTAGGACAGGTACAGGTGCTCTATAAAATGGCCCAAATTCTTTCTTGTCCATAATTGTTTCTCGTACTAGGTCTCCAATCTTCGGGTCACAGTCAGTTCTTGCCGGTATGACCTTCACTTCTCCAGTGGCGGTGCGTTTGACTTGGACACTGCTTTGAGCGCCCCAGAAGTCATTGAGTTCTTGTAAAACAGTAAAATGTTCACTGATGCAAATTGTGTTTCCGCTGCCACTATGCTTATATGATTGAGGTCTGGTACCCAAATCCTCACACCAAAAAGTACTTCGTATTGAGTACTTCACCCTAGGATTTTCTTGCCATGTTGTTGAGTGCCAAGTGTTTTAAGTTAGGAGGGACCTCAATAGAAAAGGTATCTAGTTTAAATTACCTAGGTCTCCTTATTGATAACAATGGGTACTGGGAAAGTCTAATTAGTCAGAGACAGCAAAAGATGGAGGTAGCTGTTGATGTAATTTTGAGGTTTACTAAAAGACTGGGTTATAAACCGATTAGGGAGATGCTTCAACAATTCAAAAGTAAGTGCCTATCTCTTGGTTCGTACGGGGCAGGTGTGTGGGGTTATACAGTCCCAAGAAAGTCACACATAGCAGAAAATAAGTTTTTATGTAGACTTTTGGCATTGCCAAAATCCACCCCAAGTTTTATCACACATGCTGAGGTAGGGATGGGATTTCTGGAAGACCATGCTGGTATAGCTCCTTTATTATTATGGGTAAGACTATGGAGCACTGCCTCGCCCAGTTTTCCTAGGGAAGATCTAAGGGACTGTTTAAACCTAGATAACATGAATGCCATTCCATGGATGGCATACGTAGAAAAGGTTTTCTACACTTTGGATCTGAGAGCCCTTTTGACTCCCCAGAAGGCATAGGCCCTCAGACAAAAGGAAGAGTTAAAGAGGCTTTTGCCTCTTTTAGAGATGAAAGTAGAATTGAAAAGTCTCTCACTTCAAGTGCTACCACAGATTTTATGGAAATTGTTAATGGTCCGTGAATTTATTGCTATTTAACTCAGACAGGAGATAAGCAGCACAGATTTTATCTAACAAGGTAAAGACTAAATTTGATTCAAAATGTATTGCCTTTCCTTTGACCGGCTCTAGGGTCACCTTGGGCATGAAGTGTCCATGTCATGCTGTCTCCACTGCATACTTTATGAGGTTTTACACATAGTATGGCCCAACAAAATCTTAATTTTAAATCCAGCACTTTTGCGTGGTCACTTTCCTTCATAAAAAGAGGGTTTAAGTTTTCTACAATTCCTTGCCTCCCCAGGAATTTGCAATGCAACACTTGGCTTTATAATTGCTGTTATAACAATCAGGAAATCTTATCCAATGTAAACTAGTCTGTTTTAATTGTGATATCTGTGTTGTTGTGATTTTAGGTTTTTAACAATTGTATTTGTTACAATTTGAATATGAACTTTGTATTTATTCTGTGGCTTTTATGACCAGTTGATGGTCGAATAAAGATCTTTTGACTTGACTTAAGTGCCCTCTGGACCCCATATAGGTGATTAACCTAACTTCCACCCGAGCCTAACACCCTTGGACTGCTTTAAGTCATGGGTTTTCCTCTCAACCACTGAATTTCCCTTGGGATGGCAGGGGGGAGTACCTCAAGGATATACCCAAACTTTCCATGGCTTCTTTGTAAGCCAGAGGGCTCGCAAATCCTTTATAACAGTTTGAGCACAGGCAGACTGGTGCAACCAAACCCACTGGCATCTGGAGCATAAATCCACTGCCACCAAGATATACTTATAAGCCCCATCTAAGTGTAAGGAGCCACAATGATCCAAATAAACAACAGCTAGAGGCTTGTCTGAAATGAATAGGGGTGTCAGTGGAGGATGTGCTACGGTGGAACGCTGACAGGTGTCACATTTGAGGCCAAAGTCTGTTAGGTAAAACCAGGTCACCAATAGTGCTGCTTCAGTAATAAAACTGTAGCCATAACCCCTATGTGTGCTGACCCCAGACCCTCATGTGCAGCTAGTATTAATCCCAAGCTGTGATCAGTGTTTGGTATTACTCTATCCGCCAATAATAGAATCTGAGCATGCGGAAAGGTTTGTTTATCAATCTTGTAGGAAAAGCCTTTCGGCAGGTGGGTGTCGTGGGCCGCATTGACCAGCGAACATGATGTCTCAATCTATTCACGTAATTGAACGAGTGATTGAGTAATGGCAGCAGTGCGAACTGTTGCCTTAGCAGCTTCATCAGCCATGGAATTCCCTTCAACGTGAATGCCAACACATTGATGACTCAATGTGTGGATAACATGAGCCCGAGTCAAGCATTCTTTCAGTATGTTCTGCCAAAATTCTGGAATCTTAAAATAAATTGTAGTCTTTTCAGAGTCGTTAAAAGTTGGAGCAGTGCGCATTTTTCTAAAATATGTGCTGCCAGGTTTTTGCCTTCACTTGACAACTCGTATCCCAGAAAAAGGACATTGAGGTGGGCAATTTCAGATTTTTTTAAATTTAAATTTGTAGCCCAGGGGAGCAAATCCAAGAATTATTTGGTTCACTCTAGCCAAGTATTCCATTAAATCATCATCCGCCAGATAAAGATCATCTACGTAGGAAAATGCCTCCTCATCAAAACTTTTAAGTAACTTTGTTACCCTGGCTAAAAACAGCCCAGTGCTTCTCTTATACCCCTGAGGTAAATGGCAACATTTATGTTGTGAATCAACTGCTAAAAATACTGTCAAATACCTGCTTTCAGGTGCTACATTCTGGCAGAAAAACCTATTTGAGATGTCTAATGTTGTTTTGTATTTTTTCCGCACATTGACATTCATTTGTGTGGCAGTATCTGCATTTTGTATTGCAAATGTGCATGTAAAAGTGTTCAAATGTCTTTAGTCTAAAACCACACAATATGAATTGGCCAGTTTCATAACGGTAAACAAGGAATTATTCATGGACAAGATGCAATGTTCTATTACACCCTGGTAATTAAGCTGTTCTAGGATTTCCCTAACTTGTTTTTTAGCTTCATGTTTTATTTGGTACTGTCTCTGGGTTTGAGGGTCTGATTTTAATGGGATTTTGTGATGAGGTGACTCCTCATCCCATCCAACATGGTTACGGTATAGTGTAGGAGCTAGCACTAATGCCCACTACTGCACATATAAATGTTTAACTGATTGTGGATCGAGGTCAGAGAAAGCAGGCAAAATTACTGTTTCCCACATTGAGCACTTCATTACGAACTCAGGTGGCCAGTCCTTTTCAGCCAAAAGATTGTTCCATCCTCAACAGCTCTCTGAGTTCAGGCAGACTCCCTCTTGAATGGAAAAACACCCAAGTAGTACCCATACGCAAAAACCTTAAGATTCAGACCACTGAGCTGACTAACTACCGCCCCATATTGTTGCTCCCTCGGCAGAGCAAGCTCATTGAAAGACGCATAAACAAGCATTTGTCTGATTTCATCGAATCCTCTCACCACTTAGATGTCTCCCAGTCAGGCTTTCGGGCCAAACACAGTACCGAATCGGCTCTTATGAGGACTGATAACATCAGAATGGCCTTAGGCAATGGTCAGGCAGCACTTCTGTGCTGCTAAACCTGTCAGCAGCATTTGATACCATCTCACATCAGATCCTACTGGCGAGACTTCAAGACATTGGAGTTCAGGGGCTTGCACTGAAGTGGATGACTGACTTCTTAACGGATAGAACCCAGACGTCACTCTGGGGACTTACAGATCCACACCCACCAACGTGATCAAGGGGGTCCCGCAGGGCTCGTGTCTAAGTCCCACCCTTTTTAACATTTATGTCACCCCCTGGTTAAACTTATGAGAAACTTAGGGTTTAATCCCATATCATACGCGGACGATACCCAGCTCCTTCTCACATTTGACAAAAACAGACCAGATATACAGCTCACCTTCTCCGAAGGCATGAAGGATATTGTTGCCTGGATGCGGACCAACTTACTCCAATTAAATGCAGAGAAATCTGAAATCATCCTGTTTGGAGGAGCAGCTATAAGCTGGTCGCCCAGCTCGTGGCCCGAAGAGCTGGGAAATGCCCTGTCCCCCAAGGAAGTGATCAAGAACCAAGGCATCAGGATCGATCAGAAACTTACTCTTGATGCTCATGCTAATGCCACTGCGAGCACCTGCTTTTACATTCTTAGTCTACTTAGAAGGATCTTCCCCCTGCTACCCTCTTCTACTGAAAAAACATTGATGCAAGCCCTGGTACTAAGCAGACTAGATTATTGTAACACTCTGTTATTATCAGCCAACGAAGCCTCCCTCAATAAGCTACAAGTGGTGCAGAATACGGCCACCAGTCTAGTAGCAGACGCCCCAGCTAGAACATCTATTCCCCTCCTCAAAAAACTCCACTGGCTTCCTGTGAGAAAGCGGGTAAAGTTCAGGAAGCTTCAAAAAAACACCTTTTCTGAGCCCCTTCCTCTGGCTGAAGCCCACCGTCTTAAGAGCAGAGATACCCCTTGGGGTGATTCAGCGCTATACAAATTAAGAAACTTCAAACTTCGAACCATATGTCAGGTTCTTCCAGAAGAGAGTCCTGACGTTCCTGGGTATGCCCCCCTCTATTTGGAGTGTTATTTTGTGTAAACGATGTGGGACACTTACCCTTGTATCTGGCGTTTCCAATGTGATATGCTCATTCAGTGCTCCTACCACCAGATAATCCATCAGGTTCCGGCAAGCTATTGTGGCTTCTGCTGCACTGGACAGCATCGTCACTGCCCACTCCCCATTCAGAAGGAGAGTCCTCAATAGCCAGGCCATGTCTTATATTAATTCCAGGTACCTTCTTCTTTTTGAATTTTAAAGATGTAGTCTGAAGTGCAATGTGTTTCCCTTTTTGTCTTCACACACTCTCCTGATCTTTGCAATCTCCAATTCTGTGTCGGATGAATCCTGAAAGGATTGATAGGAACATGAATCAGTCTCCTGAAACTTGTCAGGATTTTTAAAGTTATCACAGTTTCTTAAATTATATTTCTTGTCAGTGGTGTCCTGTTGTGGAGACCCACCCCATGAGTTTGTCTTGTTTTGTTTATTTTTTTGTTTATTGTCCCATTTCTTATTGGAAGAATCAGGTGTATGCTTGGTGTTATACTTTTCAAAATTATTCTTAACCTGTGGTTACCTAGGTCTGACACCCAGATAATCACATGTCTAGCATAGCATAGGTTTCTTCAAAATTTTAAGGCAATCCCCGCTCCTAGTGGGCAGGAAGGAACTCCCTCAGGCATTGATGTATAGCCAATGCTGCAGCTACCCCCTTTATGTTACTTAACATAATGGCTGATGCTGTCGCAAAATTGCCCATCAAATTCATCCCCAAGACCAGGGCAGGGGCTGTCCTGTACTCATTCTGTACTTGTTTCAGTATCACAGGTAAAACTGCAATTGAAGGGGTGAGTTCTGGTGTAAACTGCAGCGAAGACCCCAAGTGGCACAATCTGCCCCGGGAGAGCCATCCCCATTGACAAGCAAATTGTTAATAAACTGTGATTGTCCTGCAGGCCCATATGGGGAAAATCTAGAATGGAATTTGCTCCTGACTGGTTCCCATTACAGCATTCTTTACTGAGCGGACCGAGTCTCACATTTTCTACAGTATGGAAGAGGGTGCCTTTAGACCAATAAATGTGTTCTTGGAAAGTTAACAGCATTTTGTGTGAGCATCCACAGCCGGGGATGTCAGCCAAGTATAGAATACTCTGTTAGGAATGGTTTGTGTGCCTCGAACATAAAGGTAATGTCTCCACCCATTGCCGGGAGGCCGTATTGTAGTAATTATGTAGTAACTGTATGTCTGCAATTTTCGGTAATATTTAGTGTAACTATTTCTTTTCCACCGGCTTTTCAATTTACGGACATTGTAGGTAGAGATAAGGGAATGATTAAATACAATTATGGAGATAGGGTTTACATAACGTCTTGGTCACAAACTGGACACCCCCTCATGGAGATGTCAGACTGCTGTGTGGTGAAATATTAGCATGCAGGGACCCTCAGTGTTAGCTGACGTGCCTCCTCACCTAATCTTTTGGGATGCTCTTTATTTATAATAGAAGGCAGGCTTGTGATGTGCGTATATATTAGCTTTGTTATGAATATGTAGATAGCCCTTTGGCCCAGTGGCTGAAGATAGAGCAACATTTGCACATGGTGCATAGTAGGCCTTTGTACATGATGTTCGAGGCATCGTGATAATGTTGTGCGAAGCTAGATGTGTAAACAAAGTAGTTTCAGCGAAACAAATCCAACATTGTTGTGCATGCAAATATGTACAAAAGGTCACAGCAGAAATGTTACAGCCATGCTGTCAATGATAGTAACACCACAAGTACAAACTATCACACTCCTACAAGTGTGACAAATCAGACTTTTTAATTCTCCCAAAGCTATAAGAATAACTTAGGTGGTAGGTAATATTAATTTTTAATGTACATTGAATTAATAAAGAAGTGTTCTTTTAGTCGTCTCTAAATTAGTCGGAGAGCGCCACCTTGTGTTGACAATTTAGTGCTGGTGCTGGGCACCAAAAACCACTGGCTCAAAGTAAGCACTGGTCTAAACCTTCCATTTACAAATGTATAAGTCATTTCTAAGGTACGCCCTAAGGGCTCGAAGGGCAGGATGCACAGTATTTAAAAAGTAGGATATGCAAGTTTAAGTTTTCCGTGTCCTAGCTGTAAAAAAATCTCCAAAGCCATTGTTCATAGTTGGAAGGTTAGCTCTACCTCATTACCTTATTACACTTAAAGTGATAACTTCAGTTTGGGAACAGATAGGGGTATGCTCTTAACACTATTTTAAATACTTTGTAATAGTAAAGTCAGCTTTTAAGTTACAATTTTGAAAATGCCACTTTTGGAAAGTTGGCATTTTTTTGCCCAAACCAAATGTGCCTTTCTGCCAGTTTCCTGATTCACATGACTGTCAATTGCTCTGCTGTTGTGGGTAGTGTTTTGTTTTCATACAGTTACACAAAGGAAGCCTAGGTGTGAGGGTCTATCCGGCAGGTTGGCTAGGAAAGAGAAGTATCCTGCCTTAATTACAATTCAGATGGTTTTGCCTGCAGTACACAGAGGAAACTAACACCAAGTCTGCTCTTGCATTTGTCACCCTAGACAGTTTGGAGGAAGGGGAAGGGGAAGAACTGACCAGAACCAGATTTGGGGCTAATTCGGTGAAATTCCAACACACAAAGACTGGTGTTAGGTATAAAAGTAGGACCTTCAGAACCTCTCATCAGAACACTATAGGACCTGTGGAAGAATCAGAAGAAGGACTACACTGCTGTCTGGGGAAGAAGGAATACCTGCTGCCTGAAAAAGTATTAGACCTGCTTGCCTTGAGGTCAGGCTACCCAGAGTGACTTCCAAGGTCAGTTGGCTAACCACCTGTGCGAGCTACAGGGAGGCAAATAGCTTTAAGAGGCCTCCCTGCAACTTCCCAGCTCACCAGCACCTTCCTGGTCTTCCTGGACCTGCTTGAGCCCTGCAACTGACTTCGTCTGGAATGCACTGTGATCCCGAAGAGTTATCCCCTAGATTCTGAAACATTGGCTGACATAAGTCAAGAAAAGGTGAAGTTAAAGAAATTTTGGGCTCCTCAGGACGGCAAAGTAAGCTCTTCATGTTGAGAATCAACTGGCCACAATGACCGCCAACATGAAGCTCCAGCAGGACCTGCTCTTTCAACCGACAGGAACCATATATAAGAGACTGCAATGCAAGACCTGTACTTCGCCCCGACAGTGACCGTCCATGATTATAATGCAATGGAAAGCTCCAGCGACTACTAGCTCTTTGCACTATAGCAATGGCTGTCATTGATGCTTGACCTACTCCTCATGCCGATAGCCTCTTCTTACGAGTGGCCCAGCCAACGTGAACAACATCATTCATGCCAGACCTAGGCAGGTAACTCTTCAACTGGACAAACCTATTTCAGTATCTGACTTGCGCTCCATCACGGCTGGCCCAAAGTTATGAGTTTCCCCCGGTCCAGTACAGCCAGATAACCATGAGTGTTCAAACAGAAAAGGGGAATGAGGCTACTAGGGCCGCACCGATAGCCAAGTTCCTACTGTTTTTGTAATATGGGTGCAAATGGTCTGGGATACAGTCCCCTAGATCCCAACATAAAACAAAAAAACATTTGTCTTATACATCAAAATTCCACAAGTTGACCATGCACACCAAAAACAATGTAATGAACACAATATTAGTGCTTAGTTTCCATTTGTTTTGTAACAAAAAAGATATCCAATAGTTCTCCCAAGAAAGTTCCAAGTCAATTTTCTTCTTTATTCTTTCTTTTATTGTTCAAAATTTGCAGATAAAAACAATAGCCAACGCGTTTCGTCCGAAACCGGACTTCTTCAGGGCTACATTTAAAAGAGATACAAAAGTATATATAAACATATGTACATGATATAGAAGTACGTGCGCAAATAAATGAAACATACAATTTAAGCAAGAAAAGACATTTATGAAGCACCAGACATTTTTGAGATATACATTATTCGAAAAAGACTTGGACCAGATATATCTTCATTTCAGGGAGAACATATATTGTAACAAAAAGGATTCGAGAGACAAAGAAAGTGCTTAATTTAATGAATATTAGTCTCCTAACCTTGAGAAGAGAGTTAAAAAGGAGTAGATAGGAAAATCCTACTTAATTTAACATGTGAATATATTCAGTGTAAACGTATTGAATTACAAAAAAGTCTTAAATACCTTGACTCAAATATGTCTTTATATAACGCGTCCCTTCCGTCTTGATAGTTGTACATTCAATGGGGTTCTATAATTAAATATATCCACGTTTCAATGATATGTGCATAGGCATATTGGAATCCTATCTAGTCAAAAAAGACCGTTTGTATCTTGGAGACCTTACACATAACACGTTTTAATGAGAGGAAAATCATTATCTAATTGTGGTACCTGACCTATTGTACTCATCATAAAATTATGCTTTAAAAACAGTAGAATGGCAGAAAGAGCCTTACTATTTGGGACACCAAATTTTTACAGGGTTGAACAATATTAGTAGTTCCGGAGATACATAATAGACACTTACTTTAAGTATATTGGTGGCGGATTATGCAAACTTATGCCATCAGTTCGTTATATTTCAATCAGAAGGAAGAAGAAGAGTGAAGTCCATGCCTGCAAGAAGGATTTACGAAGTATTAGAGTGGAATAAGAAACCGTATGTGGTATGAGTAGGAACAACTATAATTATGGAGATGACAGTAATTGTAGGACAGAAATACTGTTCTACACTTGTTATTAATATGGTAGAAAGTTATACATTCATGATGTTAAACAAAGTTTCAAAATTCAAGATTTCACTTTCAATGATAATCCCATTTGAATTGTCACCTCCTTGAATTTATTAGGCATTTAGTATTTCGTTAGAATGGAAATATTTTGTGCAGACTTATAATCATTAGTATTGCACAGTCGGATATTGAAAACAATCCAGTCATGAATTATACGTATAAAGAAAAGTGTAATGACCGCTGGCTTAGACTTTTTGCCGCATAGCAGGTCCCCTTTAAAATGAGTACGATATAATACAAGATTAGCGCTGAATAAATATCTCCATAAACACTTTATCAGTTCAGGGCATGTCCCGTAAAGCTACCCTGTGAGATGCGTGGAGTGCACAAATTAACGGCGTGGCATAAAGAAGTGTCAAATTGAAGACTTTGGAATCGGGGCACAGAGAAAAAACTTCAAGAGGGTTTCTAAATCGGCAAAGTACGAACCTATCTAACAGGTTCAAAAACAAGCAAATGTGACCGCCATCTTAGAGTATTAAACGCATGGCCGGTCCCCTTTGTTAAACGCTACACAATAAGGGATTTTTTGGTTTGACCCTCTGAAATTCAATAACCGAAAAGTTTACATGGAAAGTCGTCTTTAATAGACAACAAGTATCCCCATTTAGCGTATTCCTTAACACTCACCATATATCTGGCGTCGTCGTCTCGTACGTGTGCGGTCGTCTGGTCTGCTAGTATATTCTGAAAGCATTTCAGGGAGGCTATATATACCCTCCGAAAATATATAATTGCCAATTAACACTATTAATTAGAAACAGGAAAAAAAAGCGGGCGATCCCTGATAACGCGAAAATCAATACAGACGAAGCCGCCATCTTTGTCTAGTCAAGAACCACGAGAAGAATCCCGAGGTTGAATGAAAGAGCAGGCTTTGTAATCAATTCTACGAGATTACGGGAATGTTCGAAAATGAATAGTTTGCTTAAAGATTGTTACAAGGTGAAAAGCGTCCTATTCATTAAGTAAGCTCGGACTAAAAAAGCCCTATTGTTGAATAACTATTTGGAGTAAGTCACACACTCCGGAATCACATCGGGCATTAATCCGAGCGGACATCTTGGGCTAGTCAAAATTTGATATGAGATGCCAGTAAAAACTTAGTAAGTAGGCATCAAGCACAACATTCTTGAACTTACAGGTACTTACCAGCACACGGTTTATATTTAAGATGAATTTAAAGCGCGTGTAAATATTTTCACATATTTTATACAATGCCCAGAATCCGTTTGAATTATTTCAATTATTGCGTAAAGAGTAAAAGAACCGTCTCATTTATTTACAATCGTCTAAACGCGATGTCAGGACGGTGTAACCGCACATCGCAAATATAGCATTAACCACCATCTAGTAAGAGAGGACCGGCTCATTTTTTTACAGCCGTCTGTATGTGAGATCATGACGGTGTGATCGCACGTCACAAATGTAGCATTCACTAGTAACTAGTAGAGAGAATTGTGAGATAGTGACTAAAAGGTCAAATACTGATTTAAGTTATTACTCACACCGATTATATAAGTGTGATGCTAGAACACTCGTGTGTCCGAAGATTGGTATTTTTTAGAAGAATATTCCAATCATTTCACAAAAATCCTTCTCTATATTATTAGTTTAAACGAAACATGAAACTAAAGACAGTTGGAGAAAATCTTATGTAAAGATAACAATACAGTCAAATTCAAGGAGAGTCTTTGTTGTATTTATACGAGCCCATCAAAGAGACTCCTGAGTCAGCAATGCTTTTGCAAGGACAGTCCAGACAAATAAGTGGGGGTTAACTGATCTATAGGAAATGATGGAATTCATTATTCACATTTAGTCCCTGATCTACAGCTCTCAATCTACATATCCAACGGGCCTCAAGTTGTCTGAGACATGTGATCCTGTCACCACCACGTTTCCCTGACATCACCCTATCAATTGCATGGAATTTGATCTCTTTTTCATTAGGGTGGTTTTGTGAGATGTGTTGTGCCACTGGGCTACGTATATCATTATTTTTGATGTTTCTAATGTGCTCTTGAATACGTATTTTTAGACATCTAGTACTGCTACCGACATAGATCATGTTGCAATGGCAGATGATTACATAAACTACAAAGGTTGTATTGCAGTTTATGAAAGAAGTGACTCTATGTGTCCTCAAGCGGTTATAGCTGTAGTCAACCAATTTATTCATACCATATTCACACACTGTACAGTTTCCGCATACAAAGAAGCCAGCCGGCTTCTCAGTGAGCCATGCAGAGCCACTTTTCTTTGGGGATCTACATAGCTAGGGCAGAGAATGTTCTTGATTGTTCTACCCTTTTTATAAACCACCCTGGGTTTGTCAGGGATGATGCCTGTCGGTAGTATATCTGATTTCAACAGATGCCAGTGTTTCCTTAGGATGTTATAGATATGGTTGCTGTACATTCCGTATTCAGTTATAATAGCACATTGATTAAGGGGTACACTAGTGTTCTTTTTGGGTTGCTTGAGCAAGGTTTCGCAGCGTTTCTTTTTTCTAATCTTGCTTTCTGCCCTGGCAACATCTTTCTCAGCGTAACCCCTAGCCAGAAAGTCAATCTTCATACTTTCTATGGTGTTTTCAAAGTTGGCATCTTCACTGCAATTGCGGCGAGCACGTATCATCTCGCCATATGGGATCGCCACTATAGTGTTCCTGGGGTGACAACTATCCGCATGAAGTATGCTGTTGCATGAAGTTGGTTTTTTGTGCATATTACTCTGAATGGTACCTTCTTTTATATAGAGTTGTAAGTCAAGAAATACAATTTCCCTTTGAGAGAAGTTTATAGTAAGCTTAATATTACGATCATTGCTATTGAGGAAACGAAAGTAATTAGTCAAGCCATCAGTACTACCCTTCCAAATTAGGAAAATGTCATCAATGTAACGTACATAAAAAATTATGTCATCCATCCATTCACTTGCTCCATGGCCCCAGGCATGCTCCATCTCAAACAAACCCATAAAAAGGTTTGCATAAGATGGAGCAAACCTGGAGCCCATGGCAGTCCCCTGTGTCTGTAGGTACCAATTGTCCTCATGTAGAAAGACATTGTGTGTCAAAATCAACTCGGCCATGGCTAACAGCATCTGGGTATGTTCAAGGTGACATGCATTTCGTTTAAAAAGAAAGTACTTTAGAGATCTCATCCCATTCTCCAGTTCTATACAGGTATACAAGCTTTCCACGTCCATGGTTACGAACGTGAAAAGTTCATCCTCCCAGATTACATCCTCTAGTTTACAGAGAAGTTCCCTGCTATCCTGTAGATATGAAGGTAGGTTTCGTACAAATGGTTGGAGAAAGGAATCTATATATTCAGCCAGGTGTTCAGTTGGACCTCCGTTGCCCGATATAATGGGTCTTCCAGGAGGAAAGGCACCACCCTTATGCACTTTGGGAAGGGCATAGATGCATGGGAAACGTGAGTTATCTGCCCTCAGATATCTGTATTCTGGTTCAGATATCAATCCTGACTCCCTCCATTCAACTAGTCTCGAGTTGATCTCACACTCAACATCTTTAATGGGATTTTTTCGCAACAGAGCAGAACAAGCAATGTAATTCAGCTGCCTCTTTATTTCATTGGAATAATCCATGAAATCCATTATGACAATATTGCCGCCCTTGTCAGCCTCACGAACTACCAAGGACGAGTCATCACGTATGGTCTGTAAAAAGAGTTTATCAGATTTGCTGATGTTATAAGGATGTTTGCATTTGTTATTTGGATAATGCATGTCTTCTAATTTGTAAAGATCCTGTGTCACTCTAGCAGAGAACTCATCGATAGCAGTTTTAGGGCTAGGGGGTATGAATTTTGAGCGGTTTTTTAAACCACTATCTATAGTCGTGTCCTCATAGATATCAAGATTTCGGGCATGCATGATTAAATCACCCACTACATCATGTTCGTCTAATGTTGCAATCGTATATGAGGTGTCAACTTCAGCAATAGTAAATTCAGAAACATTTTTTTCAGATTGAATAGGAATACGTACATCTGGTTGCTCAGCAAAGTATTTTTTTAATTTCAAATTGCGGGTGAAACGAAAAAGATCAACATGTACTTTATCCAACATCTGTTTCTCAGTTACACAAAAATGTAAGCCTTTTTGCAGAATGGACATTTCTGAATCAGAAAAAGTTCTAGAATACAAATTAATCACATTCACATTATTACTTTTGTCATTGTTCATAGTCCTGTCCATTTCATGGGTCACAATCTGGTTACATTGCCCTATTGGTTGTTTCCCATTTTTGCCTTTGTTGTGGATCTTGTGTTTCTGGCCACCCCGCCTGGTTCTTCGTTTAGTACCCTTTTTTTGTTGTTCCCCAGGAGGTACCTCTGTACCTCCTTTAAAAAATCAGACTCTGGGTTTGCTTGACCTACTCCTCATGCTGATAGCCTCTTCTTACGAGTGGCCCAGCCAACGTGAACATCATCATTCATGCCAGACCTAGGCAGGTAACTCTTCAACTGGACAAACCTATTTCAGTATCTGACTTGCGCTCCATCACAGCTGGCCCAAAGTTATGAGTTTCCCCTGGTCCAGTACAGCCAGATAACCATGAGTGGCACTTTGTGCTTCTTGGCGCTATTTTCACTTACTTTAAAAACTCATATCTCCGGTTCTGCTGTTTGCTTTTTTTTTAGTTTTGTTGTCAATTTACTTATTAAAGTTAGCTCTTGTTTTCTAAATTGGTTTGTGATTTTTCTTGTGATGTGTTTTCACTTTAACACTGTTGTCATACTGCATAAATAATTTATACATTGCCTCTTAAGATAAGCAGGACTCCTTTGCGCTAAGTTACCAGATGGTTAAACATAGGTGGGACTCATTTATGAAAAGTGTTGCATCACTTGGGAAAACAGCGATGCAACACTTTTCATAGCCCCATCCTTGCAACACCATGGTTGCACTGTATTTACACTGTATCGCTCAATGTCGCAAGAATTACACAGAAACGTCAGGGATCCTGTTGGTGTAGTAATGATACATTGCTGGAGTGTGTTAGTAAACTGATGCAACTCCAGCAATGTGTCATTCCACATGGGGCACTTCCCATGTAAAAGGCCCTGTGTAACTCCTTACGCCTGCTTGAAGCAGGTGTAAGGATTGTGACGCTGTCAAGTCATAGGAGTGGTGCAGTGAAATCTCATAGATTTCACTGCGCCACTTCTATGAGGCTTTTTTATGGGTGAAAGCCCACCATGCCTACATTATACCTGAATCAGGTATAATGTAGCGCAGGGCTTTACAAAGCGAAACATCTGCCTAGGTAAGTCACTTTATAAACACGGCAGAGTGTGGTACAAGCCCTCATAAATAAGGCCCAGGTATATTTAGTGACTTTAATGGTTCACCCTGACAAGGATTGTGTTTAGGGCTTATATCCCTCTCGAATAATAACCCATTTTCTTACATCTTTTATATACAGAATACTAGTTCTATTATTCTCATAAAATGCTGCTGCCCTTGCCAGATTAGAAAATTAGGTTACGCTACTAGAAAATGTGCAATGGATAACATTGGATTATTATTGTTTCTGGGCGTGCTAATGCCATGAAAGGATGGTGAATAATACAAAACCATGACAAGTTTCAAGCACCTCGAAAATATCAATACCATTGCACTAAGCAGCACTCAGAATGAAGTGATTTTAAGGTCTGTCCTGATGTTCTGGTAACGTACTGGTGAACTCATATTTATAACATATACACACTGTCATTCCACTTTTTGGAGTGTTAGCATTGCTATGAATTAAGGGATTTTGTTACATTGCAAAAGGACAGTGAATCATTACACAATAAATCATTTAACTCATAAATACATTATACACAAAAAGCAACAACTTTATTTTGAGCTGCAGCATAGAAATGGGACACAGTCACCAGTCGAGTGCTTCTTTTTCCTCTTTATTAGATCACACTGTACATGGCAAGATGACCCGTTTCGCCCACCATCTGGGCTTGTTCACATAACCAAAAGGACAATTGAGAATGCCTTTATACAGTATGCATCATGTGACTTCTTAAGTGGCACAATGAAAATAGCAAACAGATTACACATATATTGGAGATACTATCTATCTTGGTACAAATACTAGTTCATATATGTGTGTGTCACCAGAGAACGGGGGTTCTTCCGGGAGGAGCCGGAGAGTTGTTTGGATGGATATATATATATATATATATATATATATATATATATATATATATATATATATATATATATATATATTACCTACTGGCTATCGCCAGTAGGTATATATAGTTAGGATTAATTCCCTATGGGACTTTTGAAAATTCTATGTCTAATAACTTTGGCGTTTGTGGATGGAATCGGCTGAAATTTTCAGGAAAATGGCACATTTTGTTTCTGAGCAGCTCCTGAAAATTTGGTGGGGTTTCGTCAAGGGGGGGCTGAGAAAAAAGGGGGGTCCCAAAACGCGTTTTTTGCATTGAGTTTTCCATAGGGCGGTTGGACTCACTTTTAGCTCGAACGGCTGAATGGATTTGCACGAAACTTGGCAAAATTGTAGGGACTGTTAGCCCGATGTGCCTTTGCTAGGTCTCAATATATGTGCTCCAGTAGTTTTTGAGAAATTAACGTTTAAATCAAGATATATATCTGTAACAGCGCTCTGGGCAGCGATCCGGTCCGCTTACTTTTCGCTTATCGGAACTTTGCGCGCAGAAAGCTGATTGGCTCTCCGGTGTCTGTCAACATTCTAAACAGTCCGGAGCGGCCGCCATCTTGTCTCTCGGTAGGATCGAGAGAGAAGAAGAGGTGAAAAACGAAGGGTGAATTTAATGAAAGGGGGCAAGGTATCCCCCTTTTGACCCCCTAGGAATGCTGTTGGGGTTATTAAAGGGACCCGTGGGGAAAAGAAAAAAAAAATGATTTTTCACGGTAGAAGCGCTTCACGGGCCGCGAACTGGGCCGCAAACTGGTAGCGAAACGGGAATTCGCCATTTTGTGCTTCGTAAATTAAATTACTAGTTATAAGTGGGTACGGGAGACGTATCCTAATCCCCTATGTTTCCTGAGGGTGGGTGAGGAGGCTGATATATGTTGATACATCTCTTCCAGCGGCTGTGCGTGAGCTTTTTTTTTTTTTTTGCTGCGTGACAGTCCGGAGCGGCCGCCATCTTGTCTCTCGGTAGGATCGAGAGAGAAGAAGAGGTGAAAAACGAAGGGTGAATTTAATGAAAGGGGGCAAGGTATCCCCCTCTTGACCCCCTAGGAATGTTGTTGGGGTTATTAAAGGGACCCGTGGGGAAAAGAAAAAAAAAATGATTTTTCACGGTAGAAGCGCTTCACGGGCCGCGAACTGGGCCGCAAACTGGTAGCGAAACGGGAATTCGCCATTTTGTGCTTCGTAAATTAAATTACTAGTTATAAGTGGGTACGGGAGACGTATCCTAATCCCCTATGTTTCCTGAGGGTGGCTGAGGAGGCTGATATATGTTGATACATCTCTTCCAGCGGCTGCGCCATCTTGCCTTTTTTCGAATGTCACAATTTTGTCGTGCACGGCAGCCATTTTAGATGCCAGGCTGGTCCCAGGCTATCACCTACCCCTGCGGATGTAGTTTATTGCCCCAGCTGTAGAGAATTCAGACATGCCAATCCTCCTGATTCAGGCGTGTGAGTACTGATTTCAGTGCTAGTCTCCCGCCTCCCGATTTCTGCAAGCAAAAACCCGGGGGCATATTACTAACAACTAGCGATAATTTTTGTCTATAACTTGTTTAGAGACAAAAATTATCGCCGCACATCGGCGATTTTTATCGCAGATAAACCTTGCTATTATCGCAGAAAAGTCAGCGATATTCATGTATTATCGACCTAATGCTCTTAGCCATGTTATCCACCTCCCATTGGATAACATGGCTAAAACCTGCTCAGGGCAGGTGTTAGCTTTTGGAGATATTCGCGCTTAGTGCGAATATCTCCAAAAGTTGGTAATAGAAGGTAGCGATGTTAGGGACTGTTTCCAGTCGCTAACATCTTGGCACGCCACTTTGCATGTCATTAGTGATAAGTATCACTGACATGCAAAGCCGGGCCCAAGATGGTCGCTATCTCCTTTTAGGTGTCACTAACTGGTGTTAGCGACAGCTTGATAATAGGGAAATAATTTTATCTCCGCTTTCATGGTTTTTAAAGCCAAAAAAGGGGAGATAAACCCCCTTGCTAATATGCCCCACGATTCCTTGGGGGTTTCAGCTGATAGGGCTTGGTATTGTGTTACATGGTAATTTTTCCATGAAACGTCAGAGGGTCGATGTAGGGGTTCTAGAAGAGGTGATAAACCATTTAAGCCTCATGAACAAGCGCATGGTCTTTTAAAGATTTCTGAAGTACTCGGGGCGGCGGTGTGTGTGTGCCCTCTTTCAGGAGCGGGCGGGGGGGCACTGCCAGCAACTTGCCAGGTCAGGTAGTGTTCAACACGTGCATCACCCTTTCTCTGCTTGCTATTGCGCTCCATGCTTCGGAAAGGTAAGAAAAAGAACGTGCATTTGAGTTTGAAATGTCCGATCCTGCAGCAGCACACTTCCAAAGCCCACACATGACAATAACCCGATTCAAGGCCCCATTCACCCGTTTTTCAAAAAATAGATAACACTCCAACAAATTAAGGTTATAAAACTTTATTAACTTTTAACGATAATGAACAGAACAAAAACTAAAAACATTTAAACATTTATTAACACAAAAAGCAACAATGGTTAGAAGCTGTCTTTTGTGCGAATAGTCCCAAGGCAGCACAACGTGCAGAGTTCTGGACGGCACCCAGGTGATGTCGCCTGGGTGCCGCACTGGTTTAGGGATCCTACAATGCTGCTCCGAAAATTGGCGTGGGGCGTCCCGGGTGGGGCGGGGGGAGGCCTCGTCAGTAGCGGTCTGTTGTGCGAATAGTCCCAAGGCAGCACAACGTGCAGAGTTCTGGACGGCACCCAGGTGATGTCGCCTGGGTGCCGCACTGGTTTAGGGATCCTACAATGCAGCACAGAAAAACAGCGTAGGGCGTCCCGGGTGGTGCGGGGGGAGGCCTCGTCAGTAGCGGTCTGTGTCCAGTGTCACATGGCTGACACAACATGTACGACAGGCACCCAGGTGATGTCCAGTAAACTGCCGCACTGGTTTTGGTATCCTACAATGCTGCTCCGAAAATTGGCGTGCGGCGGCCCGGGGGGGGGGGGGGAGGCGGCGTGAACGGGTCTCCCCAGGTGGCGGCCATCTAGCTGAGTTGCGCTCGCTCTTGCGGCCACAGCGTCTCGCTCACCATGTTGTGGAGTTGCTCCCACTCTTGCAGTGCAGCGATAGGCGGCTGCCACATGGCTGTCAAAATGGCGGACGGCTCTTCGGTTTTGGGCCTGGTCCACTGAAATGGCCCTGGGACACCTTGGAAGTCGGACGCTTGCCTGCTAGGGCTTGGGCTCCATTCTCGAAAAGCGTCCCCTCAGCCGTGAAGATTGTATAAAAGTCTTGGGGGCCCCCGACTCCCGCAGGCTTCCGGTGGGGAGCGGCTGCCATGATTGCTCGCGGAATGACCACGACGGAGCCACGAGATGGTGGTGCTCTCATGCTGACGCCAGCTTCAGTCTGAATGATCCAGAAACAAGGTGGGGCTTTCATCGTTTGGGAAAAAAAAATGTTCTAAACCAATGAAAAGTGTTATTTTTAGGTCATATGACCAAGCCTTCCATCTTTAGGAAACCAAAAGTAAAATGAACCAATGAAAAGTTTTATAAACAAGTCACATGACCTGTTATGCGACATAGGGCTACAAAAAGCGTAGAAAATCCGTTGGCACGTGAGGCGGCGTCAGTAGCGGACCGATGTGCGAATAGGCCGAAGGCAGCACAACGCGCCGAGATCCGGATGGCACCGAGGTGGTGTCCAGCAAATTGCCGCACTGGTGTGGCCATCCTACAATGCTGCGCCGAAAGACGGCGTGTCCAGCTGAATTGCGGTCACTGTTGCGGTACAGTGACTCGAACGCGCCGAGATCCGGATGGCGCCGAGGTGGTGTCCAGCAAATTGCCGTACTGGTGTGGCCATCCTACAATGCTGCGCCGAAAGACGGCGTGTTCAGCTGAGTTCCGGTTACTCTTCCGGCACAGTGACTCGAACGCGCTGAGATCCGGATGGCACCGAGGTGGTGTCCAGCAAGTGGCTGCACTGGTGTGGCCATCCTACAATGCTGCGCCGGAAGTCGGCGTGGGGTGCCCCGTTGGCTTATGAGGTGATGTCAGTAGCGGACCGATGTGTGAATAGGTCGGAACCAGCACAAGGCGCCAAGATCCGAATGGCAAGTCCTGGATGTTGAGTGCCTCAGTTGAGATTTCTGAGAAGTGCTTGTAGAACTGTCTGAAGCTTATTTGCACCTGCTGCAGCTTCACTAGGTCCGGCGGAACTTGTTGCCTTTTCCTTTGTGCTTCTTTTCCTACAATGCGTTTCTTCTGAAGACACGACCAGGTCCCTGAATGTGTGCAGGGGGACGCTATTGAATGAATGAACGCGCCGAGATCTGGATGGCACCGAGGTGGTGTCCAGCAAATTGCCGCACTGGTGTGGCCATCCTACAATGCTGCGCCGAAAGACGGCGTGTCCAGCTGAATTGCGGTCACTGTTGCGGTACAGTGAGTCGAACGCGCCGAGATCTGGATGGCCAAGTTTCATCTGGCAGTTTTTCTCCATCCCTCCTGGATCAAAGAAGGTGAATGCTAAATATGCCACCTGCCTCATCTGAACATATGAAGTTAACTTGTATACACTGTGGTGCTATGCTGTCCTATGGCAACATGAGCATCAACCTGATGAATACGGCATTCGAAAATCATAAATGCCCTAATGCACCCAAGAAGTAATTTTTTTTTTGCTCCAGTTGAGCCGTTTTCAATGCCTGTTTTTTGTTGTTTCCCCTCCATCAAGAACAAAACAAAAATACAAGGCGCTAAGATCCGAATGGCAAGTCCTGGATGTTGAGTGCCTCAGTTGAGAGTTCTGAGCAGTGCTTGTAAGACTGTCTGAAGCTTATTTGCACCTGCTGCAGCTTCACTAGGTCCGGCGGAAATTTTTTCCTTTTCCTTTCTGCTTCTTTTCCTACAATGCGTTTCATCTAAAGACACGACCAGGTCCCTGAATGTGTGCAGGGGGACGCTATTGATTGAATGAAAATGGCGGCTTGACACAAAGCTGACTCAAGCGTTACTGTTGGTGCTATACAGACAAAAATTGGTTTTCAGTTTGTACATTCTTCAGGTTTTTTTTCCATCTAAGTCTGATTGAGAGTTTGTAGAAAAATGGCTTCAGATTTTCCACATACTACTCTTCAACATTCTTCCTAAATGTAACAATGTGAAACTCACTAGGAGAACGGCTGTTTCTGTTTCCTTTCAAAATGCTGCCACCAATATTTTCTGAATAGAAGACACCATCTTGTAACATAAAGGGCCGAAAGGGGTTCTGGTCTGGCCGATGGTTGGTGGAGACATTTTGACTATATCTTGGACCTGCCCGGCCTCGCCCAAAATGGCGCCGGTATAAATGGGACTCGTAACTCTTTGCCCGCAAATGTATATCTAGAAAATGTTATTGTAAGTGGCCCTGTCGTATTTTAATTACAAAATGTAAGTCCACCGATTCCGCAACTGTTAGACACCTTTGTTCTTGTCACCTAATGGCCCGCTCGTTACGTTCTTCTACAGTGTAAATGTCTCCTCATCATATACGATTTGAGTTTGCTCCGTGGCCGGCCCACGTGGTTATAGGCCCGTATTTGTATACTGACATTTTCACAATAAAGGTTTTTAAAACAAAACACGGTAGTAGTATTTTCATTTGTAAAGTTTTTACTTTTAGTGACTGTTTTGGAATCAGTAAAAGGCAAGTGAAATAAAGCAGTCCAATTACATGACGGATAAAAGGTATAATATGTAGGAACGCAGTAAAGATAAATGGTCAAGGGCAGTTGTGTTTTTCATGTCTGCAACATAAAGTGATCGATAAGAATCTGATAATCAGGCGTATCGGCGACTAAGACAGCAGGCCGAATCTCTTTTACTCAACGGCTCCGTCATGGAAGGAAGAAACGCCCTTTTTCTCGAAAAAGGAATATATTTTACTTGCAAGACAGTTGTAAATTTTCCGGGAAAGTACATTAGCCTGGAATATTATAACATATGTTTGAAAAAAAAATATTGTTCGAAAATAATAAAAAGCGTAATTTTTAGGTCATAAGACCAAGCTTTTCATCATTAAATTAACAAAAGTAAAATGAACCAATGAAAAGTTTTATTAACAAGTCACATGACCTGTTATGCTTACGTTACGCGCTGCGCGCCGCGCCTCGGATCACTTCCGGGTGCGCTAACGCGGCGTGTCATAAAACGCATTACGCGACAACGTAGGTCAAGAATATAGTCTAAATGTCTCCACCAACCAGCGTTCAGAACACAACCCCTTTCAGCAGTCCAAAAAGTTCTGTTAAATGACAACAGAGGGGACAGGCAACAAGAACCATCAGTCAAAGAGGGGAGGGCAAGTTCTTCTCTTCCGGGTCATGTTGGGGCGCTACCGGAACTGATCGAATTGGTAGTCTACAGTGTTTCTGGATGTTTCACACTAAAGCTGGCGTCAGCATGAGACCACTACCATCTCGTAGCTCCGTCGTGGCCATTCCACGAGCAATCATGGCAGCCGCTCCCCACCAGAAGCCTGCGGGAGTCGGAGGCCCCCAAGACTTTTGTAGAATCTTCACGGCTGAGGGGACGCTTTTCGAGAATGGGACCCAAGCCCTAGCAGACAAGCGTCCGAGTTCCAAGGTGTCCCAGGGCCATTTTAGTGGACCAGGCCCAAAACCGAAGAGCCGGCCGCCATTTTGAGAGTCCTGTGGCAGCCGCCTATCGCTGCACCGCAAGAGCGGGCGCATCTCAACTACATGGTGAGCGAGACGCTGTAGTCGCAAGAGCGGGCGGAAAACAGCTGAATGGCGGAAGAGGCACAGTGTAGCAAAAGCGGGCGGAATGGCAACTAAAACGATAAAGGGGCGCCCCACTACAGCTTGTCTTCAGGTCAAACGGATTGTGGGACAAGGTCCAGAATTGAAGAGTCATCAAAAGGCAAAAAGTACCGCCGGGAGCCGGCCGCCTATGTCGGGGGCGATCTCAGGCTACACCAGTGCTATAAGACTTGGGGAGGGTGTCGGAGCCAAGCGTCTTCTCCGAGTCCATGGCCATCACAGCGTCCCTCAGGGGCCTCCGTCAAGCTGTTTAGGAAGGTAACATATCATATTGTTTTCTAATGCAGTCAGGTCCACAAACGACACTCACTTACTTTGAGAATAGTGAAGCTGCAGTAGGTGGAAATAAGCTTCAGACAGTGTTACAAGCGCTGCTCAGAACTCTTAACTATGGCACCCAACATCTAGAACTTATGCTATTTGAGAATGGTAGTGACATCGAAGCATCTCGGGGACCAAAACCATTAACGTACTTTCACGTATGAAAATCTTACTTGGGGAGGGGGCAGGAGCGAAGCGCCCCCTCCCAGTCAGCGCCACCACACCGTATGTTGAAAATCTGAAGCCATCGTTCTACAAAGTCAACCAAACTTGGATTGAAAAATCTAGAAAAATGTACAAACTGAAAACCAGTTTTGGTCTGCATAGCATCAGTAGCAACGCTTGAGTCAGCTTTGTGTCAAGCCGCCATTTTGATTCAACAAAGCACAGGCATTGAAAAAGGCTGAAATTCAGAACTCTAAACTATGGCACCCAACATCCAGGAGCTTGCTATCCGGATCTTGGAGCCTTGTGCTGTTTTCGATCTATTCACACATCGGTCCACTACTGACATCATCTTATAAACCAACGTTATGTAAATAGTTTTTTAATAAAATGTTTTACCCTGTTTCTTTGCTGGTGTGTTGTCTATAATTTTAATATTTGCATAGGGTTTGTCATTATTTTGTGCGGGATGGGTGATGGAGCCGAGCTGTCTTGCAGCCCTCATGGTGTGGAGCTCAGTTCATGTCACTATTTTCGTATTTCTCAAGAAGGGTTGTTCCTAATATTTCTATTTTAGCGAGGTCAAAAAGAGATCCAATTAGTGGCCTACTGATTTTGCTCGATTACTTTTATTTTTTTTACACGATTTTTCACTATCTGCAAAGACTAAACAGAGTATTGCGACTTTGTGCTTGTTTGTAAATAGAGAATGATCCAAAGAGAACCAATTCTAAAACAGTAAATGCTTGGACAACAATCAATCAAATGGAGAGACAAGGAGGTACGACGGATTACAACGGAGGGGAGGGGGGGGGCAGCGTTCAAAGCACATCAGCGTGCATAAATACGAAAATGTTTTTATCTATCACGTACTTGACATTTTAAAGCTTTTCATATTTGCTATTAAAAAACCAATGAAATTCACAGAAAAAACCATAGGTTATAGTGGATATATAGTTAGGAATTTGCATTTACAAAACCTTGAAAATTCAATGAAAAAACCATAGGTTATAGGCCATATATAGTTAGGAATTAGCATTTACAAAACCTTATTTTACTCGCATAAAACCATTGAAATTCCATATATAGTTAGCTAACTATAAGCGCTAACTATATATCGCGCACCCGCAATCCACTGCTGATGATGTCACATATTACATCATTCATGACATGGTCAGTGACATCACTGATGACATCACTGATGACATCTCAAATGACATCACTGATGACAACTCAAATGATATCAATGATGACATCTCAAATGACATCACTGATGACAACTCAAATGACATCACTGATGACATCTCATTTGTCATCACTGATCACATCACTCATGTGATAATACAATGAACCTCTTCAGACTCTAATATAACCTTACATACACTCAGTATAAACAGACACTCACAGACTGTCACTCATCCATGGAGTTACTTACACACCTAGTCAGTCATGCAAAGAATCAATCACACCTCCATTTCCTCAACTATACAGTTATACACATCTTACTTATTCAAACATATAATAACACATATTTACTCTCTTATATAATCCCTGATACAAGCTCACAGTGATCGATACAGCCACTCACACATTCACTGGCTCTTATGTTCAGTTATTTATATATCTCAACTCTCACATGTATTGTGTTTTACATACGTACTTACTTGCACATGTAGCAATGAGAAATCCATTCACTCACCAACACACCCATGCACAGTCAACCGCCCATATAGCTGTTTCCACATGCACTCTTGAACTCATACTCCTAGTGAATCAACTGCTTACACATCTATGCACAGAGTCACGCACCTCCCAGCCACCCACACACACACTCAGCCTCCCATTCAAATATTTGGGCAACCAATCAATAACCCATATGGCCACTCTTATAGCTACTGATCAACACATGCAGCAGCTTACACAACATCAAACATACTGATGCACGAATTAAGACAGTTTAGTCACTAACCCATGTACTCAGTGAGACACATTTAATCACTCACTCATACAGTCAGTCATGCACCTACTAAATTCTTCATCCAGACACTTATACATCCACTCATTCTTCAATATGTGAAACATATTTAAACTTTACAGACACATACAATCATTGGATGTTGTGATCAGTGATGTCATCAGTGATGTCACTGACCATGTCATGAATGATGTAATATGTGACATCATCAGCAGTGGATTGCGGGTGCGCGATATATAGTTAGCGCTTATAGTTAGCTAACTATATATGGAATTTCAATGGTTTTATGCGAGTAAAATAAGGTTTTGTAAATGCTAATTCCTAACTATATATGGCCTATAACCTATGGTTTTTTCATTGAATTTTCAAGGTTTTGTAAATGCAAATTCCTAACTATATATCCACTATAACCTATGGTTTTTTCTGTGAATATATATATATATATATATATATATATATATATATATATATATATATATATATATATATATATATCCAAAACAATCCACTCCATGAGGAACAGAGAGAGGCCACACAGGGGATATCGTTGGAACACCTTTATTGAATGCCAGCATGTGCATAATGCATTTCGGCCCGACGGCCTTCCTCAGATGCTGCTGTTTGGGCTGCGTGTGACTCCACCCGCACATTTCAATTGCCCAGAAGCCCTGCCCTCTGCAGCTCTCTCACAACTGCAGCGCCCAGAATGCATCAACCGGGTAAGTGTGGATCGGCAGAAGCTGAATGATTCAAGCCCCCTCAATGGGTGGATTTGATTGCTGGAAATGTGCGCAGCGTCCAATATCGAGTTGCAGCCCTCATTCCTCGCCGGTCTTCCTCCGGTCCCCATCGACGTTACAAACTCGTGGCATGTTTGCCGACTGAACCTCGAGACTCCGGCACAGTGTCCTCGTCTCCCTGTGATGTCACTGACCATGTCATGAATGATCTAATATGTGACATCATCAGCAGTGGATTGCGGGTGCGCGAAATATAGTTAGTACAACTAACTGAATAGGAGCAATTTCAATGGTTTTGTATGAGTGAAATGTCCAGCTAACTATACCACCCCTAAAACTTACAGTTTTTTGAGTGAATTTCAAAGGATTTTTAAAAGCTATTTCCTAACTATATAAGGCCTGTAACCTATGGTTTTTTCAGTGAATTTGCAAGGTTTTCTAAATGCTAATTCCTAACTACATAAGGCTTGAAACCTATGTTTATTTCAGTGAATTTGCAAGGTTTTTTTAAATGCTAATTCCTAACTATATAAGGCCTGAAACCTATGTTTTTTTCAGTGAATTTGCAAGGTTTTTTAAATGCTAATTCCTAACTATATAAGGCCTGAAACCTATTGTTTTTTAATTGAATTTGCAAGGTTTTTTAAATGCTAGTTCCTAACTATATAAGGCATGAAACCTATGGTTTTTTCATTGAATTTTGACGTTTTTTTTAAATGACAATTTTTAAATGTATTAATTTTTTTTATACTGATTTACTACATTTTTGCAGGCAGGTCTTCAGAGGACACGCCCCCTTTTTACAACACTCTGCAGCGCAACCCCTGGCGCGTTTGCAGAGGAGGAACTAATTCCCCTTGCATACTGGGGGTCCCTGGGGGGCAACTAGCTCACTAGGAGCCTCCAGTATAAGCCAGGGGGCTGCATTGCAGAGAGGTGCAATGAGGCCACACCCTTTTTTACACCTCTCTGCAGCGCAACCCCTGGCGTGTTTGCAGAGTAGGAACTAATTCCCCTTGCATACTGGGGGTCCCTGGGGGCCAACTAGCCCACCAGGAGCCTCCAGTATGCGCCAAGGGGCTGTGTTGCTTTGCCCCGGGCGGCGGTCCCCGGGGAAGTGTGGGGGGATTGTGGACCCCCACACTTCTTTTTCACTATGCCCCCGCGATTTGGTCCCCCGGGGGGTAATTTTTTTTAAAACAGACCAAGTTTTTTTAATACAAAATTTGGGCCTTTCTTGTCCTTGTGGGACCACCTGGGCAGGCCTAGGGCATCAGGGTGTATCTACCCTGACCTCTTTTTGTGTTCTTCACGTTTGTTTTTCTGCTTTCTTGTGCCTCGGTCTATCGAGCACAAGATGGATGCCAACACTTCCTGGTTAGAAGTGTTGACAGCCAATGAGCATGCAGCTTTCTCTGGAAGGCATGCTGATTGGCTGCCACTGTCTGTCAAGACTAGCACAAGATGGATGCCAACACTTCCTGGTTAGAAGTGTTGACAGCCAATGAGCATGCAGCATTCTCAGGAAGGCATGCTGATTGGCTGCCACTGTCTGTCAACACTCCAAACCAGGAAGTGTTGGCAGCCATCTTGTGCCTCGGTAGAACCAAGGCACAAGAAAGCAGTGAAACAAAGGTGCAAAACACGCAAAGGGAGCAGGGTAGAAGCACCCTGACCCCCTAGGCCTGCTCAGGGGGTCCCACAAGGACCCCCCAGGCCCTCCCAGGCCCCCCCAGGCCCCCAAAATTATTATTTAATTATTTTTAATTGCAGGGTACACGCACTGTACACGTACGTACGTGCACTGTACGCGTACGGTGCCATACGCGGCGATTTAAAAAAAAAACAATAATAATTTTTGGGCCTGGGGGGTCCTTGTGGGACTCCCTGAGCAGGCCTAGGGGGTCAGGGTGCTTCTACCCTGCCCCCTTTTTGAGTTCTACATGTTTGTTTTTCTGCTTTCCTGTGCCTCAGTCTACCGAGGCACAAGTTGGCTGCCAACACTTTCTGGTTTGGAGTGTTGACAGGCAGTTGACAGCCAATTAGCATTCAGCTCGTGCTCGGAAAGGTACAGAGTACAGTAAGCTTACAGTAATCTTACAGTAAGCTTCTATAGATATATAAATGTTTTCTCTTTTGATTTTCTCAGGAACTACTGGAGGGATTTACACCATTTAAACAAAAGTTCCTACTGCGTACCAGTCCCTACCATTTTGCCAAGTTTGGTGTAATTCCGTTTAGCGGTTCGGGCTGTAGCCGTGACTAAACGTCGTATGGAAATTAACAAGGGGAAAACACGTTTTGGGACCCCCCCTTTTTTCTCAGCCCCCATTTGACGAATCCCCCCAAACTTTCAGGGAAGCAACGGAGCAGAGCGGGCCATCTTCTTTGAGAAATTCGCGGAGATTCATCAACCGGCGACAAAGTTATTCCCAATAGAATGTTGCCGATTTCCTATGAAAACTAGGTCCTAACTATATATACCTACTGGCGACCGCCAGTAGGTAATATATATATATATATATATATATATATATACGAGCAGCCCATCCCAAAATTGTCCGAGGATGAAATGTTATGTGTGTAATGTTTGTAATGGTAAATTATAAATTATTGTAAAATTTCTCGGTATACAATCTTTTTTGTCTCATTTGAATGTGGGCGTAAAATAAATTGATTTTGCACATTGCCGGACCTACAGAGTGCTAGATATAACTGTCCATGAGTGAAGCAGTCTTCTCTTAAGTCTACGCCTATGACTTTGTATGTTTGACCTTGAGATTTGTTAATGGTAGAAGCAAAAGCAGTCAGGTTTAAATGTTTTCCAGCGTGATTCTGTGCTTGCGAGGGCTGTTTTGAGTCCCAGCGCCCGCGTTGTCTGTGACGTTAAGGTGTGTAGTTTGAGAATGCACAGCGTGATCCCGTGTTTGCGAGGGCTTTTTTGAGGCCCGTGTGAGCCCCGGAGTAAAAGTAAATTGTGAAGTGTGTTTGATGGTCTTTTTGTCAGGCTGCCTTTAATTCACGCTGGAGCCGTTGGAGCGTGAAACTCGCCGTCAGTGAATGTTGACCTTCGGAGCCCCTTTATTTTTTTTCTTCATGCAGCCACTTGTCAGAAATGTAACGTAAGTAAATGAGTGAATGTGAATTTAGTTATTCAAGAATTGGCGTTTGTATGTGAAGGATCAGTCAATGCGGTGCAGCTTCTTTGCAGAGGTATGTGTGTGAAGTGATCCGAAACGTGTCAGCGAAAGCCGCAGCCCTTTTTTTTCGTAATTGTAGCACATCCTCCTGTGAGTAAGCTGATGCCCACAAAGTTATCAGTGCACAAAGTTATCGGCGCACTATATATGAGTAATGTGTCGTCATGAGAAGGGCAAGGTGGAGCTTGAATGTGCGCGCACATTGCTTGCGTCATCCACGCACCTTTTTATTGTAATTGTGTATTATACCCAGTTGACATTGGTAACGCTTATGCCCACAAAGGTTGCTTCGCAGCATATATTATTAACGTAGCCTAAATGGCAATGTGCATGAATGCGGTGCACCTTGTGGCTTCAATACGGACGTGTGAGAAGTGATTACAACTTGTGAATGGAAAGGCACGCTACTGAATGATGCAGCCATTTTTTTGTTAATAAATTTGTGGCACGCCCCTCTGAGAACGCTGTTGTGGTACGCCCCTCTGGGTGTGTACTTTGACATGCCCACGCCCCTCTGAGAACGTTTATGCCCACAAAGTATAATGTGTGTACTTTGACACGCCCACAACCACGCCCCGACATGCCCACGGTCCTCTGAGTGTGTAGTTTGACTCGCCCACACCCCTCTGACAACGGTTACACCCACAAAGTAATAATGTGTGTACTTTGACCGCCCCCGACCACGCCCACACCAAAGCCCACAAGGGACTACTTACCCCTAAGGTTGTTTGACGTTTCTAATGTATATGGTGGCCACCTGTATAGCCTATGTCCATCTGCTGCAACTCCCCTTGACAATGCTGTATTGGGTGTTGTGATTGGTGCTGTACTTCTTGAGTTTACCCGCCTCAAAGGTTTCAGCTCTCTCTTTATAATAGTAGTATATATATATATATATATATATATATATATATATATATATTACCTACTGGCGGTCGCCAGTAGGTATATATAGTTAGGATTTTTTTAAATAGGGATTTCTGAAAAATCTATGTTGAATAACTTTGGCGTTGATGGACGGAATTGGTTGAAATTTTCAGGAAAATGGCATATTTTGTTTCTGAGTGTCCCCTGAAAGTTTGGGGAGGTTTCTTGAAGTGGGGGCCTAGAAAAGAGGGGGGTCCCAAAACGTGTTTTTAACATTGAGTTTTACATAGGGCGGTTGGACTCACTTTTAGCTCGAACGGCAGAATGGATTTCTATGAAACTTGGAAAAATTGTAGGGACTGGTAGTCCGATGTGCCTTTGCTAGGTCTCAAGATATGTGCTCTAGTGGATTTTGAGTAATTTAGGTTAAAAAATATATATATATCTGTAAGCGCGCCCCGGTACGCGCACCGGAGAGCGCTCCGGGCGCGCTACGCGACTTGCGCGCGGAAAGCTGATTGGCTCTCGGGTGTCTGTAAACATTCAAAACAGTCCGGAGCGGCCGCCATCTTGTGTCTCGGTAGGATCGAGACACAGGAGGTGGCCAAAACAAAGGGGGAAATGACCATAAGGGGGCAGAGTAGATCCTCCCTGACCCCCTAGGTTTGATGTGGGGGCTTTAAAAGGGCCCCGCAGGGCAACAACATTTTTTTTGTTTTTGTTTTTTTTGAGGGGGGAGCGCCCGGTACGCGCATCGGGAAGCGGTCCGGGGAGCGTACTAGGGAAAAAAGAAAGATAGACTTTTCAAATATTGTATGTTTATTGATTGTTCTTTTTGTTGTATTTTTTTTTTTATTTAAGTAGCAACATGTAGGTACCAATGCAGAGTCTAAAAATTAATATACACCGTCTCCTTTGTAGATATCTTGCATGTTGTTTCAGAAGTTATTGTGGTATATGGAATTCATACCATAGTCTGTCAGGAAAGCAGAAACAATATGGAGGCAGGAGATGATAAAGAGATGTTAAATACACATTGGAGATAATATAGTTGGAGAAAGGAAGTAACTATGAGCAAACCTACTATGTAATACAAAAAAGTTGCACAGTATATTTTAAGTCTCACTTTATATTATATCTTTTTGGGTACTATTTCATAATTTTCATATAAAAAAGAATAATGTCTCAAACAATTTTAACTTTTAAAATTTAAATTTATTGTTCTGATTTTTCAAAATCTAAAAGAATTTGTAACATTAATTCATCTGGTATGTCCTCCTTTTCTTTCCATGATTCACATTCTTCAACACATTTAATTAATTCTTGGTCTACAGTGTCATCCAAAAAGTCTATTTTTTCATTTTCTTCCTTAGGATTGTTTTCAATCTTAATTTCAAATGAAATATTATTTTATTTTTGTTGAGCTTCCATTTTCTTGCTGTAAATTGCATAAAAAATAAATATATCAGTAGAGATAGGGCACTGTTGGGTTTAAGTTCAGACAGGAGTTTTTAACAGTGAAGTTATCTTTGGGCACTGTATGGTTTCAAGCAGGAAGTAGGACTATTAAAAAGTGCCTGTGATGAAGCCTAAGTAAATTCATAATTATACCACAGAAGCCTAACTCAATCAATAATTTAAATAATTAAGCCTTTCTCAAGGACTAACTCTTATAGATGGACAGTATATAACTATCTCAAAACGTTATCCTAAATTAATTTAAAGTGCATAACATAGTTCTCCTTTCAAATTTTTAAAATAACATCTTACCTTTCAAAAAGAAGTTTAAGTTGTCAGTGAAAATGCTCTTGAAATGTACTTCAGGAAGTAGTAGTCAAAATGGCTGTGTTTCTCTCTCTTTCTTTATATATATTCAGGTACATAACCAAAGACAAACTTAAGACAGACTTAAGACAGACTTAAGACAAAATCCTAACTTCTGTGAATACCAAAAGTAGTAAGTTCATTCTGTGAATGCCAAAAGTAGTAAGTGCATTCTGTGAATACCAAAATAGTAGTAAGTTTAGGATTGAGTCTTAAGTTCATTCTGTGAATCGGGCCCAATGTTCGGAATGGGTAGAAGGGGGCACGGTAGACACTTCCTGACCCTCTAGGTTTTCTGAGGGGGGCTTAGGACGCTCATATAGGCAAAAAAAAAAAAATTGCGTGGAGAGCGCCCGGTACGTGCACCGGTAAGCGTACCGGGGAACGTACTTTGGTGAAAAATAGTGAAAAACGTTAGAAAAAGATAAAAGTTTTGAATGATCAGAGGTAGGGTAGCTCTGAAAAGAGCTATTGGGTTCTGTGGCTGATTTAGGTACCTACAAGTAGGTTCAAATGCACAGTCTTAAATTCAGGAGGAATATTCTATTCCCCTTATCTGAGAAGTGCACACCATCTCCTCTGTAGATGTCTTGCATGTTGTAACGCAAGTTATTGTTGTATATTGAACCCATTCTAAAGTCTCTCATGTAAACAGAAACAGATTTATTCACATGTTTCCGTGCTTTCTCAAATTGTTGACAAATTGGTTGGACCAGTTCCATTTCTGTCTTTGGCATATATTGGAATATACCAAGGAAGTTTGGGGAAAAAGTGTCATCAATTGATGAAAGGTGTCCTTTAAAAGCATTTCCAGACCAACCCCAGTCATAGTGCCCTAATCATTTCCACCACAGTGCACTATTAAGAGGTCAGTGTTTGGCAGATGCATAAAAATATTATATTAAAAACATCTAAAATATATTTTTCCTTTAAAAGAAGAATACATTTTACAGCTTTTGATATTTGCTATTAAAAAAAAGATTGAAATTCACTGAAAAAACCATAGGTTATAGACCATATATAGTTAGGAATTAGCATTTACAAAACCTTGAAAATTCACTGAAAAAACCATAGGTTATAGACCATATATAGTTAGGGATTAGCATTTATAAAACCTTATTTTACTCACTCAAAACCATTGAAATTCGCATATATAGTTAGTTGCACTAACTATATATCGCGCACCCGCAATCCACTGCTGATGATGTCACATATTACATCATTCATGACATGGTCAGTGACATCACTGATTAGAATGATTAGAACTTAGATTTTAATCCAGTTACACGTTTTGGGGAAGTCAGTCCCCTTGTTCACACAATGGCTGGGCTGCAATACTCTCTTAATGTAATCAGCAGCAATGAACAAAGGACAAACCTTTACCGCATCTCATTGTAAACACAGTTACTGTGGCATCCATTTTGGAATGGAGTACAGTACATGCATGCTAAAGCAAAGTGCCATGTATTTTTGCCCTATGAACATAACCTCCAGACTTTAGGTGCTATAAGTCAATATGCAATATTTCTTAAAATTTTCATTACATAATGGATATTTGCGGAAAGAATAAAACAATAAAGTTTATACATGTACAATATCTACAAAAGAGAAAGTATGGGGAGTAAAGAGATGAAAAAGCAAAGGAAGTGATTCGAGAAAATTCTCATATCCCCGGGTTGCTCTATTGGGAAAGTCCTAATTCTGGGTTGCTGTACTCGTTAAAGAGATACTCCATCTCTAAGTGGTCCTATGTTGTAGGTACCCCCTTACAGATTTTTGGCGCCAAGTGGCTCAGTCTAATCAAGGTTATTCCATGTACAGTGTCACCCAGAGAAACTGTCTTTTCACCTTATAAGTCTAAATCAGCTAGCTTACACATGCGTAAGAACACTGCGCAAAACTGTGTTTTCATCTATGCAAAGTTACATTCCTCTGTTATGTTGTTCTGTTTGCTGTGCTAAAGTGCGCTCTAGAACTCATAGCTCATAATCACCACATAGTGTAAATTCCTTCCATCGTAATAAACTTGAAATTTGAAAGATAGAGAATAAAAATAATAAAGAAAGTTTTTCAATTCCACCTCTCTGTGGTAACGAAGAAAATGTTAGGCAACCTCTACAGTTTGTCCCTGCAGCAATAGGCCACTTCCTTTCCTCCTGTGAAAGTGAAAGAAACATAAAATCAAGGTTAAAATCAAATCAATAACATACTGAGCACAAGTGATGTTTTTTATGTGTTGTATGACAACATGAATGATACAAATAACAGAAGATATTTCATGTTGTTGTTGATAGTCAGAAAAAATCCCTCCTAGAGACCGTTCTAGCCCCTAGTTCTCATGTAAGTATATGTTAAGTTCTCTAGGAGTCCTCATCCTGATTATGGTCCCATGGGCTCTTAGTTTGAAAATCAATGATATGCTATGTTACTCTCTTTCTCAATGAAAGGACTCTGTCACCCCCTCTTGCATTTGGGCGGGCCTGTTCTATAATGAAATATCTCAATAAGGAGCTATTAGATTAATGGTACTCCTAAAAATGTCTTGCCACTGGGTAACGGGGTCCTTGTTGTTTATCGCCCTAAGTTGTTCCAGTATTCTATTCCTTGCTGCAAAATTGGTGCTCCCTATATATCTCATCTTGCAGGAATACTTCAGTACATAAACTACATGTGTGGTACTACAAGTTAAGAACTGATTGATTGCCTTGTTGGTACAAGGTGTGTCATAGGGTTTAACCATGTAGCTACTTCTGCAGGCCTTACAGTAGCCACAGGGGAAGAATCCTTGTAAGCTATGTTGTTGTTCCTTCATCCTGATGTCACCTCTCACAATGATGTCCCGGAGGCTTCTGCCTTTCCTATATGTGACCCTGGGGCGTTCCGGTACTTCCTGTTGTCTAATGTCCTGTTGTCTAATGGGGTCACTTTTTAGGATATCCCAGTTTTGAGGATACTAAATATACTGTTCAACTCCCTATTGAAAGGATAGAATTACTCTTGTCAGTTTTTTTTGTCTCCTGTCTCTCCTGAAGAGTTTGGTCTCTTGTTACCTGTTTGACATTGTTAACTTCTCTTTTAAAAAAATCTTTGTATTAACTAATCAACATAAAGAACATCAGGTGACTTCAGTCGATCACACAGTTGTCACATATACATTTCCATACTTCATCCTTACATACAAAATATTGATAAAGGGATCACAAGGACTCGTGTGTCTCTAGTTCTTCCGGGCCTCTCGGGGGGTACAGATGTCTCCTCGTTACTGATTCCTATCCTCCCAGACCTTCCCCCACGTTTAGGGACAACCTCTGGCGATGTAAACTGACCTCTCTCTAAACATGCACCAATCAATATCCTCTGCCCACTTTTTAACTCGAGGGGCTGTCTAGCTCCCCATAGCTGAGCGACATTACACTTGGTAACCATACATGGTAACGCTACCCATTGTTTCTTCCAAACATTTAAAATACATCTGCGGGCCTCTGGCCGTAACTACATCCCCAGGACATACCGCAATCCATCGTGTATATTCACCCAGTAATCCTACACTTCTGTACAGTGCCATAGGATATGCATGAAAGTTCCAAGTTCTCTACACCCCTTACGGCACTCCCTACTTTCCACTCTACCCATTCGAACCAGACGAGGCCCAGTGACATATGATCTGTGGAGAATCTTTAGCTGCACTAATCTGAGCCTCATCTGTATGGCCACCACTCGTGGGGAGGAGACCGCCTTCCGCCAGTCCTTGTCATCTAATTCCACTCCATCTCCTCTCCATTGTGTCTTGATAAACGTCAGCAGGTCCTCCATATTATTAATGAGTGTTTTATATATTAATGAGATGGTCTCCTCTGGGAGGTGACCGTCAACCCGGTCTTCCAGGGGGGAAGATTCAGGGAGCTTCGTGTCTCTAGGGATGTGTGTAAGTAGGGCGTGTCGGACTTGAAGGTACCAGAAGTGTTCCCTGTCATGATGGTGGAATTGCTTCTTGAGGGAGTTAAACGTGTGGACAGTGTCTTTCCCCCAGATATCTTAGATCTGCGTTGTCCCGATGAGTTCCCACTTGTCCAATCCTCTAGATTTCCACAAACTTCCCAGCTTCTCTGACCTTCATAATGGGGTGGCGAGCAGTAGCCTTCCTTCCCACCTGAGGCATCTATTGGTCGCGTGCCACACCTGTACTCATGGGCCGTAGGTCCCACCAGGGGAAACCTACCAGATCTTAGTGCCCTAATGAAACCACCCCCGGGCACCTGCCAGTGGTCCATCGCATATCCCGGGTCCATAGGGGTCCGTATATGATATGATTCACTGCCGCTAACTGGAAGGCTCAATAATATTTCCGTAGGTCTGGCAACCCAATCGCTCCATCATACCATGGGAGAGTGAGCTTGGAGAAAGTTATACGGGTCTTGCCGTCCCAAAGAAGCTGTCTGTGAAGGGCCTCTATTTCCCTGAAGTAGGACTCTGGAACCAGGTCCATCGCGTTCTGGAGGGTGTACAAGAACCGGGGAATGATCCTTGATCATTGCCATATTATCTGCTACCGAGTATGTTCCTGCCGAGGTGTATACCCCCCTATAATAATCCGAGAATTCATCTGCCAAGGCCTGTGGGTTTTAGATCACGTTGGAGTCTTCTCCCTGCAACTCCGGGACCAGCCGTGACGCCCAATTTCCCTTTTCGAGCCACAAGATTAATTTACCGGCTTTATCTCCATGTTCGTAAATCCTGCTTTGAGTCTCATTGTTCTGAGCTGTAGCCCTGCTTCTGGCGAGGTCTCTATATTCGTCCTGGTACAACTTTAGCTGGTGGATGCCTTCTGGAGTAGCTGCCATAGACACCTCTATCTCCCACCTCGTTACTTCCGCCTCCGCCCTCTCTATTTCTGCCTGTCGTTCTTTCTTTTTCCCCACGATAAGGGACAAGACCTCCCCCCACACAAAGGTTTTATATGCCTCCCACAGAGTTTGCGCCCCACTGTTTCCCTGTTTTCCTGGAAATATCTTTCTGAGATCTTAATAATTTCTTTCTTGGGGCTACCGTACCTATGTCCGATTGACCGGTCTCCAACTGGAGCCAAATCGGAGAGTGGTCAGAGATTCCCCAACCCAGGTGTCGCACCTCCCGAACTGTAGCAGCCTGAGCCGCCGGTAACAGTACATAGTCTATCCTGGAAAGGCTGTGGTGTGCGGCGGGCACATGTGTATAGTGTACCCCACTCGGGTTACCGACCCTCCATCCGTCAACAAGTCCTGTTGTTTCCAAGAATTCGGGGAGCCACCTCTGTGCCAGTCGTAGTGTTCGGGCCGGATGTCCGTCAACCTCTCCATTCACTACTGCATTAAAGTTGCCCCCATAACAAGGAGACCCAACACAGTGTAAGGAAAATTGCACCCAGATCTCTAAAGGTGCCAGATTGTAGGCCTGGTGGGACATAAATAGACATAAAAAGTAACTGTCTTCCCTCCCACTGCCCCGATATTCCAATATAGTGGCCTTTTTGGTCCAACCACATGGCCTAAATAGAGATGGGAAAATAATTCTTCACCAAGATTCCAACTCCTGTAGACCCTGCGGTAAATCCAGCATGTGCTACCAATTTATAACACCCCCTGTGTAGGGCCATGCAGCGATTACCTATAAGATGAGTCTCCTGTATTAGTACTACGTCCGGGGAGTGCCGTCTAATTAACTGATTGACCATTCCCCTCTTGATTTTGTCCCCAAGGCCATTCATGTTCCAACTAACCACAGTGATCCCCGATCCCCTTCTAACACTTGACATTTAAACGGTATGGATGCATTACAATCATAGCTTTGTCTCCTGATGCAAAAAAAGGAAACATTAAGAAACTACATAAATCAAACAATTTTGCACATAATACCTTGTCGAACTCAAAAATCCCCACCCGCCCCAGACCCTGTCCCCCCTCCCGGCACCCCTGCATATGGCTGTTGCCCATCCCCAACTAGCAGTGTGCCTGTTGCCCTTTATCTAATCTACTAACTAACTAAAGGTAGTGATGCAGAGGGAGTCTTAAACCCCTCCCCCCTCCAGCCCACTAAACACATCCCCGGAACCCGGGGTTCTCCATTGTCATGATACAAGCGCTGAGTCTAGTCAAAAGAAAACTGTGGAGCTGCCCCACCACCTGTCATTTCAAGACAGCGTGTAAGTTCTTATGGACTTCTTCATTCCTGCTCCTGTGAGTCTTCTCCTCCACCTCGGTCTCTCCCTTCCGGCCCGCTCGAATGTCTGCTGTCTAGGCAGTCCGACGCCACCTCAGGGTTGTCAAAAACCAGGCCTTCCCTTCCACTTCTACCCGTAGATGAGCCGGAAACATCATGGCATACTTTAGTCCCTTGTCCCTGAGTTTCTTATTTATCTGAAGAAAACGTTGCATTGTTTCTGTACCATCTGGGTGAAGTCAGGGAAAAAGTCAAGCGTTGCATTTTCATATCGCAAAGGAGGCCGAGCCCATAATGCCTGCAAAATCACGTCTCTATCTCGAAAGTTTAAAACTCTTGCATTGATTGGGCAAGGTGGGGCCCCAGTCCTGGGCCTCTCCCCTGGCACCCTGTGGGTGCGCTCAACCCTAAAAAGGTTGCTCAATCCCTTGGGCTTGAGATGGTTAAGGACTATGTCCTCCACAAACATATCCGGTGCAGGGCCCTCCGATTTTTCAGGCACCCCATGGATACGTATGTTTTTTCACCTAGCCCTCCCCACATATTCGTGGAGCTTCCGATCCGTCAGGTCCCGTGAGGTCTTGAGATCACGTACCTCCCATTCCAGCAGCGCCACGTAGTTGATCAGGCTGGCCATTTTGATATCAAGTGATTTGACTTTCTCACTGGCCTTCGTTAGGTCTGCCCGTAGCAGATTGACCTCAATCGTGACAGTGTCCAGCTTGGAGTCCAAGGCTTCCATCTTTTGACCCAGCGACGTCTGGATTCCATTGATCGCCGCCATCACATCCGTGAGGGTTGGTTCAGTAGGAGAGCCCAGAAGGGCTCCCCTGTTGACTGGGCCCTCTTCAGGTCCGTGGGGGAGCCCTTAGTCATTGTGTATCGGTCCAACTTGTTGGATTGGATATGTTTCGACCCCTTAGAGGATCTGGGCAAGGCCTTATCAGCTTCTGGCTTGGTCGCCAACTGACCATCCACCGTTCACCGCTCCTGGCCACTGATCTTGACTATTCTCCCAGGGCTTATCGTACGTTCTCAGGCAGTCCCACGTCGCTCCGCAGCTGTGTCCCATTCGAGATACCCACTTTACCCAGCATAGCAGACTCACTAGCTCCCGGTTCAGCCCGCAGAGATATAGGCGGCCATCCCGGTTGTCCAAGCACCAGGACAGGTCTCCCTCAGTCCGTTGACAGCTGGCGCTAATCCACAAGGGGCCACAATCCCAATCCCAGAGGTGCGTTACGTTGCCTATGGTCTTTAACGCGGGGTGGCGAATTCACAGGTTATGCCGGGCCCCCAGCTCCGGAGTCTCTGCTATATTTAGCAGTTGGTTTAAGCAGCCCCTTGTCTTCGGCATCTGAGACCCGATACATGAGGGCCCGAAAACAACACCAGCAGTGCCACAGCATCAACAATGCAGACACTGCCCCCCTATGCCACCACTGTCAAAAAGCCTCACCACAGTGCCCTTTCCTCGCCGTCGGGCAAGGCGTACCCACTCAGGGCCACTGTGAAGTCCAGTTGCCCAGATCGCACTGCAAGACCGCTCCCAGGAGCCAGATATCCCCACTGCCACAAGTTACAGGCCATACAGACTTGTTTCTGAGAATTTCAGATCCCCAGCCCCAGGTTGATGCGCCTCAGAGCCACTGCAGCACCGGCCCTCCTGCCCACATGAGGCAGTGCAGCTTCAGGTCACAAGTCACATGGGCCATCACGGCCGATCCGCCTCTCCTCACCGCTCCTGCCGGCAATGCGCCCCCACTCAGCGCCCCCGCCTCTCTCTTCCGATATTGTCCAGGGGAGGGTGCTCGCAGCAGGCCACTCGCGGAGCAGCGCTACTCCCCTAATCCCTACACTGGTTGCGGGCAGGTCGGGTATTCCACATGGAGCAGGAGGACACAAAGAAGCAGCTAGACGCCCACCGACACTCTGCAGGGACCCCAAGACGGTGGTCAACAGGCCTCAAGTTACGGGGCTGGACGGGCAACTTCCTGTTTTTGGCCCGTTCTCAACGGTGCAGGCAGCGGGTCCCGCTTCCACTTCAGCTCCCGGCTTCAGATGCGTGGAGGCTGCAGCACACCGGATGGCGTATCTTTGGCCCAAATGTCACAGGCGAACCAGGGTCGCAGCGGAAGGCACCACCACCGCTTAGCCGTCAGGTGGTGGGGGCTAAAATCAGGATATATGGCAGAATGTCTCTGCTGGAGGACGGGGTTGTCAGAGCTGGTCGCTCACGCGGCCATCTTGGTTCCGCACTAGGCTCCTCCACCATTAACTGCTCTTTTGAGAAACATATGAGGCAGAGTGCGTTACCATGATGAACAGATTCAGGGAACAAGTGTATCTGAACTGGGTCATCAAAAGAACAGTTAACAAAGTCAAACAGTTAACAAGAGACCAAACCCTTCAGGGAACTACCGGAACGCCACAGGGATAACATATAGGAAAGGCAGAAGCCTCAGGGACATCTTTAACAGTAGGAAAAGTGTTGGATTGTGGAGGGAGAAAATGTACTACCACTCCAGTCTGTGCAACAGTGGTGAAAAGATTGGACTCAGGAGGGCTAACAATTTACTATTCCCACTCCAGCAGATGCAACAGTAGGGAAAGTGTAGGATTGCGGATGGGTAAAATTTACTATTCCCACACTAGGCCATGCAACAGTGTCAAGCCCCCATGATGTCAGTAGAGCGTATTCATATATGTATCCATCAGGGTTTTATAATCAATCAATCAGGGTTTTATAAAGTGCGCTACTCACTCATGAGGGTCTCAAGGAGCCAGGGGGGTGGTCTGATGTTAACTGGGAGATCATTCCAGGCCTTGGCTGTGATGTAGGAGAAGGCTCTTCCACCTGCTCTGTTTCTGCGGATGGTTGTGGTTTCTGCCCGGGTGAGGTCGGCGGAGCGGAGGTTCCTTTTAGGTACATGGAAGGAGACTCTCTTGTTGAGGTATTTGGGTCCGATGTTGTGGAGGTATTTGTAGGCATGGGTGAGAAGTTTGAAGGTTACTCTCTTCTCGACGGGAAGTCAATGGAGGTCTCTCAAGTGCTGGGTCACGTGTTCGTGCCAAGGAGATCAGACGACAAGTCTGGCGGCGGTGTTCTGTATGGTTTGGAGTTTGTGTAGGAGAGTTCTGTTGATTCCGGCATAGAGGTTGCTGCCGTAGTCCGGTCTGCTAGTTATGAGCGCGTGGTTGACGGTCTTTCTGCATTCGGGGGGATCCATCTGATGGTCTTGTGGATGATAATGAGACAGTTGAAGCTGTTGGAGGTGACTGAGTTAATCTGGTGGGCCATGCTGAGAGAGGAGTCAAGGATGATGCTGAGGTTCCATGTGTGGTCTGATGGGGTGGGTGGGCTCCTGAGGAGGGAGGGCCATCAGGTGTTGTCCCAAGCAGTAGGGGAGGGTCCAAGGACCTCTGTCATCTCCGAGTTGAGCTTCAGGTAGCTGTTGCTCATCCAGGCTGCGGTGTCCTTCATTCCTTTCTGTATGCAGAGTCTGGTGTCTTCGTGCGAGAGAGGATGAGATGCGTGTAATCGCCGTATGCTACTATGCTGAGCCCATGCTGTCTGATGATGGCAGAGAGGGGTCCATGTAGATGTTAAAGAGCATGGGACTGAGCGAGGATCCTTGGGGTACTATGCAGTTGATCTCTCTGGGTTCGGAGAAGAAGTGTGGGTGTCTGATCCTCTGGGTTCTGTCGGAAAGAAAGGATTGGATCCAGCTGAGGGCAGTTCGTTGTGTCCCGGTGTTGTGGACAATAACCCACCATGGAGTAGCAATGAAACACTTTATTTACCTTCTTGCGCCCACATTTGTCCCAAAGTATGAGAACTCTTGACGTATGTTGTCCCAAAATATGAAGACTCTTGACTTATGTTGTATTGCCATGTACTGTGCCTTGTGTCTGCTTTTCTTTTTCTTTTCTTAGTATGTTGTCCTTTTGTAGCGGTCAAAGTTTGACCCAAGTTTCGCATAAAATGTGACCACCCCAAACAGGCACAGTACATTATGGGCGGCTTCAGAACGGAGTGGTTCCTTGTTGTTTCCTTCGTCTTCTCTGCTGCTCTTGGTGTTGAGGTAGACTTCTCGGATGAAAGGTGTGGTTTGGTGATTCATCTTCCGCTCCCCTGCTGATTCTTGACACCTCGGTGATCTCATCTTTGGTGCCGCGCATTGTAACTTACTTGGAGCGGTCCAGAGTTTCTCTTCGGCTCCCCTGCTGATTCCTGACATTGCAGTAGGCTTAATCTTTCATAGTACGCACCATGCAGGTAGGGTTAATCTTCCATTATTTTTGGAATCCTGTTGTGGACAAAAGCAGAAAAAAGACAACTTGGAACAATCTGTAAATATAAACACATTATGCTGAATATGCGCTATTATGAATAGTGTTGAAAGACTGATATGAACAGTTACTGGAAATCAAAATAATCTGCATGAACAACTCTGGGGCAAGTTGCATTATTAAGAATTGCAAATAACAGCGTTTGACACTTTGCTTAGCCACCTCATTGATGAACAATCTTTCTGTTGATAACAAGAATATTCTGGACTACAATAGAAGTTTCTGAAGTTAGAAACATACCAAGGTTGTTTTGTTTCACAGGTACTATTTCCTTTACTCAAAAGTATATACTCTCGAAAAGCATGTTGTTTCTTCTCTTACAGACAAGATGTAATCAAGCAAATGTTTTTGTTCCAGATCTCCTTTCCCTCAGACCCTTCCCCAATTCCCTTCCCTTCTTCTGGCCATTCTGATCCTCTGGTGTGTACGCAGAGTCAGAACTGCGGGAAGATGGGCTTATTGAAAGTCCTGTTCCTGAGGACCTAAAAAAAACAACCCTGACAAACAGTAGGGAAAGGGTTGGACTGAGTAGGGGTAACATTTACATTCCCACTACAATCTGTGAACAGTAGAAAAACTGTTGGGTTGCAGAGGTGTAAAATTTATTATTCCAACTCCAGTGGGTGCAACAGTAGGGAAAGCATTGGATTCAGGTGGGGTACAATTTACTATTCCCACTCCACTCTGTGCAACAGTAGGGAAAGTGTTGGATTGCAGAGGGGTCAAATTCACTATTCCCACTCTAGGCTGTGCACCAGTAGGAAAAATGTTCGATAGTGGAGGGAGAAATGTACTATTCCCACTCCAGTCTGGGCTACAGTGGGGAAAGCACTGGACTCAGGAGCAGTACAAATTGCTATTCCTACTCCATTTACTGCAACAGTAGGGAAAGCGTTGGATGACCGGTACGTAAAATTTACTATTCCCACACCAGTCTGTGCAACAGTACGGAAACAGTTGGACTGTGGAGGGGTAAAATATACGATTCCACTCCAATTATGTGAAACAGTAGGGAGAGCGTTGAACTCTGGAGGGGTCACATTTGCTATTCCTACTCCAGTCTGTGCAACAGCAAAGGAATTTTTGGGTTGCAAAGGTGTAAAAATTACTATTCAAACTCCAGTTGGTGCAAAAGTAGGGAAAGCGTTGGACTCTGGAGGGATATACTTTACTATTCCTACTCCACTCTGTGCAACAGTAGGGTAAGTGTTGGATTGTGGGGGGGGCAAATATACTATTCCTACTCCAGTCAGTGCAACAGTAGGGAAAGTGTTGACTCAGGAGGGGTACCAATTTACAATTCCCTTGTCCAGTCGGTGCATCAATAGGGAAAGTGTTAGATTGCTGCGCAAAATTGACTAGATAAAGTGCATACCGCTCAGGTGAGACCGCTCCTAGAATACTAGCTAGCCTTAAACTTTCTTTGGCATGATACCCCTGACTTCTTAAGGGATTGGTTATGAAAAACTTGGTCCCTGGCAAACTGGGGGGCTTGGGGTGGCACTTAGCCAGTAATTTCTACCTGCCTACGGGTACTACATTTAGCATATGCAAGCAGTTATGCGTTATTTGTGGAGTGTGTGTGATGTGTGGAAAAATGCACCCCTTATTTCAAGTAATAAAGTGCATGCTATTTGTACAAAACTTCTCCTAAAAGGGTATACTAGCGTTAATCTTCCTCTAGACCAGTACGCCTACGTTTGCTCATTTGTAAAGTGCGTGTGGCTAGTGAAAGGAATGTATTCCTTATTTCAAGTAATGAGGTGCTTACAGCCTGTGCAAAATTGCTCCTAAAAGGGCTGCTAATCCTGAATGTATCTCTGGCCCTGTACCTCTAAGTGTGTTCATGATTGGTTTAAAAAATGTTGATTCCTGGCAGGCTAGAGGGTTTGAAGTGTCTCCTGCCTTGGTAGTTACAGCTTGCCTGCATGTACGAATTTGCAGGTTCCAGAAGATTGGCTTTACCAATTTTTTCCTTTGGGCCACAACCTCCAGGAATACACAAATAATATGTCCTAATGTCTCTCGTTTGTATCTGCAAAGACAACGTCTTAGGTCTTCTGGTGGACTCTTCAAGGTTGGACTAAAGCCTTTAGTACCTAGAAACCCAAATCTCTATAACAAGAACTGCTGGTTTAAGGAAGGGGGTAAATGGGCTGACGTACTCCTGGGGTCTCAAGTATTTGTACAAGTTAATTACTGACCAAGCATACCTTCTCTTTGGAAAGTGTTTTTGTCCTGTAAAATAGATAGAAGATAAATTGAGGAGTTGGTTACCTGATTAGCCAGATTTTTTCATGATTCTCGCCTATGCATCTTGGATTCCTAGTTCCTAAATTGCTTGACCTAGGTATTCTCCCATGAGTGTTTGTGATGGTTCTTCTGCTGTTCCTCTATTTCCTTCTAACATAGATAGTTAATGGGGCCAACCTCAGAAGCACACCGTCTCCAGCGCAATATGAAAAAAGCATGAATTCTCATGAATGTTTGTTTTTTAAGCGAAATTCAAGAGTGAGCTAAACTGTCATTGCTGTTTTAGGTATGGAGAACACAGATTTGTAAACAGTGTGATGAGCAGTCTAGTTTCTTTTTTAGCAATTTGAATCCAAAGATAGATTAATGAATGTGCTTTTGCCTGTGTGGCAGCTAACTGATATTTAAAGGCTATTTGATGTTTCACGTTGATGTCTAGAGTGGTGGCAACCTCAGCATTTTTTCCTCTGTGAACCAGGTAAATGACTTGTACTTGGAGTCAAATTATAATTAGGTTTCCTCAACCCAATAGTAGGCTCAAACTCAAAATCCTGACATAAACCCCGTTGTGTTATTGATGCTACTGCTCAATATTCTAATTAGAAATGAACAAAGTGAAATGTCAAGAAGTCTTTATTCGATAATTAAATCATAAAAGACAAGTAACACAGTTTACAATTCTCTAAAATACATATACAATACACATAATAAGAAACAAATAAAAAGGTCGAAGACCATATTAAAATGAATACAATACTTCATTTCATTGAGAGTCATTGTATAATAAAATAGACATTTGTCTAATAGCCTTAATGGGACTAACAAGCTTTACAAAGACACAATTACACATAATCAGCAGCAATTTTATGTAGAGGAGGCAGTGGTCTAGGATAGATTAATAAATCTAGTTCTAAGAATCCAGGCCCAGCCTAGGTATTTTGCTATGCCAGTTACAATTAAGGGTGATGGGTCAGACTTTAACAATCTTCTGGCTGCTACTGCTGAGCGGACACCCAGATTCCTACAAACTGGTCTAAGCCACTTAGCTCGAGGGGCAGCATACATGGGGCAGACAAATAAGAAATGTTCAATACTTTCGTTCTGTCCAGAACACTGAGGACACTGTCCCGGTCCACCCTTACCCCACTGTTGTGTATATTCCCTTAAGGGCAAGCAGCCGCACCTAAACTGGTGAAACAATTTGCGGTCCAGGGGCTTAGTTATTACATCCCAGTAATTTTCAAAGCTGGAGACATCTTTCATGGCGAGAAATTTGCCAGTAAGATTTGTATCTGGCAGTCCAGTATGTCTATTATTCACCACCCAATTCCAGTATTGTAGTTTTAAATCCTTCTTAGTGGGAAAAGTTGCAGTGTCAGGGTTTAGCCAAAGTTCCTCATGTCCCATATCACATAGAGTGGATCTCAGAACCTTAAACCAACCTATTTTTGAAGAGCCTGGAAGATCCCTAACCTCTAAACACGCTCTTGCATGAATCTGAAGTTCGGGCGTAGTCCAGAGGCGACGCCAGAATGCTATTGGGTGCTGTCTTGCCATGTCCTCCACTGGCTGACACCCGAGATCATACAGGAGTGGGAGCCGGGTTGTGGATTATGGGAGGCCAATAGCCTGCCTTAGGAATTTGTTTTGGGCTACTTTCAAAGAGTCAAGGTTACTATGTCCCCATAGCTCCGCTCCATACAAAACAGATGGTAAGACTTTCATGCCGTAGATTTTTATTAGAGGGGACATGGGCCTGGAGCTGGAGCTTTTGTGTTCTTTAAGCAAAGCTCCTCCAATCTGCATGTGCTTTAGTGTCATTAGGTTAACCTGATGTGCCCAACTGAGAGTCTCACTAAACGTAACTCCAAGGTAGGTAAACAGCTTTGTCTGTTCCAGAGGTATACCTCCCATAGTAACCCTGGCTGAAATGGATGAGTGCCCTCTTAGTACCATACATTTTGTTTTTGATACGTTTACCTCTAACTCATGCTCGCAGCAGAACAATTCAAACCTAGACAGAGCCTGCTGGAGACCCTGTCTGGTCTTAGATATTAAAAGAGTGTTGTCTGCAAACATGAGGAGTGGGATTTTCAATCCAGCCAGGGACGGGGCATCAGTAGGCTGATTAATAAAATATAGAGTAACCCCATTAATATACAAGGAGAATAGGGTGGGTGCTAAAACACACCCTTGTCTTACCCCTTTAGAAACAGGAAATTTTTCTGTTACCTCCCCTGGTTTACCCCAACGTACTTGGGCATATGTATGGGCATGGAGGTTAATCAATAGATGTAGAAGGGGAGCAGGCATACCCAACTTCGCTAGACAGTACCAAAGCTTGGCCCTTGGGACAAGGTCACATGCAGACCGTAGGTCCACAAAAGCTGAAGATTTCCTTTTCCCAAGGTGACAATCTTCCAATATAGAAGAGTAAACCTAAGAGCCTGATTCAGAGTACTCACATGTGGCCGAAAGCCAGCTTGGAGTGGAGAGAGAATATTAAACTCATCAGTCCATTCTTGAATCCTGCCAAGAGCAAGTCGGGCTATGATTTTTTGCAAAGCATCAATTAGGCTGATCGGCCGGTAGTTAGAAGGAACCGATTGATCGCCTTTCTTATAGATAGGCAGGATTTCTGCCCCAAACCAAGATTCGGGGACCTCAGCACCTGAGGCTAAGGCATTTGCCAGATGGACTAAGTAGGGGACCCAAAGGTCCTGATCCTGTTGGAATAGATCAGCAGGAATACAATCCGGGCCGGGTGCCTTACCCCCAGGAATGGCTTTCAAAACAAGTATAATTTCGCTACTTGTAAATTTAAGTGGAGAACTGGAGATGATATTTGGAATATGTTCCTGTGTATTACTACAGTTCTTAAATTGTTCCTCAAAGAAACGTACCCACTGAGATTGACCAACCGAGGCGGGGCTTGGACGATCTTCCAGTGAGTTGCCCCATTTTAGTAGGTGCCAAAACTGGCACATGTTCCGGGATCTACATGCTTCAGTCAGCGTCGCCCATCGATCCTCATCCCAGTTGGACTTTGCTTTGTGCCTTGCATTTTTATAAGCCTTCCTACAATCCTTTATTAGACTATGATCTTTTAACTTTATAGCTTTAAATAAATCCCCGTGGGTTCGCCGACAGTCCTCATCAAACCAAGATAAAGTTTTCTGTTTCCCCCTCCTGCCCTGCTTGGAAATGGTTTTAACAAAAAGTTTTTTAACTCTGAAAATAGGTTGGTATGGGTCTTAGTAATTTTTACATTAATATCTTCCTGCGACTCACAGCAGAGAATTCCATCCAAGGAGTCTAGAACCAAAGTTCTGATCTCCTTGCGTGCCTCAACATTAACAGAGACTTTTGGCCCCCGCACCCTCCTCATGTTATTACTAAGGATAACTTCATTCTGAACAACATTCGGGGAGTAGCTCTGAAGCCCCAGGAAGCTGTGATCCCTAAGCTCCATCACAAGCGGATCGTGATCACTTTGTGGTCTGGTCGTGACCACCATGTCCTCTACTAAGGTCCACATCTTAACGTCTACCAAAATATAATCTATCCGGCTATTAAATCTGCCATTACAAAAAGTGTGTCTGCCTAACCTATCGGATTGCACTCTTCCATTTAGTGCACGCAGACCCTTATCCAGGCACAACCCTTTGATAAATGTAGCTGTTTGCGTCCATTTCCTGATCGGGGCTAACTCAAGCTGGGGAATCCCCCAGATCATATCCTCCGCCTCTGTAAGCAAATCATCACCAGAACTCAGGGGTTTAAAGCAGGAGTTGAAATCCCCCATAACAACCGTATAGCCATTAACATGTGAGCTGGAAAGGAAGTTATCCAGAATATGGAGGGTTGGTGCAACCTTTCCTCCCCGGGTACCCCTAACATAGATGTTAATCAACAGTATATCGAGGCCTTTTGATAATCCTATTCTTACCATCAGTATGTCAGGGCTATCAATATATACCTCCTCAGCTCTTACACCATCATATTGAAGAACCCAGGTGGTCAAACCTCCCATAGCATGCCCTCTATTGCCTTTCATTGCTGGTTTACTAAAGTTTAGGTAACCTACATGAAACACTGCTAAGAGTGCCCAGGTTTCCTGGTAGGTCCAAACATCACCATGGTTGATAAAATCAACCCATTCCGTGTTGCACAGTTTAGACTCAAGGTCAGCAATGTTCCAGGAGCCAAACTTACTACCAACTATGGCTGTCCGAGGGATACTAATATCATCATACATATTACCCCCTTTATTTGAGCTGTCTACTGGGAGTACATCATCCCTCCTCTTTCCTGTATCAGCCTCCCCATAATCAACCGACTTGGATGGCCAAACCCCATTTCGTATGCTCCCTTGAACATCATCCGCCATATCAGCTATCTCAGCAATCACTGCAACCTGAGATACTGCTTCTATTTCCTGACCCCTGCTCGATCCCCTCCATAGTTATCATACATTTCCCTACCACAATAGGTTAATACATCCTTTGGCTTTATTCCATAGTGGGAATCAGTTCCTGGGGTATTAGAAGTACCCGTACAATCTAGGCTGACCTTAGAAGCTTGGTTATAAAAAACAAGTCAGTCATTTGATTCCAGCCCTGACAAAGGTTCATACAAGTTAGACAATGGAATATTCCAGTAATCATTTGACCAATTAGAATTAATACGATTAATTGGTATAGGGAAGAAACTAGGAGGATAATGACAACGAATAGGAGGAAAGGGAGTATTAAGATTGTTAGTGGGATAGGGGAAATGGGATGAATGTGTTGGCTTGTTCAGGAAGGGAGTATATCCACTAGCACTAGGGTGGGCAAAAGGTCTTAACATGGGTTCTGGGTAGAAATAACTCGAGTGGATATACCTCCTTCATTGTTTCCTGGGAACCAATCACTTATATAAGGAACAACTCTAGGGTCCCTAAAGTTAATGATCACGATATCGCCCTCATTATCCTTTGGATGGACACCCACCCAGTCACACCTTCTTACCGAGATGATTTCTCCGTTTAGATGGGCTGGAAGGGGTCTATTTTTTCTCAGCCAGTAAATAACTTTGTTCTTCAAGTTGGCATTGGGCTCGCGATAACCATTAGTGATCGAGGGAACACCCGTCAAAACAATAACAAAGTTAGTCGAATCGGGGGTAGGTCCACTGTGTTCCTGCTAGTTAAGGTCTTTCTTTGGGATAGGGTTGTGAGTTTGTCAACCACAGGGGGCCGACTTTGGCTATTTGCGATAGGGATTGATTTATTTGAAGCTGCACATGCTTCTCTTTTGCTAGTGTTGGTTTGGATATTGGGTTGTCTTTGTTAGTTTTATTGGATGGTTTTACAGTTGTTTGAAGTGGATTGCTATGGGTCGGTATTGTTGGTAGAGGTTGGACTTTCGATTGAGGACCATCATTGCAATTAATAGGTTGTTGAGTTTTTTTCTGGACAACAATGGTTAAGAGGTCTTCCATTTTCTCCCCCAAAATCCTAACTCTCTCCAAAAGGGGGAGCATATAGGATTTTAAATTTTTATCTAAAAGGTCTGTCATCTCTTTTTTCAAAGAGGTTAATAGATCATTTGTGGGGGTAGGGGTCGGGTGTATAGGAGACCCTGAAGGAACAACCCTCACGGGCGAGACAGTTATGTTAATATCCGTTAATTCTACCGGTGGGGTTGAGACTTGGTTAGTAAGACTTTTCCTTTTAACCCCACCCTTTCTCCTCTTCTTCTTAGGCGGGGAACGAAACACCCTTTGAAGTTTGGTAGATTTGGTACCAGTGTTGTTTTTACTTTGAATGGGCATTGGTTTATGTACAGGAGTTGACTTGGTAGGGGTTACATTATCGAATAAACGATTAGGCAAGGAAGAGTGTGATTGATTGGCTATAAGTGGGGCTACTGGTGAATTTAAAACTATTAGACTATTAGAAATAGTCGGTGGACTGTTACAGTTATCAACGATATTTGTCCCAGAATTTATAACAGATGTATTGTGGTCGAGAAAAATACTAGGAAGATGGTCAGTACAGAATAGATCGACATCTCTGTCCGACCTACCAGAGCATCCTATGTCGTGTATGGGACTTCTGTCAATCACGGGGGGCAGGGGTTTCTGTTTCAAATGTTCAATGGAACGGCGTCGCTCAGCACGCTTCTCAGCTAATAAAAGTTCTTTTTCTATATCCTTATTAGCTTACTCAAAATATTTGTTGAGGGGCCCTAAAATGGACACCTCAACACTGATTAATTCACCTGTGCCCCACTTATTTGATAATACTAACCTTACCGAAGACTTAACTATTGCTTACATGATTTTGATTGATAGGTCAGAAAGGCTGTTTTATTTACATTTTTGCGCTTTATTATTTTCCCTTGCCTTCTTCTTCACATCATTTCCACGTGGACTGTCCATCTGATATACTGATGACCATCTCAGGGACGTTTTGCTGTAGAATTTTCTACACTTCTCGCGTTTGAAATACGCAAACTAGGACATTTTCGAAAACGTCATCACCTGAAGAACGCAAAATTGAGATATATTACTTAATATGGGTGAGTCACACAATAACCCATTTCTTGCTCAACAAGGTTCTAAAAACAAGAACACTCGACCCTATCCCAACGAATTTATAACCCTTGATGACCAATTGTCTTCACAGAATCTTCCCCACGCACCCGTTGGAGAAGAGCACTTTGAAACTACAAGGCATTTTAGAACCCGGTCTTGAGCGGAGCCGGGCCGGAATTATCACCGGCACCGCGGTGAGATTCTATATATTTTTTCTCTGTCTCCACGTTGTATTTATTGTGCCCCCAACGGGACGCATTTCAACTAAGTGTGACCTCCTATACCTTTATCGGTAGAACTCTTTTCTTATTGTTTTCTTTTGTCTCTTTTCGCCCCTTTCCCCTTTTGTGGCATTACAGACCTGTGGTTATATAACTATTTCCTACAGGGAGGATGCACATTTCCCATCTAACCCTTAGGCCTGGTTTGACCTTTCATCCGCTCCCGGATATCATCACCCACACTTGATTCGGGATTTCCATGGCCTTTATCTTCACACCCCCATGCGTCAAGTTAATAAGCTTATTTTCCTTATGTTTAGTTTATAACTATTCCAGACTTCACAAATGTATAGTCACCGTCGACCCACTTCCCTCCTTGCACTTACCATTTTTGAACTCACAGATATTTGGGTTGGTGTTGTGCATCCACTCATGTGTTACTGTTTAAACAAGTTCACCAGTCACCCACCTATCACTTTCACCTTTACGGTCACCATTTGAATTCATGTCATGTGAAGAATACTGTGTATTCCATCCAGTATTTTGTATCCTCCCCAGCCCTGAGGAGTCGCGGAAACTGTGTTTTCTGGCGACGAAACACGTGTCGGCTGGCTTTTCCATGAACAATAAATAAAAAAAGAAGAACCGAAGCACTGATGCTCCAATCCTCCGTCTGTGATAATTGAACTTTATGTCCAGTGAGACATCTTTTGTGCTTGAACTTTTTTATAAGTGTGCAGCAGGTTTTGCGTCTTCTGTATACAGTGTGTTCACTAAGCACACTTTGAGGGGTTTCAGGGAATCACCCCTTACCTGCATGCATCTTCTGCTTCACTGCGTTCTCCTGCGCGTCAACCTGAGCAGTGCACCTAGCATTTCCCTTACAACTAAAACCCTGTTTGTTGTTGTCACAAGATGGTAAAGAGTTCGACATAGCTATAGAACTATATTTACGGTGCTAAGTATTCCAACTGACCTGAATACAACAGTGGTAGTATTAAAGACTTAGAAACTGGGCCCAGCCCTGCCTCTTCCGGCCCCTGGGGGCCACAGACGGTCCCGCCCTTGTCCCGGGCTTCTCCCGGTCGCTCCCGCGCGCTCCCGCACAGCGGGACTAGGTGGTTATATTTATATGGTCGGTGTGAGAGGGGAGGAGCATGCAGGGAGAGCGGCCCAGGTGCTGGCAATTGGGTCAGGCGGGCGCTCCTGGGACTTGGGTCCTGCGCCCTCAACTCGCTCGCAGCCCTGCACAATACAAACACCCACAGTCACAGCCTCAGGCGAAGGGCGACAGACTCCACAAACAGGCTTCGCTGGTGTTGATCGAGGCCCCCACACGAAGCGGGACCCGCAAAGCGGGTTCCGCGAGTAGCAGCAGCAATAACAGGGAAAGTTTCAGCAGCACTGGATCCCAACGTGAGCACTAAGGAAAAGCGTCCCAACAAACATCCAGGGGCAAAGGTTTTTGAAGTACGATGGTGGGGAGGCCCATGCAGGAAGAGCGGCCCAGGTGCTGGCAATTGGGTCAGGCGGGCGCTCCTGGGACTTGGAGTCCTGCGCCCGCAACTCGCTGGCAGCCCTGCACAATACAAACACCCACAGTCACAGCCTCAGGCGAAGGGTGACATACTCCACAAACAGGCTTCGCTGGTGTTGATCGAGGCCCCCACACGAAGCGGGACCCACGAAGCGGGTTCCGCGAGCAGCACTTTCCAAGAACAGGGAAAGTTTCAGCAGCACTGGATCCCAACGTGAGCACTAAGGAAAAGCGTCCTGATATTAAATGATATGCCCATGAATTCGCCGGGGCACTTTACCCTTGAGAAAGGCTAAGATTTCTGACTTCTCCCAGGAGAAGATACTCTTATCCTGACCCAACCCCCACAGCCAGACTTTTCCACCCAAGGTGCATAGGCCTCAGGCTGCAGGGAATTGCATTTTCCTGCTGTAACTCAAGGATTCCCTAGTCCAAGACAGCCGTGAGAAAGCACAATAGCCATAGCTCAGCTGCAGCTGCGGCTAGTAGGTCCACCCTGTGATTTTTTTAAGCAAGAAAGTAAATTGTACTCAGCGCCTCTAACAGGCACACTATAAGTTGCTGCTATGTGATGCAGCAGCAGCAATAACAATACGCTGTTGCAGTGGGCCTATTTCTTTGGCCTTAAAGGAATACATATGAAAAAAACACATGGTGACCGCTTGTCCTGAATTTAAAGCACCTTTAGAATTCAGTTGGAGATTAATTTAGATGATCTTTCTCATTCTGAATAGATTTAAAATGAATTGCTTATTTTACATTTTTGAATGCATATAGATTGTATTATGCAGTAGCAAAGCAGATTAAATGGAGGGCTTCACCGCAGTACCTTCCAGTGAAAATGATGCTTGAAAGGAGTTGGAGATAGGGTACTTGGTTTTAAAATAGTAGAACAGGGTGAAAAAGGGTAAAGAACCTATCTTCCGGCTCATAACACTTTAGTTTGGAAAGTGATAATTTTAGTTTGTACTTGCAGAGCTATAATATAACAGGGCGGAAGGCTGAGCTGAGGTCACCCCATAAGATATTTAAAACGCAGTTAGAAGAACTTATTTATGGAAGGAGTATATTTACAAAATATTTTACTAATGCAGCACTTTTTAATAGTTTGAAGATTATTTATGTAAAGCTTACTGCAGTAAAATAAGTCTTTGAATTAAAGTAGTATCAAGCTGATTAACCCCTCAACTTCTAAGGCTTTTTCCCCCTAGTGCTGAGCGCTTTGTTTTAGATATGTGGGGTAGTTCACGCTTTTGCCTTCATAAAATATTTCCACATAAGGTTTCCACAAGAAATTTTGACCTTTTTGCAAAATCCTTTGGAATTCTATAGGTACCCAAAGTTTGTAGATTCCTTTGAGGGGACCGTGAAAATAGCCAAAATAGACCTAGATTTTGACTTTGGGGTAAAGTAGGAATAAAGGGGCATATTATCAAGGGGGTTTATCTCCGCTTTTTTGGCTTTAAAAGCCAAGAATAGCAGAGATAAAATTATCTCCCTATTACCTAGCTGCCGCTAACACCAGTTAGCAACAGCTAGTAGGAGATAGCGACCATCTTGGGCCCTGCTTTGCATGTCTGTGATATTTATCACTAATGAGATGCAAAGTGGGCGTGCCAAGATGTTAGCGACTGAAAACAGTCGCTAACATCGCTATCTCCTATTACCAACTTTTGGAGATATTCGCGCTAAGCGGGAATATCTCCAAAAGCTAACACCTGCCCTGAGCAGTTCTTAGCCATGTTATCCAATGGGAGGTGGATAACATGGCTAAGAGCATTAGCTCGCTAATGCATGAATATCGCTGACTTTTCAGCGATATTCATGCTTTGCGGCGATTTTTACCGCATTTGCATTAAACCTTGGTAATACCAAGGTTTATTTGCGGTAAAAATCGCCGCAGCGCTGCGGTAAATATTTGTCTCTAACCAAGCAATAGCGATAATTATCGATATTGCTTGGTAATATGCCCCAAAGTGCTCTGCAAAGAAGTGTCGTTTTCCCTTAAAATCGGCATCAGCAAAAAGTTTTCTGTGCTAAAGTAATCATCTTCCCAGTGTTCGGGATCATGCAGAGCTGAATCAAAAAACATTTTTTTATCACAATTTGGCATTTTTCAAGAGGTAGAAATATTTGTCCTTTCAACCTACTTTCAATTTGTGGTAGAAAGTAGTGTGACACCCATAGATAATCCTAGAACGTTATGGGTTTCTGAAATGTAGACATAAGTCTGAATTTTGCAAGGGGTCACTTGTGTAGATTCAATAAGGTTTTCCTAAATAAACTAACTATTGAAATAAACAGTGAGTAGTAGTAAATGGCTCTTTGTGACAACATTTTCATCTATCTGTAACTTCTGGTGATAAGGGCTTAATTAGAAAAGCAATATTTTGTTACAACCTCTAGACTATATAGGGTTTGTAGGTTCTCCAAGAATCCCAGGTACCCAGAGCCAGCAACTCAGCTGTACCTTACAATGAGTTTCCATTGTGTACTGAGTACAAAACATTTTCTAGAGTAAAATATATGTAGTGAAAAATGAGTATTAAGGAAACGTAAATTTTTCTGAAATTTACACCAGATATGGAGTTTGGTAGCCGTGGTTATTTGTACATGTTGAATTTGTGGGTACCCATATTAGCATGCGATTCAGAGGGCATGTTTTAAAATGTCACAAATGCGCAGAAATTCAATAGGTAATAACAAATGTTCTACTATTCTGTGTTCCAATATGTCTCCAAATATAAATGTACCCCTCACTTGTGTGGGTAGGCCTAATGTGTGTACATCAGAAAGGGCCCAAATTGCAACATAGATATATCACATTTTTCCACTGAAACCCCTTTTTTTGCAATATGGACAGCTGTGGATTTTCGGCTCTAGATACACCAGAAAATTATGTGATATATGAGACTGAAGCCTCATTCTGTTATAAAGTAGATTTATTGAAGATCCCAAATCGAGTGTGGTAGTCTTCTCTGCCAGTTCTTTACGACTATCAGACAGTAGAACGTCCCAATTGCAGGAACACAAATTAGAATTCTCAAACATTCCAATTTCTTTATCCAAGTTACAATATATGTTACTCCTTTCACAATACAAGATAAACAGATCAAATAAAACATTAAGTGGTACCACATGATATAAATGATAACAATGAATATCTGTAAACATTAAAAAGAACAACTGTCAAAGAAACACGCATTAACCCTCATCTACACACTAAAAGTTACTAAATGAAACATAAACAAACAAAACTTCATCTCACAAAATCTTGCATATATATAAGAGCTCTTCGTATTCTTTGAGCTCTCTCAGATCCAGGACACATGCTCATCCTTCCCACATTTTCATAACAGTTTCACCAGCTCCACATTCACCAGAAACAGACATAGATGGACAAGTAGAAGATGGAGACATAACAGTCAAATGTTTTCAGAGCATGTTTTAGGGAAGAGATGAGAGAGTCGAAAGGTTATGCCCATAGGATATGACTAAAACAAGGAGGAGTTCCAGTAGATTATAAGGTCAGGTGAAGACCCATTATCGCTAGAGATGAAGTAAAGAAGTTTCTAGAAGAAATGTTGGAGAGTGGTGTGAAAGAACCTGTGGAGACATCAAGGTGTGTTTTTTCTGTAATTATCATAGAGAAAATAAATGGCAAGCTTAGGTTTTGTGTAAACTTGAGAAGCTTGAATTAAATAGTGATAACAGACAAATTTCCTATTTCCAACATGAATGAATTGGTCCTCAAGGGAGCTTGTCTAAGATGGTGCCCGCGCAGTAATGTAGCTGCGGAGCTCCTCCTCACCAAGAAGGTAACTTGTTGTTTCCCGGGGTGGGGGGGCTGCCCCAAATTAGGAGCACCAGGAGTAGACGGAGTGCGGAGCTGCTCAGGGGAATTCTCAGAGTCCTGCGATGCATACTGCGCCCTGATTAACTAGCTGAGTGTGGCCAGCTGTCGGAGAAATAAAATGGCAGCCGAAAGTCTGTAGTGGAGCTGCGCAGGAAAAAACAGCGGCACAAGCTGTCTGTGGGGAGGCCCCATCCACCTGCCTGCTCCTCGGTAGGTGTCCTCCCACCAATATAAGGAGGCAAAGAAGGTTTTTGGCCAGTGCTCCCCGGAGAAAGGACGTGAGTCTTCCCGGCCAGAGTGAAAGGCGTCGATTCTGCCTCCGGGGAAGGAGCATGGCCCCATAAATAGAAAACACGGTGGAAGAAGCGAGAGAGGGCAGATCAAAGAGGGTGCCCAGACCGCACATGACCCAATGGCATCCGGTGGCACGGTCCCCCTCTTGTGGCCCCTTCACTGAGCGATGCAACCACCAATTTGAAAGCAGGCTGCTGCCTAAGGAAGGACACTGGCTACAGAGGTGGACGTAAAGACCAGGTCCCCAGCAAAGGACGTGGGTCAGAAGGTGAGGAGAAGCCGCTAGGGGCATTGTCACATCAAGGCGGAACCCTCCTGGGACTACATGTCCAGCTGACAGAGGATGAAGAAGTAGAGGAACCCCACGGAGCCAGAAGCTGCACCTTGCGGGCAGTCCGGCTTTTCACTTGCAGATAACTGGGCTGCGGTGGACACCTCCAGGAGCGCAGGACAAAATTCTCACAACCAGGGCTGCCTGTATGAGGTGGGAGACTTTGAGCTTTGGCAGCGAATGAGAGACCACTGGATACACTTTGGCGGGTCCCTTTGAGATCATGAGGGGCAACGTACCAAGGATCCCCCGCAAGACCTGCGCAGATTGTGCTGCCTGGCCTGCTCAGGTGAAACTCGCTTTGGCGGTGGGGTGGAATTTCTGAGCCTTCAATGGGGTACGGAACAGGCAGGACTGCCACTCTAAAGATTGGCCAACCTAAGCATAATACATCACAAAACTACAATGACCATCCCCAGGTCTAAGAAGGACACTGACAAAATTAAAGACGTCCCAGCCAAGGGCACCACCAGGAAGACTGGGGCTACTTCGAACTCACCAGAAAAAGTGGAGGCAAGCTCCTCAACGAAGCCAGATATGAATGAAGAGACCCCAATCACATGCAGTTTCATGGAAGCCCTCTTCGGCACGCTGCGAGACGACATAGCGCTATGACACGGGGAACTGGAGCAGAGGGTGGATTCAATAGAACGCTCCAGAGATGCTAGAAAAGAGGACCTGGAAGAATATTGCAGAGAACTAGTGGAACTCAAAGACCGCAATGCTGACCTCAATTTCCTCCTCAAAGACTTGGAATACAGGTCTCGCAGATCTAAGGTCCGTATCAAAGGTGTGCCACTGCAAGCGGATGTGGGACACTTGGAGGAATACGTCCTGTGTCTCTTTCATCACATAGTACTGAACCTAGAAGGAAAATATCTCCAGGTGGACCATACCCATAGGAAGGGATGTCCCTTGACGTCCCCCGGCACTCCTCAGGATATACTCACATGCCTCCACAGCTATAAACAAAAAGAAACAATAATGGCCGCTGTATGTGATCACGCCCATGTTCTATTTGAAGGACATAAAATTTGCCTGTATCAAGATCTGTCAAATATCACGCTGCAGAGACGTTGTGTAATGAAAATGGTGACAGAATTTTTGAGGGACAAGGGAGTGCTGGCACACAGATTGCGAACACAGGTACACTCTAGGCATGTGCAGGACATCATAGACGGAGGCCAGAACCACATCACCTGGGACGAAGACATAGCGGCAGAGTTTGGTCGTTTTTATGCACAATTATATTGGGCTGATGGGAAACCCCAGGAAGATTGCACTCCTTACATTGCAAAGGCCCCAATAACAATACTGCTAGACCCCCACGTAACACTCCTGAAGAAGTTCATAACAGAGCGGGAGGTGTTGGATGCAATAGAGAGACTCCAGCTAGAAAAAGCACCAGGACAGGATATCTTCACGGCCGCCTTCTATGAATAGTATGCATCACTGCTGTCCCCTGTACTCGCCCTGATGTACAACTAATTTAGTGAGTCGTGTGCTTACAGAATCAATGCGCACAGTGATAATAACTGTACTGCCAAAGCCTGAAAAGGACCCTCAATACTTTGTATCCTACTGCCCCATATCCCTTCTAAATGTGGCATGCAGACTGGGTAGACATATGCCGGGACTGATCGAGCCTGACCAGTCCGGCTTTAAACCTGGCTGCACTTGCGGAGACAACACCAAGCTGCTTTTACACTTGCCAGATAAAACCCAGCGCTCCCAAAAGCTGACTCTATTTTTATCGATTGACGCCAAGAAGGCCTTTGACCGTGTCCATTGGCCAATCTTGCGAGCAGTACTGGAGGCAGTGGGCCTTGGCCCCTGATTCCGACAGTGTATCTGGGCCGGATATGCAGAGCTGAAAGCTATGGTTCAGGTAAACATATTCTGAGACAACAAGGAAGCCCAAAAAAGTCAACTAGGGACCTTGGAAGCTAATTACAGTGGTCCCCAGAGAAAGAAAATATATAAGCAATCAATAAATATAGACTCAATAATTGCTATATTAAGTGGAGATATCCAGCTGGACAGAGGTCAATTCTTTACTTGCTAGGCAATGTAGAAGATAGTACACAAAAATGCATAAAGTGGGGCACAAGCCTGTGCCCTACTTAGCTGATAGAGTAAAGAACAAGGGGAAAACAGGGGGAACAAAAAGGGCTCAGGAAAAGCTAAGTTTGTTACACAAAAGGGATAAACAGTGTCACAGAAACAAATTGCAAATTGCACCTTTTCAGCAAAATAAACAGAAGTTTTTGGTGTATACAGAGTTTTTACAGTGTCTACGACGTTTCGATCCGGCAAAGGAATGAGCGGATCATCATCAGGACAAAAATATCATGCCTGTGTAATTAGAGCCTCATTTGCGAACTCCCAAATTAGAATTAACATCATGATTTCCCTACTTAGTTTCTTGTAGACGGCTGCTGCTTAATGACCAATATACTTACCGTCGGGCTTCCCAGGGTCCAATGCCCTGATACTGGCTACTCATATTGAACACAAAATCTCTTAGATGAGAACCTGCCCTTCCCACCACATCACTTCAGTTACCCTAAAAAGGCAACTCAGCCATGTCATTGCACAACCTCTGCGCAGTTTGCAACTGCCATGTTGACTTGGCAAGTGCACCCGCTTGCCAGACTCCTGTCAGCTTTGCGCTCGCTTGTCGGGTCCGAATTTTAAACCACTCGTATTTGCTATCCTTTTACTTTGTGTGCCCTAAGGGAATTTGGGGGGGAGTGCCTGATATTTTGCGTTGTATTTTCGTGCTCTTGGAACTTTTTAAAACAATAAAATCTGCGCGTTGTTGCTATCTAGGACCCTAATTCGATATTCCCGATTCGTGTCCTTATGTGGTTATAACAAATAATATCCTTATAAAGGCATAAGAGTCATATCCATATTTAGTAATAGTCCATGCAGTCCAAAACATGGCAAGGCTACTCCCATAGACTCCTAGAAAGCACAACGCGTTCTTTAAACAAACCAAGCCTCCAGCAGCCCGGGAATTCCCCCTGCTTTTGTTTTGATTTGCACAAGAACTCCTGGAGTCCAGAAAGAACTGTTAGTTCTTAGTGACGCCTTATGTCCAACCTTAGGTCAAACTCGGCACCTTTCAGGTATAAATATACCAACGTTGCCTTAGGCAAACACACGGTGGTGGGGAGCAGAGCGAAGTTCTACTTGCCCGGGAGCCCAGCTGTTGCTAGAGCCAAAGGGAAATGCCCCTCCCTTCGACGCACTGAGAGAGACGCTGTCTTTTTCTCCAGCCGAGGAAATCCAGCTTCGGTGTTCCCAAGTCACCCTCGCGGGTTGCTGGGAGATCGAGTCCTGAGAAGCGAGATGCAAGACCTCCTTCATTCTATAACCAAGGTACGGAGCTGAGTAATACCTTAGAGAGAATTCTTGATTCCGATACTTAGCAAAAACCTAACTTAACTTAAAACTGCAACTTACTTACTCCTTCCCACGTATTAGGCTTAGGTCAGGTACACCGGGATAGGCGTATCTTAGATGCACCAGTTGAGTTCGTCAGTCAATGTTTTTATGTATGTATATATTTTATCCATTTTAAAGTATCATATGGCTAAGAAACCATATCAATGCTTTTACAGTGTTATTTCATAATACTACTTTTACTGTATGCACTTTACTTTATAATAAGTATTGCAATTGTGGCAATTCATTTCTCTTGCATGAGAAAGAAGACTGCTCAATAAAATAACACCTTTCATTGAAAACGCTCGTCTCTCTATTTCTCTGCACTCTGGTGAAATTAAGCATGCACGATTGACTGAGTGAAATAGCTGGCTATGGTTTTCACACAACTCTACAGATACACTCTTTATTCTGAGGGAGCAAAGTTGTCATGTTTATGCGGTTGTCAGAAACTAATCCCTTCTTGTCTAAATCAGGACGGTTAACCCTTTCCTAAACATTTGAGAAAGTTTCTAGTGACCTCTGAGCTAGCTGGCAAAACTAATTAAGTCTAACATAGTCAGTAGAGACCTAGATGACCTCAGTCCTACGTCTACACTGCTGTTTACGTTATTCCAATGCTCAGAGCCAATTGGGAATATAGGAACTACACTACATGGCGCCCAACGTTTGGTAAGGCGATAATCTAACGCAAGACACTAGAGTAACTCAGTCGTGCTTTTCACACAGACCCCTTTCTCCCATAAAAACTCCAGTATACGTCTGGAGTGGGTGAAAGGTTAATATCCGCCGGAACTTAGTAGGATGAGAACCCTATGTATTAGTTTTTGATTTAGTCAACTTTGAAGGATATAGTGTTCCAAAATATTGTGCACCTAATCTTTGTTTCCTTGAAACTTGATCCGCAACAAAAAACTTTCTTTCAGTAAAATGACGGATAGTGAAGAAGAAAGAGATAGAGAAGCATTAGCAACTTGACTCTTAGAGGAAGACACAAGTCTCCAGCAAGGTGACCCGAATGCTATAATCATTCCGGTCAATATAAGAAAAACTATAACTCTTAAACTTATAGAGAATGGACTATCACCAAGAGGTGGTACAATCATATTCGTGATAGAGGCACATGAGTATCGGCAGACAGAGGTGTTCTATTCATGGATACATTTTCCAGCAGCACAAAAGATTTCCACTACTACAAAATAGAGGAACCTCTGGATGTATACACTCCTTTCGAGGACGTTGAAATCTCACTAACTTACCAAGAGCACCTGCTCTGGTTTATTGGCGCCCTAAAACATCAAAATCACATCATCAGGCACGGTCCACTAGGTAGACCATGAGCCACGTGGCCGGTTCTAGCCAGCTACACAACACACCCAGACATTGAAACAATGTCAAGCGAAGAACTCCTAGTTAAACTAAAAGAATTAACAAAGACATAAAGAGAATTAGTTCAATTGGCAAGGGACGATATAAAGTACCTGCAGAAATTGAAGGAGACAGATATAACAGACCAACCATTTGAACTTTCCAGAATCATAGAAAAATCCTATGAAGAGCTAGGAAGATATAGTTTGGGTGGGAAACCAATAAAAACCCAATTAACTGAAAATCCTGAAAAAACATTTATTAAAAATAATCTAAATACTCCAAAAAAGAGTTGGGATGGTAATAAACAATCCACTCCCAAGGAAAAAGGATTCCAGTCCAGAGGAAGGTCTCCTAAATGGAGAGAAAGATCTCCTGGCCGAGGAGGCAAGTCTCCCCAAAGGGAACCCTCTGAGAAAAGATACAGCCTTAGAGACAGGGAGACATTGAGAAAACCTGATAGATATTAAGATATTGGTACACGTCCCTCTTGCTCTTTTCAGACTTCCTCACAGAAATCGGAAAGAAGAGGACGTTCAGAACACAAGGAAGAGCACGTCAAGTCTAAAGACAAAGAACCTGCTCATCAAAGTAAAAAATCACAATCTCCCAGAAAGAAGGTGGCAAGTATTAAAATTAAACATGCCGAGGATTCTGAGGACACAACTGAAAAACGGGGAGTGGGCCCAGACAATGGTAGATAGCGCAGCAGAAGTGACCGTAGCTCGCAAGATCCTGATGAATCTTCTGGAGACAGTGGACACGAATGAATACATTCAGGTGGAAACTGCAGACACACGAGTTAGCATGCCCCATAAACTATATGAAATAACATTACGTATAGAGGGAGATAAACCTAGGAACATAAAAGGTCTCTTTTGGGAGAATCTTTCTAAAGGCTATGACATCCTGTTAGCTGAAAAAGACTGGCCACCAGAGTTTGTCAGGGAGTGCCCTCATGGCGAAGAAATGATTATGCCTGCCTTCTCAAATCATATTCCAATTCATAAAAAATACACATTCGTAAGAAAATGGGCAGTGGCCCAAGCCCGTGCATTATACAAAAATTATGTAGGATGGGATGAGGACTCTCCTCCAGACAAAATCCAGTTAAAAAATAAACCCACTGCACAAAGGCAGTACCCAGTTAAACAAGAAGCTAAAAAGCAAGTCAGGGAGATCTTAGATCAACTTGAATATCAAGGGGTGATTGAAACATGCACCTCACAAATAAGCAATCCTTTGTTTCCTGTCTCCAAGCCAGACGATTCACATTGCCTAGTTTTGGACTACAGACATTTTAAACTCCTGCTGCAAAACTTTTGCAGTACAACACTCACACAGTGCTGCACTAATGAACAACATTGTGCGCAAAAAATGTAAAACGACATTAGATATCTCTAATGGATTCTTCTGTCAAAACATTGCACCTGAAAGCAGGTATTTGACCGCTTTCTTAATAATGGGGTAGCAAAAACAATTTTGCTGACTGCCACGGGGATTCAAGAATAGCCCAGGATTATTCTCAGCAAGGGTAACAGAGTTACTACAAATATATGATGATGAGGCATCATCATATGTCGATGACATCTATCTTACAGACGATGACCTGGAGACTCACTTAAAAAGAGTGAACACCATAATTCTTGGGTTCTCATCAGAGGGTTACAAATTCAACTTTAAAAAGTCAAGAATTGCCCATCTAACAGTCCTATTTTTAGGATATGAATTATCAAGTGAAGGCAAAAGCCTGGCAGACAACTTCCTAGAGAAGTGTGCAGTACTCCAAGCACCAAAAACGCTGACAAATTTACAATCAATACTAGGCTTCCTGAATTTTGGTAGAAAATACATTCTAAATTATGCAGAGAGGGTTAAACCTCTCTTTGAATTAATAAAACCTGATTTCAAACCAATACATTGGACTCAGAAACACACAGAAATTTTAAGATCATTACAAACAGACATGTTAGCTAAAACAAAATTGCAAACTTGCAAAAACGTACGCAACCTTGTAATCCGAGTCATCCCAGGAAGATGCGGATTCACATACCTGACCTGTAATGAGGGAGAAACGGTACCTATAGCTTACAAATCACATTTGTACACTCAAGCTGAAATGAAATTCAGTTCTACAGAAAAAATTCTGACAGCGGTTCAAACTGCTGTAGCAAGAGAGAGAGCCCTAGCCAAAGGAAAGAGAATAACTGTTTATACAGCAGAATCAGCCCTTGAGGCATTAACAAGTCCACGCAATCTGAATACAGTGGCATTAGATCCAAGATGGATACAATGGGAAAATTCTCTTGCTGCAGAAGACTTGAAATACTATTTTGACCTGAAAATGAAAAAACTAGATGATCTAGAATACGAACAAGAATATCCTCTGCCAAACGAAATTCTGCCTCTCGAACAAAATACCTGTGTAATCTATATGGACAGATTTGCACACCATTACGATGTAGAGAAAAAATCCTACGATGCAGTGTGCGCGATTGTTAAAGGTCGCTGGCGCTCTGGTAAATTCAAACCGATGATCACCAAAACTGAATCACTCAGTAACTGTTCAGCTCAGCGAGCTGAAATAAGATCTTTAAAGATGGCGCTTGAAAATGCCGATTGCGAATTCCCCACACTAACAGTGTGTGATTCGCATTACTGCGTCAAGTCATACAACAGTGACATGCAGACATGGAGCAAAAACGGTTACAAAGATGACACAGGTGCCACAATAAAGCATAAAACGCTTTGGGAACAAATAGTTCCTTTGCAGAAAGAACTACAAAAGACTCACGTGATACATACACTGAGTCATCAACGTGATGGCGTTTACGTTGCAGGGAATTCATTGGCTAACAGAACCACAGCGGCAGCGGTTCAACCGGCTTCCGTAGCCACAAAAAAGCGTTCTAAAAAACACATAGATGGAGAAAACATGCTGGCGGTAAAAGCGTCGTTAAAAGGCGATTATGCAGCATTACCTCTCAACTATCCACTCAGTAATACATACATAATTGATGCAAACTCCGTTCCTTTTGCTCAAATCCCTGGAGTGGGTGATAGAGTAATTCCAAACACGAACCGGAGAGTTTTCTTGATTGAAGACGCACACATGCGACTGGGTCCGAGGCACCAAGAGATCTTGAAATCTCTAATAGAATTACAATCAGAATACTGGTGGCCGGGGATGAGCTTGCAAATTTACAAATTTGCAATGGATTGTCCAGACTGCAACATAGATCGCAGTTGTGAACCGGACCATACTATTGCCAGGACACCTTTATTAGAAAGCTTCAGGCGATCTATATGCAGAAATCCAGCCGGAGAAATGCGTCCCCATAATTATTAAGACTGAATTCACTTAAAAATGTGGCCCCAGCACTCGGCTGACGCCAGAACTGTCATAAAACATTTGCGAATCTTTATCAGCACATTCGCAATTGGCATGCTACATTCTGACCAGGGTCCTGCGTTTAGCTCTCGAGCTTACAAAGAGGCCATGACCAGCATGGGCATTTCAATGCGGTAGTGGAAAGAAAAAAACGTGATATAAAGCAATCTATAACAGCGAGGGTATTAGGTTCGGGTGACAGGTGGGTGAAACATCTAATAAGTGTTCAATGTAGTCTTAATAACATGCCAAGAAATTCTCTAGGAGGTATCAGTCCTTATGAACTTTTGTTTGGTACTAGAATATCCAGGATTTGGATCATCAAACTTCAGTGGTAGAAGAAAAAACTTTTTATATCAAAGATCATTTGGCTGTTTTACAGGACTTGAATGAAACAAGAAAGAGTCTAAGTAACATAACGTTTAAGCCAACAACCATTGAAGAACCACCTGTCTGGATTCCAAAGATTGGGGATCTGGTCAGAGAAAAGATCGCGGTGAAGAAGGAATTTGGGCCTTCATACAGAAAAGCAGCACCTGTCAGCGGAACAAGATCAGTAATACTACCGCCACTTGCTGGTAAAAAGGAAAACAGAATTGTTTCCATCGACCTGGTGAAACCACAAACATGTGGCCGATAATAAATAGCAGGCCCAGTGGACTACCAAGAAATAGCAGAAGACCAAACTTTGCTACAATCCAAGAGGTTCAAACTGAGAGACTAATCACATTCGATAAACCTGCAGTAAATAAAAAAGGACTATGAAACAAAGCCATGGAACTTGTGCCTCTTGAAACCCAAATTGCAACAATTCATGATGATACACCAATCTACAACGATGTAGCCTCAGACTGTACAAATGTAACAAAAGAAAATGCAAAGATCAATGGAAATCCAGAAGCAATCCCACCAATTGACAGAACTGCATCTGGCTATTTTATCAACTTTGATGAAAGAAAAAATACCCAAGCTTTTTCATCAACTAAAAGAAACATATCTGATTTCACCATGGATTGAATTTTGGACTGTGTTAGGTGTACTTTTCCTCCTGCTTTGGCTCATCATGGTTTTATACTTGGGTAAATTCATTGATGAAAGATATAGTACAATGGACACAGCAAGTCAGAACATCAACTTGGTCCTAAAGTCTCACAGATCCTATCACATCGAGAAAAGAGAACTATCATCAGTGAACATCACAGCCAATCCAATACCTGGGGGTATAGCATGGGACAGAACTGACTATGAAATTTATGGCCCGATTGAGCTCTTGAAGTATCCACACCAGTTTAAGGTTTCCTTAAGTGACTTTGTGATACCAAGATCTTTTTCTGATGATTGGGACTTTGAAAATATGAATAATATGATGTCAGATTTAGTAATGTCAGATAAATTTACAGAACATGATTATTTACAGGGTTCATCAAATTATGAAGAATTATACTGTTACAATCACTATGGTCATCACTATTTGCATACATCTGCACAACCTAGAAATGTTTTACTTATAATCAATGGGAACATTGTCCAACTCCACCAAAAGGAAGTTAGAAGACATTTTATGAGAAATTTCCATACTTCTCAGGGTTTAACAACAGTGATTCAGAAAAGTTTTATTTTAAAATGTTAAATAAGACAGGAATGAAAACAATGTTGACAAATACTAAACTGATTAATTCTGAAAAATTTTATGACAAAATGTCTACATTTGGTTTTGAATTTTGGAAAAATAACATTGAAACAAAAACCATCTGGGGAACAAAAGACTGGCAGGTACAAGGTCTAGAATCTTTATTTAGAGCCTGCATGATCCCAGAACAAATAATCCCGGCTAAGAGATCTGAGTACAACTTGGTTTCTTTCATTCAGACCAATCTGGCAGGATTGCATCTTACCTGTGCTTCGATGTCTGCTATGCGGAGAAGAATGCGTGTTGGACGTCTGTCTTACACTACCATCAGCAGTACCAATGGATATCGATACTTTGCTTTGTCCAGTAACGACTCATGCAACGTGTTGTCCCCAGCGGCTACCTATTCTGATGACAGCATTCGTTGAGACTTCACCATTACGAGTAGGTGGCGGTGAAGTACGAGAGGAAAGCAGCACCAAACAGGTGCAACCTTCTGTGCGCATTGCTGATCCAAACATCGATGATAGCAATCACGCACAGAACTGCACAGTTACAGTATTTTCAAACTTGGTCGAACTTTCACCTGATGTTGTAGACCAATTTTTTGCAAGCCTGTCTGATATGATGTTCTCCCCTGAACAACGAGAATAACATTTAAAAACAATAAGCACACAGCGTTCCCTGAACTCTGAATTTAGCCTTCAGTTATGTTAAACAAAGCAACTGAAAACCTTTGGAACTATTTTTTTCCCCTGAAAGCGAAATTATTTTTCTTTAAAAGCAAAAATATTTACCATTTTTTCCGGCACATGGTACTCTGCATAAAGTAGAACTATTCTTAGAGAACAGAGCTTCTATTTTTAGAGACATTAGAGACAATACTTTACCGCAGCCTCTAGCACATGTACATTATCGTATAAATCTGAGATGAAATGGTCTCGACCTTCTCTTCTGTATACAGAGCCATTTCATGTTTAATTTTCGCATATCATTCAGCTGATATATATACATTTAACTGAATGATAACCCTGCTTGAAAAAACGTACAGTACCAATACTCATTTTCGTGTATAAACCATACACCATTTCAAATGCAATTATGTATTTTGGGGTGGGTTGGAAAACACACATGCATCTTATGTTTAATATTGCTTATTTTTTAGTAATGATGGACATTAATATGTGGAGTGGGTGTTATATTTCTATCTAGGTTCCTAATTAGATATTCCCGATTCATGCCCTTGTGTGGTTATAACAAATAATATCCTTATAAAGGCATAAGAATCATATCCATATTTAGTAATAGCCCATGCAGTCCAAAACACGGCCAGGCTACTCCCATAGACTCCTAGAAAGCACAATGCGTTCTTTAAACAAACCAAGCCTCCAGCAGCCCGGGAATTCCCCCTGCTTTTGTTTTGATTTGCACAAGAACTCATGGAGTCTAGAAAGAACTGTTAGTTCTTAGTGACGTCTTCTGTCCAACCTTACGTCAAACCCGGCACCTTTCAGGTATAAATATACCAACGTTGCCTTAAGCAAACACACAGTGGTGGAGAGCAGAGCGACGTTCATCTTGCCCGGTAGCCCAGCTGTTGCTAGTGACAAAGGAAAACGCCCCTCCCTTCGAGGCACTGAGAGAGACGCTGTATTTTTCTCCAGCCGAGGAAATCCAGCTCCGGTGTTCCCAAGTCACCCTCGCGGGTTGCTGGGAGATTGAGTCCTGAAAAGCGAGATACAAGACCTCCTTCATTCTATAACCAAGGTACGGAGCTGAGTAATACCTTATAGAGAATTCTTGATTCCAATACTTGCCAAAAACCTATTTTAACTTAAAACTGCAACTTACTTACTCCTTCCCATGTATTATGCTTAGGTCAGGTACACCGGGGTAGGCGTATCTTAGATGCACCAGTTGAGTTCCTTAGTCAATGTTTTTATGTATGTATATATTTTATCCATTCGAAAGTATCATATGGCTAAGAAACCATATCAATGCTTTTACAGTATTATTTCATAATACTACTTTTACTGTACGCACTTTACTTTATAATAAGTATTGCAATTGTGGCAATTAATTTCTCTTGCATGAGAAAGAAGACTGCTCAATAAAAGAACACCTTTTATTGAAAACGTCCGTCTCTCTATTTCTATGCACTCTGGTGAAATTAAGCATGCACGGTTGACTGAGTGAAATAGTTGTCTACTGTTTTCACACAACTATAGAGATACACTCTTTATTCTGAGGGAGCAAAGTTGTCATGTTTATGCGGTTGTCAGAAATGAATCCCTTCTTGTCTAATTCAGGACGGTTAACCCTTTCCTGAACATTCGAGAATGTTTTTAGTGACCTCTGAGTTAGCTGGCAAATCTAATTAAGTCTAACATAGTCAGTAGAGACCTAGATGACCTCAGTCCTACGTCTACACTGCAGATTATGTTATTCCAATGTGCAGAGCCTATTGGGAATACCAGAACTACACTACACCACGGCTCCGCAGCACTCCCGACCTTAATCACAGCCGGGTAGCGCCATCTTGGACGTGACACGTGCTTCGCGCGGTCAGCGGTCCAGTCGTTGGACGCATCTCCTCAGCACTGGGCAAAGCTATTTAACCGGGCTCATTACTGCAGAGCGCTGCTCCTGTCAGCTTTGTGCTCGCTAGTCGAGTCCGAATTTTAAACCACTCGTATTTGCTATCCTTTTACTTTGTGTGCCTGAAGGGAATTTGGGGGGGATTGCCTGATATTTTGCGTTGTATTTTTGTGCTCTTGGAACGTTTTAAAACAATAAAATCAGCGCGTTGTTGCTGGCATTCTTCGAGGCTCTGTCCTACCCTGCCACGGCTCCGCAGCACTCCCGACCTTAATCACACCCGGGTAGCGCCCTCTTGGACGTGACACGCGCTTCACGCGGTAAGCGGTCCAGTCGTTGGACGCATCTCCTCAACACTGGCCACACCTTATTTAACTTTGTCAGGATAGAACGCGCAGGCCCGTCTGCGCCCGTCCGTGCCCAACCGGGCCCAGGGGCCATAACCCCTGGCCAAAATCTTTCCTACACATCCCAGGAATTAAAAGCACTGGCAAAACAGGGCACCCTACTTCCTCATGATGTGGTTAACCGCATTCGGTCGCATCAAATAGGAATCGAAATAGCGGATTCTACCACACCCCTTTACGTCCCTCCTACTAGTGGCCCAACCATCCCCAAGTCATTGAACATTCGCCTTCTCTATCGTAACACCAGGTCCTTAGTCGAACACCAGCTGGACATTTTTTGTTGCTCTCCACCGAAAAGCCGGATGTGTTGCTACTCACAGAAACATGACTGACGTTGGAGTCGACACCAGACATATTAGCTGCCCTCCCTTCAGATTACTGTATTATGAATGTCAACCGGCATCCAGGCAAGTCAGGTTGGGGTGTGGCAGCTTTTATACATAAGAAACTTAATAGCACCTTAAGGCCCTCCCTGGAATTGCCCGATGTGGAGAACATGGTGGTCTCTTTAGATTCGACTGCGGGAACTATTGTACTGGTGCTGATTTACCACCCCCCAGTCCATTACATCTTTTCCGCTCCTACTTAGCGAACAAATGGCTAACCTTCTGACAAATCACCCCAGGGTCTTACTTATTGGGGATCTGAATTACTGGGCTAACGACGTACATGGTGGACCACAAGCAGTGGAATTGTTTGAATTACTATCCAATCTGAACTTAACCGAGATTGTATCCTACCCTACTCATATCAAAGGACATACACTGGACCACATCTGGTCCCACAATTTGCTAATATCGGTACCTTTGATATCTCCCTGTATATGGTCAGACCATTACCTGATTGACTGTATACTCAGCTTCAGTAACAGGCAGAAACAACCTAAGGTCAAGGGAGGGTTGAAAAGAAAATGGAGAACTTTTGAAACTCAAGAGTTCATTCACACCCTCACCGATTCTCTTCCTACTTTCAACTTAAATGTTGACATAATGGAAACTGCCATATCAGAATAGTTGGAATCGGCCAGTGATGAACACGCCCCCCTGATCCCATTTTCTCGCACCAGACACCAAGATGCTCATAAATGCTTCACTGCCGAACTGAAATCACAAAAACTGTTGCTTAGACAATTAGAAAGGAAATGGAGGCACGGATATCTCACTTCAGACAGATTTAAGTATTTGTCAGCTCGTACGGCATTTAAAAAAAGCAATTTTGACGGCTAAAGCATCATATTTCTCAGCTAGAATACTTAAGGCGGATAATAGAACCAAGGAGATATTCAAAATTGTTGACGAGATCAGTAGTGATGAGAGAATACTTCCAAACTATGCTCCCACGCAAAAGATGTGCGATGTATTAAACAATTTTTTCGTTGACAAAATTGTAACCATCAGATCATGCATCTCTTCTTTGACTAACAGAGCATTTCATAACGATGTTTCTAGTAACTCGGCTACTATGACTTCTCTCATCGCTTTATGTCCCAAAAACCTCCCAGACTTACTTGTCCGGGTAAAGTTCGGCTCTCCGAAGGACTGCTGCCCTCCAGCCATTATGAAAGATATATTTACAGCACTGCCACATAGCATCCTTCCTTTTTTGAATGCATCTTTGAATCAGGGGGTAGTACCGCCTGCTTTTAAGGCTGCCACAATCGTTCCCCTTCTGGAAAAACCTGGGTTAGACCTTCTAATCCCTGCCTACTACCAACCCATATCACTCCTCCCCTGGCTGTCCAGAATCCTGGAGGCACATGTGGCTAGATGTCTATCCAGCTTTGTGGAACAAACAGAATATCTGGAGCCAAACCAAGCGGGCTTTCGACCAGCCCACTCAACAGAGGCGGTAGTTCTGGCCGTCTTGGATACCTTACGAGCTAATGCGGACAGGGGAACTCCTCAGGTCTTGGTGCTTTTGGATTTGTCGGCAACGTTCAACATGGTTGATCACAGCATCTTGTTAAACCATGTGGAACAAGGAGGCATTCAAGGGTCTGCCTATAACTGGCTTAAATCTTTCTTAACTGGCAGAATGCAAGCTGTACGGCTGGGCACCCTTACTGCCTCAAGAGTGTCCACCGCCTGTGGGGTACCACATGGTTCATCCCTGTCGCCATTACTGTTCAATCTGTATCTGAGGCCTCTGCTCTACTCTTTAAAGAATCGAAAGGTTACCGTTTTTAATTGCGCAGACGACCTTCAGTTGATCTTCCCCTTAGACGGGCCTAATGCTGCTGTGGAATTACAAACCACCTTGCTACATATCCAACATTGGAGGGACAGCAACCAACTTAAGCTCAATCCGGGTAAGACGGATCTGGTGCTGCCTGGGAGGAGTGAGTATTTTTGGGGTCCCCACTTTTGGCCCAGTGAACTGGGTCACCCTCCTGTTCCATCCTTGTCGGTGAAAAGCCTAGGGGTAATAATCAATGCAGACCTCTCGCTAAAAGGACAGGTGGGCGCAGTGGTCTCTTCCAGTCTTTATCAGCTCCGTAAAATTAGGAAGATTGCTCATCTGTTGACTCACTCTACTTTGATCCAGGTGGTGATAGCACTGTTCCCCTCTCGCCTGGATTTTGCAAACTCCCTCTATATTGGCTTGCCCCAGTATCTAATGAAACGGTTGCAGAACCAGGCAGCCAGATTAATATATAAACAGCCAAAATGGCATTCTGCCAGGTCCTTGTTGCTCAAGCGCCACTGGCTTCACGTGGAGCAACGTGCGGCATTCAAGACCGGGTGCCTCGCTTTTAAGACACTGCAAGGCAACAGCCCAAAATTCATCAAGGCCATGATAAATAAACACGTCTATCGTCGCGATTTACGCTCATCTTATCTGCATCTTCTCTCCGTCTCAACTATAAAGCTCAAACGGGTCGGAGGTTGCAGATTTTCCTACCTGGCTCCCACCTTTTGGAACTCTCTCCCTGTAACAACGAGAAGCTGCGACAACCTTTTGGGCTTTCGTGAAGAACTTAAGACTTGGCTGTTTGGACTTGCCTACTAGTAGGGCCTGATGTAATAACTCTAGCAGGAGCAGCGCCATGAAACCCTGGGGTGACCGTGCGCTTTATAAATACATGTTAAGATAATATCTACATGTTAAGCACCCCTAAGGTAGGCCCAAGGTAACCCTGTGGGCAGGGTGCAGTGTGTGTGAAAGGTAGAACATGCCCTGGTATGTGTGGCATGTCCTGATAGTGAATTACAGCCCAATTTGTTTTTCACTATTGCAAGGCTACCTGTTCCCCATAGGACAGAATGTGAAGTTTGTTTATAACATCTTATATACATAACTGGCCATGGGAACTAGGTGGAAAAATAAAGTTTAGTATGTCTGCACTCAGATTCTAAAGATGCATCTTTTAGTGAAGGTGATATTTACATTCTGCGTTTGAAAATACCACTTTTAGAAGGTAGGTATTTTATTGCTCAGTCATCCTGTGTGCCTCTTCTGGAATGTAGATTACCTGTCTGGGTGTTGGCTAACAGAAGGCTGGGGAGCAGGAGTGGCTCCAGATAGTCTAGGTAGGGTCAAGAAAGGGCCGAATAGACCTGGGTTGCAATGGGGAAAGGGGGAGGAGATTTCCTTAACCTCAAAGGGTCTGGTCTACCTCTGACAATGCGGTCTCCACCTCCTGCAGGAAATCATTCCAGAGAAGGCATAACTGGTTCTGGCAGGGCACAGACATTCTCTGCCTAAGAGATCAAAGAATGTTGGGATATGAATATTGGGGCCCAGACCCCTGAACTTCAGAATTCTTTTGGATCAAGAAGACTGCCAAGAAGAGCAGCTGGAGAAGCTGTGAGGAGGACCTACCACTTTGCTGTGTGTTTTGCTGTGTTGGCCTTCAGTGGCTGCTTCTGTCTTGGGCAGTGAAAGGATTGGACTGAACCTTCTGCAATCTGCTTAGTGAGTTTCTACAAGGGCTTGAGGTAGAGCTTGCTCCCTGTTCAAAAAGTCTCAGGACCAACAAAGACTTCAAGCTCCTCTGCCCTCAGCACTGGGGACCGTGTGTTTTGTGCTGCAACAGAGGAAATATTTCACAAGGGCCACAAGCTACAAGTCGCTCATTACCACAGACCAATCTTTCAGTCAAGATTCTTTAACAAAGTTCAATAAATGTATTTGATTTTATTTTTTCTTTTGGGGAAAAAGGTTTTTTACTTTTATTAGTTAACAACAGAATGTATAATTTTGGCTTCAGTCTGATACATTCATTATGGACAATATAGGAGGACTAATAACAGGCTTTTGGGCTGGAGGGTTTAAGAAAAGGGGGCAAGAATGCCAGGGAGTGAGGAAGGAAGATTAAACATTTAACACATTTCACTCTTGGACATCAATTGACGACAGACAACAAAAAATGGTGGTGGAAAAGAAGTGTCTTCTGACAGGGATTTATTTTATATTATAGGCTCTACAAGGGTACTATTTATGTTGGCAGGTAAAACCTACTCCACTCAATGGAAGGATACACAAATACAATTATATTCATGGAATAGACCATCAATCATTGTTATATTTACAATACATATTTGGAAATGATTGGTCTATACAAACAAAGAATGTGGTAAAAAGGTCTATATTTTCTAGGCCCTGCAAGGGTACTATTTATGTTGGCAGGTAAAACCTACTCCACTCAATGGAAGGATACACAAATACAATTATATTCATGGAATAGACCATCAATCATTGTTATATTTACAATACATATTTGGAAATGATTGGTCTATACAAACAAAGAATATGGTAAAAAGGTCGACGCGTTTCGAATCCCTAAGAATCGGAGGATTCTCTTCAGGACCAAACAACACAATCTGAATCTCTATGTAATGTCTTCACGTCCGTGAAGTTAAAAGTTGGTCGAGTGTTTCCTACTTGGTCTGCTTGATTTTAAGACTCCGAACCCGTCATGTCTTTTTTTGTTTTGAATTGTTTACTTTTCCTTAATGTTTTCCGGTATCCTCCTTAATGCATCGCCGCCATCAGTGCAGACCAAAAAGAAAAAATCAAATCAAATAAATGTATTGAACTTTGTTAAAAAATCTTGACTGAAAGAGTGGTCTGTGGTAATGAGCGGCTTGTAGCTCGTGGCCCTTGTGAAATATTGAATCATTGCACAGTACTGGCAATCTTCTTGTTTATTAATTCGATGGCGCAGCCTTACTCTGCTCTAGCCAAAACCCTTGTTGTTGCTTGGCAACAGAGGAAAAGCAACTCGACGACGTCTACGACGCCGCTGCCGACTCCATGTCCTGATGGCACCACAGAGGGCACTGCAGAGGGCACTGCCGCAACATGACCTTGGTCTCACCAACGATGCCTGCTGACGCCCCTACCGAACCGCTGGGCACCACATTCCACACTGCCTCACTTCACGACGACATCTTGGTATCCCCGACAATGCCGCTCCATGCAGAAATTAACGATGCTGCTTGCACCGTGGTACGATGGCACTGCTCGTAAAGTTATGCGACTCACCGTCCTCATCCCGCACCGCAGCCTGGGCCTATCCAACACTGGCACCATCGACTCAAGTCTGTCAGCTGACGACAGCACTTCAGCAATGACGACGCCCGGCTTGCACCGTGACCTGCTAGCACCGTGACGAGCACTGCCTTCATCCCGCACCATGACCCTAGTCTCACCGACGACGCCATCTGACGCCACCACCGAGCTGCTGCTCGCAATGCTACCTGAGGGCACCACGCGCCACACCGCACCCAACGCCTGCCGACGCCAGTACTCTTGATTCCAATAGAGAGGAGATCGACCTGCAACGCGTTTGACTTCAAGGGCCCCGATGACTCCTGCACCGACCTCCGGAACCGATGCCTGCAGATGCTGTGTTTTCGGAAACTCAACGATGAGGTCGCCGGCGCCCAGCATTTCTAAAAGGTACTGTTTGCGGGTCTTCCCAATACCATAGCTGGCCCGTGGTCAGCCAGAACTGTTTGGATTTGTTTGCTCATGAAGGCCGTGATAGCCCCAGACGAAGCTATCGACATCAAGGAACTGTTTTTAAACCTTATTTTGACAACTGTAGATTTTTAGGTACTGTATTGTGGATTTTGTTTGTTTTTGGTCTTGAATTAAATTATATAAAGATATTGGCTATTTTTCTAAACTGGTGTGGTGTGCTTTTGTAGTGCTTACACTGTATTACTGTGGGTTATGTCCAAATGCTTTGCATACTGCCTCTAAGATAAGCCTGACTGTTCGTGCCAAGCTATCAAGGGGGTGAGCAGGGGTTATTTTAGGAGTGTAACTCCCTTATCTTGACTAGGAAGAAGGATCCCTATTTGGACAAAGGTGCAAGCCCTTGCCAACTGGAGACCCCCATTTCTAACAGGCACCTTTCAGTTTACAAGAATGCCCATTCGCCTGTGTTTGACAGTAAGTCTCTTCCAGAGAGTTATGACTAAAGTGTTTAGAGGCATGGATAATGTTATCTATTTTTAGGATGACATTATGGTATTTGGGGACATTGTGGAGAATCACGATTTTGCATTAAACCAAGGTCTAGACAGAATTTCAAATTCATTATTGACATTGAGGAAAGAGAAGTGTGTCTTCCTGGCAAATGAAATTGAGTATTTTAGGCATACCTTGTCAGCTGATGGGATCAACCAAAAAAACGATTTGTTAGCTGCAATTTAGTTGGCACCTACTTCCCGAGATAAAGACCAATTTTTAAGTTTAATCGAGTACTACTCCAAATTTGTGGAGAACTTTGCTCCTAAGTCAGAGTGGTTAAAAACCTGTTGAGAAAAGATGTGAACTACGGTTACAGTAATGCAAACATGTTTTGCTTTGACAATATCAAAAGAGAGGTGTGTGAGGTTGGGATTTTAGTACCATTTGACACCAAATGCAAATCTACTGTGACTATAGATGCGAGTGCCTGTGGAATAGGGGCTGTATTATCCCAATTTCATGGTTCAACTGAAAAAACTGGTGCATTTCCACCTCATGCCTTGACATCTACAGAACACCATTATTCAGTTATTGAGAGGGAGGCATTGGGGGCAGCGTGGGGAATGGAGCACTTCATGACAAATATATGGGGAAGTCAAATTGTACTCTGTTCTGATCACAAACCTTTGGTAAAGGTTTAGTCACCAGGATGTTCAGGCAAAGGTTCTTAAACCTAAAGACATAGGGAATCCGGGGTGGGGTGACTTGTGTGACTCTCCCCAAGTTTTTTTACCCAGAAGCCTTTCAAACCTCAAACTTTGATGAAAAACACATGTTCTTCAATGGAATCTCTTGCAAGCCAAGGTGCTAATGACAAGGACTAGCATTTGGGCCATATTTGTTATTGGAACAAGTGGGGTAACGCTGTAGGGTATGAGCTTTGTGGATTCATTCTGAAAGTCCCCATCATAGAAATGTAAGAAAAACAAGTGATTTTAAGCAAAGTTTATGGTTTGCAGGACATTGTGGGTAGGAAAACCTCGTGGGATTCATGTAAGGCACACAACCTTGGAGTCCTCTAGGTGTGCACTTTTAAAAAAGGTCTGTGGTTGGTAGGTTTCCATTGGTGGCGGCCAAGCATGTCCCCAAAATACCACAGCTACCCCTCTCGTTGATCTCTCCAAGTAGCACTTTTGAGCCTTCTGTGTTGTGGGCACATGCTGCACCCACACTATTGGGGTACCGTTTTTTTTGTGTGATGTGTGGGAACTCAGAATGGTATGAAATCTCAGTTTCAAGAACATTCGGTCACAGAAATGTGAAGAAAGTATGTTTTTTGCCAAAGACTGAGGTTTGCAAGGACTTCTGGGTAAAATTACCTAGTGAGCTGCACAAGTAAAACAACGTTGAGATCCCCTATTTGTCTAGTTTTCAGAAATGTGTGGGTTTGGTAGGTTTCTCCGGATGGTGGAACTTGCAAGCCCCAAAATCCACAGCTTCCCACATTGCGATAACAGGGTGATTTTCACTGGAAAAATGTTATGTGTTCATGTTGTATTTTTTACCCTTTCCAATCATGGGCACTAGAGCCAACCACACAAATTAAGTTCCATTTTTGTGTGGAGACATGTGCAAACGCTGGGTGTTTTTTTCAATTTGCGGATTGCAATGGATCAGCACAAAATGTAAATAAGAGACTGATCTTAGCCATTTACGCAAAATTTAAAGTTTTGGAGGCCGTTGTGGGAAAGCGAGAGGGATCGATGCAAGTTATACCACCCTGGACACCTGGGAGTGTTCGATTCTAAAAAAATAGGTTTTTTTTTTTACTGAGCTTTCTAAGTGAAAACACCACTTACACATGTTTTGTTTCCAGCTCCAGAAGTGCTAGCTTCAAAGAACAAATGCTAATCATAGTATCAGAATATGGAAAACAATCCTACTGAAGGTGATTCATAAGACCTTGCCAAAGCATCAACAGTTTTATGGGCCAATCACACACCATTCATGCACCATACACAAGACTTTCAATCCACCAGCCACTAGCCGAATCCAACACATCAGTGCACTCACATTAACATAATGCTGACATTCAATGGCCCATCACATTCACACACCACAGGACGAAATTCCCAATCAAACCATCTCTCACCCAGTCATCAACCAACTTGCGTACAAACAAACCTCTATAAAGAGTTATGATCAGACATGTTGATGGTTGGTGCCTCAACAACTTCACAAATGAAAAAAAAAGATTGACTATGTTTTTACTACCTGCAAGTAAGCTACTCCGTTGACATTCTGAGCATTACCAAACGTGTGCCTAGTGAACCCCATTAATATTGGCTCCCAAAGGAGTCATATGAGGCTCGGAAGATGTGCCTTTCATGCGCCTTTAAGGCACTCAATGTGCTTAATCCAACTCCTTCCTCTCTGTGGATGTGAGTTGGGGGGTGCCCGATGATGCACCAGTGCTTAGATTTTTGAAACGGAGTGAGAAAAACTACTTTTGCCATGCAGCTAAACAAGCTAGGGATGACTGTCCCAAGGTTCCTAAAGAGCAGTCCTAAACTATGAAGGGCTTTAGTTTTTGGCACACAGGGTGGTCAATAAGAATGTGGTGTTTGTCCTTTTCACTGTTATATGCAATGCTATGACTGTAATGCCCTTGTCATATGGCAAACTGAACTTCTACTATGTTCTGACAAATGATGAACATAGAAAGCAAGACAAAACTATGACATGTGTAGTGTTGGGTGCAGAGTTCTATGCAATGTTTTGTATATTTGTAAAGCACACAGTCACCCAGGATGACATTCTCCTGCTGATGCAGGAATAGTCAGGACGGATCCATGGACTCACCTAGTTGAAGCTTTCTGAGGAATTCAACAATTTTAGAGGCCACACTGATGTTTGGGGACAGGTCCTTTAAACTTTTAGGAGCAAAGTAGCAAAAGGAGCCTGTGGAGCAAAGGTGTCTGGAAGGTTTCTCAGATCGGAGGCAGTTTTGAGGTATGCTGGGCCAGTGTTGTGTAAGGTTTTGAAAATGTGTCAGGAGTTGAAAGAGAATGGTGGATGAGAGCCAGTGAAGCTCCTTAAGGTGCTGAGTATGTACATGTTGCGAGGTAGAGAGGCAGCCTGGATGCTGTGTTTTGTATGGTTTGGAATCATCTGCTTAGTTGAGTGAGGGAGTAATTGAGTATTGGAGTGAGTGCAGAGACGATGGAGTTGTGACCTGTAATGAAGATGAAGTGACAGCACGTGTATCCCTACTGTCTTGACTATCTGTCTTCTACATATGTGATATCCCTGTGAAAGCACACCTAGTCTAAGCTTTTCCTACCTGTTCATGTCTCTTTCTCCTTCAAAGTCCGTACTAATCCTGTATACTTGCCAAGTGAACCTTTACTAACGCCTTCTGTTGCTAGCTATCTCAAGGTAAGGAAAATGTGTCTTTCATGCACCTTTAGCACACTCTAACTCCTTCCAGTTTGTGGATGCAAGTTTGGGTATCTGAGAATGCCTTCTGAGACCCACATTCTTCAACTGAGTGAGCATATCTACATTTGAAACTAAGGCAAACATGCTGGGAAAGACAGCCTAAATTCCCTAAAGAGCACATAAAAAGCAACAAAAAAACTTTAGGTTTTGCTACACAGGGTACTCAGTGACAACATGGCCCATGTTTTATCCACTGTTAGGTGCAGTGAGGTGACTATGATGCATTTCTCATACGATGAACAGAAAACCTACCATGTTCTGACAGCGGATAACGGTGTTGAGCAGACCATAAGCAAGTCCATGATTTCCTCAAGTAGAGGAAACAAAGTGTAAAGCTGTTTCTCTAGTGCAGTAGTGGCCTATGCACAGTCATTGAAAGGTATATAGTTGGGTAGCTCCACCTCAGTCAATTTCCCAGTGTTTCACTTTTGTATAGTACAACATAAAGCAAGTTGGAAATCCCACGGCTGGCTGGGATGGGTGCTGGGTACAGTAACTATGAGGAATGTAGTCGCAATGTGCAGATCCTTCTACTTTGATGAAATGGAGGCTGCTGCTTCTGTAGTAGTAAAACTTTCAATGAGGCCCAACTGAAAGTCAAGGAAAGGCATTGGTGTACCTGAGATGGTTTGACAATAAACAACATAATCCTTGTATATTGCCTTCTGGATCAAGTGGCTAAACAGCTTCTTAAACCAAGTTTTACGACTTGCGTTGTATGGCTGAAGAATCTGGTCATTCTTATTCACTTTGCCCATGTACTTGTTGTAATCAAGTATGAAGAGGGGCTTGTGACCTTTGGCAAACTAACCCTAAACCATGATGGGGAAGTGCTCTCATCATAGATTGTAGTGAGCACATACACATCCCACCTATCAGAGAATTTGACCGTGAGAAGTTAGTTACAACGCAACACAGTACAGTGGAATTTTAGGAGCTTCTCACAAACAAGCTCCCGTGGGAATCCTTTACTGCGAAATCAAACTGTACTGCATGCCACAGGGTCAGCTTTGTACATCTCATTGAACATCTCAACTTCTGTATAGAAGTTGTCGACATAAACGTTATAACCTTTATGAAGGAGTGGTTGGACAAGCTACCGTACAATCTTTGCCATGATTCCTAGCGCTGAAGAGCAAAGAGCAGGATTTAGAGCTGAGTTCTTCCCTGTATACTCTCTCAAGCTGTATACATAGCCAGTAAAGCTCTAGTACAGCATGTGCAACTTGATGCGATAAGGAGCCCTTGTGCTCAATCTATTCTGCCTGAACAGCAGCCACCTTTTGTACAGGATCAATGGCTTATCAATGGCTTTATTCTTTCCAGGAGTGTAAATCTCTGGAAACCTAGCTGATAAATCTTGCATGACAGGTTAAATTTAGTACAACCTGTTGTAATCTGGATGGTCCGGGACAATTCAGCAGGATTATCATTGAAATACAGCATACGCTACAATAGCAAAAAACAATCTTTGTTCATGTACAGTGCGAAGAAGAATTTTACCCAAACCATGCATGTAGACCAGTAAGACCGTAAGCTTGGTTTGTGCACTATTCTGGAGAAAATTATGAACCTCCAACTTTCTTCCTTTATTGAGGAACACAAACTTTTGGACGAATCACAGTTTGGGTTCCGTCAATTTCACGGAACTGAGACTGCACTGATCAAAGCGGCGGACGACATAAGATCCATCCGGGACGCTGGAGGTACAGCTGTTCTCATCCTGTTGGACTTATCGGCAGCCTTCGACACGGTCGACCATATCACTCTGGTCGACCGTGTCGAGAGCATAGGAATCCGAGGCAATGCTAGGAGTCTCCTTGCCTCCTTCCTAGCAAATAGATCCCAGGTCGTTACTGTCGGACCTTTTGAATCCTCCCCTCTGTCACTGCCATGTGGAGTTCCTCAAGGCTCATCCCTAAATACGACACTATTTAACATTTATGTGTCGGACCTTGCCAAAGTCATCAGGGCATACGGGATGAGCCTTACGTCCTATGCAGACGACACTCAACTGGTCCTTGCCGTCAAGAATGACGGTCCCAAAAAAGCCAACAACTTTAACCAAGGCATGCTGGCTATTGGAAGTTGGATGGCTCAGAACTGCCTGAAACTAAACTCTGATAAGTCGGAGGTTGTAATTTTTGGCAACTTATCCCCGCAGTGGTCCCCCCTCTGGTGGCCATCATCTATGGGCCAACCTCCGGACCCGACCAGCAAGGTGAGGAATCTGGGAGTCATTTTTGACAACCACCTAAACTTTCTTCCACATGCTAACCAAATCTCCTCCTCAGCCTTCCATAAACTGCGGCTCATTAAGAAAATCCTGCCTTTCTTACCGGAAAGTGCCGGAAAAACGCTGGTGAGCTCCCTCGTCTTGTCGACCCTAGATTATTGCAATGCTCTATTTCTAGGTGCCCAGGAGAGAGTGCTATGGAAAATGCAGGCCATTCAGAATGCTGCCGCCAGGCTCTTAGGGCGCATTCCCAAACATCAATCGGCCGCACTTACCATAAGACAGCTGCACTGGCTACCAGTGAGAAAGAGAATTATGTTTAAGTCTCTTTGCCTGGTATACAAGGCTCTGCACAGTGTCGGACCCGCATTCTTTGTCCAAAACCTTATCCCTTACTGTCCTCCAAGAACGCTACGCTCATCCAATCTGCACGAGTTGGTGGTACCTCGAACCAAATCTGTTTCATGGGGGGGACAGAAGATTCATGGTAGCCGCACCAAAACTGTGGAACACATTACCACAATCAATCAGAATCAGCACCTCTCTCTGGATGTTCCGCAAGCAACTTAAAACCTGGCTTTTTAACCAATGAACTTCTGCCCCATAAGGGTTAAAACACTGCAGCAACTTTAGCGCCGAGATGCCCAAGGGCCTTCGTTCGCGCTTTACAAATGCTTTTATAAATAAATAAATAAATAAATATTCTCATGTTGAGCGTAAGGTCCAAAAATGTCTTCAACTTCTCAAGTGAAGTGGGAGTTCACCAGTGTGACCTAGAATGAGCCTCAAGGGTGCATCCATGTTCTCAAAAATTGTTCTGCACACAAATTAGTTTATTGCATAATTTCGTTAAGGAAGTCAACATCCTAAAAGATGAATAAGGCTAATCATCAAAATATTTACTGTAGCAACTGTACATCTAGTGTCTGCGGTGAAAGGGAAATTTGGGCAGTACTAAATTGGGGGGCTGCCAGTAAATCAGTCCGTCTTACTTGCTGCAGCATGCGCCTGCTGTTTGGGTTGGGTTGGCCTGCTACCATTGCTCTGCTGCTGCATGGACATCCATGGCATTGTTTCACACAATCACTGGAAGACAAGTCATCGGATGGAGTTCCACCAACTGACAAATCACTGCCAGATTCTGCTCCATCTTCTTCTAGCTCAGATGCTGTCTCAGTATCTGATCCTGTCTCAGAACTCTCGTCCAATTAGGGCCTTGGGCGTCTTGCGCGTGCTCATGCGTACGTGAAAGACATACAAAGTAGGAGTTTTTTCATAGAAGAAGGACGGCAAGGAGCAGGAAGGAGAGCGGCCAGGTAGAGGAGGCAGCCATGCAGGTAAGAGCCTTCTTTTTTAATTTTCAATTAATTTGGGAGGAGGGAGGGAGCCGAGTTCCACAGAGTTTTTTTCAAACTCTGTGGAACTCCGCGATGAGGTCCTACACCAGCACCTTCCACCTTTAATTTTTGTGCAAGTCGATGTCTACAGGTCTTTGTAGGAATGGATTTGCATCAAAAACGAAGAGTGGATGCATGGGAACACCTATGCACCACCCAGGAAATGACTCCCTAAAGCAAAGTTATGCAAGGCTGCATAACTTTTATTTTTTTACAAAGCCATGCGAATAGCCATTTGTGTCACTTTGTAACTCCCAACATGGATTTTATAACAGATCTGTATGAAAAGGTCACACAAGTGTGGTGCAAAATCTTTGTGAATCTGGGCCTAAGTGTATTTTAGTACAATAATAGGTCAAAAGTAATGCCCCACCTAAAAGGTAGCCCCCATTTCAATATTGGGGCAGTTTACAACTTGGTAAGACATTTTGTATAGTTCTTTTGTGGTGTTTTGGAAAACTACACTCATTTGAAATTGCTGCAGGCAATGCTTGTAGTACTATTGGGGACATCAACAGAAAACACATGCCTTGCCTTCAAACTCTCTGGTGGTCCAGTGGATTTTGGGTATTTCTTTTTTCCCCCTGGGGAGAGAACTGCATATCTGCAACAAAGAGGGCAGTCCAGTATGCTAGTAGTGCCAACCTCATGTACATTTATATATTTTTTAATCCGCTGTGGGGTGCCCATCTAGGAAAATATATTTGAATATATTTTTGCCCTCAATAGGGTGGCGGCCCATATGCAACATGGGCCAACCCCCAAGTAAATTGGCTGTTGTTTACTTTCCCCTGTGGGAGCAATTTTGCCCTACTTAGGGGCAAGATCATACCGCCCCTAGGGGTAAACACCCATGTAAAAATATTAATATGTACACCCCGGGTTGTAGGCCCTTGCACCAGAGAGGTCGATCCCCCTGAAATCCACAAATCAATGGTGGTCAACTGGTCCTGCATGTGGAGCTCAGCCGCAGTCCATCAGCAGAAACTAGTTTGAGGGAGGCATCACTGGAAAGTGGATACTGTCCCCTTTCCAAAGATGCCTCCCTCAACCCTGGGGCTGCTGTTTTATCTTAAACTCCCCACCGGAGCATGAGAGAGCATTGTCCTGCTTTTTCTTCGTTGCTCTGGTTGGGATTGGTGATGTCAGCACATCTTGCAGTATGCTGATGTCACTGGAGGTTGGGGGATGTAAGAAGTGAAGTGGAAGCAATAGAAAAAAGGAAAACGTCCGGTGCTAGGAGCGGAGGTTCCTTTAAAGGCCTCTCTGGTGTCGGCCTATGGCAACAGACGCACTGGGAAGGAAGTGCAGGTGTCTGACATTGAGAATAAAAGGCATAAATATGAAATGTTTTTGAAGTCAACAAGTAAGCCATTACATTAAAAAAATTAAACAGTGTGCCTGAACAGTTTGCATCTAAAGAGAAAAAATATATTTCCAATAGAAAAAAAATGCTGAATCAAAGGTTGTATGTCACAATATCGAGTACAACAATATCACTCTCTAACATGATCGAGTCCACAAAATTGTCACAATACACTTAGATGGAAAACCATGGTTCTACATATCTTAAGTCAACATTTAATTACTTAAACTCTGTAGTAGGAGTCAAAACTGTTGCCTCGATTTTATTGCAGGTCGGTAGTTCAATCCCAAGGCTTTGACCCTCCCACCTTTACCTGTGTCATCTTAAGAATTTTGTGGGCCCCGGACAAGAAATATTTTGGAAGCCCCAGTTTGGAACAACTTTGAGTTTTATTATACATTTTCTGCTAATTCGAGCCCTATTTTGCATATTGAATGATATGTTTAAGGTTGAGATACCGAAATGCATAAACAGAGCATCAAACAGCATGCACCTGTTGCTTCTTCGTCGCTCCGGTTGGGATTGGTGCCAGCGCACTTTGCAGCGTGCTAATGTCACAGGTGGGTGGAGGGTGTGGGTGCTGAAGTTGAGGCGAGTCTGCTTCGCCCCCACACTAGTTATTGAAAAAAGAAAACCTCGGGTGCCAGGACCAAAGGTTCCTTTAAAGCCCTCCCTAGTGTTGGCCAATGACAATAGACGCACTACAGAGGGAATGCAGTCATTGGCCATTAGCCGACACCCGCACCAAATGGGTCAATGCTCTGCTACTTTTATAAACATTGCTCAGTTGTAAACACATCGGGGGCAGCGGCTGCTATGTGGTCATAAGTGAATTTTATTTTTAATTCAAGCAGCAGTGTGCAAAAGAAGCCCTGCTGCCTAAAATATACATAAGTGACCTATGTAGGTCCAGTTCATATGCGTGAGTCTTAGACTGCTTTTCTGCTACATATCAGCACTTCACAACACAGACCCATTAAGTTGTTGTTGGGTTGTCACGCACCAGTTGGAGAGGTGCTAGGGATGAGCATCACACGGGGTAGTGACAGGAACAGCAGAGCAGGCTATGCAACTAAAATGCTGCTCGTTCATAAGGCATGCTGGTGGCTACTGCACTACTACTCCCATGCAGCACTAGACCTTTGGGCCTCTGGGTCTATGAGATAAAACACTGTAGTAGTCAATAAATGTGAGGCAGTGGGACCTATCCTGAATTTTGTGCATATTAATGGTGGGCTTAATTAAAATGTGGTAAAACATTAATTATTGATGCCTATAACTCTAACTAATAGATAGCTATAAAAAGATGTTGATCCTCAAGAATATCCTGGGCTATGTTGTCATCATCTTGGTATTTATAACATGCTTTAATTCCACAATTCATGTATAATGCGATGTATTTCATGACATTTATGATGTACATACATTTGGACAGCCTTGCTATTTTAAAATGGACAAGCTTAATACTGCATACAAATGTGCACGAAGATAATCTGAAATGAGGAGCAGACTTGATACTCAGATCCTGATTCCGAGGGCAAATCCACATGTCAACTCCAAAGGGGTTTGCGTCGGATCCCGGCGTGGCCGTAGGCAGCGGTCTAGCTGGGGGAGGGGCTTGGGACATAAATAGATTGCAAGTTTGGGGGCCGGTGCGATAATACAGGGTGGTGGCAGCTCCTTGTCTATTACTTGTGAGGCGGGCAGATTGCGAGGGAATTCTCCTCTGCTTTTTACTTTACCCCAGCTGGAATTTTTAAAAACTGCTTTTTACTGTGCTGAACAACTGTACCTTTTTTAACATCCTCTGTGTGTGTGCATTGCTCCCTTCGCCCCGTTCCACCGCAGCTTTTGCGTGCCGTTTGTTGTAGAGGGCAGGGTCGGGTGCCATCTTTCTTGAGTCCCGGAACCCGGCGTGACCGTAGGCAGCGGTCTAGCTGGGGGAGGGGCTTGGGACATAAATAGCAATGGCAACTCGGACGCGCAGCAGACGCGCGCAGCAGACGCGCGCAGCGGGCGCGCCGTCTGCGCGACAAACGAGCGCCAAAGGAGGGCCCGTCTGTGCCCGTCCGTGCACCGGACGTGCCTAGTGTCAGACCCCCTGCTCTTCCACTCTTGATGCGAAAGGGCGCTAGGAAAAGGTATGCTCATAATGATATATTAGCACTTAATACATCAAGATGTGGGGTGGGAAGCCCTTGGGTGGTTGCTGACTGCTCCTCCAAGAAATGCCTAGCCTGTAATTTCAGTTTCCACCCCACTGACATTATTTCCGCACCAGAAAGTACTAATCCCACTCTGATCAGAGCAGGGCTTATGAATGCTCGGTCCCTGGTTAAGCATGTGGCCGATGTCTTCGAGATTTTGGCGGATAACCAATTGGACCTTTTCTCTATCACCGAGACTTGGCTCAATGATACTTGCGCCCCGGTGGTTGAGCTAGCTGTTCCCAGGGGCGTTAAAATCATGAGGGCAGACCACCTGTTAGGAAGAGGAGGCGGTGTTGTCGTGATATATAGGGACAAATGGCGCTTCTCCTACAAGCCCTCTGATGATTTGGGTAATGAGGAGATGCTTCATTTTTCCCTCGTGCTTAACCCTCACTTCACGCTGGGAGGTACGTTGGTGTACTGGCCTCCAGGATATGCTGTTCAATTTATTGATGCTCTGGAGGAGGTTATTGTGCCCCGGGCTCTGAGATTCACAAATTTTCTCCTCTAAGGGGACTTTAACATTCATGCGGATGTCTCAGATTCTACGGAGGCTCGTCGCTTAGATGACGCCGTGAATCTTGCCCAACTTAAACAATGGGTTGAGTCCCCAACACACGTGGGGGGGCACTTACTAGATCTAGTCTGTTCTAATTTTAATATTTCGCTGTCATGCCCTGAGTCCGGGACTTGGTCGGATCACAAGTTAATTAGGTTTTCCTGGTACTTGGATAAATCCACAGGGGCCGGGGATACTCTTCCTAATGTCCACCCCCAGAAGATCAACCTAGCCACTCTTGCTGACACCCTATCCAGTGACCGACCTCTATTGGGCTCTGAGGTGGGTGTGGCTGTAAGGAGCTTTAACACATGGGTGGAACAGGGGGCGGCAGCCTCTGTGAAACAGGGTTGTATTTGCAGAATGTGCTTTCCCCCCTCAAAGTCATGGTTCTCACATGCTCTATGGGAGCTGAAATTAGGTTGTAAAAAACTCGACTGTAAATGGAGGCAGGGCTATCAGCCCGAGGCAAAAACCGCTCTGCGAGCTGCACAGAGAGACTATTATGCTGCGATTAAGACTGCAAAAGGCAGCTATTACACATGAAGAATTGCAAAGGCCAGCAATAATAGTAAAGAAATGTTCTCCATTGTACAGAGTTTCTTATCGCCCTGTGCCGCACAACCTCGATTGCCCTCTTCTGAAAAATGGTGTGAAGAGCTATCCTCCTTTTTCATTGAGAAAATTGCAAAGATTCAGGATGGTCTGACTACTGTCTGCCATGACCACAAGACCCCATTGGTGCTGCTTTCCTTGCCTGCGCTTAAACCTGCTGATCATTTTGAGGTTTTTCCCCCGTCTGCAGTAGCAGATATCCTGGTAGTATTAAGGTCCATGAAGTCGGCGTCCCCAATGGATCCTTGTCCGGCCCGAGTGCTTGGGGGAGTGGCTGAGACAGTTTGTGGGGAGGTCACTCAGATAGTTAACCTCTCCTTTTCTACTGCGACTGTCCCGACCTGTTGGAAGCAGGCTAAATTATTGCCGCTTCTAAAGAAATCCGGGATGGATCCAGCCACCCCGTCAAGCTACCGGCCTATTTCTTTGCTGCCGGTGTTGGCTAAAATTTGCGAAAAGATGGCGTTTTGCCAATTGGATAATTTTGTTGAGACCTCTAATGCCTTACATCCGGCCCAATCGGGGTTTCAGGCAGCATTCAGCACCGAAACAGCCTTGCTTGAGGTGTCGGAGGCTATACAGGAGTGCCTGGATGGAGGCGGCAGAGCGGTTCTGATTTGTTGGATTTCTCTGCCGCCTTCGACACGGTGCCCCACGGGCTTCTCCTCATTAGACTGTCCACTATTGGCATTACTGGCTCGGCTCTAGACTGGCTGACGTCATTCCTGAACAATAGGACTCAGCAGGTCTGGATGCCACTGCATGCATCCTCGGCGAAAATACTCTCTACTGGAGTTCTGCAGGGGTCTACACTTAGCCCCTTGCTTTTTAATGTTTACCTGACCCCTCTGATTTATGTGGCTGAGCATCTGGGGGCAAAAATAATTGCCTACGCTGACGATACCCAACTTCTGTTTACCTGGCCGGGTGACAATTTGGATACGTTAGCTGTTCAGCTCTGTCTCTCTTCTGTTTTTCGCTGGCTCGCACTTGCACAGCTAAAGTGCAATGAGGAAAAGTCTGAAGTCCTCTTTTTTGGGACCTTCCCCAGCAACTTTAGAGATCATCTATGGCCACCGGATATTCCCTGCCCCAAATCTATGGGAGGCCCCGCTAAGAATATGGGTGTTTGGTTCGGAGATAATTCAAAATTTGAGGACCATATTAAAAAACTTACAGGTATCTGTTTTGGCACCCTGAAAACTTTGTGCAGATGTTTTCCTCTACTTCCTAGGGAAGCTAAAGAGACAGTGCCCCGTGCCCTCATTCTATCTAGGCTGGATTAAGCTAATGCTTTGTTCAGTGGCCTTCCATCCTATCTGATCAAACGACTCCAGGTGGTTCAGAATGCGGTAGTTAGACTCCTTTTTAATATTCCTAGGAGGTCTAGCGTGCGCTCCCACCTGCCTAGTCTTCACTGGCTTCCGGTGGCACAGCGTATTTTGTTTAAATCGCTGGTCCTCTCTTTCAGAGCGACACATGAGCTAGGGCCACTGTACCTGAGAAAACACTTCTCTATGTATGTTCCTTTTTCGCTGCCTAGATCAGCCAACCAGTGTAGGATGGTCCTTCCTAGATTCAAGTATGCTAGGCTGGGGAGCCAGTCTATGTCCGTTACTGCAGCCAGAGCCTGGAATGCACTCCCCTTCCACCTCCGCGCATCTCAGAATATTGCCCAATTCAAGAAAGGCCTAAAAACTCACTTGTTTAAATTAACTACCTAACTGCTCCCACCGCCCTCTGCTTCTGCTCTCCTCACATACCTTCACGCGCCAGGATACTCGCGAGTAACAGAGTGCGCCACAAAACACTCTATGATAATAATAATTTCTGAATCAAAATCACGCTATAATCGGAATATTGTTTTTTTTTCCCTCAGAAACCCCTCCATTTATTACCTGAAGGAATCTGTGCAGGAAAAAGGTTGGCAATGGGAAGACTTGTGTTTTTAGGTTCAGTAAAACAGCATCTGCACGTCATTTCCAAATCAAAATTCAGAAAACATAATGTGGCGTTACGTGAGCTAAAGAGATGATTTAAAGGCCAATGTAGGTGGCAGGAAAATTGCAGTAAAGCATATAATCGAAGTATGTTATTTGAAGCTAATACTGGTGATAATTCACGTAAAGCTCTTCAGAAAAATATAGACTTAGTATAAGAAAGAACAGAAGTGTGTTTATGATCAAAAGCCAAATTCAAACGCTATAGACAAATCTATATGAATAAAACTTAATATTGTTTTATATTACAGAGAATGACTCTGTTCATAAATATGGAAATATTTCGTTTTCTGCATCGCTTTTTCAACAGGAGCGTGGGGATTTGCACTGTATTACATTGAAAATTGCAGGCATTAACATTAAAGGTTTTTAAAGCGAACAAGGAAGCCATCATATAAACAAAATATACAGTGTGTCTGAACAGTTTGCATCTAAAGAGAAACTAGATTTTCAGTACCAAAAATACTGAATCAAAGGTTGTATGTCACAATATTGAGTACTACAATATCACTCTCTAATATTATCAACTCCACAATATTGTCACAAAAGGTTTAGATGAAAACCTATAGATCTACATATCTTAAGTCAACATTTACTTACCTAGACGCTGTAGTTGGAGTCGAAATTGTGGACTCGGTTTTATTGAATCTTGGTAGTTCAACCACAAGACTGTTATTCTACCAAGTTTATCGGTGTCATCTTAAGAACTTTTTAGGACCCCGAAAAATAAATATTTTGGGGACTCTGTTTGGAACAATTTTGCATTTTATTATCCATTTTCTGCTAATTGAAGCCCTATTTCGCCTATTGAATTATATGTTGATGGTTGAGATACCGAAATACACAAAAGTGAGCTAGAGAGAAAATTGACTTTCCCAGGTGGCCCATTGGAAGGTAGGGGCCCTGAGCAATTCTCATTTTGCCCATACCCTTAAATGTCTCTGACCGATTTACATTGTATACAATGCTTTCTTGATACGTGCAACTTTGGATGTAGGCTAATTGCATCTGTTTTTGACTTCACTAGCAGATGTTCGCAAGATACAAAAGGGCACTGCTGTGCAAAACTGGCGTCTTTTATGTAAGTTCATTGCTGAGAATTACAAGAGATGTTCACTGAATTTCATAATGGTTCATGTTTATTTAACATGAAAATTATGTATTCCTTTCTGCCCAATAGCTATAATAAAGGAGCGATCTTGTGGCATGTGTTCCACTGGTCACACGAGACTGAAACTGAAACTTTGGGGCATATTACCAAGCAATAGCGATAATTATCGCTATTGCTTGGTTAGAGACAAAAATTTACTGCTGAGCTGCGGTGATTTTTACCGCAAATAAACCTTGGTATTACCAAGGTTTAACGCAAATGCGATAAAAATCCCCGCAATGCATGAATATCGCTGAAAAGTCAGCGATATTCATGCATTACCGAGCTAATGCTCTTAGCCATGTTATCCACCTCCCATTGGTTAACATGGCTAAGAACTGCTCAGGGCTTTTGGAGATATTCGCGCTTAGAGCGAATATTTCCAAATGTTGGTAATAGGAGATAGCGATGTTAGCGACTGTTTCCAGTCGCTAACATCTTGGCACGCCCACTTTGCATGTCATTAGTGATAAATATCACTGACATGCAAAGTGGGGCCCAAGATGGTCGCTATCTCCTACTAGCTGTCGTTAACTGGTGTTAGCCACAGCTAGGTAATGGGGAGATAATTTTATCTCTGCTTTCTTGGCTTTTAAAGCCAAAAAAGCGGAGTTAAACCCCCTTGATAATATGCCCCTTTGTTTTCTTTTCATGAGAATTGAATTCTAACATGTACTATCTAGTTAGTGCAGTCCTTTGTTTTCTCAGAAGCATTTGACAAAATGAATGAGATGATGCTCTTATACCTGTATAAAATTCATGATGGTAGCTGGTTAAAGTCTATATGGCTGATTCACAGAAAGGTTTATGAGTACCGGAAGTAGTACTGCAGGAGTATCTTTTAAATACTCTTACATGCCTTTGGAAATTGACGGAGAAACCTCCAGCTCCCTATCAGTAAAGTGCAACGAAGGCACAGTCCTTTCTACTTGTACTTATTGCATATGAAAATTATAGTATTTCCCATTCACATAAGCAAAGATAAGCATATCTTTGCTTATGTTTGGCATTCCCTTCTCCTTCATAGGAAACAAAATATTCAAGATGTGTGCAGTCTATTGATGTTGTCTTGAATATTCTACGAACGAAAAGCTCCTGGATGCATTAGAGAGACAATCCCACAGCACTGCTTATTTAGGGAACAAAAATGTGTTTAAAATCAAAAACTTGGATAGGAGGATTTCTTAATTTGCCTAAACTACCCCTTTTAGAGGATGTTAAAACCAAAGTCTGCTTAAGAAATTATGAGCACATGTACCCGCCTGATACAGGTCTCAAGAGGCCTGCTGCCTGACAGAAAACCTGGCAACATCACACAATCTTTAGGATAGTAACAAGCCAATAAAAAAAACATTGTACAATCTTCTTTCTCACCTATAATAATCCTTGAATTTTTCCAGTAAAAATGTAATGCACATTCTGTATAAGCTACACAACTTCCAAAACTGTTCATATGTTTGGGTCTTAAAATGACTATCAGTGAGGAAAGTTTTAATTAACTGAATGAGTCAGAGAAAATTCAGAGTTTGTTTTTGGTGGAAAAAGTGGTGCACGGCACCACAGCAGGTCCAACTCCTAAGTCATCATTAAATTGGGGCCTAGATGTGAATTAGACTGGCAAAAACTCTGAATGTTATAATTGTGATGTCATGCTAGTGCTCTTTAGTTTTGAAGTTTGAAAGCAACGTTTTATTGTGATGAATAGCTCTATTAAATAAGAAGGCCTGCTCTGTAGATTGGAGTTTGTGTAGAAGTTTGTTTTTGACTAAACAAGGTTTTCTTTTTGCTAGCAGTTGTGATTGCTTGCAAAAAGGTATACAGTAGACATTTTTGTAAAGTGGCTCCTATATTATGGAAGTTCATTTTCAAATGATCATTGCAAGTTAGTATTGCAATATTTACATATACATATATAATTGTATTTAATATTTTTTTTATAAACAAATGCATCTATTTTCCTAATACAGATATTCATATATTTTTTATTAGGAAAAAAACAATGTCTGCACTTTATTCTGATTATGTCTCAATAGACTCTTTAGCCTGGAAAAAGAATGTTAAATGAGACTTTGCGTTCCCGATGTTGCTCCTGCTTTAGACATTCAGGCGTTTGAACTTTGGGAAAACTACAAAGGGAACAGATAACTCTGAAAGGTAAAGCTTAAATTTATATCCAAACCCTCACTGTGCCTCGAATTGGTACCCTTATTATTTTGACCAAACTTTACCTGAGGCGGTTGATTGACCCGAGCAAGGTCATGAACCAAATATGCCTGGGTTCTCTTTTTCCTTCTGCCTTAATCTGACCCAAGTTATGTTCTTTCCTATATTGTCCTCTCTATCTGTGTCCTTTCGATTGCAAATTTTACAATTCATATATCGTTGTTTGGGTGTTGCTTCTTTTTGGGAACGGCCAGAGTATTTTATTCTTTTCTGATTAGCCTGCATTTTGAATTGACTTGCCTGTCTTTGAACTATGCCTTCGTTACCTTTGTATGCCCCTCTCTCTATTCCATAGGGAAAACCTCAAGGTGTGGACTGTAGGCCTCAGTATATTTTTCCATTTTCAGAGGGTATGACAATTCCCCAGATACCCACTGCTTTTGAATTCATCATGTGGCACTCTATGTCAATCAGCAAGAAAAATTAAAGATTTATTTGACAGTCTAAAATTCTTGGGTCCTAGGATCTTGAGACAACAATTTAGCTGCACCTTGCCATTCCATCTGCATTAGTGTCGGATGGATCGTTAAGTTAGTAGTAATAAAAAAAGAGACTTTGCAGCTGAATAATGCGATGTTGCTGTATGATTTCTCAATAAATAGAATGTATGGAAACTCCATTTTTTATATATTTGAATGATAGTACTAAATAGGGTACTAACATCCTAGAACAGCTGTGTCACTCTACGTTTTAGTAGCATCGTTTTGTTCAAGTTATAGCCTTTCTAAAAATGTGTAGTTTGGTCAAAACAAATCTTGAAATGTACCTCAATTAAATGACTGGTATTTTGAAAGGTATCCGAAAATGATAGTTAAATAGTTTGAGCTAAAAGAACCTGCATTCTGTTTGGGTTGCAGTAAGTATGCATCCAAGTAAAGTCTTTAAAGGCAATATGCAAATACATATTAATGGAATCAATATAGGATGGGTTAAGGCACGGGAGCCAACTGCCACATTTTTCAGTGTGGTCTGAGCAATAAAACACACCCTTTGACGTCCGTGGCATCACCAGAAGTAGCATCATGGGTAGTTATACGGCACTGATGAAGGGACTGAACAGGTATAAAACAAGTTTGTTAACCCTTAGGAAAAATAAACAAAGATCATACAAATTCACTGTCCAGAAATTCGTCACAGAAGCTCTAAGCTGCTGTTATCTGATCCCTTACACAAATCCACAACTTATTTGCGCATCGCATTGTAAATTGATACTTGTATAGCGCACTACTCACCCGCAAGGGTCTCAAGGCGCTTGTACGAATACCGCTGTGGAACCCATCCTGGCTTTCCCTGTGAGGTGTCCACTCCTGGGCACCCCCAAGGTGGAGGCCAGGCATCCTTAGCGTTGTGGGGGCCATTGTGGAGATTAAGCAAGCTATTGCCCAGAGTTGCAGAGTAGGACTCCATGATTGGAATAGGCACCGAGGCGAGAATTATCAGGTCCGTGGAATTTTGAGCTCAAGACCCGCCGAGGCGGGGAATTGAACCCTGGTCCCGGGCTAGACCTCTGCATCAGGGTCTGCTGCTCTAACCATTGAGCCACACTTCTCCACTCGTGGCGCATTTCCTACATCCAATTTCTCTAACTTGTATATATGTTCCAAAACACAGTTCTGATTTTGTATTTAAATGCGGAGTATATTTAATCTGAAAATTGCTGATAAGTGTATTTACAAATGCTTTAACATGAAGCCCTTCATTTTTACAACAAATGCTTTCTTGAGCACACTGGTAAGAAGTACTGTATTGTATCTTTTTTTCGCAAATATATTTATTGATTTTTTGAAACGTATAATCAAGCAACAAACGAAAATCTGCAGTGATGACCACCCCTCCCCCATCCAGACACCCCCTAACCCCACACACACGTGACAGGAAACATTTTTTGCTCTAGGTATCATAAATAATGATATCTTACTTCAGGACAGCAGGTCGAGGCAGTTCACTTGCACTGTCAGAAATTCCAACCTCATTATTGCCTTCTCTTGACCACTGTCCGTGAGAGGGCCATCACCCAATCCCACCACTACTCCTTCTTATTACCTCATGGTACACTCCAGGGCTTTAAGTGGGATGAAAAAATCGTTGGGTCTCTCAAAGGGGCGTGGCCACTAATTAGGGGCATGGCTTTTAAACACTTGCGCTAAAAATCTTTGTTTAATATAGTGTGCCGCCCAACTTGTATTTTGCTGTTTCTGTCATTGCATCCAGATATGTGATACAATAAGTAACATCATACCTACAACAAGTCAGGACTATTGGCTTTGTCAATGGTTATTAGTTGCATAAGATAAATAAGCTGCAACTATATCTTGTTACATATAATATTGAAAAAGCTTCCAATTAAATCATTCGTGACCCTACCACAATGTTGCTGCTCTTGCGTTTCAGAAAGAGAAACGAAATCCAGAGAGAAAATGACTCTCTAAAGGATTTCCCTTCCCCCCACAAAGCTCACCTGGCATGACGTCATGCCGTAACTTCTCCATTAGTGAGAAGTGAGCAGTGTGGGCAGCGCACATCCATGTGCTTGTCTCGAAACGGGTCTCTATCTGGCTGTTTTGTGCCCTGGCACTTTTTTCCGGACTGCAGTGACAGTAAACTGCTGTCTCTGCAGTCTGGAAAAAAACGGACCACCTGTGCCAGGGCTCAAAACAGAGCCCGATAGAGACCCGTTTCGAGGCCTCTTTTAAAAAACTCCCGGTGCTCAGACCCCGTGAGACCTGGCCCACCTAAAGCCCTGGTACACTCCCCCCACGCCTTCTTGAACTTCCTAGCCGCAGCCCTCATATACTATGTTTGCCTGGCCTCAGAAGAAATCCAACTCCAGAGCCCCATTTTGAAATCGTGGGCTCACAGCATTCCCCCACTTCTGTGCAATCTCTCGTTTTACTAAGAGAACCCCCAAATTCCCCAGGATTTTCTGATAGAAGTTGAGATCTGAGAAACCCAACACCCCCAACAACATCAACAGAGTCTAAAAGCAATTGGCACCCCAATTGTTGTTTCCAAATGAACTTTCATGGCCTCCTAAACCATGCGGTTCCTCAGGAATTCAAATAGTGATTGCAGGAAAGTCCCTCTCTGGCCACTAAAATGCAGACATTCATCACTCTCTGCCCTACCGATCATCTGCAGAAGTGGCCTAATGTAGTATATTCTATGAAGTATTTAAATTGAACTAAACTGAATTGTGCCTGTGGAAGGATGCGGCTGACGTGACTCACGCACGCTGCCATAGCGTCTCCTGGTTCTAAGTGATACGGCTCGTATGGCCGCAGCAAATCTGAGCCCTGCCACGTTACTACGCTGCCGCTACTTCTGCTTTTACGCATTCTGCCTACTGTTTGCTAATCCAGGTGGTGTTGAAGTTGGGCTATGCGGGAGCACGAGTAAGCTTAAAGCTTGACGTTGGATGCCAATGTTGAAGAGACGTGGCCACTAGACGCCGCCTGTCCGCCGGACGCCGAGGGGCTCCACCGAGGATCACAGAGACGCAGAGATGCAGGCGCAGAGATGCGGTAAGCAGAGGGCGATGTGGCAGCATGGAAAATCGGGGATTTGTGAACCTCACAGCCTGCTATAACTGCTGACTGGTAGGATCGATTTGATTAGCTTTCAAGTTAGGAGCTCCCAGGATATTCCAGGCTCCATGACCACAAGACCATGTTGTCTCAAGATAATAAAGATATTAAGGGGAAATAAGGGGGACTTTCAATACCCTTTATGCGGGTGCTGTATCTTTGTAACCATATATACCTTATATACCCTCCCAGAAGTATCACCCAGACAAAGAATAATTAGGTACACTTAAGTATCCTCTGGTTATTCTGGGCATTCTGCCACCAGCTGCAGAGGGAGAGAAAGCTCCTACAAAGCCTGTGTTTGTTCATGTACCGGCGCACCATGGCCTAGAGAGTCTGAGCTCATAAATATGCAGCATAAGCAGACCAAAGTCGGCGCTGGTGCAGGAAAGGACTTTTTTAAATCCTCTGGCCAATCTGGTCAATCACCACTAACATCTATTCTGGCCCCTAAAGGAATTCGTATGGGGCAAAGAAATGCCCAGCAGAGAATGGACTTAAATGCCAAACATCTGAGAAAACCAAGCAGTCTGGACAAAGCATCCCTGATGAACTCTCAGAGGAAGAGGAAACTCTATCTGAGCACTCAGTAGATGCAAGTAGTTTTGCTCTGGACGGCGAAGAAGGGGATGATGAAGGACAGGGAGAGGGTGACCTTACAGGAGCAGATACAGATGAAGATGCTAACAACTGGGTAAGCTCTAAGCAGTATCCTCTGTTAAGCAAGCCTCTCGCTGCACGGAGTAAGATGAATAGCTCTCCTTTTGTATATAAGGAGGACCAGAGAACCAAAGAGCAAATAGTCCAAATAGACCAATTGCAGCAACAGGACGTGCAACAGTCTCAAGATGGTCAAGGTCAAGATCAAAGGTCTGAGCCAGTTTCTACTCTGCCAGGGCAAGTAGTTCAGACCCTAATGTCAGATCCTTCAGATATTCTTGAGGTCTATTTATCCTCACAGATAACGCAAAAGACAAACAGCAATATGTAATAGGGGATGGGAGCTTTGGCAGAGTTCAATTTAGAATCTACAACTAATGCAGAAGCAGATAAAGAAATAGATCTAGATCTTCCCCTGTCAAGAGTTGACAAAATCTCAAAAACAAAAACCTAGGAGGGTCCCTCAATAAAGGAAATGCTAACAACTATCCTGCAAGAATTAAGAGACTTTAAAGTATCACAAGCTCTTGAAATTTCACAGCTACATGATAGACTAACTAAACTTGAGGAAAACGTAAGTAATATACCTAAAAGGATCACCGAAGTAGAGACTCACGTATCAGCTCTAGAGGATAATGTCACGGTTATGCAAAAGGATCTTTGTACATTAAATAAGAGTAAGTACTTGATAAATTCAAAGATTCAAGACCTTGAGAATTATAACAGGCGGTCCAATTTACGCCATATTGGTATACCGGAGGGCCTGGAGAATACGGATGTGGTAAAATGGACTGAGTTTTTACTCAAGAAAGCAATTCCAGAGCTGCAAGGGGATCTTACAATTTCCAGAGCCCACAGGGTTCCCGCACATAAACCTTTAAATACTAAATATCCACGCACAATTTTAATGAATTTCGCTGACCACACAATCAAGGAAAAAATCTTAACTGCAGCAATACTAAAGAGATAATTTTCAACCGCCGAGATCAACAATTTTAAAATCTTCTCTGATATGTCAGCTGCGTCAGCCCATAGACGAAAGGACTTTGTTCAAATGATTGACTCCTTTAAGGCCATAGGAGCACAGGCTCTGATTGTACAACAGTCTAAACTAAAAGTTCTAGCCAAAGGAAAATTTCCTATTTTCACGGACTTATCAGAAGTCCAAAATTTCATGAAGGAACTAAAGGCTGCATAAGAAAAAGAGACTTGTTAGTTATAAAGCGGTTTTGTGTTTTAACAGGTTTTGTTTAAGAAGGGGCCATGAGTTATTATAAAAGTAACCAGGGGAGCTATGAGGGGAATCAGGAGTCGCAAAAGGATGCAACAAGATGGCATCTATAACAAATAGGGAGAAGGAGGGAAAAGTGGGACTAGTTGGGACTTCCCTCCCTCTGAAGGTGAGGTGGGGAGTTGGGGTTGGGGGTGAAGCAGTTGGAAAAAGAAAGTTCATAGGTGAAATCATAATGTTTCAGAATACGTTTGAAGAGAAGTTATGCATGAACTGTCAACAGTTTGCAGCTCATATGATTTCAGTTAAGAGGAAAATGCACATGAAGCACTTTGATATTCTAATATGTTTGGATGTAAGTCACAGTATCGCACACTAAACGCTCCCCAGATGTTGGTGAGTTTGATGTTGCTGCATTACACATTATATATTGCACTTGCACTTTAAACCTGACCAATACATGGAAGAACGGAGGGGGGGAATGTTATGTCTGTTTCACTTATTTTTTTATTATTGTACGTTGCTCATTGTATATTTTGCACAATTGGCACAATTTGCACCATAATACATTAGTTTAATATTTGCGTGATTTGCACAATATGAATGGTTTGTAAACTAGTTGTCAAAACAGCCTGCTTCTTTCCTATCAGGAAGAAGATATCAGATTCTGATTAAGGACTCTTTAACCTGCCTACGGTTATGAGGAAAATAACTATTTGTATGTTATTTAGAGTCATTTTTTGCATGCACAAATTTGTTCATCCAGCACAAGCTGAACTTTGGTCATTATTCTAGGCTGCTAAATGCATATTTTGCACAAATTGGCATAATTTGCACTATAGTACATTGGTTTTATTTGCGTGATTTGCACAATAGGAATGGTTATTACACTGGTTGGCAATACAGTCTGCTTCTTTCCCATTCGGAAGAAAAGACCAGGTCATTATCAAGAAACGTTTTGGCCTGTCTACTGTTATTAGGAAAAAATATCTTTGGCTATTATTCAGAGTTATTGTTTACATGCATAATTTTGTACATGAAATGAAATGAAATGAAGTAACATTATAAAGCGCATGGTTAACCGGAGCCATCCCAGCGCGTAGAGTCAAACTGCAATAGACTAAGGCAATCAGTGAAGAAAGAGCCAGGTCTTAAGCCTCTTACGGAAGATGGAGTGGTCTGATTCTTTACGCAGATGCAGCAGCAAGGTCTTCCAAAGTTTGGAATTTAGCACAAGTCACACTTTAATTAGTATCGGTTGTGGTAGGTGGCCTAAGCAAATTAGTTCTTTCTGCTTTTAAAGACCTATGATGAATAGGAATAAATTAACAATTTTGTCCCTTAATATTAATGGGTTAAATAATAGACCTAAAGCCTCTGCAATAGAAAGTTGGCTTAAAGGCCATCATCCTGACATGGTCTTTTTGCAAGAGAAACACTTTCGTAAAATTTTTAATAACTGGGCGGGCTTTTATTGTGCATCTGTATCAGGTACAGCCCAAAGAGAAGTGGGCATATTTTTAGGCAAACACGTTCATTCCCATGTTGAAGCATCGCACTCAGATCCGGTAGGTAGATGGACGTTTCTCCATGGGAAAATAAACCAGGCAAATATTATACTTGCTACAATCTATGCCCCTGTAATAGATGACCCGCTCCCTATTTTACAATTAAAACAAGCACTATCAGGTATACCTGGACAAATTATATGGGGAGGCGATTTTCATTTTTTGCAGGATCCTGCTGTCTATTCAACAAAAACAGATTGAAGGTAAAATAAACCACAAGTTGCCATCGCTCTATCTAGCTGTAAGACATATTTAAATATAATAGATAACTGGTGCTTTAATAACCCAGCCAAACGCGGGTACTCCTGCCATTCAGCAAAATATGATTCAGCATCAAGGCTAGATTTTTTTCTGATTTCACATAATCTTTCAGTCAGTAAATATGAACACATTTCAATGCTTTTTCAGACCATGCCTTGATTAAGATAGAAATTATTGTAGGAAAGACAGATGAAGGAGTATCCATAAGGTGGTATTTTACTAAACCTAATCTAGCAGAAGAACAATGGTGCACATAAATTGAGAGATTGAGAAGCGAGATTAGCTCCTTTTTTAATATAAACAAGGATTCTGCCCAAATTAATGTAATGTGGGATGCATTTAAAGCCACATTAAGAGGTATAATAACCTCAAAGGATATCCCACAACAGAGGGCCAAAAAGAAGGAGAGAATGGCGATAGAATACAAGCTTGGCTCTGCAAATCTAGAGTACTTTAGGAATAGGAGCCCCAAAACTAAGTAAGAAGTACTAAAAGCCAAATTGAGAATGAGAGAGTTCTATTATGAATTAGGTTATATGACAAGTAGGATCTACCTCCAGACGGGCTATGAAGATAGCAAATATACAGGAAGGCTTTTAGCCTTGCAAGCAAAGGAGAAGCAGGTGCGAAATAAAATTGTTAGTATTCGGAATGAAGCAAATAATACGCACTCAAAGACTATGGCGCAGGGGGGGCGCTAGAGGGTGCCAAGCAAGATGGCCGCACTGTAGTGCAGCTCCACCCGGCTGATCCGCAATCTGCCCAATATCAGCACCATATAGAGGCATCCTAATTCTTACTTTGCTGCCCGGGGTGAAGTGACATCTCTGCTATGGAATGCACTTGAAGGCGAGCCTGGCGAGTAAGGTGGTGCAGTGAAACTCGATGAAGTGCGGTCTGCCAACCATGAGTGCAAGATGGCGAACAAGGCAGTCTAAGGAAGGAGCCCAACCCGTAATTGGCACGCTATGGAAGATAGTGGCAATCCGGTGTTACCCGTACCTGTTTCCCACGGCTGGGTCGGCTGGACGCCCCGAGCACTGCCGCTGCTTTGTGCAAGCAGAGAGACTGATCTGTTGCTGCAGGACTGCAGCGCGTGCCTCCATGTGGCGGCTAACTCGCTGATCGAGTGCAGCTGCCCCTAAATCCGTGCCGGGAGTGTCAGGCGCTGGGAGGCCCGTCGGAGATCCCAATCATCGGAGGGGGACGTGCTTTGGTGTGCTGTGGTGCCCGCCATTGGCTGGGGTAAGTGGAGGCGGCCCAGGCCTTGGCCCGCAGCTTTGGAAGTGGGAGCGTGCCGGGACTCTGGGTGGCAGCCTGCTGCCTGTGGTCTGCTTGCGGAGCTAGAGCGGGCCTCCCGGTATACATTGCTTTGAGAGCCCTCTCCCTGGGGAACGCCTGTGAGCCGTGGCGTGCATGGCAGACCGGCTGGGAGGACTGGTCTTCATGTCCTGGCCGGCCCCTGTTCTCTTGCTTTGTGGAGCTGGTGCTGCGGGCCTCGTGTGGGGTGCTGCCTGGCGCCTGTTGACTGAATGTGCAGCTGCACGGCATTATCAGCCTGAGAAGGGTGCGTTAGTGTTGGCTCTTGTCTTCTTGTTGGCCTGTAACCCTGCATGTATAACGCTGCACGCTTGGGAACTGCGGTGCAGTGCCCATGAACTGAGCCTGGTGTGGATACTGTTGGATGCTTTTGCCCCTGTGACCACGTATAACTGCTCCTGGACTTTACTTGAAGTACTAACTTGCGGCGTCCTGCCTCTGGTGCTCTGATTGGCCGGATTGTGTAACTATTATTTGCCACGGATACTCACTGAGCTTGTGGACACCTACCACCAAACTGGAAGCCTACACCTCTGGATCTCTGAAGAATTGTTGCCTTGTGGTGAGACTGCATTCAAACCTACTGTGAATCTACGGCCCCCTTACTGCCCTAGGACTATCGCATTTTGCATACGGTGTGAGCATACTGAACTGATTGCTGCTGACATTCAGGGTTGACATAACACTACACTACCAATCCAGTTGCTCGAGAATTGACGTTCTGGAACACTCCAGAGCAGTTTTTGGTCTCTTGCACTCTCTGGCATTAACAATGGGGAAGCCGGATAAATCACAGGCCCACCTGACATTTGAATTGTGGAAATCGGGTAGGGCTCAAGAGAAAGCGGCTTCTGGTTCTGAGGCTGATGGACAGGGAGAGGACTCGCCTAATTTGGAGTCCACGCTACTGGCCATGCAGAAGAGTCTTCAGGCCAAAGAGGGAGGCATGTCTACTATTAACCACCGACTGGACCATATGTCCTCGCAACTGGAAAAACAATTATTGAGAATGGCAGAGGTCGAGCAGAGGGTCTCCAATGCTGAGGATGGACTCGGAGAGGTAACGAGCAAGGCCCTTAACATGGAGAAGGTGTTGTCCCTCATACAAGCCAAGAATGAGGACTTGGAGGCCCTCTCTAGGAGGAACAATTTTTGTGTTACGGGGCTGCCTGAGTTGACGAACACTGGAAGAATGGAGCACTACATGAAGACTATGCTCATGGAAATATTTGGCCCGAACACTTATCCTCCATGTTTGTTGTGGAGCGAGCTCATCGCTCTCTGGCTAAACGCCCTGTACCCAAGGCCGAACCTCTTCCCATAATTGCTCACTTATTGAATTACAGGGACAGGGATACTGTCTTACAGCTTGCTAGGGAAAAAGGTTCTATCAACCATCAGGGGAACACCTTGTCCTTTTTACCAGACTTTACAGTAGCCGTCCTGGCTGCGAGGCGTGAATATGGTTCAGTCAAAAAATGTTTGCAGTCTGAAAACATTCCCTATTCTATGCTGTATCCCGCAGGACTTCGAGTGGGGTCAGATGAAAATTCCAAGATTTTCTCCGCTCCCAAGGCAGCGTTGGAACATGCTAGGCAACTGAAGAGACATCGACGCAAGGCCGAAGTTGAGTGTGTAGAGGACGATTGATACTAATTGATGAGGGCTTTTATTGTGTTAACTTTCAGGCTGCTCCGCATTATTGCTCTCTTGATGTAAAGATGCACTGCCTCTACTTTCAATGGGCCCGGGCAGTCCCAATGTGCTATAAGTAAAATATGTGTATGCCAAATGATGCCTTATGTTTTTCAGTATTCAACTATGTATTGTAATGCAGGCATTAGACCTGATCAGCCACCTCTTATGTAAAGGGAGAGAAGTAGCTCTCTGTCACCCCCGTATTGGAGTACCCTACACTAAACTATTGTAGAGTTATTTTATAAGAGAATGTTTAGACATTTTCTGGATGGCTTTGGAAAGTTGGGGCAGCCGAAGAAGGTAGGGGGTATGCTGAGGTGTCGGATTTGGGAATCAAAGGCATGTTTTGTACGATCTCTATGGCAGGGTATGCTTGGTCTGTTGTATATCTCTCTTCTATTCATTAACATGTACTACAGAGTATGGGTAGTAAATTAAGGTTTCTAACTTGGAATGTACACGGTCTTAATAGCCCTAAGAAAATTGGAACTGTGTTCGCTTGCCTAGATAGGTTAAATGTTCAACTTGCTCTGTTGCAGGAGACCCACTGTACAAAGATCTCTGAGAAGACTGTGGATGCAAGGTGGGCCCAGTGAGAGTGGCTTCCTCTTACTCCTATTATTCACTTGGGGTGGTGATACTTTTAATGAAAGGTATCCCATTTTGTGTACATGGAACGGACGTGGATGAGCAGGGTTGGCTGGCCATAGTGCACGGGACGATTGATGGCATGAATGTCCTTCTGGTAAATGTGTATGGCTCTAATGTGGATGAGTCCCCCCTTTTTTGATGATGTGTGGCGCTGCATTTCTTCTTTCCCTACTGCTGACAATTTTTGGGGTGGGGATTTTAATATTTGCTTGGATGTGCCGTTGGATAGAGAGGGTTCAGGGGTGGTGAGACACAGGTCATCTACTGATGCTCTCCTGGGTATCATGGATGCTGGCAATTTGCTTGACATTTGGCGTGTGAGGCACACTGATGTCATGGAACCACATATATTTCCACTGTGCATGGGACTTGGTCAAGACTGGACTATTGGCTTCTGTCGGAGGCTATATGTCCTTATGTGGTCGATGTTCAACATTTAGCCAGAACTCTGTCTGACCATTCAGCTGTACTTATTGAGCTGTAAGTGCCCGACTATGCTAGGCCTCCTTTTTCATGGAGATTACAGCCTTCGTCCCTGACTGATCTGGTATTTAAACAAACTGTGGGTGAAGCCATACATAACTATTTTAAGGATAATGTGGGAATGGTCAAAGACATGGGAGTGTTGTGGGAGGCCTTCAAGGTCACAATCAGAGGGGTATGTATTGGTGTGCAGGCTGGGGTTTTGAAGGATTTATGGCGCAAAATCGGTAAGCTTGCTGCAGAAATTGTTGAGTTGGAACGTGAATATGTCCGAAGCCCCACCCCTGAGCATCACTCTAAGATTCGCGAGCTTGTTACAGAGCATAACGAAACGATAGACCAGGAAATGTTACATAGATCCCGTCAAAGCACTGCTCGGTATTATGGTGAGAGTGGACATCCTAGCCTATCGTTAGCTCAGAAATTAGCGCCGCCGCGCAGCCAGGCTCACATCACCGAACTGCTGGGCGGGGAGTGAGTGACACAGTATGACACCTTGGGGATAAGTAGGGTGGTACTGGATTTTTATTCACATCTGTGTAGTAAGCGTGACCCGTCCCATACCACAGACATCAATGAGTACTTAGAGGACATAGCTCTGGGTTGGTTGTCCTTGGCATAACGCGAATATATCATACAGCCCTTTGCTGTAGAAGATATAAAGTTGGCTATAATGTCCCTCCCCACCTGTAAAGTGGTGGGATTGGACGGACTCCCCAGTGAGTTCTGTAAGGCAAATGTTGACGAGCTTGCCCCTTGGCTGTTAGAGGTCTTTGCGGAGGCGTATGACTCTGGCGCTTTGCCTAAATCTCTCATGGATGCTCTCCTGGTGCTTCTTTTGAAGCCAGACAAGGCTGCAAACACCTGTGATTCCTACCGACCGCTCTCTATCATAAACATAGATTCCAAAATCATGGCTAAGATGATAGCTACCAGACTCCAGCCATTGAGCCCGAATCTCGTGCTTCCGGACCAGTCGGGGTTTGTGCACTCTCGCTCCACGTCCCATAATCTCCGTACTGTTTTTTCTACACTACATTACTTTGAGCAAGATTTTCAGGCAGTGGCGGTCCTTTTAGATACCGCCAAGGCATTCGATTTGCTTCAGTGGGACTATATGTTCGCCATTCTGTTACAAATGGGCCTACCACAGTTTTTTCTAAAATGGATATATCTATTGTATAATGCGCCAATGGCTCAGATACGTGCTAATTGTTAAGTATCGGATACGTTCTCTATCCACTGCGGCACGCGACAGGGTTGCCCCTGTAGCCCGTGCTGTTTGCGTTGGCTTTCAAGCCACTTGCTTGTAAGCTGCCTCAGTTTCATGGGGGGGCAGCGTTGCGATTTCGACAGCGACCCTTAGTGGTGTCGCTGTACGCAGATCACATGCTACTCTACATTCGAGACCCTGCTATACATCTATCGATATTATTGCATGAATATATTACATATGGAAGATATTCTGGTCTGGGCATTAACTGGGCAAAAGCCACTGTGTTTCCTCTCATGGCATGAACTAGGGAGATAGCTCTCGAATTCCCCCTGCGGTGGTTGGCTGACCTCGTGGAGTATTTTGAAATGTGGCTGCACAGAGACTTGAGGTTGTGATCACTGCAAATTACGGTTTTGCGGTCTCTGCGATCACGGAAAGGGTTGAGTGCTGTGCCAAACTCCCCCTTTCACTCGCCGATCGCATCCCCGTCATAAAAATGACCTTCTTGCCCAAGCTGCTTTATTTATTTGGCAACGTTCCCATTCGCCTGAATGTTGTGTTATTTAATACGCTGCAGTCGATCATGCTGACGTTTGTGTGGGGAGGCAAGAAGCCCCGCTGCAGCTGGAGTGTGCTCGTCCAGCCGTTTGAACGTGGTGGATATGAAGCCCCTGATTTGAGGCTATAATATTTATGTGCGCAGGCACAGTATGCTCACTTTTGGTATTTTCCTCATAAATTTCAGCCACATACAGTTATTGAGGCAGATTCAGTGCTTCCGATGTCTCTGACTGCAGAGGCCCTGTCTGGTGGAGCAGGTGGCTCATGCGGGGAGATCAGCCCAGTGCCCTGCATAGCCTGCGCATGGAAAACTCTAGCTAAAAGGGCGAATTTGGAATATTTATATGCTCCAATGCTCCCCCTTGCTGCATATCTTGGTATATCGGCGGCTCAGGAGCCTGCGGCCCTGAAGGTGCTTAGTGATTAGACATTTGGGCGACTTGTACGACCAGGGTCGCTTCCGCTCGCTGTCGGACATCCAGGGAGAGAGAGATGCCGAACTGATGCTGCGTTTCACGTATGTGCGGGTGCGATAGGCGGTTTGTGCTGTATACCCGGCATATCCAAAGGAGCTGCGCCCTTTGTTGGCACTGCAGGCGGTGCTGGCTAGCGCGGAAACGTAGTAGTCTTTTTACCAAGTTATATAATGCATCTGTAAGAGAAACTGAACTCAATGACTCCCCTCGCTTTAATAAATGGAAAACAATCCTGGGCAACGCTTTCTCCATGCACTCCTTGATACTCTGTTGTGAATTAACTGGGCGTCTGATGGCAAACTGTAACCTTCGCATGATCCATTTCAAATACATATAGCAGCTTTACTATACACTGATACAGCTGCGAAGGTTTGGGTTGAGCGAAAATGCAAATTATGTGCGCTGTGGGCAGGCGGATGCGGATTTTATGCATCTAGCACGAGTTGCATGGGGTGCAAAACTTCTGGGTGTAGGTCATACGCATACTTACAACTGTACTAATAACAAAGGAAGGGCTGGCTCTAATCAGTAAGGCTGAGCCTGATATCATAAACAACAAAGGAGAATGCCAATACTGATACAATATTTAAAGCAAAAATGGTGACCAATGTATAGACCACAGTTCAATACATTAGTGTGCTATTCAATAGCTGTTTATTCAAAAATATTTCACTTACATGAATCTAGAAAATTAGAAAATAATTCATACAAATTTGCATGACAACAATGGAAATGAACACACGGGAATGAACTCAAACATCAGACATAACATCATTCAAAAATCTTCAGTCATATCACAATCAAACACCTCACATCCATTCATTCAAGCATGTACTCAGAACAAACTGGAAAGTGAATGCACCAATAATAATAAGTTAGGAGTCCTAACTTTACTACTACTAAATTGAGAAAAATCCTAATTTTAAGACTTTCGGTATTTACAGAAGGCATTTAGGAGTCCTAAAGTTAGGACTCCTAACTTTACTACTACTAAACTGAGAAAAATCCTAATTTTAAGACTTTCGGTATTCACAGAAGGCATTTAGGAGTCCTAAAGTTAGGACTCCTAACTTCTGTGAATACCAAAATGAGTAAGTGCCTTCTGTGAATATGAAAATGGTAGAAAGTTTAGGATTTTGTCTTAAGTTAGTTCTGTGAATCTAACCCATGATTTCTTTCAACAATGCATTGTCAGAAGATGTAGAATTCTGTGCAACCATGCCTGGGATCTGGGGGAAGTTGGGTGTTGGGTTGATTGTTGGGGTCCAATGTTTGGCTTAAGTTGGGATGCCGAGGAAAAATGTCAGCTTGTATTAAACTACTATAGTCAATGCCTTGACTTAATAGCCCTAAGAAAATTGTTACTGTGCTCGCTTGCCTAGATAGGTTGAATGTTCAAGTTGCTCTGTTGCAGGAGACCCACCGTACTAAGATCCCTGAGAAGACTGTGGGTGCAAGGTCGGCCCGGAGAGAGTGACTTCCTGTTACTCCTCTTATTCACTTGGGGTGGTGATACTTGTGAAGAAAGGTATCCCATTTTGTGTACATGGAACGGACGTGGATGAGCAGGGTAGGCTGGCCATAGTGCACGGGACGATTGGTGGCATGAATGTCCTTCTGGTAAATGTGTATTCCCCCCTTTTTTTGATGATGTGTGGTGCTGCATTTCTTCTTTCTCTACTGCTGGCAATTTGTGGGGTGGGGATTTTAATACTTGCTTGGATGTGGCGTTAGATAGAGAGGGTTCAGGGGTGGTGAGACACAGGTCTTCTACTTATGCTCTCCTGGGTATCATGGATGCTGGTCAATGCCTTGACTCCCCTGTGTTTGGGGTAATGTATGATCTCTATGTACAAGCTGTTTCATAAACATAATACACATTTTTTTAAAAAGGCTACAGCGCAGATAGGTGAAACCTTTCTTAAACATTACAAGGATCTATCAAGCACGTTACCAGGTTCCCTTAGAAGCAGTTAATAATTGTTTACGGGAGTTGCTAATCCCAGTTTTGGATAAGAAATTTGTGAAATGTTACTAGATAATTTCACAAAAGACGAACTAGATTTAGTTATCAGCTCCCTGCCTAACTGTAAAGCTAGTAGGGAGGACAGTTTTTCCACAGAATAAAAAAAAAATTCTACAACACTTAGCCCTGAATTTTCAAGACTTGCAAATTATTTATTACAGGGGGTGATCCGCCAGCATCCTTTCGTATTGCAGTAGTGGTCAGCATGTTAAAAAAGGATAAGATAAAGACAGTGACAATGTGAACTCCTACAAACCTACAAGTCTTTTAAATACTTACTATAAAATTTTTACTAAACTTCTCGCCAATAGATTAAATATAATGGTGGGCTCGCTTATAGGAAAAGATCAGAGTGGATTTATAGCGGGGAGATAGCTTCATACTAATACACATTTTTTATTAGAAGCCCTTCTTTTACACAAACAAGATGAAGGCCAAGGTCTGGGTTTTAGATGCCGAAAAAGCATTCGACATAGTCTCTTCGAGTTGTCTGTTTTCAATTTTAGAAAAAATCGGCTTCCCAAATAAGATTATATTTTTACTAAAGCAGCTCTATAGGAATTATCAGGTGCAAATTTTAATCAATTGGGTAAATATAGGGACATGTCAAGTAAATAGAGGCACCAGACAGGGCTGTCCCCTATCCCCAATTTAATTTGCACTATTTATAGAGCCATTAGCAATTGCAATCAGGAAAAAAGGGCTCATATGGTCCCTGTTCAAGGGATGACAAATATAAAGCTTTATGCCGATGACATTGTTCTTTTTTTGGACTTGAAAACAGACACCCAAGTGGAAATCATGAAGTTATTCTCAGACTTTCAAGAGATAGGAGGTTATAAACTTAATAAAACCAAAACAGAAATCATACTACGTAACTTTCGCATTAATTCCCTATTACCAGAATTTAGACAGGCATACAATACTCACCCAAAGAGATACCTGGGGATCTACGTGACAGAGAGAGTAGAAAACTTATTCCACTTAAACTATACATCGCTGTTGAAAAAGGTGAAATACCAGCTAGCACAATGTAACCAGCTCCCACTTTCAATAATAGGACAAGTTGATCTAATTCGAATGTCTATTCTCCCACTATTTAATTTCCTTTTTAGCGCAACTTCATGCGTATTACAGACGTCCTATTTTAAAGAGATAGACAGTATGTTCTCTTCCTTTTTATAGTCAAATAAGATACCAAGACTTGCACTCAGCACTTTAAGTTATCCTGTTGCAGAGGGAGGACTGTCTCTCCCAAACATTAGAAATTCCTATTATGCGACATTTGCAAATTATAGTTTTAGATTTTTCTATTTAGATCCTCAAGTGGCAGATATTTTTTTTAATGAAAAAGATGTTAAGGGAATACAATATCGTTGACCCTTAAGGAGTTACTAAGTACCCTAAGAAAGTGCGTTATAAGACCAGTCAATGGATATTTAAACAAAAATCTCAACTTCTAGCTTACTACTGCATTGTAAGAGTTAACAACTCGACTAGGATTCCCAATATTTAGATACGGGGAAAGATGCATGCTAGAGACCAGCATTTTAAGGCTGTGGGAAGAAAATGGGCATGTTCAAATCCAGGACTTTTTCAAAGGTAATTGCTGGAAATCGTGGTTAGAGATTGAAATGGGGCTCCAACACAATCTTAAAATCGTCTTTCAGTACACTAAAACCTATGTTGGAGAAATTAGATAAGGAAAATCTAACCTACAAAACTCGCATAAGTGAAGCTCTGAATTCCCCGATACAAAGGAAGATCAGCACCTGGGTTAAGATCTTTGAGGAGAACAAATCTCTTTCACTATATGAAAAGGCCAGAGATAGATGGAAGAAAAGTGAGGATATTCAGGTCTCTAAATCAATGTGAAATAGAATTAATATGTTTAATGCAGTCATATTTAGAGGTGCGAATTTTAAAGGCATGTAATATTACTCAAAATGGTTGATTTATAGGACACCCAGTTTCCTCCATAAGATCTACCCACAAAATGAAAATAAATGCTTCCGCTGCGCAGAGGGCGGAGGCACCTGGAAGCATTTCATTTGGAAGTGTCCTAAAATTCGCAGTTTATGGGAGGAAATTAAGATATATCTCAAATCCATATGGGATTCCTTTATCCTAATTGATGAATCTACTGCCGTTCTGGGTTGCTCACCTGCTATCTCTACACATGAAGAATGCCTTTTTATTGCAGCATTAATAGCAAGATCTTTAATTTTACAGCTTTGGAGAACGGAAAAGGTCCCTACCTTCCATGCATGGAAAGCAAAATTACGTAAATTCCAACAATTAGAAAAAAAATATGCAATAAGATCAGGCGCAATAAGAAAGTATGAGAAATATTGGAGTATATTTGAGATATAGGATAGGAATCTGGATCTAATGATAATCCAATATAATCAACTGGAAGATAAGGAGGAACTATGTGGAAGCCGGATTGTTTATAAAAGGAAGGGTTTTTTTTGGTCTACCTGTTAACACACACTTTGCACTTTTCACTATCACAATTCTTAACCAACTGATATAATCCTAAAAAATTTAGGTCATATCTGTCTGGCAGAGAAATTGTTGATTTATTCCGTTTTACTTATTGGTTGCATAAAAGCTTCGCTCTATTAACATATTTCAACCTATGCTACATCTGGTATAGAGCGATAGAGCAGAGGGGGGGTTACTTTTTTGATATTTAGCACTTTTTACGCTATCTTAAGATGATCTTTTCAGTGCTTCACATAAATGCATCGATTCTACTATTGAATATTTTGGAACATATTTGATCAAATTTAGCATTTTGCACTTTAACTTAAGATGATCTATTGTTGAATTTTCTGGAACACATAATTATATTTGAGAATATTTAGCACTTTGCACTTTAACTCAAGATGATTTATTGTTTTTGTAATACTCTAGAACATGTATTTATGCACAACTGTATTGTATGTTTATAATTCCTATGAACTCTCAATAAAAAAATATACAAAAGAAAAAAAGAATTGTGCCTGTATGCCCACCTCTCTTGGAAACTGTAGCGCCTCCTGCCACTTGCCATCCTCCAAGTTTCCCACTTCCATCTGCCATTTCTCCAGCAGAAGTGTAAAATCCCCCTGTGAGTTATTCAAGAGGGCCTTATAAGTTATTGAGATTTCTTTGTCTGTCATATGGTCATCAAGGAGTCGTCGCTTGAGGGGAGGCTCCTCCATGGTGTCCTCCTCGGGTGCAATCCTTTACCTCAAGAAAGAACGGCACAGAGACGTGGCTATACACCAGCAAGGCTAAGCCCAATATACCAATCAAACAACACAACTGCCAGTACTGGAAATTACTTTTCAAATACTGATAACGACCTTTATGAATAAAACATACCGGTCCGGTTTAGTTACTTTTTCACTAGTTTATTATATCATTTAGTTCACTAGCGGAATATCATTTTTTCATAAGCAAATCATGAATTTTTTGTATGTACACATATAAAACATTACGTCAAGAATGGAATATACAATACAGGGGCATATTATCAAGGGGGTTTATCTCCGCTTTTTTGGCTTCAAAAGCCAAGAAAGCGGAGATAAAATTATCTCCCTATTACCAAGCTGTCGCTAACACCAGTTAGTGACAGCTAATAGGAGATAGCGACCAACTTGGGCCCCGCTTTGCATGTCAGTGATATTTATCACTAATGACATGCAAAGTGGGCGTGCCAAGATGTTAGCGACTGGAAACAGTCCCTAACATCGCTATCTCCTATTACCAACTTTTGGAGATATTTGCGCTAAGCGCGAATATCTCCAAAAGCTAACACCTGCCCTGAGCAGTTCTTAGCCATGTTATCCAATGGGAGGTGGATAACATGGCTAAGAGCATTTGCTCGATAATGCATGAATATCGCTGAAATTTCAGCGATATTCATGCATTTCGGCCGGTTTTTATCGCATTTGCGATAAACCTTGCTAATAGCAAGGTTTATCTGCGATAAAAATCGCCGATATGCGGCGATAATTTTTGTCTCTAAACAAGTTAGAGACAAAAATTATCGCTAGTTGTTGGTAATATGCCCCACAATTAACAGATTCCCAACACATCCTACTCACACAATGGCCAATACATTCATTCTTCACTCATACAAACATATATTTTGGTCCTAATGTCAAAAATGAATTTTCTATCTACATAAATGATTATTCATCTCATATTTTCATTTGGTCAGAGACATTATAAAAAGCAGCGCCCTGCTAAAAAGATAAGTTTCAATCTAATGTGGTTGACAAAAGGGACCAAAACCAGGTCGACGCGTTTCGAACACCTAATTTGCGGAGTTCTCCTCAGGACCAACTGTCTCTAAAAAACAAACAAACATTGGTTTTACTACTTTTTCCGGAAAGCAACTGGAATAACTAATGACGGCACCACCTGTCGGTACCAAAGCGCCCTACCTTCTTAATGTGAAATTCAGTCACCAATACACGTAATGTTGAGTTGAAGAGGCACTAGAGACAAAAACAACATAAAACACATTCTTAGCATTTGGCACAGGCATAATTGTTTTTAGGCCTGATGTGAAAGGACGTGGCGTGCAACATTGTGCACTTACCTATTTAATTTAGTGCGCATTTCCTGTGGAAAGAGCGAGAAAAGGGGACATTTATGAGTCAAACAAGTACCAATTAAAAAATGTGGCGGCCAGAGTTGGAGAAGAGCTACTGGTATGCGCCTACCGAGAAGCAGTGCTGGAAACATCACAGCCATGATGTGTATATTTGGAACGAATCTCGCGTTGTACGCCCTACAACGAGATAAGCTAGATTTCAGAAGGACAGACCCGACGGCGTGCATTTCAAAATAGGGGGAAGACGAAGAGCCTAAGTTACCTTCGTATCACTTCAAGCGTGCCTCTCACAGTATTGGAGGAGTGTACTTCCGTGTTCTCCCCTTCCGTGTAATTAATTGCCTGTCATCGCGGTCACATTTTCCATCCACCAGACCCACAGTGAAAAGAATTTAAAGCGCTAGTGCGTCTTTTCAAAGTTGTCAAAATCCAAGGCAACTTTATTGAACCCCCGTTGTCTGTACAAAGAGTAAAATATAGGCCTTTGGAAAAAGGAGGGTGTTTATTAAAATCGTATAATGCATGTGCTCTGATAGGAGTGAAGACACAAGGAATGGTTAGTCACTTGCAAATAAACATTGTCTTAAGATTGCTGAAGCTAGTTTTGAAGGGAAAAAACAGAAGACTGATTTAGAAATGGACCAATCGTCAATGTGAAATCCAACAAATATTTATTTATTTTTTACATATGCATGGCGCTCAGCTACCCAACAAGGGTTTCCCGGCGCCTTTCACATTAAGTTGGACAAAGGGAAATGCTGAGTTGGATTTTTAGCACAGTTGTTTCTGGAACAGCCAGGTTTTTACGTATTTCCGGAAGCTAGCGTAGCTTTCCTCTTTCCGGATATGTGGAGGGAGTGAGTTCCATAGAATTGGTCCTCTGACAGAGAAAGATCTCCCGCCAGTTCTTTGTAATTTAAATCTGGGGACTGCGAAGTTTGATGCCGTTTGGGAGCGAAGGTTTCTTGTTGGCAGGTAAGGGAAGGCTAAAGCTTGCAGATAGGTGGGAGCCGTTTTGGTTTTGATTTTGATCATGTAGCTCAGGGTTTTGAAGCTGATCAGATGTTCAATCCTGAGCCAATGTAAGTCGTTCAGGTGTTTTGATACTCTTTCAGACTTTGGAATCCTACACAAGAGTCTTGCGGCAGAGCTTTGGATCATTTGGAGTCGCTTGATTACTGCTAAGTTAGAGCTAAGGTAGAGGATGTTTCCGTGATCAATGCGCGATGTTACTAGTGCGTTGACTACGTTTTTTTGCGTGACAGGGGGCAGCATCCAAATGATTGTCTTTAACCATTTTATTATGGTAAAGCAGAGTCCTGCTACTTTGTTTGCCTTCTGTTTCATAGACAGAGTATTGTCTATGATGACCCCTAGATTTCTTACCTGTGTAGCTGGAGAGGGAAAATTACCCAGCTCAGGCGGCCAGTGGGAGGGATTCCAGAGCTCTGTGTTTCTTCCCAGTAAGAGGACCTCAGTTGTATCCCCATTTAGTTTCAACTGGTTGGTAGTCATCCAGTTGAAAATTTTCTGGAGTCCAGTTTTGAGTAGAGAGGGGGCTAAAGGTTTTGTCTCTGAAAGGGAAAAAATTATTTGAGAGTCGTCAGCATAGGTCAATAAGGTCAGGCCTGTGCAGTCCGCCAGGTCGGCCAGTGGTCTAAAGTACAAGTTAAAAAACAGCGGGCTCAGGATGGAACCTTGAGGGACTCCATGTGGAGCGGGGAAAGTGTCTGAACATGCAATACTGGATTTAATCTGGAAGGTTCTTTCGGAAAGAAAGGATTTATTCCACTGTAAGGCATCACTGCAAATGCCGTTTCTCTCTAGGGTAGCCAGAAGAGTTTTGTGTGATATGGTGTCAAACGCCACACTCAAGTCTAAAAGAATGAGTGCGACCGTTTGACCTTCGTCCAGGAGTTTCCGAATTTTTTCCGTTACACCCAGTAGGGCGTTCCGTGGAGTATCCTGCTCTGAAGCCTGACTGTGAGGGGTGAAGGAGATTGTTATCCTCTGTAAAGATGGTGAGGGCGGAGTGTATGTGCCTTTCCATGAGTTTGGAAAAGGCAGGGAGCAAAGATATAGGTCGATAATTAGAAAGGACAGTGGGGTCGGATGAAGGTTTCTTCAATAGTGGGGTTACCACTGCATGCTTCCAACTCGACGGGACTGTATTGGATTGGAGGGAAGCATTTAGCATGTCTGCTATATTGACCAGGGTTGTAGAGTCAAGTTGTTTTAAAATACTCACAGGGAGAGGGTTGCAGGGGGAGCCTGATAAAATGGACTTGAGGGAGGTTTTAGGGAGTCCATGGTTACCAGGGGCCATTTCGCAAGGGTGTTCACTTTATCTGGTAACATGGGGATATCCTGCTGTGAGCAGTTGTCAAGGGGTCTGGTAGTGATGTTGATGATAATGTTCTCAATTTTATCATTAAAGAATGTTGCAAGGTCTTGACATTGTTTTTTGGTTAGGGGATGAGCAGTAGCAGTTGTTTGGGCACCTGCTAGGTCCTTCACTGTGTTGAATAGAGTCTTTGCTTTGCTTTGTTAGTGGCATTGTTGATGGAGTTGGCCACGTAAAGGGCCCGGGCTTTGATGCAAGAGGAGTGATATGCGTTTCTCACCTTATTGTATGTTATCTTTTTTTCAAGGTTATAATCTTTGCGCCATTTGCTTTCTAGTGCTTTACATTTAGATTTTTCAGATTTGAGAAGTTCGTTGAACCAGGGGGCTGGGGGACGGTGGAAGTTTATTTTTGCCTTCGTTAGGGGGAGGCATTGATAGGCTGCAGTTTCTAACCACTGGTTTGTGGTTACAGCAAGACTTTCCACATTATGGTCGTGGGAGGGTGTGCTAATTGTTAGCACTTGATTCAGTTTGTTAATATCGAGTAATTTCCAGTTTCTCATAGAGTTAGCAGGCCATGTAGTATTACTGGGGGAGAAAGTTCTGGCTAGATTGAAACTGATAAGATGGTTATCTGAACAGCATATAGGGCTGGTCAGAGTCCATTTTAAATCTGGGATATTTGTGATTATGGGGTCTAATAGGTGTCCTGCCTTGTGCGTAGGACCGGAGTTGAGGAGTGATAGATTTAGAGCCATTAGGTCGTTTATTAGATTGCAGCAGGCAAGGTTAGCTGGGTCCTCAAGATGCAGGTTTAAATCCCCTAGGAGTGTAAAATGTTTGTAGTCTAACAGAAATGGAGAAATATAGTTCGCTAGACTGGCTGTCCAGGTAGTGGCATTCCCAGGAGGTCTATATATTAGGAGGCCAGAGAACGTAAAATAGGGGTTCAGAGTGATTTGAAAGGAGGCAGCTTCACAGTCTGGGGTATTCACTGGGAGCATCTTGCAGATAAAATCTTTGCAGTATATGATAGCGATACCCCCACCCACTTGGCCCTGTCTGTCTTTTCTTTTGATGACATAGTTGGCTGGGAGAGCGGTTGCTACATCCGGACCGGAGTGGGTGCTTCTTCTACTAGAAGGGTGAAGATGTTTAGTTTGTGCTGCGGCAAGGATCTACAATTTACGCTAAAAAGGAGTAGTTGCAGATAGAGCGTTTGGGGCATTTGGATGGGGTTTGAGTATGGATTTCTGGGTCCGGGTATGGTTGGATATTTGTGAGTTGAACATTGCAATTTAAACAGTGTGTATCGCCCAGTGGCGAGAGCAAAATACAATCATGGTGTGGTACGGGACGTAGGGCTTTTAGTTGCGTGGAGCTCATACCTGGGAAGTTGTCAGTGGAGGGTTCCCTGCCCCATGCCCCGTCCTGTCCCGGACGGGCCCAGACGGGCATGTCTTAGGCTTGTCTTTGGCGCGGCTTTGGCGCGACTTCTGCGCATATTCGCTGCGCGTCATATGATGTGAATGGTTTATGTAGAGGACGGGCTATTGTTCAGCTCCGCCTCTACAACTCAGTTTGCCCAATCAGTGCCTGCTCCAGCCATATACTGGTCGTCATGAATACAGGCATTAATCCGCAAATTGTTTTATATACTTCCTTTAAAGATCTCGGAAATTTCATTCAGCCCTGTGATTGCTGTATTATATTTCATTATTAGTAGAGCTTCACGCTGATTGAGTTTACCTTGAATGTTTCCACCCCTGGGGTCCTTCTCCATCTTTGAAATGACAGTCCAATGTAAATCTTCCTCTTTGTGTTTATTCAGCACCCAATGCTGTACCAAAGGGGCGTTTGGTGTCTCTTTCCTTATTCTAGATTTATGTTGCATAATACGCTGTCGTGCTTCCTGGGTGGTCTTTCCTATATATAGTTTAGGGCAAGGGCATGAGATCCCATATACCACATTTTTGGACAGGCAATTTGTAAAGACTTTGTGTTTCCAGTGGATCCCATTGAAACTGAATACAGAACCTTCATCTACCTGCGAACAACAGGAACAATTTCCGCACTTATGGTGACCTACTACTGGAGCAAGTCCCAACAAACTTCTAAGAGTTGCTTTTGGGGCAGGGGGTAATGCTGCCCTTACGATCTGTTGCGCAACACTTTTTTCTTTCTTAAAAGCAAAAAGGGGTGGTTCATTCAAATCACTGTGTAAGTTCTTAACTAAATGCCAGTTTTGTGTCACCAATTTACGTGCCTGGTTGGCATTGGGGCCAAACGTGGTAACGCACACAATCCTTTTTTGTTCCGGTCGTACTTTTTTTTAAAGTAAAGTTTCGCGCGGGACCCACCAAACGCGTTTCAATGTATGTTTTAGTAATTTCTTTGGGTATACTCTGGCTTGTAGACGTTGTAGCAATTCATTTGCATGAAAGAAATATTCTTCCTTATTCGAACAGTTTCATCTAATTCGAAGAAATTGCCCAAAGGGCAAGTTTTGTTTAAGGCTTTTGGGGTGGTGGCTGGTATAATGAAGAGCCTTATTCCGGTTGGTTGCATTGCGGAACAATTGTATTCTCCTCTAAATGTGAGAATGGCACTATACTGTTCCTATTCCATATATCTTGGAGTGTGGAAAGGCCGATAAAGTCCCACCCTCTAGTGCCTTGCAGGGTTGGCATTGCCCCTATTTTCGTGCCCATCCATAATGAAGTTTTGGGAGTCAATATCTAACCCCTGCCCATTTCCTTCAGATGGGTAGTCCACATCCTACATACCATCTTGGTCACTTCTTGGGCATCAGGGTTGATTTTGCCGCCATAGAGGACATGAAGCTATCCTTTAACACTGAGGAAACCTCAATCATGTCAATCGGCCGGATCCACCAGTGTTGAAAATGTCCACTGATTCACAATACTCACCTTAGCGGCTTTGTAATATTTGCGGGCAACTGGTAGGGCTACTCCACTCACGGCGGCCCATCCAGCCACAGCAGTGTCCCCACACAGCTGCTAATTTTAAAGAAGAAGGTCTCCAGTATCTTATGGGGATGTTCTATAGGACATAAGTGAGTTTAGGTAAGGTAATCATCTTAAACAGCACTGCTTACACAGCAGGAAGAGTGGAGTGCATTCCAATGCATGGCGTCTATTTCCAGTATATGAAAGAGGGGGCCCAGTTTATTCTCATATTAAGTCAACACAGCCCTAGAGATCCAGAGACCTAGGTACTGGGAATGATCATGTGCCTCCATAAGAGGCATGAGGAGAGATTCACAAACTTCTCCCAAACCACGGGGAACAGAAGTGATTTCTCCCAGTTGATACCCAGTCCTAAGTATTCACTGTATATCCTGAAAATCTCTCCCACCCATGCCAGCGACTGCTCTGATTTCGCAAGTACAGAAAGACATGATCAACTATCTTTCCCTCCCAGGTTTCTCACCACCACCAGCCCCAAACTTGTGCGTTCAGTAGATTTGGGTGAACTTCGCATAACTCTGCGAATTGACAAAAAACTCAGCGGAGTTCTGAAGGCTGCGCAGTGTGGCGCAAACTGTCGTTCTCGCTGATCTTCTTGCTGCTCGGGTGGAAATTTGACCCGAGCAGCAACTCGCACATGCCAACTTACTATAGCCAAGGGTGAGAATGAAAAAAACTCTGCTACGCAGACTGGAGTTTTCTGCACTACGTGAACTCTGCGGAGCATGGAGTGCAGAAAACTCAGTGAACATAGTGGAGTTCACAGCCCAGGCCTAGGGTTCACCCAGATCCATTCTGCTAGTACTTAAATTCCAATGCAAATAACATAGGCAAAATTGGGTAGCCTTGTGGGTCCGCCAGCCTATAGGGAACTCCTGGTACAGAATTCCATTAACTTTACCTCTGCCCTTGGCTCACCATAGAGCAGTCCAATCCCGTGACTAAATTTGGGCTCAATGCCCTTTTTTTCAATATGGTGAAGAGGAAGGTGCCATTCCACTGAGTTAAATGCTTTATTTGTGTTGAATGACACAACCAGTAGCATAAGCTCTACATCCTTGGCCGCTGAAATATTGTTGTGAAGATGACGGAGATTGAGCCTAGTCAATCTATGCAACATAAATTAGTTCTGGTCTCGATGTAACAGATCCAGGATCGCTTCCCACAAATGAATTTACAGCATTCTGGAGAGTACCATAGCATCCAAGTTGATGAATGATACCGGGGGTATGATTCCCACCATTACAGTGGCTTCCTGGGTTTCCGGATTAGACCTATATTCACCAGATTAGCATCTTGGGGAGCTCACTTCGTTGATGCGCCTCCACATACATCCCATGTAGGTGTGGTGTCACTTTATTAGCTGCTTTCCTAAGAATTCCACCAGTAGCTCATTGGGGCCTGCTGTTTGGTCAGTGTCTTTTGCACTTCTCCCATATTTAGGTCCTCTTCCAGAGTATGGGCTTTTTGATGATCAATCTCCCGACAGGGGCAGTCCTGTCCAAAGCTACACGTGTCCTCCACTTCTGGCCGTTTCTTACTTCCATAGAAGTCATTCAAGGAAACTGCCATTATCTCCACAATAGCCTTGGATCCTGTCACTAGACTTCCATCCGGACCCTTGATTTCCTTTATATGATGTCAGCCCTGGTCCTGCTTACTGATACATGGCAACATCTTTCCCGCCTTGTCCCTCACTTCATAAAGATGCTTTGCCTGCATTATATATTCTAATTTCACCTAGTCTGTTTTTACAGAGTGGTATTCCTCCATCTTACTAAGAAGGCATGCCTTCACCTCAGGTGAATGGCATAATGTGTGTTCATCCGCCAAGTAACATAGGTCCCTCTCTCTATACAGCGCTCCGTCCATTTATGTCTGTCTCCCACTTCCCTGGCAATAATCACCACCCATATCATAGCCTTTAATACTGTGGCAGCTTCCCAAACTGACTTAGCATTCCTCAAAATAGTGGATCATGGTTGCCTGCAATCTGGCCACTTCTTTCCCATTCATAAGTCTCCATGTTGCCATTCTCCACTCACTCTGACCCCGCCTATGAGAGGAGTCTATTGTCACAGCAAGTGGAGAGTGGTCAGAAATCCCTCTCGATTTATTATCAGATTTTATGAATCTATGGATGGTTCCTATCCAGAGTGAAGAAAAGTCAGTGTGGAAGTATGTAACAGGTGCCCTGGAATAAAAAGAATAACACCTATTGGCCCCATGGAGTGCCCTCCAGATTTCTCCCCTATCCACAGCTTGGAGGAAGTGGTCCAGTTGCCAGGGCCCTTCCCGGTGAGTCTGTCTATGCTGGGCTCTGTCCAGATGATCATCCATCACCATGTTAAAATCACCTCTAACCACTGTAGTAGCCCTGTGCATAGGTTTCCCAAATACATCAGTGTGATTACTTGGATTCCTGGAGGCACATAAATGTTGACTAAAACAAGTTGTTCTCCCCTACCATTCTCCCAAAACTGCCATAAAGCACCCTGGCTCAACCATCCACGTCTTTTTTGCATGAAAGGACACAAAACTCTAAATTAAGATTGCTACTCCCCTCGCACTAGAAGAAGTGCATGTCTTGATAGGAACAGTGTATTTTCCCCAAGCCAATGGTGACCCCCTATTTCCCTTCATATATGTCTTCTGCTAGAAGACAAAAGAAAAAATAGGGGGTGCACTGCTAGATTAAGTAATGTTTTGGAAACTGTTTGAGTGAAGGTTCTGGGTGCTCTCGAGGGTGGTGTTGTCCGTCCAAACACCAAATAAATCATGAACAAGTTGTGTATGCAGAAACTGCTAATACATCCCCTGATGAGGCACTCCGGGGGTGATCAATGAATTGATTCACGACATGAAAGAAGGTTTAGTTCGTTTGCTCTTAGAGGGTTTATTCAAAGTCTTTGCACTGCATACACAACATCGCGGAACCCAACCCTGTCTTAACTGCAATCATTGCAACAGCGTTATCAAAGGCAACAGTATCCAACACCCCATGAAAGGCCACAACATCAAACTTCAAGTTGACGCCACATGCGACTCCACAAATTTGATCTACGCTCTAAAATGCCCCTGCGGCAAATTATATGTTGGCAAAACAGAACGGAAAATTAAGACACGCTTAAATGAACATAAGTCCAACATTCGACTGAAACTTGAAAAATCCAATGTTGCCATGCACTATGTTGAATCACGCCATACCATCGCACAACTGAAATTCCTTGTACTGGAAATTGTCATGAAAAGAGAAGGAATTGACAATCATAAACTATTATTGAAAAGAGAACTGGAATGGATCTATCGTCTGCAGACCCTGAAAACTCATGGTCTCAACGATCGAATTGAATATAGTTGTTACCTTTAATGTATTGATGAAGCATTGCTTAACTGTGTACATTGCTCCTTTCATCCCACACTCCCCACATTCCCTTATGAATCATAGTTCACACCCCTCTCTAACATGGCCGCCTCTTTTTACCCTGTAGCTTCGTGCCGTTTCAATCCTTCGTCCATCTCCACTATCCCGTCGTCAGTTTCTAACGTGTTGCATGAATACCCGCCACCCACTAACTCACCTGACAGTGATCTTTCAGCCGTACGGATAGCAGGTTTGCTACGCGCTATCGTGAAGTAAGTTCTTTACCGGCACAGTTAACTTTAAGCGCACGCCACTCGTTTACTTTTGATAGCTCACGCGGTTAAATTTCCAGCACTACCCATTTCCCCACGCACTAGTATCGAGCACTTGTTTATTCACTCGGGCGACGTAAAATTCACACTCCCTCACTTAGCACACCAGTAAGCCTTGGCCTCTTATCTTTGACAAGCGCTTGAACCTCCCCCTTACCTATTTCCCTTTTGCCTTCCTCCACAGCACTCCGTGATCAAGGACATTTTTGTCCGAAATGCATTGGAGATAGTTCACATACTAACCCTTATGGATTTATGCTGTTCCTGATATGTTGTGAATATCAGTGCAAAGACTTTGAATAAACCCTCTAAGAGCAAACGAACTAAACCTTCTTTCATGTCGTGAATCAAATCATTGATCACCCCCGGAGTGCCTCATCAGGGGATGTATTAGCAGTTTCTGCATACACAACTTGTTCATGATTTATTTGGTGTTTGGACGGACAACACCACCCTCGAGAGCACCCAGAACCTTCACTCAAACAGTTTCCAAAACATTACTTAATCTAGCAGTGCACCCCCTATTTTTTCTTTTGTCAATCTGAACATCCGCCCCAGGTGGGTAGCACGCCTCTACCATGCAATTTGAAGAAATTTGCAAAAGTACTGAAGCCGGAGCTCACACGTTAGCATACGATGAATCCGAAAGAGATCGAATTTATTCGCTAATCGAGGAAGACATCAGCCCCTCTACCACCAGCCGAAACAAGGAGCAATGTATTAAGCAGTTACTATATTTATCCAAGCGTCACATCAATCAGAAGCTCCACGCGAGCACATTACTTCGATACCACCGGGCGCTCAGAATCCCACGTGGATTACGAATAGCATTGAAGCCGTCACTCTGCAAAAATTCTAAAACGTTTCTTGACAAATGGAACGGAATATTAAACAAATGTAGTCTTGATTTAATACTACTGATTGTTGAAGAATTGGCTGGGATACTTAAAGATCTGGAAGCAGAGATCAAAGAAATCGACAATGAATTAAAAAACTTATTGACACCTGAGGAACTAACGTCCACCCTAGATGACGTCAAAAATATCCTTGATAAACATCAAAAAGAAATCAACGAACGAAAAGTGAGAAAGTTCCGCAGGGACACGCTTGATTACAAGCTTGATGAAGTTTATTCTTGGGCCGACGTATACGCCCAACGACGACGTAATCAACCATTCAACACCCAGACGGACACATCATCCTCAGATACGGATTCAACCAGTCGAACATTAAGAAAAGCTCCAACCTCCAGACCCACACCTAATGCTGAACAAGCTAGTACATCTGCCACCAGCCAAGAACAAACCACTTCAAGTCATTTTTTAGAGATAAGCCCAGACCAACTCGACGACTCAGGCGGAGCAAGATCAAAAGACAAAGAAAAAGAAAAGAGCCCACCCGCCACGCGGAGTACGGTTGCCAAGAAGGACCTCAAACCAAAAAAGACTGTCTAGTTATCAATATCTCCGACACCAATATTTCCACTCACCAAATGAATTTACTTGAAAGAGGAACATCTTTCATCCCGACAACCTCAACTAACCTCCTGGAACTTGAAGTGAGTACCTTTAAGTTCACCAGGAAATTAAGACTACGTCATTTCTTCGACAATGTACTACCAGCTACGACTACTCAAAAAGAGGATGAACTTAAAGGTTTACGACCACCCAGTACTTTCCAAGCACCCAGCAGCCACAAGTGTATTGACCTGTTCGAAACTTTGGTCCGTAAAGACGTGCAAAAGATCAATTTCAAAGCACCCAGGAAATTGCAAAACCTAACTAATAAAGACCGCGATACCCTCAAATCTCTTGCCAACAACCCACAAATTAAATGTGTCAAAGCTGACAAGGGAGGAGCTTCAGTAATCCTGAATACCAGTATGTATACACAAAGATTACATGAACACATTGAGGATACCATGGCTTACATGGCACTTGAGAACAATCCCACCAGAGAATATCAGAACATCCTCAAAGACATCGTCAATAAAGCTCACCAAGCAGGCATCATCGAAGAACGCACTAAAAATTACCTACCACTCGAGCATCCCAAAAGCCCGACCATACATATGTGTCCCAAGATACATAAAAACCTCCTGGACCCGCCTTTTCGACCAATTGTGTCCACAAAGGGATCTATACACGAAACCACCGGCAAATTTATTGATAAGTACCTCCAACCATTTGTCACCAAATCTGCTAGCTACATTAAGGATACCACCGACTTTCTAGTGAAACTATCAGAAATCCAACTACGTGACAACGAACCTCTCATCTTCTGTACAGCTGATGTTAGCTCACTCTACACCTCGATACCCCACCAAGGGGGAATTGAGGCAATAGAATAAGTTCTACTCAATAGTGACATTGACGCATCCAAGCAGACCTTCCTAATGGAACTTATGATTTTTACTCTGTATCACAGTAATTTCAAACTAGACAACCAATGGTACTTACAGCTATCCGGAATGGCGATGGGAAATTGTGCCGCCCCCACGTATGCGAACGTATACATGGAGAATTTTGAAAACCAACACATATACACCAATTCCATGTTTCAAAACCATTTTAAGATGTACGTCCTGTACATTGACGATCTATTCATAATATGGTCCGACACCAAAGACTCACTCAACAAACTACTCACAGAGATCAACACTAAGGATCCAAGAATCAACCTCTCATGGCAAATCAATGACACGGACATTGCCTTTCTGGATGTCCACATTAAAGTTACACCTCAAGGCTTAGTCACAGACCTCCACAAAAAAGTACAGACCGCAACAACACCTTGCATTTTTCGAGTTTCCATCAAGGCTCTCTGAAGAAACACCTGCCATTTTCGCAAATGTTGCGAGTGAAACGCATTGTATCCGATGAATCCACATTTGAGACACGCATTAAAGAAATGCACGACCGATTCCGCAATCGGGGTTATCCTGAGAACATTCTTTGTGAAGCACAAATCCGAGTGAATAAAATCTCCAGGAAAGACAGTCTATTAAAAACCAACAAGGAGACAGAACAACGTATGGTACTAGTCTCTAAATTTTCTACAGCTAGTTCCACATACAAAAAGATCATATCCAAACACTGGCCGATACTCCAGATGGAACCTGACTTCCAGGGCATCTTCCAAAATCCACCTATATTTGCTCACACCCGAAGCAGGAACAATAAAGAGATTCTGTCTAAACCCACTGAAATCACTTTACAACATCGCGGAACCCAACCCTGTCTTAACTGAAATCATTGCAACAGCGTTATCAAAGGCAACAGTATCCAACACCCCATGAAAGGCCACAACATCAAACTTCAAGTTGACGCCACATGCGACTCCACGAATTTGATCTACGCTCTAAAATGCCCCTGCGGCAAATTATATGTCGGCAAAACAGAACGGAAAATTAAGACACGCTTAAATGAACATAAGTCCAACATTCGACTGAAACTTGAAAAATCCAATGTTGCCATGCACTATGTTGAATCACGCCATACCATCGCACAACTGAAATTCCTTGTACTGGAAATTGTCATGAAAAAGAGAAGGAATTGACAATCATAAACTATTATTGAAAAGAGAACTGGAATGGATCTATCGTCTGCAGACTCTGAAACCTCATGGTCTCAACGATCGAATTGAATATAGTTGTTACCTTTAATGTATTGATGAAGCATTGCTTAACTGTGTACATTGCTCCTTTCATCCCACACTCCCCACATTCCCTTATGAATCATAGTTCACACCCCTCTCTAACATGGCCGCCTCTTTTGACCCTGTAGCTTCGTGCCGTTTCAACCCTTCGTCCATCTCCACTATCCCGTCGTCACTTTCTAACGTGTTGCATGAATACCCGCCACCCACTAACTCACCTGACAGCGATCTCTCAGCCGTACGGATAGCAGGTTTGCTACGCGCTATCGTGAAGTAAGTTCTTTACCGGCACAGTTAACTTTAAGCGCACGCCACTCGTTTACTTTTGATAGCTCATGCGGTTAAATTTCCAGCACTACCCATTTCCCCACGCACTAGTATCGAGCACTTGTTTATTCACTCGGGCAACGTAAAATTCACACTCCCTCACTTAGCACACCAGTAAGCCTTGGCCTCTTATCTTTGACAAGCGCTTGAACCTCCCCCTTACCTATTTCCCTTTTGCCTTCCTCCACAGCACTCCGTGATCAAGGACATTTTATTCCGAAATGCATTGGAGATAGTTCACATACTAACCCTTATGGATTTATGCTGTTCCTGATATGTTGTGAATATCAGTGCAAAGACTTTGAATAAACCCTCTAAGAGCAAACAAACTAAACCTTCTTTCATGTCGTGAATCAAATCATTGATCACCCCCGGAGTGCCTCATCAGGGGATGTATTAGCAGTTTCTGCATACACAACTTGTTCTGCTAGAAGACTACATCCAATGATGTTTCATCATACAGGTGATGGTGTCCCATCCATGTGTCTCGTTGTCCCATCATGGTGTAAATAACCCTTCAATAGGGAGGGGGGCATATCACCGTAAACCATTAAACAATGAACATTATCCCAATTAATACCCCTCCTGACTTCACTGTGCTGCGGGTCCTGAACCGGCCGCCACCACTATTCACGGTATGTCCGTTGCCCTCGTATATTAGCTAAATAAAACACAAACATCATGAATCTGTTGATACAGGTTCCCTATTTCAGGCAGGGGTGGCCATAGCAATGTCATGACCTCCCAGGCAGAAGTTAGGTAGGCCAATGTGGACTACAAAGCTCCCTGGCTCCGTTAAAAAATGCCCATTTAAAATTATCTTATCCAATATCATAGGTGGAACTCATAACAGTGGCCCATCCCCCAAGCTATGGTCTTGGAAGACCCCTTGATCTGTGGAGTCAGTGCCCACGTCGACCAATGATACCCATCTGTTTGCGAGCTCCGACCATGGAGCCCATTGTAGGTCAGCAACCCCTCTCGATCGTTCGGATTCAGCATGGCCCACCGTTGGGGTTACCTGCAACAGATTCCTACTTCATTAACACTGCTGCTGTTCCTCGGAATGTTGAGACTGAGTTGCATGGGTAAAGAAGTGTGTGCATTCCTTGTCAATGGTCCTCAATTTCACTGGGGACAGCAAGACATATCGGATATCTAGGCTTCTCAAATGTTGTTTTACCCACAAGAAGGACTATCTCTGTCTTTGAACCAGCACTGGATAGATGTTAACGGGATGTTCTTCCACCGTCCATGAGCCATGTGTTCTTGCTATCTGGAGGATTGTATCTCGATACCAAAAGTTGAACAGTCATACTACAATTGCTCTTAGAGGCCCTTCTAGGGGTGTGGCACCACCGAGGCGAGCCATTCCTCCAAGAGGAGGTCCATATTTAGGTCCTATGCCCGTTCCGGGACCGTCACCGAATATTGATACAATGAAAGTGACTCTCAGCATCCTCAACTCTCTTGCAAATGGACCACCTCCAGTAGCGGTCAGTGGTGGGAGTGCTGACGGGCGGTAACATGGGGTGGGGGTGAAGGGGCAGGGTGGGGGGTAGTAAACTACGGAACACGGCCAAATGCAGGTAAGTAAACATATAAATAAATAAAATGAATTTTGTTGCACGCACTGCTAGTGCTTTAATACAGCTGGTCCTATGAATCGCGATTTCAGCCCATTAAGAAATGCAAAACAGTCTTTTTCTTATGCACAAAGGCCAAAAACCTGTCACAATTTGTGATTTCTACCTGGAAGAAATCGCTAATTGTGACAGCAATTTCGTTAATGCAAATATGGTTTTTCCAATTTGCTATTCCTAAAGCACATATACAAAGCATTTCCTAAATGCGAATTCAGGCCATTTAAGAAATGCTATCACTATTGACTCAAAGTCGATGGTAACCATGTACAAAATTAAAAAACTTAATTTAAAAATGCATTTTTTAATGTGACATGAATCGCCCCAAGGGAATCTATGCAATAATGTGCACTACAAACTTCAGGGACCCTCCAGGGGGGCTTTGAGCCAGGAGGCACGGTTGGGTTTCGATTTCCTATTTGGCCCATAGGTGAGAATGCAATAATATTTTCTATTTGCAATTTCCTAATAGCGATTCCAACTCTGTAGCAATCGGTATTAGGAAATCACACATTTTGTACATACCATTTTGCATTTCCTAAATAGCGATTCGTACGGAGTCGCTATTTAGGAAATGCAAACTAAGAATCTCTTCCATCTGGCCCTTAGTACTTAGTCCCTCATTGGTTCCCCTCCTTTCTCTCAGAACCATGGAAATATGTCCAAATTAAATGATCATCTTCTCCTCTCTCCCTCTGCACTCTCTGTGGCATTTCTTCTATCGCCAATCTATTTTTAATCCTCATAATGTATCATTAATAAATCTCTGGCTCTCACACCTCGTATTCATGCTTATGTATTCTTTAAATTTACCACAAACAGCATTGCATCCTTTTCGGTGGCAATGTTGATGCTGTATGGACACATTAAATTTACCACAAGCAGCGTTACATCACCTACTTTGGCAAAGTTTGTGCGGTGTGAATAACTTAAATATAATAAAGCAATAAACTAGATGGGGATATCTATCCATTGCAAAACGCTCAATTTTTCAAAAGCCAACACTAAAGCAATCTAACGTAAGGGATTTAGTAGTACTTCTCCATGTTTTTCTTGAAAATGGTCTTTTAGTTGTCTTGCATAGAATACGTAAAAAAACGCAGAATGAAACCTGTGATTTATATTTATGGGGAGGTATACACGCATCCCTGACCTCCTGCTGTCTTTTAAGCCCTGAGCACCAGAAGCAATTTATGGGAGTCATTCTAAATAAACATTAGGCAGTCAAGGCCACAAACTGACAAGGAGGAAAATCAACAGCTGGAGAAATCAAGTAGTGGATCAATAAAACAGATTATGGCTCACAAGCTAGTGCGGGGCACTCGAAAGTAAATGCAGTTTACACTTCATCTGACAGGGCTCTTTCAACTGAAAAAAAATTACTGTACAAACATAACGGAAGCATCTGAGTAGACAGTGGGCGATGTTGCGTATCTGTAAATAGTAATCTTTTGCCTCTGAGCAAAAGGTGTCGACGCCTCTGGGTGCTAGGTATGTTTTTTACCGGCCACACGCGATCTAGAGTTATTCACTACAGATGCAAAAAATACGTGCTAATTTATTCCATTTGTGTTGTCAATTTTGATTGCAATACAGTTCTGTAACATTGCTTTTGCTAGGATGTTAATCTCAGTTTTTAGGATGGGTAATCAAAATAGGTGTATCTGCTATCTCACAATCTTATCAGCTCTTCTCTAGACTACTGTTATCTTGTCTGTTTCAAGGGTGTATGTGGAACCTAGATTCTGAAACTGGCAGGATACTAATTCGCTGTGCACCTTCAGCTTTGCTCCCACGGAGGTAGATAGATGTTTGGCTGTTTCCCCAGTTTATGAAGTCATGGTTGTTATGTTCCGGGATCTGGCACGCCCCTGACGCTTGGGGCGTGCAACGTTGAGTCATGTGACTTGCAATAATAAAGAGGGGCCCCGCACGCACGTACGCAGTTAGACGCGCGGACGGAGAGCCAAGAAGTTATTCCCAGTGTCCGTCTCAGTTATTTCTAGGGCCACGTGTCAGGCCTAGTTAGCACTAGATGCCCCTGAGTGTAGGCCCCAAGTTGTTACCCTTAAGGCTGCCACTACCCCCATCCAGGTCACAACAATTGGCGACGAGGGTGGCTGCCGAATCCTCGCCTGGGGTGCGTGTGTGCCTGCTGTCCCGTGCGGCGGCCGCGAGCCCGTCCTTTGGCTTGTGGTGCTCGTGCTTCACGGCATCACACGCCCCCGCAGAGTGCGCTTGGGGTGAAGACTTCGATCCCTGGGGGATCACAGGTGAGCCGTGCTGCTTGGCGCCATCCTGCAGAGCGCATCGTCACGATCGCCCACCTGCAGCAGAAGGCTGCGTGCACTACCTTCAGTGGTTTCATACCCAGCGCCGCACCTGGCCCCTCGGCCCGTGCGTGAAGCGCGCTTCTGTCCGTCTCGGACGACGAACTGGGCGGCGCCCTGCATCGTCTCACGCATCTAGCGGACGCGGCGCCTGCCTGTCTCGCTGCTGGCCTTGCTCGCCCGTGATAAGCGCGCCGGTCGCACGCGCCTTTCCGGGCTCCCTGCGGAGGATACCACAATCTCGGAACTACCGGCTCCTGTGTGCCCGCAGTGTAGCATCCAGCAGAGGCCCACATCCGGCCCCTTCGTGTACCAGCTCGGTTGGATCTCCGGATCGTCGAGGACCTAATCAGGCGCCACCAAGGCGAACGCCACGATTCTGCCCATCGAACTGTTTGTGGTGGAGGGTGCACCCTCGGCACTAGCCCCGAAATGGAAAGAGTGGGTGGACAGACTCCTAGTATTCTTCGAGGCCACGAAGGTCCACAAAGAACAAAAGCGAGCCATGGTGCTCCACCTAGGTGGCAAGGACATACACTCCATCGCTCGGACCCTCACAGAGGCGACCCCCAAAACACACCACACGCTGATAAATGCCCTAAATGCCCACTTTGAACCCATGGCCAACCAGGACTATGAACGTTTTGTATTCAGACAAGCGCGCCAGCTGCCGGAGGAGTCATTAGACACCTACCACACCAGACTCAAAAAGCTAGTGCTATCCTGTGGGTTCCAGGATGCAACGGAAGAAATCCGTGGTCAAATAATACAGGGCTGTGCCTCTGCCAAACTGAGGGAAAGAATACTGGAAGAGTCAGGCAAACCGCTAGCCGACATTCTAACTCTCGGCCGCACGAAAGAACTATCCAAAGCCAGAGCGGCGCACATGGAGGCCGCGCTGCAAGCAACCGTCAAGGTAGAACCCGTCAACAAGCTTCAAGTCCAAACACCGCCCAAGTGGCAGAAAAAGACACCACACACGCCGAGCGGGGCATCTGGACACTCATGTGGATACTGCGGAGGCCCGCGTCACCCTGCACCCGAGTGTCCCGCAAGGGGGAAGAGCTGCTCGGGATGTGGCAAGCTAAACCATTTCGAGAAAGTGTGCCGCTCGAAGAGATTCCGGTAGCCCCGCCAAGTGGTAAACACCGTGGCGGAAGGCGAGCAGAGCCACAGTGATATGGATGATGATGAGGAAGAAGAACGATCGGTGCACAAGGTACACATGATTGGCACCGCTGCCCGTCGCACCAGAACGCTCCCCCAATGTTCGATCCGAGTGGCTGACCAAGACATAATGGCGGTGGTGGACACAGGAGCATCCATAAATCTCATGAGTGCCTCGCTTTACAGAACCATGGCCACGCCTCCGGCCCTAAGCCCGACTCCTATCACAGTCTTTGCATATGGACAGGACGTCCCCCTCAAGATCCGAGGAAAATTCCGCGCGGCGGTCCGCCATGGGGACAAGACCATCAATGCGAACATTTTTGTATCAGAAGAGGGACAAGGCATGTTGCTAAGCTGCCGAGCGGCCGAAGACCTGGGTGTAGTGACGTTCGCCTTTGGGGTCCATGAGGAGTCGGTACAACAGCTCCTCATGGATTTCCCTGACATATTCGAGGGCATTGGACGTTTCAATGGCCGTGAAGTACACCTACACGCCGATCCCACGGTACAGCCGGTGGCCCTGAGACACAGACGCATTGCGTTCCATCTTCGGCCCTTAGTGGAAGAGGAGCTTCGCAAACTGGAAGCGGCTGGCATCGTCGAAAAGGTCTCAGGCCCCACCCCCTGGGTGTCGCCCATTGTGGTCACTAGAAATCCGAAACACCCAGGGGCAGTCAGGATCTGCGTGGACATGCGTCTCCCCAATGCGGCCATAAAGCGAGAGCGTCACATAACCCCCACAATCGATGACCTAATTGGAGAGATGGCCGGAGCCTGCTGGTTCTCCAAACTAGATCTACGGTCGGGATACCACCAGCTGGTACTGGACAAGGAGTCGAGAAACATAACCACCTTCTCAACTCACATCGGTCTTCGACGGTACACCCGGCTTAGTTTCCAGCGCAGCGGAGGTGTTCCAGAATGTCATCCAGGAGCTAATCACAGGCATACCAGGGGTGATAAACGTCAGCGACGATATAATGATCCATGCCCGCACCATCACAGAACACAATCAACGACTAACCCAGGTGTTTCGCAGGCTGAGAGAAGCGGGACTCACGCTCCATAGAGAGAAGTGTGAGTTCCTACGAACAAAAATAGGATTCTTTGGATATGTCTTTTCCGCAGAAGGAGTTAACCCGGATCCAGACAAAGTCAAAGACATTAAAGATGCACCACCCCCCACCACCGTCACCGAAGTTCGGAGTTTCCTTGGCATGGTCAATTACTGCGGGAGGTTCATCAGGGATCTTGCCAACCTCACACTCCCCCTGCGTGATCTCACAAAAGACTCCACACCATGGACCTGGGGACCGGCACAAGAAAAGGCCTTCCAAGACATCAAGGCATCCCTCTCGAGCAACACAACACTCGCATTCTTTGACCCCCGAAACTCCACTCTCATAGCGGTAGATGCTGGGCCGGCCGGACTCGGAGCCATCCTCATGCAGAAGCAAAGGGACAAAATGGACTGGGTGCCGATTGCTTTTGCAAGTCGTTCCCTTACAGACACGGAGCAGCGGTACTCCCAAATCGAAAAAGAAGCCATTGCCATCCACTGGGGGTGCCGGCACTTTCATTTATACGTGTATGGCAAGCCGTTCACGGTGGTGACTGACCACAAACCATTAGTGGCCCTGTTCTCGGGGACCTCGACAAAACCGCCGCCCCGCATCGAGAAATGGATGCTTCAACTGCAGGAGTACAACTGCAACATTGAATACCAGCCAGGGGCAAAGAACCCGGCTGACTACCTTTCACGTCATCCTAGGCCAGCCACCCCGGAAGAAATGGAGGAGGCAGAAGAAACGGAAGCCTATGTCAAATGGGTGATCGCGCGGTCATGTCCGCGACCCCTCTCCGTAGCTGACGTTGCGAATGCCACGGCGCAGTATGCGTGCTTGCAAAGGGCCAAAGAGGCTCTCCGAACAGCGAACTGGCACCGGGCCAAGGAGAGCTGGAAGGCGCTCACATCAGAAGTCCAGAAGGTCATGGAGAGCCTGCATCATGTCAGGGAAGAGCTAAATGAGGACGCCACTGGATGCCTGCTGAGAGGACATCGTCTAGTAATACCCGCTGCGTTGACTGACCAGGTGGTACAGCTGGCACATGTGGGTCACCAGGGAATGGTCAAAACCAAAGCACGTCTAAGAACAAAAGTGTGGTTCCCCCTAATGGACGAGATGGTGGAAAAGGCGGTGAGGTCAGGCACAGCCTGCCAAGTCACTGGAGATGCCCCTCGTGAAGCCCCGATCATAGTGGAACCCCGGCCACAACAGCCATGGGACCGAGTCAGTATGGACTTTGGTAGTCTCCCGGATGGGAGACACACTTTAGTAATGATCGATGACCATTCCAAATACCCGGAAGTAGAAATAATAAACAGCACAAATGCCGAGAATGTCATCCCCAAAATAGAGAAGATTGTTGCCACTCACGGAGCAATGCGTGAACTCCGCACAGACAATGGGCCCCCGTTTCAAGGACAAGAACTGGCCACCTATCTGTCCTCCCTCGGCACCCGACATCGGCGCATCACCCCTCGCTGGCCCCAGGCCAACGGGGAGGCAGAGCGATTTATGAGAACCCTAAACAAGGTCATTCGTATTGCCCATGACAAAGGCCAATCAGTGGAGATGGCCATCTTCACGTTCCTCCGCAGCTACAGACAGACCCCACATTCAACCACAGGAGTAGCCCCAGCACATGTCCTCCTGGGGAGGGTGGTGACTGACTCCATTCCTCACCATCCAAGGTGGACACCCGAGGGGACAAATGAAGATCGAATTGCACAGAAAAGAAAAGCCACATTTGATCAAATCAGCAAGAAAAGAAGGGCTGTAATGGCACAATACAACAGAGGTGATTTAGTGCTGCTTCGAAACAGGGTGACCAGTGGAAAGTTCAGGTTGAACTATGAAAAGGGACCATGGCGAGTGATTGGCGTGAAAGGCACCCGCATCATAGCAGCCCGGGGACGGGAAACAGTAACAAGAAATATATCCCATTTCAAACGATTCCATCCTGAACCAACATTATCCGATCCTCCAATGTTCAATGATAGGACTGAGACCGCAATCAGCTCTTCACACCAGGAAGCAGCACCCAGTCACGAGGTCACACAGAGAAGCGGTGTGAGAGCGGCAGACAGTGAGGAGCCGACTGCAAATTCTGGGACCCTGGAAGACATGTGACATCCGGAGGCGGCAGACAGGGAGGCGCCGATGACTGATCCAATCACGGAGAAAAACATCCTGAGTCAGAGGGAGTCGCAACACGGACTGAGAAGAAATCCCACACCTTCCTGTCGGCTACGCGACTATTTCACGTAAGACTGTTCACAAAAGTGAGAGTGATGTCAGTAATCATGCCCCACAAGTGTGGAAGAACATTACGAGCAGAATGTGCCAAAGCGAGATATCATGACAGACTGTTTGACAATGTTTGTTTATGTTGTTGTTGTTTTCCTCATGTTTTAGGAGGAATGTTATGTTCCAGGATCTGGCACGCCCCTGACGCTTGGGGCGTGCAACGTTGAGTCATGTGACTTGCTATAATAAAGAGGGGCCCCGCACGCACGTACGCAGTTAGACGCGCGGACGAAGAGCCAAGAAGTTATTTCCAGTGCCCGTCTCAGTTATTTCTAGGGCCACGTGTCAGGTCTAGTTAGCACTAGATGCCCCTGAGTGTAGGCCCCAAGTTGTTACCCTTAAGGCTGCCACTACCCCCATCCAGGACACAACAATGGTAACTCCGACAGATCTATGGGGCAGAAGTATGGGGCTTCGTGAACACCACTAGAATCCAACAGGAAGAAAATAAATATTTGAAATCTATCCTGAGGGCACCACCTAGTACTGCTGGAATTGTAGCACACAGGGAGTTAGGGAGGCCTTACTTGGATGACCTGGTAAAACTTAGGCCAATTGTAGCCTGGTTAAAAATCTGGGTTAATCCTGATGCGTCTCTCAGCAGAGAAATTCTATCGGACTGCTTGGAGAGGGCTAAATGTATGCGCATTCCCTGGCTTAAATACGTAAAGAACACCCTAGAGGAAATAGGTTTTGGAAACCTCTTCACGAACCCTGCAACAATTTTAGCCCAGCATAAGAAACAAGTAGGGGAAACTTTCCTAGAGCGGAAAGGCCAGTGTAGAGCTGAGGCTGAAGGAGCAAAAAAGACAGTGAGGGCCCATAACCTGGTGAAGAGTGTGGAGGGTATGGAGCTTTATCTGTACCTTATGCACAATGCACAGGACAGATACCTGATGTGTCGCTTCAGACTGAATTTACTTCCATTTATGTTGGCTTCACCAGCAGGTTTCACCACATCAATTGAGCAGAAGGGACCCTGCGGCTGCGACAACAGGTCTCCGCAGGATTCCCTTCACTTTGTTTTGCTCTGTCCCTTTTTTTTCTATGCCCAGGCGCAGATTTCTTGTAAATGTTTTAAAAAAAGCCCAACAGGAACATGCCAGGGAGGCACTAGTTTTTTTACAAAAAGCCTCGGACCCTCTAACCTTGTGTTGTATAATGAATTTTATTAAGGTAGCGGTCCGTTTAAGGTTAACAAGGGGAGAGGAATGAAATGTCTTTTTCTATTTTAACATTGTTGGACTTGCCTGTCGGTATTTCTATTTTTACTAATTCTGTGTATAAGGATCTTGAATAATGTTTAATGACTTTTTTATCTATGTATATATGTGTGTGCTTTTATGGTGTTTTTTAATCACCGAATAAAGATTCTTTGAATTGAAAATTGAAAACTCCGACAGAGTCTGTATAGTTCGGCCTGGGCAGAATTTCAATCATGCCATAGTAATAGGAGTAATTTAGGTAATTCTGCATTACTCTTTGAGGCAGAATTACCAGTAATAACATAGTTACCCCTACTCACATAATTAAGAGACATTTCAGTGAATTCTACACCAAGAGCACATTTGGGAACTGTAAGCACACGCTCGCTATTCATGTTCTACTTCATTTAGTGCTATTTTTTTTACCGCAAAATGCATACTGTTGTCTATTTTGGACACAAAGGGGCATTTTTGTGCTAGGATATAGTGCTAAATGCAGACTTACTCTTCTCATGAAATTGTGCATAGTCTCACTGAATTCACAAGTAATTCCACCTGATTACACTGCAAGGAATTATGCGAGTTACGCCCACCACTACATATAGTACATTGGACCTATTGAAGGCTCTGTTGGGGCTCCCTCATGGTAATAATTAGGAATGAATGAAATATTTGGGCAAATTTCAAAACATGCAAAATTTGCATTTTGTTGTGTGCCTGCGGAGCGGAATCAGGTTTGGCCAATTGCACCACAGGTGAAAATAAAGAAAGTCCAAAGCGGTTGCTTTTGGGAGCAATGCCAAGGACTTGCTAGGTATCATTGTAGTGACATCGCTCTAAACGGCAACTTCCCCAGCTAGGAAGCCTGTGTGTAGGGCCTGCCTGGAGGCTCCTCCTGGTGCTCTATTAGGCAGGCACCACGTCCAGGTGCTAATGGTGAAAATATTACTTTGACGCTCAGTCAGGGGCAGGACAGTGTGATTAACATACTGCAGTAGGCATTAGGGTAATAATTATAATGTCTGGCCCCTTACAGTGCTGGATGGTACCAAAGATTCCTTATACCGTGCTTTCTACACTGCGCAAAATAAGGAAATCTTGTACTGCAGAACATTTTGCTTTTTTCGGTTTATTAAATGAAACTTGTGCTATTACATAATTTGCACTATTGCATTAACTTCTGAGAATGGGCCAGTTCTGTTTCTATGATTTTGCCTATGTTATTTGCAGTGTTCTTTTAATCCTATTTTTTTGTGGAGAGCCTGTTGGTGGTCTTCAGGTATTGGAGTAAATGAGACAATGTATGGTGGGTGCAGCTGTGAAGCAAACATAATGGCATCTGATTAGGCGTCTTGTGTAATTGAAAAAGTGACAAAATGCATGACATAGATTAAACATATTATCGAGAACTATCCAAATAATCACCAAACTAAAAAGCTAAACTTCATGCAAATATATATGTTATGCATAGTCAATCGACATTCATCAAAACAGTATATAAAAAGGGCGGAGCTTGAGTTCAAGGAGTATGACAGCTTTACCTTGATGCTCCGCTTACAGTGCCCATGCCTGCCTTTTAATAGGGAAGCTTTTATCTATCCTAGTGTGATAATTCGACATCCTGAGTATTGTGGACAGCAGTTGCCTATTGTCCATGGATGAATGCTGGATAAAATGCTTTCATTATGGAGAATTTGCCAATGCTTAAGTAGTAGTAGTAGTAGTAAATCTTTTATTCGACAATTTGTCATTAAGCCATCACATAAAAAAAAAAACATACATAGTCATATATTAAAATCTGAGCAATACATTCACAATACAAATAAGTGCAAAATAGTGCAATATGTGCGGGATTTTTACCATCATCACAAATCAATTACAATTTTTGGGGCAGTACATTACTATTTCACATACGATCAGCCTTCTTCCATATAATACAAGACCAATTGTTAAAACAAATTAATGCAGTTATAAATAGTTAAACATTTTTAAATGCCAGCTTTAAAAAACACTAAAATTCTAAGTTTTCATTCCTATTTTCTTTCTAATCAAGCAGACACTATGGAGGTACCTGCTGACTCCAAATATTATCACTCTAGTTGTTGAGGACCTAAGTATCCTTTCCGCCTCTTTATATGAACGTGTACCCAGATTAATACAAAGTGGTCTGATCCACTTCATACGCTGTGATTTATACAATGGGCAGAAAAAAAGGATATGAGCCTCATCTTCTTTTTGGTTTAAGTCACACAATTTACAAAGGGGGTCGATTCTTTTAGAAATTCCCCATCGACAAATATTTGCGTTTATCTGTAAAACCCCATATCTATAATGTAGATATACGGTTTTAGCCAGGGGTGGTTCGACGTCATCCATAAATTGTTCAAATAAAGGGGTATCCTTAAATTGCAGAAATTTGTGAGTTAATGAACCAGTAGCACGTTCATATACATTAATATTTACATAATTCCAATAAGCGGTTTTTACTAATTCTTTACAGGTAACTAACGAGGTAATTGATGTATTCGGTGTGTTCCAAAAGTTTGAAAGGCCTATTTTTATGAGCCAAGTAGATATATGCTTCAACCACTTGATTGAATTAAAAGTGTCCAGTTCCCTGATTTCCAACAGGCCTGCTCTATAGTCAACGAGTTCCGGGGTAGACCATATTCTTACCCAATAGATCAATGGCCTCAACCAACACAAATAGTCTGTGCGTTTTAGATTAATGTCTAGATAGACAGGCACTAGAGGCGTTCTTACTGACACTTTTAGTAGGTGTCTAAAAAACACATTCTCATCGGTGGAAAATTTATGATGAGAATGAGGCCCCCAAATCTCGGCCCCATACAAGGCTGCAGATTGCGCTTTAGCTTTAAATACTTCAATTGCAGGAGTTATAGCTTTTGAAGTACTCCCTCCATGAGTTTTTAGAATGGGGAGAGAGTTATGCTTAAGCGTTAACCTACTTTTTTCTATTTGGTGTATCCAAGACATTTTACTGTCGAGTCTGATGCCCAAATAATCAAAAAATTCCACATACTCCAATTTGGTATCATTTAGAGCCAGGTTTTTTTTTAAAGTTTTAGGGGGGTTAATGGCCATGTACTTGGTTTTAGATGAATTGATTTCTAACCCCTTTGACTCGCAATAACTTTGAAATTGATTTATTAAATTTTGCAAGCCTTTCGGTGTTTGTGATATTAAAATGGTGTCATCCGCAAATAACAGTGCTGTAATGGCCTCATTGCCTAGTTTAGGCGAATCATGATTACATTGAGCCAAGTATGGGGGGGATATCATTTACAAAAAGTGAAAAGAGGGTCGGGGCCAGCACGCACCCTTGTCTTACACCCCTTTTCACAGGTATGGCTTGAGTGAGTTCGCCATTTCTTCCCCACCTTACTTTAGCAAAATTATCAGTATGAAGCTTTATTAAGTTGACCAGCAGTTCATCAGGGACTCCCATCTTCTTTAAAGTATCCCATAGTAGGGAGCGTGGAACTAAGCATGGGCGAATTTTGCGGATCTCGCGCTCGCAAATTTTGCGGATTTGCGAACCCGCAATCCGCAAAATCCGCGAATTCCCGCGAATTTGCGGATTTTTTTTTGTGTGTTCGCAATTGTTTCTGCCAGTTCGCGAGGATTTGGTACTAGTTCGCAATTGCGAACTTACTTGTCGGCTCGCAACGGTCGCGACTATGTTGTTTCTACGTCTGGTTCATCATCACAGCCTCCCAGCACCCTCTGTTTTACCACTGGCACCCTCTCTTTGACCCATGCCACCCTCTGTTACATCAATGCCACCCTCTGGTTCATCATCACTGTAGAAGATGGGGGGGAAAAGCAAGCCAACCTGCCCTGCTTGAACTGACATGAATTAATTTGGGGTTAGTTTATTAACAACACCTGCCCTGCCCCAACTGACAATAATGAATTAGGGGCTAATTAATGTGTCACTGAAAGAATTTAAAGTTCCAGCCTGGCACCTGCTTGTCTGCTCCTTTAGCTGTAAATCAGGACCTTTGTGGCATACAGTTAAGGTCAGAGCAGGGTCACACAAAATAGTTGCAAGCAGGCAACCGAATTCTGGAGGGCCCCCTCAGGAAGCACTACAAAGAATCGTTACAAATCATGAGGTTGACCTTTTGCACCTGCTCATTGCTTTTGCTGAAATCGTTTTTCGTTTTTTTTCGCGCTATTCGCGGGGCGCGGCGTCGTGCGAAACCGACCGCGGAAGCCGCCAATTCGTGCGAATGAGCATTTTATTTTTTTGCGGCTTGTTGTTTCGCGAGTTTTTTTGCAGTATTCGCGAGCCGCTTGCAGCGCAACACGCGAATTTACCCCAAGGTCAAGTACGGGCGCGGCCATTTTGTTTGCGTGACGTATTTCCGTTTCCGCCCGCTATGTATAATCTCACGCAGTAAGCGCATTGCGAGTAGAGGTTCGCACGAGATCGCGCGGGAAATCTAGAGGTTCGCACGAGATCGCGAGGAAAATCTCGCGCGAACTTACTTTCGCGCTCGTGAACGGGCACCGGCCATCTTGTTTTTCATTCATTTCCTGTGTCTGGGCATGGTGTTTAATCCTCTTGGTATCTTTGCCATCCTTTGCTTGTTTTCAGTTTTTTTTTACGATTTTGCTTCTTATCTATCCCTCTCTTTTCCTAGCTGTATATTTTTGTCTTTTCTGCTATTTTTCTTTACTTTTAAACTACTTTTTTAAACTCTTTTCTTTTCTTCTTCCCTATCCTATTCTTTCTTAATTTTCTACTTCTTCCTACCTTACCTGCCCAGACCATGGTCAAGCCAGGCGCCGTGAAGCTGCCCAGGCACTTGAGGGCCGCAGCGGCGGCGGGGAGTAGTGCTGGACCCAGTGCCAGGACAGCATGCGGGAGATTGAGGGGGGAGCAGGTGACGCGACGGGAGATATTCAGCCCGGAGGAAGTGGGCGCGCTGGTCTACTTCGTCCAGCGCCGCCTGCCCAGGACCATCGCGGGAGGCGGCAGGATCGCGGCCGGCGGCTACAACCTGCGGGAGCGCCGGAAGCGGTGGGAGAAGGTGTGCTGGGCCATATCCCACCTCTACGGGGTCCAGCGCACCTACAGCCAGGTCACCCATCGCTGGACGGACCTCCTGGACCGCGAGCGCGACCTGCTGGACCAGCTCGGCTTGGAGATCCCCGGGCTTGGTGAGTAGTAGTAGCCATTTAATCACTCACTACTATGATGTTTTCTCCTGCTCTGTGTTGTTGTATTGCAAATATTTGTTTTTTACATGGAGCAAGCCAATAATGCCGCTGATGACGATTACATTGTAGTTAAATTATATTTCAAAATCTTCTGTGCATTTCAGGTGCACTGCTCTCCTTCTCAGTGGCGTTGCTACTATGCTTATTTGTTTTCTATTTCGTGGTCTCATTGGCCTGAGTAACTATTATGTATGAGTGTACTTTACAGAACTGCGTAATGCTAGACACTAGGGGGCAGATTACATTTACAAGCCCCTTGCGCCACGTTTACGTTGCCTTGCGTGACGCAACAGCGGCGTAAACGTGCCGCATCCCTGCGAGTCATTTACAGCATGACGCATCTAGGGAGATGCGTCACGTTATAAAGCCATGGGCCTGCACCACAATGGGTGCGTTCCTAGTACGCAGGGTGGGCGGTCCAGCGGCTGTGCGCCTCGCAAAATTGCCTGCGTGAAATGTACAAGATTTAACGCAGGCACTTCTGCAACGCTGCTACGTCAATTCAATTCCTTATGTCTGCTCGAAGCAGGCGAAAGGACTGACACAGCATGTTAAGTATTGGGTGGCCCTGAGCATTACTGGAGTTGCATTGCGTTGGCGACGTGAATCCAGCGATGCGCCGCTCTTACGTGACGAGATGCGTCACGCAAGTGCCTACCCTTGCGCCAGGGCGCGCCGCATTGTAAATGAGGCACATCTGCCGTGTCGCAAGGGTAGTTTTGCGTGACGCATTTGATCTGGCGCATCTCTGGAGATGCGCCAGAACGCGTAAGTAAGTATGCCCCTAAGGGGCAGAATTGCAATTACCGTCGCATCCCTGCAAAGTAGCAGGGATGCGCCATTAATTGTGCGGCCCGCTACCACCACCAAACATGGTGCGCCGTATTTGCAATGCGGCGCACCATGGGCCCAAAACGTCACCGAAGCTTTACTGCTGGAGTTGCGTCGCAACGATGGCGCAGCTCCATCAATGCTCTGGGGTACCCTATCTCCCCAATGCTGGGTCAAGCCGTACGTCTGATTCAAGCAGGTGCAGGGTTTGTGTGACGCATCATTGTCCTAAAGGTGACTGATTGATATTTTGTAGATTTCCCTCAGCCACTATTAGGATGTGTTCCAGCGCAGGAATGCCCTCCCTTGCACCGGAACGCCCCCTGATGGCGCAGGGCTTTATAACGGGATGCATCTCCCAAATGCGTCACGTTGTTATAATATTATACGCCGCACCATGGCGCCCTTTTTTGTTTAGCTGCTGCGTCACAAAAGTCACGCAAGAACGGCGCAAAAGAGCCGCAAGGGCTTAAATCTGCCCCTTCCTTTGTAACCCTGACAATAAGAAAAATAGTGGCGGTGGATTGATAGTTTGACTATTTAAATGACTGGTAATGTAGCAGGCAACTGTTAGTGTTGTCACTGATCTGACTGAAATCACAATGGAGTTTGTCTGTCACTTTGCGTCTTGCCTGCGGACTGCGGACTGCCAGTCCTAGGTGAACGTTTCAGTACTTTGTTTAGTGAGTTACGTGACTTTCGAAGTCACAGGTCCGCAAATAAATGAAAAGTAACCATAATCAATATAATTTCGCGGAAATATTTTGTTATTGCTCTTTTGAAATGTTTGATTTGGTTGACATTGACAAGCAACAATCATCCATGTTTTCTGTTCTTTCTTTCATGTTGTACGTCAGCTCCCCCCAGGGGCGAGAGGAGGACACAGGAGCAGCAGGCGGCGGATGCTGTTCAACAGGGCCAGGATCGGGCAGGCGAGGGCTCCTCTGCTGGCCCCAGTAAGTTTTCATTTTAGACTAGTACCTATTTTTCCTAGCGTTCCTCATTTGACTTTTTTCAAAATTGTCTTTGCTCTTCTTGTAGACTGTATCTAAATTCTTATCCTGCCTCTACTATGACTCCCTGTGGTATTACTAGATTATTCTTATTAGTCTGTCTGTGTAGCTAACTAAGATTGCACGGTTGGCGAAACTCCCATGATTCTAGTCAGCAATAGCTCTATCAACTTAGTGCAGTCCTCTGGGATTGTCCATAATGTCTTTTGAAGTGTTCTATCTGGACTCATGCTTGCAAAAATTGCAAAACCTTTCGCTCAGTCACTCTAGTCTGGACCAAAAAACACAGATTGTATTTAAGTTTAAAAGCTTTATTAAAAGTAAACACATTTATTAAAATGAAGTCATAATAAAACTAAACGTTTAACTGATAATGGAAAAGTGGTTAGTGCTGACGATTAATTGAAGACATTTCTTGTGGTCGAGCCGAGCTCTCACCTGGTTTCAACTTGATCTTGTTGTTAGAAGTCCATCTTCTGTCTGTGTGGAGAAAAATGGTGCGTGTTAAAAAAACAGCCTTCATCAGTTGTGCCAAAAAGTGCAGCAAGACAACCTTCCCTGGAAAAAGGGACATTTTTTTTAACTTTAACGTAGACAGTCACAAATTACATTGTTTTCACATGTCTTCATTCCTAGACCAAATACTAGTGACTAGTGAGTGCTTTATTCTAACATTGTTAAATGTACTTTGTAGGTGGAACATCTGGTGGCGGGGCCAGTGTGGAGGTGGTGGTGCTCGACGCGGAGGCCGATTCTTCAGGGGAGGAGGCGGCGGCGGCGGCTGTGAGAGTTGAGACGGTGGTGGTGGCGGCCAGAGGTAAGCTCTTATATATTCCTTACTTATTGAGATTGAAGACTAGCTGGGAAGGCAAGAATATGAGATGCATGGCTGGGTGAATGATGAAGCAATGATGGGTGGAAGGACAACAGCCTGGGTGGGTGACACAGAAACTGTATGTGTCCATATACCTGGATCATGCTACTATCTGACTCTTAGATAGCATATGTGTATCTAGAGCAGGGGTACTCCTAGTACGGCCCGCGGGCAGGTGGTGGCCCGGAAAGCCTTCCTTGGCGGTGCGCAGACCTTGCAGACAATCACTGCTCCCCCGGCCCCCACAGAGCAGAGGCTTTTTTGTATTTCACCTGTTAGCGCCCCTGCATCTCCACTCTGACAATCACTGCTCCCCCGGCCCCCACAGAGCAGAGTGGAGATGCAAGGCCACAAAGAGGTGAAATAGAACAAAGCCTCTGCTCTGTGGGGCCGGGCAAGCAGTGATTGTCAGGGTGGAGAAGCAGGGGCGCTAAAACAAACAAAGCCTCAATAATATGTTAATGGTCTTTTAAAGACCTGTTAAGTACTTTGGTGTTGTTGTCTGTGTGTGCGCGTTGAGGAAGCGGTCTCAACCCGGGCTGAAGGCTGACACAGATAGACACACACACAGTGAGATGACAGAGGGGGAGGGAGAGGGAGGGCAGGAGGGAGAGAGAGATGGAGGGAGGGCAGGAGGGAGAGCAGGAGGGAGAGAGATGTATGTAAATGCTGGGTCTGGTGGCTCAGTGGATGAGGGCATCTGCTGCAGGGACCTGTGTGCAACCTCATGGTCACAAGTTATCGTTTTGCTTTAGCCCCGCCCCCTCTGACTCCGCCCCCACCAGTGCGGCCCTCGGCCCCAAACTACACTGTAAATGTAGCCCCTGAGAGAAAGTTTGTGAGTACCCATGATCTAGAGAGAGTAGACGGTCAGTGGATGAACTAAGTGTAACTTTGAAGAGCATGTAACACTGCACCCGCACGTCCGTTCCAGTGTAGGAAAGGCAAGGAAAAGAACTTTTAATTTTGTCCAAATACTACCATAAATAGTAGCAGTAGTTTGTATTGCAAGCACTGCATAGATCCGGTTATTATGGTGGCCACTCCCTACCTCTCTTAATAAGTTTAGTAGTACTCAGTCATTCATGTGTGGATGTATCACTGGTCACTCAATAAAAAGCAAAGCGCCTAAAGTCATCCCATATATAAGCAAAAACATCCCATGTGAAGTGATAGATAATCAGATTATTTATCTTCTTCAATTTTCCATTTCTAGTACTCATTTCCACTGTAGGGTGAAAGTTAAATTAATTAAGCAGTAGCCCTTGAGTTGTAACAGAGTATTCTCAGTGCCACCCGTAATAGAAAAGTAAGAGCTTCACCACCTGCATGTACTGGACGGGTACAGTAACGCAACGGCAACGCAAGTCTAGGTCACTCCTCATGGCGTGCGTCTCTTTTTCTCGGGTGCAAGTTTACTGCGCTGGCATTATGCCGGCTTGCAGAAAATAACGTACCAATTTTCCAAAACAAGAGATAAGAAGAAGAATAAGACTGGTGTACTTTCATAGTCGACTCCAATGGAAGTCCACAGTGCTCGTAGAATTTGTTCCTTAAACTCCCACTAATGTTAGAGCAAGGATGAAGAAGTGTGAGGTTAGATAGATACTGGCCTCAATAGTTATGTAATGCGCTTGCAAGTTGCTAGTTGTACTGCAACACAAATTTCTGCTGAATGATTGAGTTAATCTTAAAGAGCATTGGTTACAGACTATGTCTTTCTTTCTTCATATAGGTTCTCCTTCCAAACGAACAAGGAGGAAGGAGCTGGCTAGAGCGGCCCGGCAACGGAGGATCGAGGCCACTGTTGCGGAATATCGGCGGCTGGTGGCCCTGGAGGACGTGGAAAGTGTGCAGTCGACAACTACAACAACGTCGTCTGCATCGGCCTCCGTGGCCCCACGGGCTGCCACCCAGCACAGTGGTCCACCCAGACTGAGCCGGGCTGCCAAAGGCAAACGCCACCGCCGAGCAGCAAGGCCAACAGCTGCCTCTCACAGGCATTGCACCTGCAAGGCAGTGAAGGCACGCCTGCGCCGCACTACCCTGATGGTGTCCCGCCTTCAGCAGGAGCTCGCCTTGCTCCGCGAGGAGCATGATGCCCTGGCCCAAAAAGTTCACAGCATCCACCCATAGTGTCCCTTGCCCCTTTTTTAGAGACTTTTGGGGGGTGGGAATTGGGAGTTGGGTTTTTGGGGACTTTTGAAGGACAATCGTTGGGGTTAGGGAGGGTCTTGCGGGAGATTATTTTGTTAGGGATATAAATATACTTTTTCAAACTTTATCTGAGCATACCTGTTTTTTACTGCTTGCCTGGTGGGTGGGGGTTTAACGTTGACTGTTTTCCTGAAAGTTTAGTTCCATTTTCTTCCTTTAAGTGTAAATGCCCAAATGTTTTCAACACTAAGTGCCTCTCACAGACTAAGTGAAGTGAATCCAAGAGTCCTAGGACTTTAGTAGTACTACCTTCAGTCTCTCGTCTCTCGTACTAATACTCCATTATACCCCCAAACCACCAAACGCTTATCTTACCTGTAATTTGTGTTTGAAAGTAGGGCTAGACCCAGGGCTGGCTCCACGGGAAACACCGAATAACGTTGGCAATCTTGGTCGGATAAAATTTCCTCATAGCGGTGGTACTAGTGGTGTGACACAGTGGCAGTTGCATGCCTATGAAAAAAAAGAAAATGAAATCTGGTTTGTCCTCCTGAGCAACTCAACGGTACAACTGAGAATATAGCAGGTGACAGAAGTACAGTAGAGCAGTGCCACATTGTAGCCTAACAAATGGTAAAGTATAACTACTAATTCGGTTGAAGTTCTTTCACATTAGCAATGGTTCTTTGTCAAGCAGAGTAAGAATATATCCTCGGATTTCTTCACCAGCCTGTTGCTATCACCTTATCCTCCCCACCCAGCAAGTGTGTGGATTTATTGCTGTAATAATAATTTAGTCACACATCAATCAAAACCACCCAGCCCGGGGGAAGAGGGTTAGGGTTTGAAAAATGGATGGGTACGGGGGTTTTTGTGAAAGGTTTTGGGAGACAAGAAAAAATAGCACAGCATAGACAAACTATTGTGAACATAAACAAATCTTTGGGTACAAACCTATCCATCAATCTTTGAAAGTGCATGCACTACTGCATGCATGTCAGTGAAAAGTAAGTAGTACATTCGACAACTGTGGAAAGAAAGAATGCGACAGTACAGGGCCTGTGTGGAATTATTGATAACGATATTCAACATAAGGTCTCTGTAGCCAGATACCCGAGAGCCTTGCTGGTCACTATAAATCCATTCACAACAACACTCAATGGGGTTGGTCTGGAAGGTGTCAGGTTTACTCCCCGTGATCCAGTCGATGCAAATATGGTTCCACCTCCAAATGTCACCAACACCCAGAAGTGTAAACACAGGGTGTTCGAGCCATTAGGCGGGGGAGAAAAATAACAAACTAAAATAAAAAATGTGGGATGGGTAAAGGTAGGGTCAGCAGGGAAAGGATACCTGTAACAGAAGACAAGACAGGCATCAGTGAAGTGCTGTCCTAACATACAAGGGTACTCTCATATAGTCTCACTAAATAACCAAGGAAGTAGACAAGTACCTGAGCACCAAGAAAACATGACCTTGGATAGGAAATACTATAGCCCTTCTGCCACAATCTGTGAGGAAGGCCTAAGAAACACATAAACATATAGTTAACGAAAACACTCCTGTCGCACCAAACACACTCGCGTTATACTAAGACATCAAACCCACTACTCACAACATACCACAAACATGGTAGAGGACTCAATGTACAAAGGGGGTTCCAAATAGTCAAAGCAAAGATGTATGGTCCAACAAAAAGGAAGAGGGAAACGGTAGTGTGTAGGAAGCAAGAACTACAACACTGCGCTCTCTAAGTAATGACCCAGTAGAGAATCTTTGGTGAAGGTCAAACAGAAAAACGTAGTTGCTGTTGCGACCACCACTGAATTCTGCCAACAACACACCCCACGGTGCACTACACAAAGAGAACTGGGGTAGCCTGTAGTTACCTCACTACATGCCCAGTTATGGAGGTCCTTTGAAATACACAGTTATACAACGGAGACGCGTAGTTGTCCTTACTACCGCGCTCCGTTTTAATAGTACAAAAACTATCCCCGATGTGAACGCTAACACGTGGTATAGACCGCCACTGTGCTCCGCCACACACAATTCAACCAAACAGGAATTCATCAAAGCTAGAATTCTGTTAGAAAACAGTCACAGAACCTCCCTTAACAATCCGTTCAGGCAGTAATCAGCTGACCGCACGGGCGGCCGAAGAGTTTAGAGCGGCTTTACCTTAAGACGCGTGAAGTCCGTCTACCGCCAAGGACAGAACACGGAAGCGCTCCCCACTGAGCCTCAGGGGGGGGGGGGAAGGTGATAGTCCACAGGAGACACAATAGAAAAGCATGCAGAGCGTCCGCTCTCATGCCGGTGCAGAACAGAAACCAGAATAACGCGCAACAGGAAGCGCGTCTGTTCCCCAGATAAACTTCCTGCAAGTCTCCCGCCTACTCATGGGAAATGTAGTTTCATAGTACGGTAGGCGCTTAGGGGCTGCGTAACCTGACAGAAGGTATAGTAGATAGAAAAGGAGAAATTGCTTTTTTTCTAGGTGTCCCCTCACTCACCAGGGTTGCCCCTTGGTGACATGCTTCATCATTGGGGCCATCCCAGTCCTCTACGGCCTGGGGCGTGCTGCGACTTGCGAATTACGTAGGAGCACTTACAAATGACTATGTGTGGTGCAGATGTGATAGTGGAGTGGACTAAGTGATGTGTTAAGGGATCAATTTAGAAGCCTAGAGAGAGCCAAGAAATGCAGTCACAGTCAGAGAAAAAGGCAAGGGATACTGTATCTATGTGGTTGTAGTGGTCCTGTTGGAAGTGGTAAGTAAGTTGCCTGCAGAAAAAAAATCCTCCTATTAGCGGCACTCCTCCATTGCAGCCGACGCTTCGTCCATCGATGTTGGTCACCAGAAGACACCCTGTAAAAAAAAGCACAGCATAGACAAACAATTGAACATAAACAATTCTTTGGGTACAAACCTATCCATCAATCTTTGAAAGTGCATGCACTACTGCATGCATGTCAGTGAAAAGTAAGTAGTACATTCGACAACTGTGGAAGAAAGAATGCAACAGTAAAGGGCCTATGTGTAAATTATTGATAACGATATTCAACATAAGGTCTCTGTAGCCAGATACCCGAGAGCCTTGCTGGTCACTATAAATCCATTCACAACAACACTCAGTGGGGTTGGTCTGGAAGGTATAGTAGATAGAAAAGGAGAAATTGCTTTTTTTCTAGGTGACCCTCACTCACCAGGGTTGCCCCTTGGTGACATGCTTCATCATTGGGGCCATCCCAGTCCTCTACGGCCTGGGGCGTGCTGCGACTTGCGAATTACGTAGGAGCACTTACAAATGACTATGTGTGGTGCAGATGTGATAGTGGAGTGGACTAAGTGATGTGTTAAGGGATCAATGTAGAAGCCGAGAGAGAGACAAGAAATGCAGTCACAGTCAGAGAAAAAGGCAAGGGATACTGTATCTATGTGGTTGTAGTGGTCCTGTTGGAAGTGGTAAGTAAGTTGCCTGCAGAAAAAAAATCCTCCTATTAGCGGCACTCCTCCATTGCAGCCGACGCCTCGTCCATCGATGTTGGTCACCAGAAGACACCCTGTCCACTGCCTGCCTGATGCTGAATTGTGGCTCGCTACTGTGAAGCCTGACTCCATCCTTTTTTCCCCATTGCAGAGACTGAAACCCGGCCTGTAATTATTCAACGAAAAACAGGAAGTGATATAATATTACAACACCACTGATAAATAAATATAAGGTATGTAGGCTGTGGAGTGCAAAAAGTCACAATTTGATTTTCCTAGTAGACAGTACAATATTTTTGAAAGTGCGTACTCTGAGTCACCTTTTGAAGGATAAATAAGTATGGGCAAATTAATGTAGCGGATCTTGCCCCTCAAGCTAGGTGTACTGTAAACTGTGTTTTAGAACAAAATTAGATCTTCCTAGCAGTGCTCCCACCCAGACCCTTACTAAAGCCAGTCGCAAAAATGTAGAAGACCCCCAATCAAATCTCAAAAAACAAGGCCTAGCAGAAAACTGGTGACAAAACTTACTTTGAAAGTAAAAGTAGGCCGAAGTACCCTCTTCCTAATTACCCATTACCCACCGTGGATTGCATTCAAACCACTTGCAAGCAACCAAGCAAAAGTAGCCAGAGCCAGCATCGCTCCAAGACTCGAAATCCCCCCCACTCAAACACATGCAATAGAAATACTGCTAACCCTAACGAACCCTAAGTTAAGAATAGTGGCAAAGGCTTTCTTTAACTATGCCAAATCCCCCTTTCCCACCATGGATTTTCTTCAAATGACTTGCAACCAAAATTACACATTCTCACGAGTGCTCTAAGACCCCAGAACTCAGTTGGAAAAATCTAGAACACCAAACACATGCAATCCTGCTGCTAGGGCTAACCCTAACGAACCCTAAGTTACAAAAAGTGCCAAAACTAAAGGCTTTTCCGCGCGGATTTTGTCCCAACCACTTCTACCCGGTATTAGACCTTCCCAGGAATGCCCCAAGAGCCGGCAACCCACCCGCCAAGAAGCATAACACCCCCAAACAGGCCAAAAGCAAAATCTCATACTTGCAATATTTCTGGGCCTTCGGTCCAAACGCGTTGCGTAGCTAGGCCATAAGTCGGGGTTGGCACGACGGATTTCCTGAAAAGCAAATGCAATCAAGATTAGAGTGTCCCAGCAATGCTCCCAGACCACGAAACTCACCCACAAACAGACGGAACCCCCCCTAAGAGCACCTCAAAGGCAAGCAAGTCATCAAAAACACAAAAAAAATTCCGCCTGGGATTTGGTCCAAAACACTTTTATCCGGTATTAGAGCTTCCCAGCAATGGCCCCAGAGCCGTCAACCCAGGAGAAAACGAGTAGAAGACCCCCAAACAGCCAAAGAGCAAAAGTACAAAAATGGGGACTTAGTCAATTTTTCACAAATTTCCCAAATCACTCCGCGCGCGCTCTGCAGCTAGGCCCTAAGTCCCCTCTGCCACCATGCATTTGCTTCAAACCTCTTGCAAAGTAAAGTATATATAGCCAGCAGTGCTCCCACACCACGAAACTCACCCACAAACACCAGGAAGCCCCCCAAACAGGCCCCCGAAAACGCAACATAGAGCAAAATGTCAGAAATAGCCAAAAAAAAATCGGCCTGGATTTTGTCCCAACCACTTCTACCCGGTATTAGACCTTCCCAGGAATGCCCCAAGAGCCGGCAACCCACCCGCCAAGAAGCATAACACCCCCAAACAGGCCAAAAGCAAAATCTCATACTTGCAATGTTTCTGGGCCTTCGGTCCAAACGCGCTGCGTAGCTAGGCCATAAGTCGGGGTTGGCACGACGGATTTCCTGAAAAGCAAATGCAATCAAGATTAGAGTGTCCCAGCAGTGCTCCCAGACCACGAAACTCACCCACAAACACCAGGAAGCCCCCCAAACAGGCCCCCAAAAACGCTACATAGAGCAAAATGTCAGAAATAGCCAAAAAAAAAATCGGCCTGGATTTTGTCCCAACCACTTCTACCCGGTATTAGACCTTCCCAGGAATGCCCCAAGACCCGGCAACCCACCCGCCAAGAAGCATAACACCCCCAAACAGGCCAAAAGCAAAATCTCATACTTGCAATATTTCTGGGCCTTCGGTCCAAACGCGCTGCGTAGCTAGGCCATAAGTCGGGGTTGGCACGACGGATTTCCTGAAAAGCAAATGCAATCAAGATTAGAGTGTCCCAGCAATGCTCCCAGACCACGAAACTCACCCACAAACAGACGGAACCCCCCTAAGAGCACCTCAAAGGCAAGCAAGTCATCAAAAACACAAAAAAAATTCCGCCTGGGATTTGGTCCAAAACACTTTTATCCGGTATTAGAGCTTCCCAGCAATGGCCCCAGAGCCGTCAACCCAGGAGAAAACGAGTAGAAGACCCCCAAACAGCCAAAGAGCAAAAGTACAAAAATGGGGACTTAGTCAATTTTTCACAAATTTCCCAAATCACTCCGCGCGCGCTCTGCAGCTAGGCCCTAAGTCCCCTCTGCCACCATGCATTTGCTTCAAACCTCTTGCAAAGTAAAGTATATATAGCCAGCAGTGCTCCCACACCACGAAACTCACCCACAAACACCAGGAAGCCCCCCAAACAGGCCCCCGAAAACGCTACATAGAGCAAAATGTCAGAAATAGCCAAAAAAAAAATCGGCCTGGATTTTGTCCCAACCACTTCTACCCGGTATTAGACCTTCCCAGGAATGCCCCAAGAGCCGGCAACCCACCCGCCAAGAAGCATAACACCCCCAAACAGGCCAAAAGCAAAATCTCATACTTGCAATGTTTCTGGGCCTTCGGTCCAAACGCGCTGCGTAGCTAGGCCATAAGTCGGGGTTGGCACGACGGATTTCCTGAAAAGCAAATGCAATCAAGATTAGAGTGTCCCAGCAGTGCTCCCAGACCACGAAACTCACCCACAAACACCAGGAAGCCCCCCAAACAGGCCCCCGAAAACGCTACATAGAGCAAAATGTCAGAAATAGCCAAAAAAAAAATCGGCCTGGATTTTGTCCCAACCACTTCTACCCGGTATTAGACCTTCCCAGGAATGCCCCAAGACCCGTCAACCCACCCGCCAAGAAGCATAACACCCCCAAACAGGCCAAAAGCAAAATCTCATACTTGCAATATTTCTGGGCCTTCGGTCCAAACGCACTGCATAGCTAGGCCATAAGTCGGGGTTGCCACGACGGATTTCCTGAAAAGCAAATGCAATCAAGATTAGAGTGTCCCAGCAGTGCTCCCAGACCACGAAACTCACCCACAAACACCAGGAAGCCCCCCAAACAGGACCCCCGAAAACGCTACATAGAGCAAAATGTCAGAAATAGCCACAAAAAAAAATCGGCCTGGATTTTGTCCCAACCACTTCTACCCGGTATTAGACCTTCCCAGGAATGCCCCAAGACCCGTCAACCCACCCGCCAAGAAGCATAACACCCCCAAACAGGCCAAAAGCAAAATCTCCTACTTGCAATATTTCTGGGCCTTCGGTCCAAACGCGCTGCGTAGCTAGGCCATAAGTCGGGGTTGGCACGACGGATTTCCTGAAAAGCAAATGCAATCAAGATTAGAGTGTCCCAGCAATGCTCCCAGACCACGAAACTCACCCACAAACAGACGGAACCCCCCCTAAGAGCACCTCAAAGGCAAGCAAGTCATCAAAAACACAAAAAAATTTCCGCCTCGGATTTGGTCCAAACCACTTTTAGTGCTTCCCAGCAATGGCCCCAGACCCGTCAACTCACCTGCAAAGAGGTAGAACAACACCCCCACAAGTGCTGAGTCTTTCTTCATTGGGCGTAAACCAGCCCTCTGCTTTGATGGAAATAGGAGTCTGGAGGAGGAGGATAGAGGAGCATGTTCTTCTGAACTTGTGAACCTGAGGAATGCAGACTGCGGCACCTTCAAATAAATTAGCAAACAAGTGAAGACAGTTCTGCTGATGGGCTTGTTTTTGTGATTATCTGATTAAAGTTTGAATTATATTAACTGTGCACAACAAAGAAAGACAGACACACAGGAATAAAAGTGAATAAGGATGAAAAAGAAGGTTATTGATTCGTTGTCTCATTTTCAGGGCTCGAAGTCGGTATCACGGTCCAGGAATAAGAATAAGGCTTCGTCATCATACTCTGCAAATTCAGGCAGGGTGAGCTCAGTGTCACCTGACAGAGTAGAAATTCCCTCATCTATGTTGCTGGCCACCTCCTCTTCATCCGGCACGCTCTCTCGTACTCTGAAATCTGGTGGTATGAGGTGCTGATTCATCTTGATCATTGTTAACCTCTCCACATTTTTGGGCGAGAGGCGGCTCCGTTTGGGAGTTACAATCCCACCAGCCGCACTGAAAACCCGTTCAGAAGACACGCTTGCGAGTGGGCAAGACAAGTAGTTTAAAGCCAGGTTGGTGAGCTGTGGCCACAATTCTTTTTTCCCATGCCAATACGCCAATGGGTCAGAATTAACATAGACCTCTGTTGAGTCATTCAGATAGTCCTTCACCATCGACTCAAGGTCCTCATCCAAGGTTCCTCCACTTTGCTTAGCTCTTGCTGTGCCTCTGACCTTTTGAGAACCAAACCCACGCAGAGCTAGCCAATCCTCTTCAGCCTCCAATGTTTCTGTTGTCTTTCGTGCAGATGATCCGGTTGCCGGTGTCTTTAACGGCTGAGAGGTCACTTGTGCCACAGCCACAGGTGCAGAAGTGGGTTGTTTTGACTGGGGATGGCCTGCTGATGTACTGCCATTTCCTTCAATTTCCAGCCGTTCTGTTTCAAACTTCTTGGCTGACAAGGCTAGCCAACGTTTGTACTTTAGAACATGTTCATCATCAAAAGGAAAGAATGCTTGGCCTGCCAGCGCCTTTTTGTAGCGTGGATCCAGAATAGTAGCACAAATGTAATGCTGTTCTGAGTGGATCTTTTTAAGACGTTCATCACCTTGTAGGAGCTCTAATAATTGCTCGGCCAGAAGCAAAGAGTCTTGGTTTTTATCTTTTCTAAACACAGAACACACCTCCTTCAGTTGGTCCTCCAGCATGTACAACAATGGGATAGCTTTTCCCAAATTAGAGTCCTCCTTGCTGACTGCACGCGTGAAGAACTCAAAAGGACGAAGCATGCGTGTCAGGCTTTCAACTATGTTCCATTGCGGCCCACCCATCCTCAGCTCCTCTGCACCCTCTTTAAGGAAATATTGATCGAGTTCCGTATACTGCTCATACAGACGCTCAAGCATGTAGAAGGTTGAGTTCCAACGTGTTACCACCTCCTGGATGAGTGCTTTCACTGGCATTTGATGTTGATATAGCAGGCTCCTCAGCTGCTTCCGGGCCTTAAAAGAATGGCTGAAATGCTTGCACATTTTTCGGCAGGTGTCCAATACACCGTACGCTGCACTGCCTTTATTACCCAAGAATTTTTGGACAACCAGGTTTATACAGTGCGCCAAACACGGCACTCTGAAATAGTAACCGTCCCTCATGGCCTTAACTATATTGGAGCCATTGTCCGTGGAAACATAACCAACCTTGCGTTTTAGTGGGGACAGACAGTTAAGGACCTTTGTGTTAAAGACATCCAAAATGTTTTCTGCTGTGTGACGTTTCTCCAAACCAAACATGGCTAGTGTTGCATGTTTCCGAGCACCTTTAAAAACAATGTTAGTGTCAACACCTGAGTTTAGCTTTGCTTTAGCCCCTGAAAAAGAGACCCAGTGTGCAGTGATGCACATGTAATCAGCGCCTGCGCCACTGGTCCACATGTCTGTTGTCAGATGTATAGTGTGAACAGCACTCTTCTGCAAAGCTGCCCCAATCACCTTCAGAACATCTTCATGTAGTGCTGGAACCGCAACTCGTGCAAAATAGAACCGGCTAGGAACCTTCCATTTAGGGCAGAGCGCTGTCACTAATTCTAGAAAACCAACCCCTTCTACAAAAGAAAAAGGGAGAAGGTCCAGAGCTAGCATTTTAGCCAGCTTAGTGTTATACAGACGGGTCATTGGGTGGTTGCGTTCATATTGCGCTTCTGTAAACAACATCTTTTTAATGTTGCCCTGGACCAAGGATTTACGGGATGATGATGATCTCTTCGACCCAGTTACGCTCGCTGATGAACTTTTCCGCATTGATGTCTCACTCTCTCCCACACTCTTAGTGTGGCTCCCATGGGGTGTGCTGCTGACAGGGGAACTGGGTGTAAGTGAAGTGTTTGAATCGTCTTCTACCTCCTCGTCATCACCAGATGAAAAAACAACGTTTTCATTGCGTGCAATTGCGGCTTCCTTGATCGTGTGTAGGTGCGCAAACCATTGGACATCGTGCGTTCTCCTAAGATGACCTCTCTGGCCTCCGGTACCATAGTTGGAACCCAACTTACCACGACTAACTCGAAGCTTACAAATGCTACAAATGGCTACGTTTTCATTTTTTGGGCAAACACTAAAGAAGTCCCAAACTGGAGACTTGAAATGTCTTCGGGGGCCGGAGGAGGCGGCGATACTGGTGGTGGTGGTCCTGCTGCTAATGCCAGATGAAGTGGAGGATGTGGATTGCCGAACTTCAGTACGTTTTGCACTTTCACCACCACGAATTGAGGTCGAGGACGAGGTGGCTACCTTCTTGCGAGGAAGAAATATGGAAGCGGTAGGTTTTGGTGTACTACTTAACTCCAAATCTAATGATTCCATTTCCATTGCCTCCTCGCCGACATCATCATCACACTCAGCAGCTTCTCGGGATAGGGTCAAAATGTCTCTTTGCTGCATGCCCGGTGGGGCTGCAGTGACCTTTGTGATGACTGGCTCGTCGTCATCGTGAGAGGCTTCATCACCAGCAGTATCTGTCACTTCTTGTTGAGCCTCATCACACTCCATAGGTTTGAGTTTTTGGACGACCTTCCTTTTACGCTTAGGTACCGGTGTCAGATCATGGTGTGCCTCACTGTCAGACCGCAGTTGTGGTTCCCAAGACGGATCACTTGCATCAGAAGGAGGTGGGCTTGAAGAAGATGTAGACACCCCCCTTGATCTTTTCCTTGCTAGGGATGTGGAAGACAATGAATTATCATCAGGAGGAGTGGCTTCCAATGATACCTCGGCTTCATTGTCGATTTCCAAATGTGCCCCTACTTCGGGAGGAACAACTATTGTGGGCACTTGTGAACCTCCATGCACCTTTGCTTGCGCATCTCCTTTTGCTGCCTCTCCTTCCACATGTACTTGGGCGTGTACTTGCACATGGTGTTGTTGTTGCGGCTGTGGTTGTTCAACACTTGTCAGATGAGTTACAACAACCTGTGTTGATTCAGGGACATTGCTGCTACTTTCTTGCGATGAGCCAACATCACTGGTCGATGGTGATTGGAGAAGTACACTGACTGCCTCTGAAGCACTCAAGGGCTTTGACTTAAGTTGGCGTGGTGGTGGAGGCACTGAACCCAATGGAGCAGGGGTGCTGCTCCCAGCTTGGTCCCCAGCAGATCCTGCTGCTGCAGGCGTACTTTTTTTTTTGCTCCCCAAAAAAGTGGCGGGTGGCACACCAGCCTCCTTGGTAACTTGCTTCTTCTGCTCCTTACTAGCAACTTTCTTGCTAGAGGAGCTACGGAGAACTTTCTTTGGGGGCGGGGCCATCTTCTTCAGAGCAGGTCAGACAGCAGGCCGCAGTTGCACGAATTGTAGAGTTGTCTGAGGCCAGACGTGACGTCGCGTGACGTTATGCTGCACACACACACCGCTGCAGGACTTCTTCCAGGCACTGGTGGTTCTCTTGAGTCTTGTGCACCTAAAAAAAATGGAAGACAGAGGAACATCAGTTCAGTTATAGAGCACCAAAAAATCGAAAAACACTGCAAAATCAGCACAATCCCAATCCATCCATGCCCTCCATAATGTTTAAATTCAAGACAACCCACAGAAAGACTAGGCCCATGCAAGACTCACTACCCCTGGGCATAAATAAAGGTTGAAAAGTAGGCAAAATGGTTGGAGGCCTAACAACAAAGCCTGCATTTAAAATGGCCACTTGCCTGCCAGCACATGGCCAGTGCCTGTAGCTGCACTCAAAATGGCCACCAGCCACATGGCATGTCCCTCCCCATGAACACCCCCAAAAATCGAAAAACACTGCAAAATCAGCACAATCCCATTCAATCCATGGCCTCCATTATGTTTAAATTCAAGACAACCCACAGAAATACTAGGCCCATGCAAGACTCACTACCCCTGGGCATAAATAAAGGTTGAAAAGTAGGCAAAATGGTTGGAGGCCTAACAACAAAGCCTGCATTCAAAATGGCCACTTGCCTGCCAGCACATGGCCAGTGCCAGTAGCTGCACTCAAAATGGCCACCAGCCACATGGCATGTCCCTCCCCATGAACACCCCCAAAAATCGAAAAACACTGCAAAATCAGCACAATCCCATTCCATCCATGGCCTCCATGATGTTTAAATTCAAGACAGCCCACAGAAAGACTAGGCCCATGCTAGACTCAAATACCCCTGGTGAAAAGGCCACAAGTACAGGCCCAAAAATCGAAAAACACTGCAAAATCAGCACAATCCCATTCCATCCATGGCCTCCATGATGTTTAAATTCAAGACAACCCACAGAAAGACTAGGCCCATGCAAGACTCACTACCCCTGGGCATAAATAAAGGTTGAAAAGTAGGCAAAATGGTTGGAGGCCTAACAACAAAGCCTGCATTCAAAATGGCCACTTGCCTGCCAGCACATGGCCAGTGCCTGTAGCTGCACTCAAAATGGCCACCAGCCACATGGCATGTCCCTCCCCATGAACACCCCCAAAAATCGAAAAACACTGCAAAATCAGCACAATCCCATTCCATCCATGGCCTCCATGATGTTTAAATTCAAGACAACCCACAGAAAGACTAGGCCCATGCAAGACTCACTACCCCTGGGCATAAATAAAGGTTGAAAAGTAGGCAAAATGGTTGGAGGCCTAACAACAAAGCCTGCATTCAAAATGGCCACTTGCCTGCCAGCACATGGCCAGTGCCTGTAGCTGCACTCAAAATGGCCACCAGCCACATGGCATGTCCCTCCCCATGAACACCCCCAAAAATCGAAAAACACTGCAAAATCAGCACAATCCCATTCCATCCATGGCCTCCATGATGTTTAAATTCAAGACAGCCCACAGAAAGACTAGGCCCATGCTAGACTCAAATACCCCTGGTGAAAAGGCCACAAGTACAGGCCCAAAAAACGAAAATCACTGAAAAATCTGCACAATCCCATTCAATCCATGGCCTCCATGATGTTTAAATTCAAGACAACCCACAGAAATACTAGGCCCATGCAAGACTCACTACCCCTGGGCATAAATAAAGGTTGAAAAGTAGGCAAAATGGTTGGAGGCCTAACAACAAAGCCTGCATTCAAAATGGCCACTTGCCTGCCAGCACATGGCCAGTGCCTGTAGCTGCACTCAAAATGGCCACCAGCCACATGGCATGTCCCTCCCCATGAACACCCCCAAAAATCGAAAAACACTGCAAAATCAGCACAATCCCATTCAATCCATGGCCTCCATGATGTTTAAATTCAAGACAACCCACAGAAAGACTAGGCCCATGCAAGACTCACTACCCCTGGGCATAAATAAAGGTTGAAAAGTAGGCAAAATGGTTGGAGGCCTAACAACAAAGCCTGCATTCAAAATGGCCACTTGCCTGCCAGCACATGGCCAGTGCCTGTAGCTGCACTCAAAATGGCCACCAGCCACATGGCATGTCCCTCCCCATGAACACCCCCAAAAATCGAAAAACACTGCAAAATCAGCACAATCCCATTCCATCCATGGCCTCCATGATGTTTAAATTCAAGACAGCCCACAGAAAGACTAGGCCCATGCTAGACTCAAATACCCCTGGTGAAAAGGCCACAAGTACAGGCCCAAAAAACGAAAATCACTGAAAAATCTGCACAATCCCATTCCATCCATGGCCTCCATGATGTTTAAATTCAAGACAACCCACAGAAAGACTAGGCCCATGCAAGACTCACTACCCCTGGGCATAAATAAAGGTTGAAAAGTAGGCAAAATGGTTGGAGGCCTAACAACAAAGCCTGCATTCAAAATGGCCACTTGCCTGCCAGCACATGGCCAGTGCCTGTAGCTGCACTCAAAATGGCCACCAGCCACATGGCATGTCCCTCCCCATGAACACCCCCAAAAATCGAAAAACACTGCAAAATCAGCACAATCCCATTCCATCCATGCCCTCCATGATGTTTAAATTCAAGACAGCCCACAGAAAGACTAGGCCCATGCTAGACTCAAATACCCCTGGTGAAAAGGCCACAAGTACAGGCCCAAAAAACGAAAATCACTGAAAAATCTGCACAATCCCATTCCATCCATGCCCTCCATGATGTTTAAATTCAAGACAGCCCACAGAAAGACTAGGCCCATGCACCACTCACTACCCCTGGTCAAGGCCCCAACAACAGGTCAAAAATCGAAAAACACAAAATTTTACAAAAAAAAAAAATCGAAAAACACAGAAAAATCAGCACAATCCCAATTCATCTATGGCCTCCATGATGTTTAAGTTCAAGACAACCCACAGAAAGAATCAGTCCACCCACCACTGAGTACCCCTGGGCAAAAGGCCCCAAAACAGCCCAAAAATCGAAAATCCCAAAATTTTAGTTGCAGCAACTGTAATGCCCCAAACAAACTTACTTGTAAAATTTCTAATCCAACAGTGATCCGAAGAAAGTCAAAAAGGCCTCAAATCCAAAGATCCAGCAGCATCCACAAAAAGTAATCCTTCCAGGTCCACATCCAAATGAAAAGTGACCAGGAGATGGACAAAGCACTGGGAGGAGCCTGCTGAACAGGAACAGGAAGTTGAAGACTATGGGGCACTTCCTTCCTCCCACCCCCCTGCCCCCCTCCCCAAAATGGACTCCTCGCTAAAAAAGTGCAGGCAAATGTCAAACTAAGGAGTTATTCACATAAAAATCATCATTTCTAGAAGGTTTATGCTGCTTGCTGGTGGATTTCTTGTGCAGAATTGCAAATTTATATTTTCGCTCGCCGCATCTCAAATCTCGCAATTGCGAAGTACCGCGAGACGTGATCTCGCCGTACTCGCGTTGACAAACTATCGCTGGCAAGCCGCGATGACGTAATCGCGCTCGCCAATTCCCGCGGGATCACACAGCAAGATCCAAAATGGCGCAGCACTCGCAAACTATCGAAAAAAACAACTCGGCAAACGATGATAAACGCCGCGCGCCGCAAAAATTGTATCACCAACGCCGCGCGCCGCCAAAAAAATCCGCTGCGTGCGAATTTGCGGATTTTGCGGGAAATCCGCAAATCTCGCGGATTGCGGATTTCCCGAAAATCCGCAAAATCCGCGAGCGTAACGGATTTTCCGCCCATGCTTACGTGGAACAAGATCAAACGCTGAGCGTAAATCTACAAATGCTACGTATATACTGCACTTCTTTAGTTGGATATATTTCCAGCAGATACACATAAACCTGTAAACCTGATCCACAGTGCTTGTCTTAGCTCTAAATCCTGCCTGATATTTTGAGAGGATTTTACATTCCTCTATCCAAGTTAAAAGTCGGTTTAAAATATGTCTGGCAATTTTTTTTTGTAAACTATCAATTAAACTAATTGGTCTGTAATTACCTGGGTTATAGCGATCCCCTTTTTTGTAAATAGTAACTATTTCTGCCCCCTTCCATGATTCGGGGATCGGGGTTCCCAACCAGATGGAATTACACAAAAAGTTTATATAGGGGCACCATACATCAATGTTGTGAGTGAATAAGTACCCGGGTAATTTATCCGGGCCTGGTGCCTTACCTGCCTTAATTGCTTTTATTGCGCACAAAGTTTCCTCCATGCTAAATTTAAGTGGATTTCTACACTGGGGGATCAATCCAAGATAGTTGCACTCTGGGGTCACCTCGCCCGAATCATATAATTTTAGAAAATGATCAAACCAAGTTTTTTCGTCTAGGAAGAAATCCCTATTGGAGCTACCTGTTTTATTATTTTTAGCTATCAGGCTCCAAAAGGTATATTGATCATGTTTCCTAGCGGCATTTAGAAGGTCCTCCCAGATTGAATCATCCCATTCCCTTTTTGCATTATACAGGAGTCTTTTATATTCATGTCTGCACTCTCTAACCCTCATCTGGTCCTTGGTTTTCACAGCAACAATTACATTATTTTTGGCTAAGCAACACTGTTTGTTGAACCAAGGTTTCTCTAATTCCAGCTGCCGTCTTACATTATCTTTTTTCTTACTACAAGTTTTACTTAGAAGGGGGAGTAATGACTCTACCAAGTGATAATGCATTTTAAGGACATCTTGAGATCCCAACCTCACGTTTTCATATAAGGGGATGATATCTGAGAAGGTATTATAAATACCCAAAATCGTATCTTCTCTTCCTAGAATGTATGGCCACTTTATAGCTTTCCTGTTGTTTGATACGGCAACCTCGGCCACCTCCCTGCTAGATTCGGGCTCATCGTTTGGTGTGAGATATAGTTCCGATGACATCCCCAGTTGTAAGGGAAAATGATCACTCTCTGGTCTGATCACAACCTTGAAGTCTGACAACAAATACCATAGGTTGATTGTAATCAGCATAAAGTCAATCAATGATTTGGACAACCCCTTACTATATGTGAACTTAGCTGGTTTGACAGAATCTAGTCGCCCATTACATGCCCTTAAGTTGTTAGATACTGTTAGTTCATAGATCTGCATAGCTGCCACTGTACTTTTTACAGACTTTGCACTGTCTAAGGGAGGGATATCATTAGCCCTGTCTTAAGTGAAAGTCCTAGTCTGACTGTTTGTTTGACTGTGCCCTACTAGCAAGGCTACTGCGATGCAGCCGTGAAGTCCACACCGGCTAAGTCGCAGATGAACTGTGAAAGTGATGACCAGTCACTTCAGAAACGACTCAGCTTTGTGATGTGAGCCTCGATTTGACCCCCCACATGCCTGTGCAGCATAAGAAGAAGCAGCCGACCAGATTACTAGATTCAAGGTGACAATGGCGACCTACTTGCCAGCTCCATTCTAGCATGTGACTCCATAAGATCTTTGTGGCTTTGTACACCCAACTGTGAGGTGGTGGACGCCTAGAAAACGAAAGCCCTCTCTCTTCTCATGATAATGTAAGTGACACCACTATCTCCTTACAACCATACCTAAACCTATGCTGATGTGTACTCAAGCATTCTGGGTTTTCCTTGAGAAACACTGTCTTTGAACCTTAAGGCTTAAACACTGTCCCTTGCATGAAAAGCACTGTTAAGTTACAAGGGGAAAATGCAAGCATCAAGGCACTTGAAAATATAGATGGGGGGACTAAAAATAGATTCACACTCCTTGTAATGAGACTTTTAAATCAGAGGCTTACAGCAATGCTCTTTGCACTGATACCAGGCAGTAGGGGCACTTGCTTCATGGAAAGCACTGAGTATGGCAAATTTAGAGCATCCCATATTAAATCAGGATGCTTTTATTTTTGTGATTACATGACTACTTGAAGTATACTAAAGTGTTGTTTGACCCATCCACATGTACTCCATATACTTCATATATAGTCAAATCTATACAGAGACTAGGCACTTCCTTAGACACCTGGGGCCTCATTATGATGTCCGTCATATTGCAACTGACAGGCCTTCGGTTGCGGTGCGACCGACATCTGGTGCGGTTTGTGCTGCTGCCTTTTCCGGACGCACCACAAGCCGCAATAGAAAATTGTATCTTTCTGACTGCCTCATGGCAGTTGCATCGCAATTTGTTGCATGGAGCCGCCGACAACTACTACTAGGGTTTGACCCATATCTGACCGCCATCATAAAGGGGGCCCTGGGGTCTGCTACCAAATTCATCTTCACAGTATGATTTTTAAATTAACAGCTCCTTATGATTTAGCTACAAAAAGCAAGATGCAGTGTCCATACAGTAATGCTCAGTTGTTTTCCCCACTTGGTTCCATATTGTTCATTGAATTGGTGGGAACTGTAAGCTTTCACAGCTGTTTGAGGTTCTACCCAGATAAAGTGCATTTGCCCCCTTTCAGATTATCCCCTTATTTTCCACCTGCTCTTCATAGTAACAATCCAGATCTCCACACAGAGCACCCTTTAACTTGCCTTGTCCTCGAGTGGAATCCTAAACGAATCATGTATAAATCACGTCACCATGCTCATTTGCAAAGGCATATAACCTGCTACATGCTTATCTGTTCTAATAGAGGAAGAACAACAACCACATTTAGGAATCTATCCCTGACCCTGCAGAAAACCAGAAGAAAACACTTTCACCAGCCTTTAAAATAAATACTGTCTCCTCATGCCAACTGCAGAATGCACAGATCTCTCTATTTTGTCTATTAATGTGAGTTGCTGAAAACTAAAAAAAGGTACTCCCTGCCTAGATATAACATTAGTTCAATAAACGCATCTCTACACAGAGTACGTGCTAAATTGAAGAGAGACGGGCTGGTTCAAGGGTATTTGGTCAGTAAGACTGCACATTACACCCAAGACATCCAAGCATGCTGATTTTCTGGAAAGGGAGCGTTGGGAAATTTTAATTAGGAAATCACTACTGCCAGTTGTCCTCAAAATGTTATCAGATAGTAATTGCCACTGCATTTCAGTCAAACATAAGATAAGAGCCGTGGCCATAAAAATAGGCTTAGGTTAGGCATGGTGAGAAGTGTGATTTCTTGATAATTTAAACAGAATCCTACACTCAAAAGGACACATTGAATTTGCCATATGGCGCAACTCGAACTTGGTACAGGATCTATTAGTCAACAGATCAAGTAGACCAGACCTATTTTACCTATGAAAGACATATTTTACAAGACTTGATCTTTGACTTTAAGCTGAGTGATCCATGGCAACTGACAAACACCTCAGGGAATGATTAAACACAGCACATGGATTTGTATAGACTATTTATTCATTTCTAGTGACCTCTTGCAGTGGGTAACAGATGTGTCTAATATTTCAAACACCATCTCAGATCATGACAGACATGGCTAATCATTGCTTGGACATAGACTTGCTGTCTCCTTCTTATAATAACTGGTGCATGAACATGCTTTGCTATAGGGTGCCAGCTGAAAAGTAGCGCGTATGATCCTTTTAAAAAACATATCTCTGGCTTCAGTCAGAAAGGGGAATCAAGAGGAGAATTCATGAGGAATGCTGCAATCATTTTTCAAAAACATGGACACAAAACATGAAAACTTGAGACTGATATGAAGAGTCTATCAATGTAATAAAACGTGAATCCCCACCAACACACACTACACTAATTTCTTTTCATAAAATATGATCACAACAGCAGCAATTTCCCCCAAGCTGAACCTGCTCTTCTGAGAATTAGACAGAAAGAATATGAATGATGGAAAAGCAGGCACGTTATTGGTGCCACAATTGAAACAGGGAGCAGCAAAATATGGCAAACTAGCAATTGTAGATGATAACATATATACCTACCAACTCTATTTTATACAGACTTACATCATTCAGAATACTTGTCCTCCCCATAGAGGAAGAGACATAGGGCCTGATTAAAGTTTTAGTGGTCGGTCTTTCCCCTGCTAGGGTGACCAAGTAACTTGCTCTGTCACCCTGGCTGAGGTGAAAATGGTCAAATTGAGAAATTTCCACCAGCCAGTGGACATGCCTATATTGACAGGATCATCACGTGACAGAGAAATACAGAAAACGCACGTTTTTTCTTAAAGCAGGGTTTTCCTTTTGAAAAAAAAAACATGCCCCCTTGCCATGGGAGTTTACGTCTCATGATGAGGAGCGCTTTTCAATGACCCTAACTGATAGATTTTTCCTATCTGTGAAGGGCATTCAAATATGGATATATGCCCACCCATCTAAATTAGGTGGATAGACATATCCAAACCTCAGAGACCCATTACTCTGTCCGGCTGTTGGAGGATTTTCACCAACCTGGAGATTGAGTGGTCTTTGATATCGTCAAAATATGGTTACTCTGAATTTCAATTTGGGTGGTTGGACCATAGGCATGGCAGGGATGGAACTCCTGTCCTAAAGTACCACCACCTGAGAAGCCTGTGACACATATTATGGCAAATAGAGGAAGATGAAGATGATAATCTGGCCTGGTCTTTTGACTCAGCGAAAGCTATTGACCGGGTTGAGTGCAATACTTTTTTATTATTAGGAAGAAAATGGAATCCGAGATGACCTTTCTCAAAAAGCTGAATGGCTTTATGGAAAACAAGCCTTGATAGTTAGCTCCAACTGCTTCCTGTCTCCTTCATTCAATAATAATATGGGGAACAAAACGGGGCTACCCTCTTTCCCCATTGCTATTCTAGCTAGCTTTGGAGCTGCTAGCAATATCCATTAGGCATAAATATGTGAGGCGCGCCACTGAAGTCATCTGTGGCGTACCACAAGGATCCTCACTCAGCCCCACCCTCTTCAACGTATACATGAGCCCCCTCGCGACCATCGCCCGCCAACACAACCTCAACATCATCTCTTACGCGGATGACACCCAACTAATCCTTTCTCTCACCAATGACCCCAGCACCGCCAAAACTAACCTACACGAAGGAATGAAAGAAGTTGCCGAATGGATGAAACTCAGCCGTCTGAAACTGAACTCAGATAAAACAGAAGTCCTCATATTAGGTACATCCCCCTCTGCATGGGACGACTCTTGGTGGCCGGAAACCCTTGGAAAAGCACCCATCCCGACAGACCACGCACGGAACCTAGGCGTCATCCTGGACTCTTCACTCTCAATGAACAGACAAGTCAGCGCCGTATCCTCATCCTGCTTCAACATTCTTCGCATGCTCAAAAAAACATTTCGCTGGATCCCCACCGAAACCAGGAAAACAGTCACCCATGCTCTGGTAACGAGCCGACTGGACTACGGGAACACCCTCTACGCAGGTACTACCGCTAAACTCCAGAAGAAACTCCAACGCATCCAAAACGCCTCAGCCAGAATCATATTAGACATCCCGCGCAACGAACACATCTCTGGTCACCTGAAAGACCTCCACTGGCTACCCGTCAATAAGAGAATCACTTTCCGACTGCTAACCCACGCACACAAATCACTCTACGACATCGGACCAGAATGCCTCAACTCACGACTGTCCTTCTACACCCCCTCCCGCCAACTACGTTCTTCCAGCCAAGCCCTCGCCACCGTACCTCGCATCAACAAGACCACCATGGGAGGCAGATCCTTCTCATACCTGGCTGCTAAAACATGGAACTCACTCCCTACTTACCTTCGCCTTACCCAGAACCACCTAGCATTCAGAAAGCAACTTAAAACGTGGATATTTGACAAATAATCCTCCTCCCCTTCCTAAGCGCCTTGAGACCCTCTGGGTATGTAGTGCGCTATATAAATTCTTTGACTTGACTTGACTTGACTTGACTATACTCTGATGATATCCTTCAAGACCCTTTTCCATCCGCTATTGTCAATTTCCACTCTAAATGCACTAACAACATTTTCAATGTTTTTTACAAATACCAAGAATTTGGGAAAGAGTGAAAAGCACCCTCCGCATCACCGTTAAATGGACTGCATGGACATTGTTAGGTGATTCCACTTTTAGAAGGATGAATCCCTGTATTCTTTTAAACAGAGACCTACACAAAATAATAAGGGACAACTTGTCCCCACTACTAGCAATGCTTCTCCCCATTCTCCGGTGGTCAGATAAATTGCAGTTTTTTGTGTTGGGGAGAGCTCAAAGTGCTAAACTGAATAATGCCCCTAAACTTTACTGTATCTTCTCTATGATATCAAGTACGATATCGACTGACATACTACATTCATTAGACCATAGTATTGCACAATTAATTTGGGGTGGCTCCAAACCCAAACTGAAAAAGGGCATGCTCCATGCCACACTTGAAATGTGAAGACTGAGATTAATTATGGATTCGATTGATAAATGCAATTATTAGACCATCATCAATGAATTGTTGGTATTGATAAAGAAATGTACCACAATGAAAAACTAATAGATACAAAATATAAGGATTTTTTCGATTGCTTGACTGTTTAGATTTTGCAGCTCTTTTGGAGTGCCTAAAGCCTGTGCATCTTTGGACTGAGCTCACCTGAGTACAACTAATGAATTATTGATCCATGTGTTTTCGGTGGGTGGTCACGCCAAGAAAAATGCCAACATATTATAAAGGTTGTTGTTAAAACAAGACTAACAAGTTTAGAAGTGTGATCATGAGGCACTAAACTTTCAAATTACAGACTTAGGTTGTCCCATGTGGAGATGTATTGGTTTACCCATCAATTGAAGCAAGGGAAATACATGACCTTTAAGCAGATAGGAAACATTTCGCTTCTGAGACATTGGAAGGCAGATATTTTGCCTAAACTTCAAAATGTGCCCCAGGACACGACCACTTAAAAAAAAACAATCTGCATACTTAATGATTAAATTAATACACGTGAACTCATGTAGGCACAAAAATAAAGGAAAATAAGGGAGGAAGACAGTAAGTGCAAGCCTAATTGTCAGGGAAGTATAGCTTGTCTTCAAACTCTGGGGGTTCAACCAGTAGTAGGTAATCATGTAACACACTACTTCCGTCACCTGAGTTGCTGTCCTTTTCTTCCTCCCTTGATTGATGTATTGTGTGATTCAGTGGTATGAAGTGCTGATTCATTTTGATCATTGTTAACCTCTCCACGTTTTTGGGTGAGAGACTGGTCCTTCTCACTGTTACAATGGAACCAGCAGCACTGACAACACGTTCCGAAGAGACACTTGTGAAAGGGCAAGCCAGACAGCTTATTGCCAGCCTGCTGAGCAGTGGCCATTCGGCCCTTTTCCTATACCAATACTGCAATGGGTTTTGATCAATGTACACCTCTGTTGGTTCGTCCAGATTGGCCTGGACCATCCGCTCAATGTTCAGGGGGGCTGCTGCTAACCTTTTTTCTGGCTCTTTTCTCTGTGCATCAGCACTGTGCTTAATACCAATGCCTAACTGTAAATTCCAATCGTGTAATGATTCTACTAGGCCTAATGATGATCCAGTTATTGTTGCTGTTGTCAATAGTGATGGTGAGTGTTCTGAGCCAAACGCACTGCCTTCAGCCTCCGAAGTTGCACTTGATGTCGGATGCCCTGCTGCAGTACTTCTTGTGGGTTGATCTAGCTGGCTTTTAATTAGCAGCTGCTCATTTTCCAACTTACTCGCTGCCTCAGCTATCCAAGTTTTGTAGCGGGCAACATCCATCTCTGAAAAAGGAATTAATGTCTTCAGTGCCAATTTTGTCCGTGGATTCAGAATTGTGCCACAATTATATTGTTCTTGTGACAAAACCTTATTTTGCACCCTTGTATTTTCAGCTAAGCGACGGGCTAAGCTCTCCACCAAGTCATAGGCTTCTTTTTTTCCTCTACACCTTTGTATGATTCAGACACCTTCTTCAGCTGATGCTCTAGCATTTGCAAAAATGGGATAGCTTGGCCCATTGTACATTCCTCCTTGCTGACTTCACGTGTGAAGACCTCAAAAGGTCGAAGCATGTCAGTCAGGCATTTAACTAGGCACCATTGGTCCATCTGAAGGGTCATGCCTTTCACAGTAGCATCCAGTCTTTGCATGACATATTCATTGAGTGGCCTGTACTGCTCAAACAGACGATCAAGCATGTAATACGTTGAGTTCCAAAGTGTTGCCACCTCCTGGATGAGTGCTTTGACTGGCATTTTATAGTCACGTTGAATGATCCTCAGCTGCTTCCGAACTTTAAACGAATGGCTGAAATGAGTGCATATTCTTTGGCAGGTGTTCAGTTCGTTGCTAACTATGGGTTCTTTTTTCAGAAAGTCTTGAACTATAATATTTATGCAGTGCGCCAAACACAGAACCCTGAAATAGGAACCAAGCTCCATGGCCTTAAGTACATTACTGCCATAATCTGTGGCAACAAAACCAATACTAAGCCCCCTTGGGCGCAGCCATTCAAAAACCTTGCTGTGAAACTCTTCCAAAATGTTTAGAGCAGTATGAGATTCCTCCATGGCGAACATAGCTACAGTTGCATGTTTCTGAGAAGCTTTAAAAATCTCAGCTGTGTCAACAGTACCTCCTTCAGATAGCTTATCTCTAACCCCCACAAAAGAGACCCAGTGTGCAGTGATGCACATGTAATCTGTGGCTTGACAACTGGTCCACATGCCTGTTGTCAGGTTATTGTTATTGTTATTGTTGCTGTTGTCGAAAGTGATGGTGAGTGTTCTGAGCCAAACGCACTGCCTTCAGCCTCCGAAGTTGCACTTGATGCCGGTTGCCCTGCTGCAGTACTTCTTGTGGGTTGATCTATCGGGCTTTTAATTAGCAGCCTTTCATTTTCCAACTTACTCACTGCCTCAGCTATCCAAGTTTTGTAGCGGTCAACATCCATCTCTGAAAAAGGAATTAATGTCTTCAGTGCCAATTTTGTCCGTGGATCCCGAATTGTGGCACAAATATAATGTTCTTGTGACAAAACCTTATTTTGCACCCTTGTATTTTCAGTTAAGCGACGGGCTAAGCTCTCCACCAAGTCATAGGCTTCTTTTTTTTCCTCTACACCTTTGTATGATTCAGACACCTTCTTCAGCTGATGCTCTAGCATTTGCAATAATGGGATAGCTTGGCCCATTGTACAGTCCTCCTTGCTGACTTCACGTGTGAAGACCCTCAAAAGGTCGAAGCATGTCAGTCAGGCATTTAACTAGGCACCATTGGTCCATTTGAAGGGTCATGCTTTTCACAGTAGCATCCAGTCTTTGCATGACATATTCATTGAGTGGCCTATACTGCTCAAACAGACGATCAAGCATGTAATACATTGAGTTCCAATGTGTTGCCACCTCCTGGATGAGTGCTTTGACTGGCATTTTATAGTCACGTTGAATGATCCTCAGCTGCTTCCGAGCTTTAAAAGAATGGCTGAAATGAGTGCATATTCTTTGGCAGGTGTTCAGTTTGTTGCTAACTATGGGTTCTTTTTTCAGAAAGTCTTGAACTATAATGTTTATGCAGTGCGCCAAACACAGAACCCTGAAATAGGAACCAAGCTCCATGGCTTTAAGTACATTACTGCCATTATCTGTGGCAACAAAACCAATACTAAGCCCTCTTGGGCGCAGCCATTCAAAAACCTTGCTGTGAAACTCTTCCAAAATGTTTAGAGCAGTATAAGATTTCTCCATGGCGAACATAGCTACAGTTGCATGTTTCTGAGTAGCTTTAAAAATCTCAGCTGTTTCAACAGCACCTCCTTCAGATAGCTTATCTCTAACCCCCACAAAAGAGACCCAGTGTGCAGTGATGCACATGTAATCTGTGGCTTGGCAACTGGTCCACATGCCTGTTATCAGGTTATTGTTATTGTTATTGTTATTGTTGCTGTTGTCGATAGTGATGGTGAGTGTTCTGAGTCAAACGCACTGCCTTCAGCCTCCGAAGTTGTACTTGATGCCGGATGCCCTGCTGCAGTACTTCTTGTGGGTTTATCTAGCGGGCTTTTAATTAGCAGCCGTTCATTTTCCAACTTACTCGCTGCCTCAGCTATCCAAGTTTTGTAGCGGGCAACATCCATCTCTGAAAAAGGAATTAATGTCTTCAGTGCCAATTTTGTCCGTGGATCCAGAATTGTGGCACAAATATAATGTTCTTGTGACAAAACCTTATTTTGCACCCTTGTATTTTCAGCTAAGCGACGGGCTAAGCTCTCCTCCAAGTCATAGGCTTCTTTTTTTTCCTCTACACCTTTGTATGATTCAGACACCTTCTTCAGCTGATACTCTAGCATTTGCAATAATGGGATAGCTTGGCCCATAGTACAGTCCTCCTTGCTGACTTCACGTGTGAAGACCTCAAAAGGACGAAGCATGTCAGTCAGGCATTTAACTAGGCACCATTGGTCCATCTGAAAGGTCATGCCTTTCACAGTAGCATCTAGTCTTTGCATGACATATTCTTTGAGTGGCCTGTACTGCTCAAACAGACGATCAAGCATGTAATACTTTAAGTTCCAACGTGTTGCCACCTCCTGGATGAGTGCTTTGACTGGCATTTTATAGTCACGTTGAATGATCCTCAGCTGCTTCCGAGCTTTAAAAGAATGACTGAAATGAGTGCATATTCTTTGGCAGGTTTTCAGTATGTTGCTAACTATGGGTTATTTTTTCAGAAAGTCTTGAACTAGGAACCAAGCTCCATGGCCTTAAGTACATTACTGCCATTTTCTGTGGCAACAAAACTAATACTAAGCCCTCTTGGGCGCAGCCATTCAAAAAGCTTGCTGTGAAACTCTTCCAAAATGTTTATAGCAGTATGAGATTTGTCCATGGCGAACATAGCTACAGTTGCATGTTTCTGAGTAGCTTTAAAAATCTCAGCTGTGTCAGCAGCACCTCCTTCAGATAGCTTATCTTTAACCCCCACAAACCCCCACAAAAGAGACCCAGTGTGTAGTGATGCACATGTAATCTGTGGCTTGGCAACTGGTCCACATGCCTGTTGTCAGGTGGATATTGTGAACAGCACTCTGCTGCAAAGCTTGTCCAACCAATTCCAGCACATCATGATGTAGTGCGGGAACAGCAATTCTTGCAAAATAGGACCGGCTGGGAACCTTCCATTTAGGGCAGATGGCCGACACAAATTCAAGGAAACCCACCCCTTCCACAAATGAAAAAGAGAGAAGGTCCAGTGCTAACATTTTAGCCAGCTTCGCATTGTACAACCGTGCCATTGGGTGGTTGCGTTGGAACTGCCCCTCTAACCTAAGCATGCTCTCAATGGTAGGCTGGATTACTTTCCTTTGTGGTGCTGTTGTTTTCTTTAACCCACTTAGGCTCAACAACACAGTTTGTCTCAGATTAGTACTCGGTCACCTTGGTGTCTCAGCCTGACTCTGAGTATGGCTCTTACTGCGATGCCACTCAGATGTTGCTGAGGAGAATGTGGGCGGTACAACTACACTACTGGGGACAGGGCTAGAAATACCTCCCTCTTCTTCACCTTCCACCGCAATATTATCGTCCCCTGATTCTTCATGCCCAACTGCAATTGGTTGAGTTTTTTTACTTTGTTTAAAGTGAAGTAGGGGATTCTCCCACACGATAGTGTGGTGTATTCTGAGATGACTTGCTTGGCTTACCCCGCCAAACACCTTGTTGACAAATTGAGCATATAGCAACGCTCTCCTCCTTGGTGCTAACAGAAAAGAAGTCCCAAACTGGGCAGGAGAACTTTCTGGCACTGCTGGATGTGCCACTTTCAATACCAGATGAACTGGAGGGTGTGCTTGGAATGTGACTCTGTGCAGCTACACTGTAGCTTTTACTACCACTACCTACTGAGATGGTTGAACTGGATGTAGGTCCCTGCCGGGCCTTTGAAAATATGGTAGCTGGAGGTCGTGGTGGTGTAACCTGTGTTGGTGGTATCTGTGCTACATCCCGCTCAGTGCAAAAACCACAGTTGATGGACAGAATGCAGAACAATGTCATACATTCGCCCCAGTACAGAGATCTGGGCCCAAATCCATCGTTTTTTGCACTCCACACCACCCCAGTTCAGACATGGCCATATGCAAATCAGTCTGACCCTGTGCCTCATGGGAACAGTCCAGCCCAAACCGCCAAGCCATGCCTTCCCTGGACCTTCAGCCCGGCTTGCTTGAATCCAGTGGTGTGGAGTGTATGGGACTCACGTCTGAGCATACCCATCCCACTCGGGGTGACAAATGCAAAAACCACAGTTGATGGACAAAATGTAGAACAATGTCATACATAAGCATGGGCGGAAAATCCGTTCCGCTCGCGGATTTCGCGGATGTTCGGTAAATTCGCAATCCGCGAGATTCGCGAATTTCCCGCAAAATCCGCGAGCGGAACCGATTGGGTCAAAAAGTTCAAGCTGACTTTTTTTCATCCAAATCATCATTTGCAGATGGTTTTATGCTGCTAGAGCTGATATTCTTCTCCAGATTGAAAATTTTACATGTTCGAGTTCTCGAGCTTCACATTACTTCGCTGTATGTCGATGGTGCGTCCAAAAGGACGTGTTCGCGTTCTCTCGCTCCCTGTTGCGTTGGATATGACGTGTTTGCCTCCTCACGCTCTCGCTCGCGGGGGAGAATGACGATCGCGCGCGGGAGAATTTATTTTTAAAGCGCGAGCATGAAAAAAAAAAATCCGGTACGCTGCGGATCGCGGAAATGTTGCCATTTTCGCGCTCTCTGCGGAATGCGAAAATGCCAAATTATCACAATTTCCGCGAGCGGAACAGAATTTGAAGCCCACTCCTAGAAGTAAATTCATTTTTATGTGAATAAATCATGGCTCAATTGCTTTGCAATGTTCCATTTAAGTGAGAAAAGACTTTCTTCTCACTGTGACCTTTCATCCCTTAACCAGACCCTCCAGGATTTTGCGATTTCGCGGTTTGCCGTGAAATCTGCACTTTTGTAAAAATGCCGTGATTTTTACAAAAGTGCCTGCGAAATCGGCACTTTTGTAAAAATGCTGCAATTTTTACAAAAGTGCCTACGAAATCGATTGGGCGCTGAAGGAGACACCGTTGACGTAGGGAAGATTTGACCCAATGTAGTTATTGTTTTCAAGAATCAGTGAGTTGCATTGGCAACAGACAAAAGGCTCACAATCCATCGAGCCTCAAAGACTACCTACCATACGGGTTTCCTTCAGCAGCCAGAGTTTGCACCAACATCCTGTTCCCAACCGTCTCGGATGATCACGTAGCCTAGAATTGGGAAGTACCCTAGGCGGTTACAGTGTGAGACAGATGCATTACCTCAAAGCAGACAACACTGTTTCTTTCCGTGCAACCTCACTTTATGTTCAGTCGAACAGGGACTGACGCTTGAGAAAGCGACTCCTGGTAGAGGTGGTGAGATGTATCAGTCCAGTGTTGAACTGCAGTTGAGTTTTGTTTAAAGACATTTTTATTTTTACCGACTCTGCAGAATTGTCGTAGGCGTCAATCTTGATTGAGAATGAAGGAAACACAACTTTATTTTTTTGCCGGTCGGAAGAAGCCAACATAATAAGATATGCTGTTTAGTTCTTAGAAACTATCGAGTATGTGGAATAGTTCCCTTGATTGATGGGGACCTTCCTTGTACTGCATTAATATGTAGCATATCCCCTTGAATATCTGTGTAGTAAGTTCCTCTCTTGGGCCATTTTGGCCATTTTGTAGTCATGTAATGGGGCCTCTTACATGGAACAGGAAAGTGCGTGTGCTTTATGTATGTTGAGAGCGGGGACATAGTGCGACATCGGCTCTTAGAAGCAAAAAAATGCAGATGTAACACATCTCAAACTGTGCAAATAAACGTGCATTCCTGTTCCATGTAATAGGCACCGTAACATGCTTCCTATGTCAGCATGTTTCTGTCCTGATAATTATATCCAAGTATTTTCATAAGCTATAGAACCATGTGTATTTATATGTATATGTGTGTGTGTGTATATATATATATATATATATATATATATATATATACATATACAAGTGTCTGTATATGTATACATATGTGTCTGTATGTGTGTGTACATATGTGTCTGTTTGTGTATACATATGTGTATGTGTATATGTGTGTATATATATACATATATATAGATGTTCTGATAGATTAGTGATTAATTACGTGGAGCTGAGTGCCTCACCTCGTTGCACAAAAACTCTGTTCCATGCATTTTGTTCGGTGATAGTTATATACTACACATGCAACTAGAAATAGTGGTTGCTAATTGGCCAGTGTTTTTGTCACACGCAAACACATTAGAGCCACTTTACAGAGAGGGCCAGTTAATAGTACTTTCAACTCTTCCCTTGAACAGCATTGTTGTTGGAAGAGAGGGTGAGGAGATGATGTCTCCATGACCAGGTGTGTCTCCGAACACTCCATGGTCTGGGGTGTCTGACGTCTTCATGGTCAGTGGAGTCTCTGACGTCTCTAGGGTCAGGGGTGTCTCTGGGGTCTCCCTGTGCTATTGTGCTTGGCTGAACCTATGCTTCAGAATGTTACCACAAAGGAGGATATAGCAAATAAAACTCCCTGGGGCAGTTTATAATGTCTATTTCAAAGTTAAATACTCTACTAAGTCAGTTTATAATGATTTAAGGCTGAAAAGGAGTGATTATGAGTTAAATACAGTGCAGCAAAAATGCCGCTAAATTTCCATATTTGTGCTGCTAAATTTCCATATTTGTGCCGCTAAATTTGCGAATCCATGCCGCTATATCCAGGGGTGTCTGCAATAACTGTTTTATCCAGCATGATGGACTATAATACAAACAGCATCACTTGTGATGTCATCAGAGTGACAGAGCAAGTGCTGGTGCTATCTGCTGTGCCATTGGCTTTACCATCGAGTGCTTTGTCTCTTATGATACTTCTGACATTTTTAGGATCGACATCAATTGTTTGTACTGTTTTGGTGGTGTAAAGCTGTTGTAAAGAAGACTCTAGATGCAGAAGTAGGTAAGAACTTGACTTTATTCTGTCACCCACTCTCCAAGACTGCCTGGTGGCTGTCAGCATTCCAAAGCAGACTTCGGTGGAACATACCATCAGGAAGGGACAACAGGGGGCAGGAATGTTCCACTGTAATTATACTTTAAGGTGTGGGCAGATCACAACACATCTCCCAACGTACCACTATGAATATACATTTTAGTTAAGCAGATTACAACACATCTCCCTTCGCTGCGGAAGGAACCAGAGGACAGAAGGAGGAGAGAAAGGAACGAAGGAAGAAAGGAAGGAGGGAAGGGAGGAGAGAAAAAAAACTGTAACTATACATAAAGGTGTGGGTGGAATACAACACATCTCCCAACGTACCACTATGAGTATACAATTAATATAAGCAGATAAAACACATCTCCCCTAGGAATATAAAAGAGAAAAACATCAGAGAAAGGAGAGAGAAAAGGGTGCCAGAGGAAGGGGAAAAAAAAAAGAAGCATCCCAGGCAGGATGCCAAATAGGATAGAAAAGTAGGGATAGAGGACAGATGCAAAAAGTAAACCATAGTAAAGCTAACAGAGAACACGCTAAAAAAAATGATCACGAATGCATCTTGTATATATTCTCTATAGGACACATAGCTAAATACATACTGGTTGAGGAAAATAATTGCATAAACTCCTGTATGCAGGCAAAATCTAACATAGTTATCCTTCACTGTACCTTAGCATGGCTTACACGGCTGACGGGTTCTACTGTTGGATAATCTCCAGAGTACTTTCGCAGAGGTTAAAAGACTGGCCCTACTGAAGGCTTCTCTAATGGAGGGGTAAGAGAGTACATATTACCAATGTTCCCTGGCGGAGGAATCGCTACTCGTCAACCTCGCTAAAGCGGGTTAGGCCTTCATCTTTACCATGCCCCTCAGGTGTATGGGCTCTCCAGTAAGAATGGAAAAGCTAACCAGATCATACATCTTATGTAGTTCCACTCTACTGCTGGGATTGTGGGTACACCATGCAAGCTGGTCCCTGGAGCACGTGGACGAAGCAGCCATGTGGGAAGGAAAGAATGGGAGAACCCCTTTTTTTTCTAAAAGGTAGGTGCAAAGGTACAATTAGCTGGAGGTACGAACCACCCAGAGGCGGGGGTCCCTACAAATCTAACCCAGAAGGAAAGATGGAGGGATGGTGGAAGTCACTATCCAGGGGGTGCTACCTAAAAGTGGCCACCCAAAAGTACTCTGACAACAAGGAGTACAAAACTAGCTGTTATGAATCCCTGGGTACAGTGCACCTGCTATCTGAATCCGGATGTCACAAGTTGTACAATATCACTGCAAACTAGAACTGTGATGTACTGAAAGGTCACCACACCCCACAAAGACGTAAATTGTCACAAACTGTACGGTTTTACATCATAATATAACAGTACTGTACCAAACTGCCTTCTCTGCACACTCTCAGACCAACTTTAATGCGCTAATAATGGGAGGGAAATCCCACTGTAAAAACTCAATGTGAGAGTGCAAAACGCAACACTTGACCCCGTACAAGCTGTACTTGGGGTACCCAGGATAAGGCAATATCACAACATTCATTCAGTAGCTTTTTGGTTTTATGCGGAACCCTATGGAAGGTACACATTTAGGTGTGCGTAACCCCGTGGACAACTCTCCAAAAGCACATGAGGGAAATTGCGTGGAAGTCCTTGAGCAACAACATGTTCACCCAGTGCTAGGCAGAGCTACTAGAGTTGAAGAAAGGTGTCAGACGCTATAAGAGGGCGGAACCCTATTTATCTCTTGAGAAAATAGACACTATAAACTTGTGCAGTAAGGGAATATTTAAATACAAATTGCTAGGTATGAAATCCTTATGATAAGATAGACATAGTATACAAAAACTTACGAAACACCATACTTATATCCATTACCTTGTGGTAAAATGTGCAAATGAGAGGAAAACGCTACCAGTGTACCGAGGGTGAACGCATACTGCTGAGGACGCTGATATGAGAGGCTCTAGAATAAAGGACAAAAATAAACCTAGTATCACAGGTGACAGAGCTTCACCGTAAACAATGAGTCCACTCAGTTAGAGGAAATACCCAGGATAAGAAGCTGGCGAGTGTTCAGAAGAAAGGTGTGCGTATCACCGTGATGACGCAGTGACACACAGCTGAAATGCAGAGAAAATGTGATGTCCCCAACAGGAATCCCAAAAATAAAATAAAAAAAACTAGAAAAAAAAACTGAATCCTTGACAACAGAACAGTCTTACTTGAGGTACTTGGAGGACTTCGTAGGAGAACCTCTTCGAAGACAGCTGAGGGAATTAAATATGAATCACCCTGACGAAAAACAGTCACAGGCAGCGGAGAGGCACTAGCATCGCCGCCGAGGACTTCGCTGGCAGGAACTTGGCTCACTATATTGAATGGCGGCTCTGCGATGACTGGTACGCAACTCGCACCGTTGACAGGAGCTGAAGGAAGTGCTCAAAGGCGGCTCTACTGAGGCTGATGCGCCGGGCGATCAGAATACTCCGTCAAATTGTATGGTGCGTGGTGGCGAGGGTCACTGACAGGAGAACTGGCGAATTAGCCCGGACCTGCTTCTGTTGGAGCGCCGGGACTGACAAGGAGCACTCTGAGGTGAAACTGACTTGCGGCGCACTGGGAGAAACTGACGAGGGTGCTCAGTGTGACAGGGGGCAAATCAACTGAGGAACAAGGAAACGGAACCTCCATGGAACTACAACATACACTCCCAGGCTCTACCAATCTAGAGATGCAAAGAGCGCTGCTGGGAATGAGGTCACACACCAGGAGCACTGCGCAGACCTCACAGAAATACGAAGGTCGGCTACTGCATTCCTACAGACTCTTCGATGGCTGACTTCATTCGTCACTGCTGTCACTTTCTGACGGGATTTCCTGGCCGTGGTGCTGCTGGACAGGCCTCAAAACACACGTGACACGAACACTTCACTGGGTTGAGAAGTATTTTTTTTTTTTTTACGCGCCTGCCTGATCTGACAGAACTTCCACCGGCAGGGTTACAGCTGCGCAGGTCTGATGGCTAATCGGTACACCAAAAGAACGGCAGAAATCCGAATGTCAGATATGAATAAGGTGCCGAACACAAGCACTTGTCACGCTCATGTCTCCCAAGGAATTCCCTTGCAGCAAAAGTCAGGCAATGTGTTCCTCACTTAGAACGTCTTCGGCAGTGTCATCAAGGTGCCGGTACAAGGAACAGGGCACAGTAGATTACCTCTCACCATAAAATACGTGGCACCGAGAACTGGTTAACTGTAATTCACTCCTCACCGAGAGGTAAATTTCACGCCAAGCACAACCAATAACCCCGCACTGCAGCAGATGGGGGGTACTGAAAGGGGAATTACCAGCTTGGCCCCCTACGCCGGTCTCCTCGCCAGTTCTTCACCTCAGCACAAACCTTACAAGTCACCAGGCACCAAAGATTCGCACTTGTAGATCACTTCTCTCCTCGAGGGAATCTTCACATAAATCGCTCCACGATCACCACCATCGCACAAGTTCACTGGATGGAGAGAGCACTGAAAGGGGAGGTGACAGCAAGGCCCCCTGCGCCAGGTTCTTCGCCTCGTCGCCAGTGTTGTAAAGAAGACTCTAGATGCAGAAGTAGGTAAGAACTTGACTTTATTCTGTCACCCACTCTCCAAGACTGCCTGGTGGCTGTCAACATTCCAAAGCAGACTCCGGTGGAACATACCATCAGGAAGGGACAACAGGGGGCAGGAATGTTCCACTGTAATTATACTTTAAGGTGTGGGCAGATCAGAACACATCTCCCAACGTACCACTATGAATATACATTTTAGTTAAGCAGATTACAACAAAAGCATTTAGATGCTATTGTTATAACGTAAGCCACGAAAGCATTTTTCACATACATTTCCTATGCGTTGTGCAAATATACGACCACGTACTTCAGCAATGGACTAGGGATATAGCCTGAACAGGAACATTTATTTTATAAAATGTGTCTTTGCTTGTGATTTTACCTACGTTTTTAATATTTCAGATCTTTGTAAGATTCTTTAGTTTACATCGCCGGTTGTATTTTACTTCCTTCTTTCACTTCCCTCTAGTTGAATTAAGGACATTGCTAAGTAAAACCCCCAGAGCAGATGATTATAGTTTTGACCTTTTGAGATTCCGTGCATTTCCCACTTAATCAGGGCTGGAATGAATTGCTGCTAAAGGGGATCCATGGCATCCCTGTGGGATAACAGAAGCCACGGAAAGATAATGAGTCTTCTTTACTTCTTTTCCCATTCTGCGTCCTATCCCGGCTTAATAAAAGCTCTAAGCGGGGCTACACAGCTGCAACAAGGCAGCGGCATTGCTACAGAAAAAAAGAAAACATAGATGTGAAATCGACATTTGGAGAAGGTCAAAATCAATTCATTTTCCCAGTTCAGATTGTTACCACGTGTTTTGTTAAAACAAGGCATAGCGACGTTTTTATTTTTCAGCGTTCCTGGTTTGGACATAGTAATTGTGTTGCCATTGCCTCAGCAGCATTAAAAACAATAGTCCAATGTCTATCTGATCTTGTTAAAGTAACATGGTGGGATCTAATAGATTGCTTCAGTTTGGACACTGATACATTCATCAGCCAAAGTCTGTTTTTCCTTTTCATATATGTCTCTCAAGCATCCATGAAACTGAACAGCATAATAGATGTAATTAGATTGACTGTAATGGGACCGAGTGAAGCAAGCAATGAAACTCCCTCTGAGGAAGCAGAAGCAATCAGTGCATTTGGTCCCCAGGACTAAACAGCTTTTAACAAGGTTTGGGGCTGAGGGATTGTCAGTCTGGGCTGTAGTGCTTTCCCGTGAGACTTTTTCTTACAGGGAATGCAAATCTCCACTTACTGGGGCTGCAGAATGTCAAAAAACATTAGATTCTTTATTGCACACATAATGAATCAAGCTCTAGCTGGTAATACATTTTGCGAGTCAGTAAATCAATTCTTACCAAGTGTTCTAAAATCAGAAAGTGTATTTCATGTATACTCTGAATCTATTATTTGTGCAGTTTACCTGGAGTCACATACAGTGCAAGGCACTGTCCAGAAACTCTAACTGCACGTGTACAGGCTGAAATATACTGAGAGGTTTCACAGACAGGGATGGCATAAAAGTGTCATAGTATACGCACAACGTGCCATTCAGTCCTCCTAAACTCCCCTCACCTTTCCTTCCCACTGTGCCTAAGAACTCTTAGATTCAGGGTATGTTGTCCAATGTGTAGCCTTTTATTCACATCAAACAAGGTAATTAAAAACCACAAACAAATACGAAAGTACAAGTATCCTACTTGTATATATAGGACATATTTACAACATCACACTGTAGTGGCATCAACAAGTTATAGGCAGTAAGGGAAGTAGGCACAACATTAAACTTGAACTTGGCCTTCTCGGCCCACTAAGCACCCACTCTGATGTGCACATTGTGCCAGCAGCCCTCAACGTGCTACAGTAAACTATTGTACTACTTGAAATCCAGGGCACGGCCTAGCGCACCGGCACACTGGGGTACCTGAACACAGGCAGTCTCCCCAAGGTTCTAATCAGTCCATACGTTGTGGGTTAGGGCAGGAGAGTCCAGGACCACCAGCAAGTCAGTCCCCCCTCCACGCCTACACGTTGTACACCCCAATCCTACCCCCTCCTGGGGCCCACCCAGTCGCTAAAACTCCATTGTTGTTCATCCCCAGTTGTTGTTTACTGTCAGTGCTCTGCAAGGGCCTCGCTCTTCTACCGGGTGGGTGGGTGGTCAATGACGCGCCAATGCTGCTTGATGAGGTGCAAGGGGACAAAGAGGCCGGAAACCCTGGTGCGCAGTCTTAAATGGCTGTCCAGGTTCCTACTGTGCCTCCGATGATGTCACCGACCTGACCTCTTTGCTCAACCCCCTCCTCGTCCCGGAGTAGCCCAGGCCCATGGCTCGACTAAGGGCGCCCTTCCCCTAGGCGCAGGGAGCACCTGTTCATAGTACACGCACAATGTGCCATTCACTCCTCCCAAAATCCCCTCGCCTTTCCTTCCCGCTGTGCCCAAGAACTCTTAGATTCAGGTTATCTTGTCCAAGGCGTTGCCTTTTATTCACATCAAACAAGGAAATTCAAAACCACAAACGAATGCGAAAGTACAAGTATCCTACTTGAATATATAGGAAATGTTTACAACATCGCACTTAGTGGCATCAACATGTCAAAGGCAGTAAAGCAAATAGGCACAGCATTAAACTTGATCTTGAACTTTCCCTTCTCGGCCCACCAAGCACCCACTCTGCTGTGCACATTGTGCCAGCAGGCCCCAATGTTCTACAGTAAACTGTTGCACTACTTGAAATCCAGGGCACCGCCTACCACACCAGCCCACCGGGATACCTGAACACAGGCAGTCTCCCCAAGGTTCTAATCAGTCCATACTTTGTGGGTTAGAACAGGAGAGTCCAGAACCACCAGCAGTTCAGTCCCCCCTCCCCACCTACCCGTTGTACACACCAATCCTACCACCTCCTGGGGTCCATCCAGTTGCTGAACCTCCATTGTTGTGCATCCCCATTTGTTGTTAACTGTCAGTGCTCTGCGCAGGGTGAGAAGGTCCCTGGCGCCTTCGCCCTCCCCCACCTCAGCGCTGACTGTGCTCCGCAATTGCCCACAGTATAGTCTGGATGAAGAGCTCCTGCCCTTTGGCCGACAGATGCACACCATCCTGATGGAACAGTTCCCTTTTCCCTAGCTGGAGCAAGTTGTGCCAAATTGTGCCGATGGTGGAGCCTGCTAAGATTCTTTTGATTAAGATGTTCAGCTTCTATACTGACTCATTCATGGCCCTAACCGGAGTCCCCAGCCGATACCGCCCACAGTATTACTTCCGAACACAGCATTGGTGTTGTTGGTAAGTATTTTCTAATCCATGACATGCCAGCATGAATTACCAAAATGACAGTGGTGGGGACTATTTTTGATTCTATTGCTTGATAAAGTCGCCCAAACAGATCCTGCAATCGTAGCCCCCCCCACCCAATGATGTGCAAATCCTGCATCCCACTGGGCCTTCCCCAGACTGGAACTGCAGAATTGCTGCTCTGTAAATAAAGAAATGCCCGCACCAACATACATGTACTGGCCTGCGCTCATCAACTGAAAGAGAGAGAGAATTGCTGTCATGACCATGACTTGCGGGCTCCTGGGCATCATTCCTCCATTTACACCAGATTTGGCTGCATGTGCGGCTCAAAACATGCTGATTGTGATCGACCCACCCTTTTAATTGCCTCTGCTGGCAGGCCCATAGCTGCTGCTGTGGTGGCCGCCCCTATGCGAAATGAATTGGAGCTAAACTGCACTGACTTCTCACCCAGGTGGGCTAGCACCTGCCTACACACCTGAGTGAACTGGTATCGTGTCATTGGTGCCCCATCCCTGTGTACTAGAAGCTTGGTTGAGGCCACCACTGGGAGTCCCCTGAGGAAATCCCTTGCCAATGCCACTGGACAATACGCAATGCCGGGTACCGCATGTAATTTCACCCATGCGCCTTTCCATATCCGGTCTATCTTTGACCTCTTGACCCTAAGATGGATCGCCCCAACCTTCAGGAGGACATCTGTCATGTCTAGCGCCCTTTCTCCTTTCTTTGAGGATGCCACAAACTCTCAGATGCGCAAGGCCCCAAAAAAGGCCAGCGTGTAAGCAAGGCTGAATAGCTTTTCCTCATATTTGGACTTGCAAACCTGCTGCAAGACCCATAAAATCCTCCCCAACCTCTCCATGTTTATAGGTCGTCTGTTGTCCTCCTGTCCCTGGGCCATGCATTTCCATACCCTGATGGCCTTCCGTAGCTTAAAGTCCTTCGTGTGATCCCTGACCCCTTTTAACCCAGCAAAGAAGGCAATGGCAAACAGTTGCCTGCGCACTAGCGCCAAATCTATTCCGCCGTCCCTTTGACCCATGGTAAAACCCAGTACTCCTCCCGGGGTGAACCTTTCTGTTTCATTCTCTGATCGGATCAATGCATCATACACCCCCAAGCCTTCTCGTACATACGTTTTGTCTTGGGTGTCCGCGCTGCTGCAATTAGGTCTGCGGCAATGCTGCACCAACCTCCACAACTCCTCTGGGAACTACACCATCACTTTGTCCGGTTGCAGCCACCGTGCTCTGAACTCTACCAACTTAGAACGAGACTCAGTGTCAGCAACTACATTATCCATCTCATTTCTTGTTTGGCAGAAAAATGCACGTTATGCAAGAGACATAAGCGAATAAGAGTCTTCAACAGCCGCAACATCGAAAGGCATTTTGCGCTTTGATTATTGATTGCCATGACCGCTGACATGCTGTCTGAGCAAAGAATTATCCTGCTGTTGGCTACTGATGCACCCCAAATGCATAGGGCAACAATGATGGGAAACAATTCTAGAAAGGTAACATTGCTTGCGATCCCAGATGCAATCCATTCCCCTGGCCAATGCTGCATGCACCATCAAGAGCCCAACACTGCCCCAAACCCAATGCTGCCCACAGCATCTCTGTAGAGGGCTACCTCTTTGCTGATCCATGTTGGTTGCTGCCACAATGGTGTCCTATTAAAATTATCTAGGAACCCCTTCAATCTCTCTGAGTCCTCTCTGACCTCTGCAGACAATCTTGTGTGGTGGTGTTTTGCCCTTAGGCCTGTCATTGCTCATGTGATGTTCTTTGAAAAAACTCTTCTCTTGGGTATCACTCTCAAGGTGAAGTTCAATTACCCTACCAAGACCTGCAGCTGATGTATCGTAACCTTACTGATTGTTAAACAGGTGTTAAGCGCATCCTAGAATGCCCTCACCTTCTCCTGAGGAAACCTACACTCCCCTATCACTGAGTTTGTCTCAAAACCCAGGAAAGACAAGCATGTCATGGGGTTTTCCATCTTGTCCTCAGCCTAAGGTACCCCAAAGCCTATTCCAGCTGCTGGAAGCCCTGCAGAGCCCCCTACATGCCCGGGTTGCCTAGGGAACCTATGAACAGAAAATCATCTAAGTAATACACCACATTGTCCGATGACACCAAATCCCTCACGCCCACTCCAGAAATCTGCTGAATGTCTCAAATATCGAGCACGCTAAGGAATACCCCATGGGCATGCGCAAGTCGAGGAAGTACTGCCCTCAAAAGTGAAAACTAGCAAGCGAGTATCCTCTAGTTGCACTGGTAGAAGGCGTAAGCCCATCTCTTTGTCTGACTTGGCCATCAGGCCCCCCTGTCTAATCTTTGCAGTTTTGCAATGGCTTCATCAAAGGTGGTATTCCGCACTGCGCATAGCTTCTGGTCCCACCCATAATTTACAGATAACGCAGTGGGGTTAGAGAGGTTGTGAATCAAGCAGGATTTGCCTGGCTCCTTCCTTGGGACCAGCCCCAGGGGCAAACAAACTAAGGGCGCGCATGGTCGAGAACTAAATGTACCCGCCACCCTCCCTGCACACACCTCCTTCATGATCTTGTCCCCCACCAGCTCATGCTGTAGCAGGACTGAAAATTGATTCATGGGTGAAACTGGTGTAGGGGTGTGTGGGAAGGAATGCGGAACCAGTCCTTGAAACTGAACTAGAGCCTGTGTGCTTCATATGCTATTTTTATATTTGCTGAGAAGATGAGTGAGAACGTGAAGGCGGATTGGTGAAGGGAGCTCACTAGTATTCAGTGGAATGTCGACCCTTAAGGGTTATTTGTTCTCTCTGCTTCCCATGCTTTTAAAACATTTAAACTCTGGATGGCCTTGCCCCTGCAGAAGGAGCAATTGTATTTAAACTTACATGCTGCCCCCTTCTTGTTGTACTGCCAGCAGGCCAGTTTTTTGTGTCCCATGCGTCTGTCAAAAGGAAAGGACTGAGCCGCCTTCCCTGTTATCTGAAACATATTGAACTTTGTGTGCCAAATATTGAACTCCCTCTGGTCCCACGCTATTTCTGGCCTAACTGCTTTTATCCGCCTAAACTTGATTTTCTAGTGTAGCCTTGCTGACCCTTGAAACTCGGAGGCCACCCCATGTATGAGGGACAAATACCCAAATAATTGTGGGGCTAAACCTGTCACCCAGTTCTTTAATCCCTCCCATGCTCATGACGAGCTGAGCTCGTCATAACGGCAGCAAAGCTCGCACGCAGGGCTAATTTCCCCGCTGTGCTGAGCGTTCGAATGAAACGGTTGTGGCCGTGATGAGATCAGCTCGTCATGAGCTCATGCCCACCGTGGCTCATGACGAGCTGAGCTTGTTATGAGCACCGGAGTGCTGTGCATGCCCCCCAGCACAGCGGGGGAATTAGCCCCACAGGCAAGGGGTTAAGGACTACTCTACTCACACCGTTTTTGGCTTTAGTTCACTCTCCGTCCCTGCTCTGGGCCTACTTGGGACCACCCCTGCATTGATCAACTCGAAAATGTTCACACATTCTCCCTTGTCTATCTTTGCTCTTGTCTCTGTAAGTATGTGCCAAGCAATTGCTGAAGGAGGGGTCAGCACCAAGGAGGTAGCCCCAAATATCAAGGGGGTCACTACAGGAGGAGAGTATACTGCACTTGCCCCCACCTTCGCCACTGTGGTAGGAGACTGTACTACTCCTATTCCCACAGTCACCAGCGTCACCATCGCAGTGCCCACATTTGCGCTGCCAACCTCCCTTGTGGCACCGTCGCCATAGCTGGCCCAATTGGTGGTGGCACCAGTGCACCCCCACAATTACCAGGGCCTGCTGGGCCGCAGCGCTACCTGACCCTTGATTCACTACCGGCGCCCACTACCTCTGGTTATCCCACACATGGCGCTGTCGGTGAGATCACCATTATGCTCTTTCCTACCGCACCAACACTTTTGTTAAGTACTATCCCACGGGCCACCTGGTCCGAGCTGCGAGTGGCCGTGTCCTGAATAACTGACTCACCCACCACTGTAGATACTAATTCAGCCTGTGCACTGGGCGTGTCCTGCTGCCCCTTCCTATAGCGAACTGGGACCTTCCTCTGCTGTTTATGTGCCCTGTTGTCTGCCTGTTGCTCTAGGCCCCCTGCCAACTTCTGCAGTGCTGCCTCCATGCCATCCCACTTTGCTGCCTTCCAAAGCTTGATAAGGCTGTGGAAATCCTCCTAAGTCGCCGACTTCCTGGGGTTTGAGTGTGTGTGCTTCAGTGCCATGCTTTCGCAACCTACTACCCGGAAACAAAGAAATTACATGTTACACACCTGGTATCTGAGTGCCCTGCGACCTCCGTGCAATGTGTGTCTTGCCAAAAATTATTATTATTTTTACATGTACACCCCTTCACCTATTGTACCTGCGCAGCAATCTGCTCCTTGACTTCGTGCATGTGCACGCTAATTATGCGCTCGTTATCACGACAGTCTGATCGACCATCTGGACCGCTCTACTCATATATTATATGACGCACTCCTCGGCACGATGACACGACTACAATGCAGGCGATGGCAACCGTGTGGGTATCCGCCCCTACACCCCACTGCGATGTGGGCGACACAGTACGCGTCCGCCACTGCATACAGAAGCGGCCATGTCTACTCATTTAACTGCTGCGCACCATGGCCCCCTCTAATCTACTGTGCAACACTCCACCAGCCTCCAACCGGAATCCTCATTCCTCAATGATGTGCCAATGCTGCTTGCAGGAGGTCCAAGGGGTCAAGGAGGCCGAAAAGCCTGGTGCACAGCCTTAAAGGCCATCCAGGTTACTACTATGCCCCCCAATGACGTCACCGACCTGATTCCTTTGCTCAACCTCCTTCTGGACCCGGAGGAGCTCAGGCACTTGGTGCATTTGAGGGCGCCCCTCCCCTAGGTGCGTGGGTGCCTGTTCATTGTCTGTATAGAGAATGCATCATATATGATGATTTGCTGTCTGGCACAAGGTGGCAGTGTATGTTATGAATGCCATGGGGTTGCCTTTATCTGATGCTGCGCAGAAGCATTGTAGAAGTAAGATCGCTTAGCAACAAAGGAAACACCATTCTCTGTTCATGCTGATTTGGTCACTCATTATTGAATGTTCAGCAGAGCTCCAAATCATTATCCTTACAATGCTATAAATACCTAAAACTTCCTCGTGAGTTACATGCATCTTATCCATTTTGAGAAACATAGTCCACTCATGTACAAATATTTCCTCATCAGAATATTTATCTATGAAATAATTTAGGTTCAGTATGATTAGTGTATGATTTTTTATGAAGCTAAATGATTGCGATTTTGTGAACCTTTTTATTTTGATTTTACAAACATAAAACATTTAACCATAAAATTACAATAAATGAGACAGGCGTCACCCATGATGGACCTGAAACTTTCATTGCTTGCCTAAGGCCTTATTACAAAAAAAAAAATCTTTAAGGCCTGCAACATGAGAGATTTTGGCCATGAGCCCTACACGTTCTATAGTTTGAGGATACAAAACTACTTTTCTTATACTCATTTCTTGAAAAAGAAAAGTTCTACTTTGATAGTTAGATTGGTGCAATTCCATTCAACATTTCATCTTAGTTCTGTCAAAAGTTTGTGATATGAGTTAAAAAGATACATATCACTTTGTTTAACCCCCTTTTATGCCCCCTGCTTCACTAACTCCCTGTTAAAACCAAATAAATGGGATGATTCTTTTTTGTGAAGATTCATACAGATTCGTCAAATAGCACACAAGGTTGATACCCAAAAAAAAACAGCTTGTCAATAGAAAGTTAGACTTCACCATGAATACAAATGATCTATCGCTAGCTGTATCATACACAAACATGCACCAGCGCATGTGCACGCATGCACACACACACATATATATACATAGCCAAAGGTTGAAAGGGTGTTATAGTTAGGTGAAAATGTTAGTTAAAACATAACCTTTTAAACTAGCAAACACATTCAAATTCACCAGTTATGCTTATCTACAGTAACTATAACTCGCGCCCTTGCCATATACTGCTATTTACACCACATATTACATTGTGCATGGCATGATCTATGACATCAATTTTAACATGACTGCAACATCTGAAATTGTAATTGAACTTATATAGCGGTTACTATCCCTGACGAGGTTCTAAAGCTCTTCATGGTGAGCAACACGCTGCTCCAGAGCCCTTGGTAGGTGGCTAATTCAGTGGTTAAATATTATTCATTGTGACTAGTAATGCACTTTCAAGAAAGTAAATGCATGCATTTACTCCAATATACATTACATATACACCACTCTACTCTGTACCACTCTATACCACTGCATTCTACACCACTATACTCTGCACCATTCTACTTTATAACACTGCACTCTGCACTGTTCTATTCTACACCACTGCACTCTGGACCACGGTGCTCTACTCTGTACCACTGCACTCTACACCAATCTGCTCCAATCTGTATCAATGCACTCTATGCCACTGCACTCTACTCTGTACCACTGTATGCCACTGCACTCTAGACCATTGCCTTCTAATGTGCACCATACTACTCTATGCTACTGCACTCTATGGCACTCTAATCTGCACTACTGCAATCTGCACCACTCTACTCTGCTCCACTGTACTCTACACCTCTCTATCCTATGCCGCTTCACCCTACTCCACTGAAATCTACGCCAGTCTACTGTGCTATATTAAACTCCAACCTACTCAATGGCACTCCACGCCACCCTATACCACTCCACTTAATGATACTCCACTCTATGCTGCTCTAAGTTATGCCACACTGCTCCGCTCCACACACTGGCACTTTACGTCACTCTACCGCACCCCAATCCACTAAATGTCATTGTACTGTCCACCACTGTACTCTATGCCATTGTACTCTATGCCACTCAACTGTACCCACTTCTCTCTACCCCACTTCACTGTATGCCACTCTATTCTATGCCAATGCAAACCACTCCACTCCACTCCACTCGAGTCTACTAAACTCTACCCCACTGTATGCCACTCCATACCACTCTATGCCATGCCACTCTACTCTACGCCACACCACGCCAATCTATGGCACTCCACGAGAAATTATAGAAAAAATACAGCTGTACATTTGAAATGTAAAACAAATCTAGATGAAAGAATTAATACCAAAATAAACAACATTATTTAATTAGAAACCAATTAAAAAACATAAAAAAACATAGAAAGATAAGATATAGTTAGAAAAATATACTTTATTATTTCTAAACAAAACCAACTTAAACTATTCAAAACATTGAAAATCTAAAGTTACAGTTATAACTTTACAGCACACACAAAACATCAGTGGCTGCTCCCCAAGAGAGGGCTGCGGGGTGGGGGGGGCGGGGAGGGGCAAGATGGGTGGGTAGTGGAGTCTGACATACGACAGACAGGAATAAGGTAAGTAATTAAAAAAATGAAACAATTTCCCTGGCGTGTACTGCATCGCCAACTCGGCGATGCAGCACGCTCAAGGTAAATTGTTTTATTAATTAATTAATTGTGGGTTTGTAATGCGCTAGAATCGACTCCCGAAGGAGTATCTCTGCGCAGTAGACCGCTGGGGAACCCGTCCTGGCTTTCCCTGTGAGATGGTCCCTACTGGGTATCTCCAAGGTGAATGGATAGAAAAATATCCAGGCAAAACCTGGATGTTTCCCACAGTTGATTGTTTTACATCAACTGTGGGAAACATCATAACTTTCAATTTTTTCCTTTTGACATTAGAGACTACGATAATTGAATTGTGTACTCTCTTTTATTGTTTTTATATATTTCTGTATTTGATTGCACATGTCTATCAATTTTTTATCAATGTGATTAAATTTTATGTATATCTATATGTATTGTGTCTAAAAATTCTTTCTATTACCTGTGTTCATTTTGGGTACACTAGTTTGTTGCCAGCTGTCTACATTGGTTTTGCCTGGATATTTTTCTATCCATTGTTTAGCCCTGATCCAGGAATCTGATTTCATTCAGGGGATCCCTGTTTATTGCCACTATCTCCAAGGTGAAACCAGGCATCCCTGGCGTATGTGGGGGGCCGTTGTGGAGATGAGGCAAACTAATGCCCAGAGTTGCCGAGTGTGATCCCTGGTTAGAGTAGGCACCGAAATGAGAATTATCGAGTCCGCTGACCCTGGTCCACGACCCTGCCGTGTCGGGAATTGAACCCTGGTCCTGGGCCGTCCTCTGCTCGCGGGTCTGCCGCCTCTAACCATTGAGCCACACCACTCCACTTATTCATTTAATTACTTACCTTACTCCTGTCCATCGTATGTCAGACTCCACTACCCCCACATCCTGCCCCGCCCCACCGCCCCGCAGCACTCCCTCGGCAAGCCGCCACTGCAAAACATAGTATAACACGAACACCATGTTGGTAAACAGACAAAATATCGACTACAAAATATCGAATGGACATAATATCGAGTTTAAAATATAGGCTGGACAGAATATCGAATGGACAGCATATAGACATCAAAAATATCGTTTTGAAGGTAAGTAATGTAATATCGAATTTTAAAATATAGATAGTCAAAATATCGAAGTACATAATATAGGTTAAGAAAAATATATCGAAATTTTAATAATATCGAATTTTTTATAGTGTATTTTATGTGTTAAAAGTGTTTATTTATGTTACAATGTAATTTAACTAATGCATTTAATGTTATTTAAATTTTGCGTAATTTCATTCTGTAGCGGGTTGTGTGTTTATAGGGGAATAGGGTGGGAAGTAATTTAATTATAAATAATTAAATATGTACATTTATTTATTGGTATTTGTTTATAGCTAATTTTTAATCAATTTTTATTTAGTAATTAATTGCATTTTAATTGCCAATTAATTTGATGTAATTGATTAATTGATAATTATGTTAATTTAACTAATTTAATTTCTGTAGCGGGTTGTGGGTTTATAAGGGAGTAGGGTGGGAAGAAATTTAATTATAATTAATTAAATATGTTAATTTGTGTAGTGTGATTTAATTATAATTAATTAAATATGTTAATTTATGGATTGTTAATTTGTAATTAATTAGTGTTAATAGATAATTAATTGTAATGATTAAATTAAATCAGTATTTGTAATTAATTGATAATTATATTATATTAAAGTGGTAATTACTGTTAATTAATTTATTTATAGATATTAATATATATATATCTTTTTAAATAATATATGAAGTATCTACTTTCTCTACTGTTGCACTCACTAGAGTGGGAATAGTAATTTTTACCCCTACGCTATCCAACGCTTTCCCTACTGTTGCACTTTCTGGAGAGGGAACAGTAATTTTAACCTCTACGTTATCCAACCCTTTCTCTACTGTTGCACTCTCTGGAGTGGGAATAGTAATTTTTACCCCTACGCTATCCAACGCTTTCCCAACTGTTGCACTATCTCGAGTGGGAATAGTAAGTTTTACCCGTACGCTATCCAACGCTTTCCTTACTGTTGCACTCTCTGGAGTGGGAATAGTAATTTTTACCCCTACGCTATCCAACGCTTTCCCTACTGTTGCACTCTCTGGAGTGGGAATAGTAAGTTTTACCCCTACGCTATCCAACCCTTTCCTTACTGTTGCACTCTCTGGAGTGGGAATCGTAATTTTTACCCCTACGCTATCCAACGCGTTCCCTACTGTTGCACTCTCTGGAGTGGGAATAGTAATTTTTACCACTACGCTATCCAACGCTTTCTCTACTGTTGCACTCTCTGGAGTGGGAATAGTAATTTTTACCCCTACGCTATCCAACGCTTTCCCTACTGTTGCACTCTCTGGAGTGGGAATAGACATTTTTACCCCTACGCTATCCAACGCTTTCCCTACTGTTGCACTCTCTGGAGTGGGAATAGTAATTTTTACCCCTACGCTATCCAACGCTTTCCCTACTGTTGCACTCTCTGGAGTGGGAAAAGTAATTTTTACCCCTACGCTATCCAACGCTTTCCCTACTGTTGCACTCTCTGGAGTGGGAATATTAATTTTTACCCCTAAGCTATCCAACGCTTTCCCTACTGTTGAAATCTCTGGAGTGGGAATAGTAAGTTTTACCCCTACGCTATCCAACCCTTTCCCTATTGTTGCACTCTCTGGAGTGGTAATTGTAATTTTTATCTCTAGGCTATCCAACGCCTTATCTACTGTTGCACTCTCTGGAGTGGGAATAGTAATTTTATACTCCCGCTATCCTATGGTAATAATATTGGATATATTTTAATTATATTATGTTACTATATATATATATATGTTTTAACAAATATGATTGTAATTTTTTTTTATGACTTTAATTAATTATTTAATTATTATAAGGTAATTTAAGTATTTTTAAGTATATTTTAGTAAATAATTTATAATTTAATTTAACATTGTTTTTAATAAAGTCGATATTTTTACAAACTATATTTTTGTAAATGATATTTTTTACTCGATATTTTTGTACTTACCTGTTTGTAGGTACAAAGTCGATATTCTGTCTGTCGATATTTTGTCGCCGATATTTTTGGTACTCGATATGATGTCCCTCGATATTATGTCAGTGATCCCACCATGTTGTCACCTTGCTAGCCACACTACATTAAGTATAATTCATGCCTTCCCCATGCACTGCTAATCCCCTTTCATATTTCATCAGTTATAGCATGTTAACTGATAACATTTGTAACAAGACTCATGATAAATGTATTAGAGCACTGTGCATGGTAGTGGGCAGCCGTACGCACAATAGGGTTCAAAACCCCATGGTTGAAAGCACCACTGCCCAGCTTACCCCGTTTTCTTTTTTTTTTTGCAGCGTCGTGGATCTGTGGTTCCCTGAGAATTTACACAGAAGCCTCGCTAAGAGTTGCAGAAACAACACGCATTTGCACTGCAATAGGTCTTGCATTACTAAAAAAGTTTGAGCTATCGGCGTTGCATTATTATTAGCAATGCCAATGGCTCAAACTTTTAGTAATGCGAGACCTATTGCATTGCAAATGCTTGTTAACCTATTGGCTTTGCCAAGGTTTAGGCCCAAAAAAGAGCACAATTACGACCTATGCTCATGTGCTGGTAAACATCATGGCATGATGGTGCCCAACGTAAAGCATTATACATGTATATGTATGCCACACATATGGCATGACTCTGAGCATCATTTTTGTTTGTCTTTTTATTTATGATTTTCAACATGGTAGATGCCTCTCATAGCGATAAATAGTAAATACATATGCGAAAGCACTTTTTAATAATGGAGTGGCCTGACAGTAAATGGCAGCCTCTGTTCAAACCCCAAAAATTGAAACTCAACTCTACCTTTAAAAAAAAAAAAAAAAATAAAGCTAGAAAACTGAGGAAGGAAGAAGATAGCAATGCATGAAAGGGTAGGGGACTGAACACTGGGGGAGACAGGCCCAATGGGGAGTGGGCACAGAAGTAACAGAGGAGAAGGAAATTTAAATAATATAAAAAAAAGCTGATTTGGGAAAAGCAGTTAGTCGATGACCTGACTTCAGAATCAATTACACTAACCAGGGACAGGCTATGAAGCCTATCTATGGGTGCCGTGGTAAAACAAAGCACCGCACCCGTCCACAGGAAAGTACTCAGAAGGCTGGAGCCAGGGAAAGCCTACGTAGCCCTTGAACATGAAAATGGGCGCCATAGTGAAAGAAAGCATGCCGCTGTGCGCAGGGGTGTACACCACACACAGGACGCAGGTTAGTTTAACGCTTCTTTATTTTACATCATGCAGTTGCTCGTCCCCACGTCCGTCCACGTCTCTGTCCTGGTCATTGTCTGTCCCCTTCCTGTCCCGTCACCGGATCTGGTGTCCGGTGACCTGGTCACTCTGCCTGAGGACCCACAGGGTCCTACTGCCCTACTGTCAGTCGCCCACACTGTCGGATCCCAACCTCTCCGTCACGACACCTCCCCCCTTGTTGCAAACAAATGTTCGTGACACATTTATCATAGTCCTCATTCACAGTTATATTGATGAAGGTGAAAGAATGAGAGAGAGAGAGAGAGAGAGAGAGAGAGAGAGAGAGAGAGAGAGAGAGAGAGAGAACTTGTCACTCTACATCTCTTCAATGAGTCTCTGTTATTTACTGAATGTCCTTCGTGATCTAGTGTCTCCATCGCTTCCTTGTCCTCTATCTTCCTCCTTCTATGTGGCTGCCGTTGCCGCTGCCATTTCTTCTTCATCCGCCTTTAGCTCCTTGAAACGCTATCTTTTCCTTGTTGTTTGTTGTCGGTCGGAGACAGCCATTATCATCGATCCTTTCACTTTCGTCACCGCCAGTGAATCTTTGGAGAACTGGTTGTCTGAATATCGATATTGTTTCTCTCTGTCTCACCACCTTTGGTCCTGGCCATGCCGTGTCTCTTGCCTTGATCTTCCTTGGGGGCGCCTGTCCGCTCTGCTCATTGTATGTCTTTGTCCTTTCCTTTTGTTGCTGTTTCTCCTGCGCCAAAGTCCTGTCACGTTGCTCCTTTTTACCCATTTTATTTCCTTTATCTTTGTGTCTTTCCTTTTGTTTTCTTTTCTTCTATGTTCTCCTTTTCTCTTTTCTGTTTCTTTGGTGATCTTTGTCCCTCTTTTCTTTGTTATTTCTATTTGGCCTTATCTCTGGCTTTTCCTTTTGTTTTCTTTTCTTTCGTCTTTAGTCTTCCTTCTTTTCGTCTTCTTTTCAGCTTTCCTTTTGTCCTTTCTCTTTATCCTCTTTTCTCTCTTCCTTTCTCTTTCCTCTTTTCTCTATATTTTCTTCTTATCTCTTTATCTTCTTTCTTCTTCTTTTGTCTTTATTTTCTTCTTATCTCTTTATCTTCTTTCTTCCTCTTTATTTTCTTCTTTTCTCTTTCTCTTTTTTCTTCTTTTCTCTATATTTTCTTCTTATTCCTTTATCTTCTTTCTTCTTTTCTTCTTCTTTTCTCTTTATTTTCTTCTTATCTCTTTATCTTCTTTCTTCCTCTTTATTTTCTTCTTTTCTCTTTATCTTCTTTCTTCTTTTCAACTTTTTTTTTTCTTTATGTCCTTTCTTTCTGTGTTATTTCTCTTCTCTGTCTTTTATTTAGCCTTCTCTGGCTTCTTCCACTCTCTTCTGCTCCTTTCTTTTGTCTTTCTTTTTCTTCTTTCTCTTTGTCGATTTGTCTTTTTCTTTATGTCCTTTCTCTTCCTTTCACTTATTGTTTTCCTTTTTCTTATTGCACTGTCTTCTTTCTTTCACTTGTTACCCTTTTTCACTTGTGCGCCCTTTTTGCGCTTTATTTATCCTTTATTCTTCACTCAGACTTTTTCCATTCCTATTTTCGTTTTCTTTCTGTCTTTTCTTCTCTATTCCTTTTTTATTATTCGCGTTCTCCTTAATTCACCTTGTCTTATGCTATTCTTCTTATTTGCCCTTTGCCTGGCTTTGAAATGTCTGCTCAGCTGTTTCCCTCTGCTCTTTTCTTGAATGTCCCATTCATAAATGTTTATCATAAAAGTCTTCTTGTAGCAGCTACACCCCTTGCCACAACTGTCCTTTGCTGGCTGAGTTCAAACTGCGGTAACCTGCAGCTGCCCTGTCACTTCTCTGGCTCTCCTCTCCAGCTAGCAAGCTCCAGATCTTTGTTCTTTCCGTCCTTATTTCGTCTCCTTAGTTTGTCTTTATGTTCTTTTCATTTCCTTCCTTTCCGACGTTATTTGGCCTTAAAATGGCCGCTCCATTCTTTTTGTCCTTCTTTCCTCATCCAAAATGGCCGCCACCGTTTTCGCGCAGTTTCGCGGTCACAATCGCATTGCCTGTTCATAAGATGGCCGCCACTTCAAATGTAATTCCTCTTCACAGACATACGAGATCACTTGGCCGTCTTCACGACATCTCCCCCACAGCACAGCCAACCACTAGTGGAGAGTCAGCATCTCTGCACCCCTTTCGCTGGGGCCGGCCCACTGCTGTTCTCGGTGCTATTCTCTCAACTCGCCCCATTCAAATATGGCCGCTGAGGCTCTGGATGCTCTCGCAACGGCTCGCGCCAGCCTCTTCAACACACTCCCCTTTTTCCTCAGCGCTTACCGCATCCGCGCTCGTCTTCACCGGGATGTGCTCCCACATCGCTGCTCACTGGCCATTCTTTCTTTTTGTCTCCTGCACTTCCAGGGTGGGCTCCTGGTGTGTCTCCAGCCATATGTTTTCCGCACTGTGACCCACGTGTCGCGTCGTTCGTCACTTTCCTTCGTCGCCAGTTGTCCTGTCCATGCTGTGCGCAGGGGTGTACACCACACACAGGACGCAGGTTAGTTTAACGCTTCTTTATTTTACATCATGCAGTTGCTCGTCCCCACGTCCGTCCATGTCTCTGTCCTGGTCATTGTCTGTCCCCTTCCTGTCCCGTCACCGGATCTGGTGTCCGGTGACCTGGTCACTCTGCCTGAGGACCCACAGGGTCCTACTGCCCTACTGTCAGTCGCCCACACTGTCGGATCCCAACCTCTCCATCACGACAGTCTACATAAAACGTATGCACCTGGTGTCCCATAAAGCCAGCGGTATGGTAATGAGAAAAACAAATGTGGGCGCTGTGCTAAATATAAAGTGCAGTGCCCAAATATATACAAGTTATGTGCGTTGCTAACAAAAGAAATAAAAGCAGGCACTGTGCTACATGTAAAGCACATCGCCCGAATACATACAAGTTATGTGAGTGGTGGCTGGTAAAGCGGGTGCTGCCATGGTGAAATAATAAACAGCGCAAGGAACACTAATAGGAAATAAAGTAAACAAGTAGTCTTCAACGAACACATAACACTTACAAGTGTAGGGAAACTGTATATGGCCAGTGCTCCTCACCTAAAACCGGAAGTGCTGTATCGGAGTGCTAACCAATAGGGAACCAGGAAATAAATGCGATGCAGATGTGAACCAATTGAAAGCAGCAGGCGGTATTACACTCTGTATAGCGATTACAGCAGGTCTTGCATACAGCGCATGTGCGCTGCAGCTCCACGTAAAAACAGGGAGTCAGAATACTGCTACCCTGCCCACCTTTATGTTTTTTTTCTTTCCTATGACACAGGGGCACAGTCCCGGAGTCCCAAAGTGGTGGTAGTTTCAGGTTGTAGTCACTCAATCGGTTCGCATAGTTTGCGCTTGTGAAACAGCAAATCCTAGTGGATTTTCCATAAATGTAAAGTGGCATGAAATGTACGTAAATTCTTGAACCCTGATTTCTCAAATCTTGCTGAAAGGATTCACACTAAAACACAAAAATCATACTTACTGGGCAAAGATCTAGACTACTGCCAAATTTGATGAATCGCTGTTCAAACTTGCTATGAACATTTGCATGTGGAAAATGCATTTTGGGACCCTCTTTTTTCTTCACCCAGCTTGATGGATCATATTGAAACTTTCCAGGAAGCAACTGAGGTGATTGGGACTTTTTTGGAATGTTTAGGGAAGATTCCTAAAACTGCGCCAAAGACATTAGCAAAACCAAAAATTCTATTTCCTATTGAAAAGTGGTCTTAACTGTAACTACCCAGTAGTGACCGCTACTGGGTAAATATTATATATATTCCAATGGTAGCTCTTCACCTAAGGCACAGGAGCAATGCCCCATTGTTCTCATTGCAGTTTAATGAGGAAAAATAAAATGATAATAACGCAAAGTTATTATCATTTTAATTTTCCTATTGCAGTGGCTCCGTTTGTTTCAAGTGGGCGTGGCTGGCTAGAGCACTGCAGGGGGAGGCGTGGTCATACTCTCTAAGTGTGCATGGCTGTCTTGGGCCAGCCAAACAATCATGCACACTTAACATGTTCTCCACTGATTGTATTGTACAACCTGGGTGGAGAACATTCACAGCCTCCCACTCTCTATCTGAGTGCCGAACTATGGCACTCAGACCAATCACAATGCTGCTGTAAGGCAGCGTCGTGATTGGCTATGGTAGTATGGGAGCCTGTGTGCTTACGGGACTCAAGACAGCAAGAAGAAGAAGAGAACAGAGGAGAGGCTGCGTCCGGCTGTACCCAGGAAAGTGCTTCTCTTTGTTTTTTTCATTCCCCCCGCCTTTCTGACCACCCCCGTTTGGTAGTTGCCACCACTGATATATTCACTGGAGAAAAAAAAGATAAATTGATGTTATAGTTAGTTGAAAATGTCAGTATAAACATAATATTTTAAACAAAAAAAGCCACTGAAATGTAACAGTTATCGTTATTCCAAGAAATTGTAACTCCCACCTCGCCATTCACAGTGTTGGCATCAAGGATGTCAGTTCAGTTGTTATCAGTGACCTTATCAATGATGTCATAGAGCATATTATGAGTGTTGTAATATGGGAGGTCATATGCAGTACATGGTGAGGGCACAAGAGTGACTAGTTGTTATGAGACGTGGATTCATGTGCTTAATGTCTCAAGAGAATTGGAGCTGAGGCTGAAATCCTATGAGTGTTTGAGCTGACAAGTACTGGTCTGACAGGTTGTAGACTCAGTTGGCCCAATTCACAGAACTAACTTACTACAAAATCCTAAACTTACAATTTTGGCATTAACAGAAGGCCCTCATTTTGGTATTCACAGAAGGTACTTACTCATTTTGAAATTCACAGAATGCACTTATTCACTTTGGTATCCACAGAATACACTTACTCATACTAACTTTATGTCAGCACTCCAGCCCGGTGGGCGAGATTCTGTCCCGGTGGTGGAGATTCAAGCCCGGAGGTGGAGATTCCGGCCCAATGGTGGCGATTCCGGTCCTATGGTGGACATTCCTGCCCAATGGTGGAGATTCCGGCCCAGTGGTGGAGGTTCCGGCCCGATGGTGGAGATTCCGGCCGGTGGTGGAGATTCCGGCTGGTGGTGGAGATTCCGGCCGGTGGTGGAGATTCCCCACCGGCCAGAATCTCCACAACTGGGCTGGAATCTCCACCCCCGGGTCGGAATCTCCACCACTGGGCCGAAATCTCCGGCTCCAGGGCGGAATCTCCACCACCGGGCCGGAATCTCCGGCCCGAATGCGAACATACAGGGCCCGATTCACAGAACTAACTTAAGACAAAATCCTAAACTTACTACCATTTTCATATTCACAGAAGGCACTTACTCATTTGGTATTCACTGAAGACACTTACTCATTTCAGTATTCACAGAAGTTAAGAGTCCTAACTTTCGGACTCCTAAATGCCTTCTGTGAATACCGAAAGTATTAAAGTTAGGATTTTTCTCAGTTTAGTAGAAGTAAAGTTGAGAAAAACTCTGAAAGTTTGGAGTCCTAACTTTACTACTACTAAATTGAGAAAAATCCTAATTTTAAGACTTTTGGTATTCACAGAAGGCATTTAGGAGTCCTAAAATTAGGAGTCCTAACTTTACTACTAATAAATTGAGAAAAATCCTAACTTTAAGACTTTCGGTATTCACAGAATACATTTAGGAGTCCTAAAGTTAGGACTCCTAACTTCTCTGAATACAGAAAAGAGTAAGTGCCTTCTGTGAATACCAAAATGGTAGTAAGTTTAGGATTTTGTAGTAAGTTAGTTCTGTGAATCGGGCCCATACAGATTTGTTTTGCACTGTTGCTGGCTGTTTGTATACACTTCACAGGTTTATGCCTCTCTGACTCACTGCTGCTCCTGGAAATGTCTGGGAACCTTCTGCAAGGACAAAAATGTTACTATTTGATTCAACAATGACAAACACTATTGTTAGACTTGTCATACTTATGGTGGTCTGTCCCAAACTTTTTTTCCTGCTTACCTCCACTTTTTGCTGTATCCTTTTTGTTGTCCTTAGGACTCTGAGCACTCTCACTGCTAACCTGCTGGCTAGGCTGCTAGTGGCGGCTGCTGAGGTGGTCAACCCTGAGGTTAATACATCATTAATTTGTCCCTTCAGACTGCCACAGTCACCCTGGAGTGGAAACAGGCCAAACTGCTACCACTATTGAAAAGACCATCTTGGACCTTTCTACGCTAGCTAGCTACCGAACTATCTCCCTTCTCCCAGCGGTGGCAAAGGTATGTGAGAAAGCGGTCTATAAACAACTCACCAACTTTGTTGAGACACCTGGCACTCTCCACCCCCTCGGGATTCAGGGCCTCTTATAGCACAGAGACGGCCCTGGTTGAGGTGTCAGATGCTATAACGGAATGCTTGGATGCAGGCGGCAGAGCAGCTCTGATCTTACTGGATCTCTCTGCCGCCTTTGATACGGTGCCCCACCGCCAACTTCTTGCCCGGCTGGCAACCATTGGCATATTGGGTCTGGTTTAGGATTGGCTCAAATAATTTCTTGAGGATAGAACACAGCAGGTATGGCTCCCTCTGTTCTCCTCGGCCCCTAGAAGCGTGACCAAAGGAGTACCGCAGGGCTCCACTCTGAGTACCCTTCTTTTTAATCTGTATGTTACCCCCCTGATCTACCTAGCAGAGGAGCTGGGAGCTACGATTATAGGTTATGCAGATGATACACAACTCCTCTTCACGTGGAAGGAAAAGGACTTGTCCCCAGATCAAGCTAAAAAGTGTCTTTCAGCCGTTTTTAAATGGCTTGCACTGGCTCAGCTCAAGTGCAATGAAGACACCTCGGAGGTACTTCTGTATGGGTCTTTTCCCGCACAATTTAGGGAGGCTCTTTGGCCTACAGAGTACCCTATGCCAAATTCTATTGGCAACCCGGTCAAGAATCTGGGGGTCTGGTTCAGTGAGGACTTGCCGGTGTGTGCTTTGGCACATTGAAATCTCTCAGGAAGTTCCGTCCTCTGCTACCCAGACCAGCCAAGGAAATGGTTACTCGTGGCCTTATTTTGTCTCGCATAGATTATGCCAACGCACTGTATATTGACTTGCTGGTTACCAGCCGTAAAAATGGCAAACTCGGCATCTCAGGAAGAATGAGCACAAAACAACATCTTCGGGACCTACATTGGCTTCCTATGGCTCAATGTGTCCAGTTCAAAGCCCTTATTCTTGCACATGGAGCTTTCCATGGATCTAGGCCACCCTATCTTAGGGGACGCTTTGGTTTTTACGTCCCCCCAAGATAATTATGTTCTGCCACACAGCCGCCTAGCAGTGATACCCTGCTTTCGCCTTGCTCGAATGGGGGGCAGTTTGTTATCTTTTAAGGCAGCAGAGGCCTGGAATTCCCTTCCATATGAACTGCGGAATACACAAGACCGCAGGCTGTTAAGGAGCAGCTAAAGACCCTGCTCTTCAACTAATCCTCAACAGCTCTCCACTCCGTCCTATTGGCAGTTGGCTTTCGCGCCGGGACAGTTTTGAGTATCCGTGCGCGCTATAAGTACTAATAGCATAACATGACATAACATAATGTGCACATACTCCTTCCCTAAAACATGGTGACATTGGAGTTCACCTGATTGGCATATTTATTTTACTGGTAACTTCCTTGTAAACTGGGTTACCATATACCCTAGGCCTGTAATCTAAATGCTATAAGTGGGTCAGCAGCACAGGTTATGCCCCCACACAAGTATCCTTTTAAACCTGTCTCAGGCCTGCAATTTCAGGGCTTGTGTGTGCAGTTTACTACCACATTGACACAGCATTCAAAACCAGTTGTCAAGCTTTAAATGTCCCTTTTATTACACATAGGTCACCACTAAAGTAGGCCCTAGGCATCCCTGAAGGGCAGGGTGCTGTGTAACTAAGAGTTAGGACATGTACTTTTAAGTTTTACACGTCCTGGGAGTGACAAAAAGCTACGTTTTTCACTACTGTGAGATATACTCCTCTCATAGCCTAGCATTGGGAATTCCTTAAAACATGTTTAAGCTATAATTCCTGATTAGAAAGTAGTAGCTAAATCATGTTTCATATCTTTGGAATACTAATGAGAAATTCTCTTTAGAGGTAAAGTTGCATTTAACATTACTGTTTTAGAAATGCCAATTTTAGAAAGTGGGAATTTCTCTGCTTTTATATTAGTTCTGTGTGCCTGCAGCCTGTCTCCAATCCACTTCTGGGCTGGGTGATAGCTACACTTTGTGCATTTCCCCTAAACACCCACAAACACAGGAAGGGTGGGTGTGACAGAGGACTTATCTGCATGTATCTGTTTCATGAAAACGTTCATGGGCAGGAAGGTGGAGAGGGAGCTGACACTTACATCTAATTAGGCCATGTCCTGTCCCCACAGATAGCTTGGCAGACAGGGCTGGGTTGAAAGGGAAACCCTTACACTTCAAGGAGCTGCTTTTAAGTCACCCCCACTTCAAAGGCACATTAGGGTATTACTGCTGAGTTTGTGACCCTTCCAAGGCAGTACACTATAGAACCTGTGAAAAACTCTGCCACGAGTAAGGACATCTGTGCTATCAGGATTGCCACTCTGCTTGACTGACTGTTCTAAGTAACTGTTTCACTGCTGTGCTGAGCTGCCCCTGCTACCTGCTGATCTCTGCCCTGCTGAGGATAAGGACGGGACCCCTCTCACTTGAACCTAGAGTGACTCCAAGGGCTTGCTGGCTTGCCTCCTGTTTTCTGGAGTCTCACGGTCATCAAAGACTTTCTACAACCCTCCTGGTGCAGCTGGACTCAGCCATCTGTTAGTCCTACTCTTGCCTGGGGTGCCCCTTCCATTCCTTTGCCTCAAAAGCAGGTTTTTGCAGCATTTTCTACATCGGCATTGATGCAGTAGTGGCTTTGGTCTGATCAGAACCAACACATCACCCTATAATGACGATGCAACTGTTGTTTGATGACAAAGGCTCTTCAGCTGGCATGGCTCGATGACAACAGAGTGCGAGGCTTGTCAATGACACAGTGTCTGCATTGTACAGGGGTTCATTAATGACTCTTCCATCAACTGCACAGATTGACGCTGATGCTTGCCACCTTCTATGGGACTGATGACGCGCTTCCTCGAATCCTTACCTTGAGTCCCCGACATTGACGCTTTGCTTCATAAAAGGTACTTTGTTAGTGGGACCTGTCTGAGTCCTGTGGCCCGGCCTACTTACCATAGCAGTCGACCTGAACTTTGGATCTACCCCGGTGTAGTGCTACCTCAGGTAACCCTTTAGCAATATCGACTTCTAAGCACTACTTTGGGTTTATTCTTTAACATTTTCATAATTATTGGATTTTTGAAATGTTTGTCTTGATTTTTTTATACAATTATTCTCTATCTTTCTAAACCTCTGTGGAGTCTTTTTGTGGTGTTTTGTTTATGTTTGTGTTAGCGTGTGTTACACATTTACTCTTTAGATAAGCCTGCTTGCTTTGTGCCAAGCTACCAGAGGCTGAGCACAAATTATCTTTTAGTGTGTATATAGCTTACCCTGACTAGAATGGTGTTTCCTGGTTGGACATAGTGCATACCGCTGCCAACCAGAAACCCCTTTTTTAACAACTTGTTGCAGATGTTGTTTTGCCTGAACTCAATCTCCAACCTGACTCAGTTGGGCCCATAATGTAATCCTGCTAAAATAAGTACCAGTAAGAGTGGCAGGGGAGAATGAAGGCTTATATCAGAGTATGAGTGTTGTAGGCATCCTGATCCTGACCTCTGACAGCAGCTTCCGAGGCCTGTGCCCTGCACTGGGGCTTTGCTCCCTTGCTATGAACAGGTTCATTGGTATTTTCTCATATGAAATGTTCTACAGCATTCAAAGTTAGGACCACCTAAGAAAGCTTTGCTCTTCTGAAGAACTTTAAAGAAAGTAAAACGTGATGATGTCACTAGATTACCTGAGTGAAAATTTACATTTATTAACTGGTTAAATGAAAGGAGATTAGTTTATTCGAATTTGATCAGTATTTATTTTGCTAAAAATGAAGATTTACAAAGAAAATACAAAAATGCAGTTCTGCATGGACCCAAATGATACAGGCCTTTACTGAAGACACACAGCTGAGGATAAGTTATGTTCTTCTCTTACTAGGTGCTACCACACTCTGAGTGGGTGTCTTTTGAAACTTGTTTCTTTTTGCGTCAGTTGGTCTGCTTTTGGGATGCTGGATGCTTGCTAGGAACAGGGGCTTAGTTTGGTATTTTACTACTTGAAATGTTTAGCAGTATTCAAAGTCATGACCACCTAATACTTCTCATCTGCCCTTATGATGTCAGATAATTATCCTTGTGATAATGGAACTGTGCTGTTTGAATGTTATGTTATGTTAATTGGGGTTTTATAAAGCGCACAGCTACTCTACTGAGTGAACCGGTGCTAGGTGAATGAAGACTAACCAGAGAGGGGAAAAAAAAATTGGGAAGCAAAAAAGCTCAGTTATTGCTGGAATAACCATGGCTTGAGAGCCTTCCAGAAGGGGAGCAGTTCCAGTAAAAGTCTCAGAGCAGCTTAGCCACTTGGAACTGAAAGGAGCATCCTCGTATTCGGGAGCGCTTGACCACTTAAGTGCACACTAACTCCAATGAGACAGAGCGAAGAGCATGACGAGGAGAATTGAACTCTCTTCCTTAGATAAGGGGCCCCAGAACCATGCAAAGTCTTAAAAGCCAGAATGAGGGCCTTAAACTGTATCCGCTTGCGGATCGGTAACCAGTGAAGAGAGCTCAGATGAAAAGGCATTATCTCATTGACAATAGTTCTGTTCTTTTCTATGAAAATATGCAAGAACAACATCCACTACAATGCTGTCAGACTATGCTAAGTTATGTATCGCTTTTACAGAGTGTTGATAAATATCCAATTACCACTCATTTGGCATTTCATACAAGACCTGACGCATTCCTTCATTGGTTTACCCATCTGGGTCCCATGAAAATATATGACAGCATATTTGATACATTTTTTTAAGTTTAGAAAGCTTTATTTAATAAGGGGCAGATATATTAAGCATTTTGCAACTCGCAAAGGCCGAAATTAGCAGAATTTCGGCCTTTGCGACTCGCAAAAGGCATTTTTGCATTTTTTCAAATGTATGAAAAAATTGCAATTTAAGGAATCGCAAAAAATTGCGATTCCTTATTTTGCCATAGCATTTAAGGAATCACAATTTTTGCGATTCCTTAAATGATATGTATGATACTTTTTGAAATAGCGAATTTGTGTTAAGAAATCGCAAATTAACACCAACTTGAAGTTGGTGGTAATTTGCGATTTGTTTTAAAAATGCCCAATTTGGCATTTGTGAGGGTGGCATGTGACACACATACATGCCCATAGGGCATGTATGTGTGCCACATGCACACACATGTAAATTTCAGGGGTGCAGCAGGGTGTCTATGAGACACCCCTGCCCCCTTGAAATAATTCTCAAATTGTGATTAGCAAATTGCGAATTCGCAATTTGAGAATTATTGCACTATCATTCCTATGGGCCTACTGCCCATAGGAATGCATTGGAAATGATTCCTTATTTGCGAATTCGCAAAATGCGAATTCGCAAATAAAGAATATTAAGGAATCGCTAAAAAATTGCGATTTTGTACATACATTCCATTTTGCGAATTCTAAATAGCGATTCGCAAAAAATCGCTATTGAGAATTCGCAAATCGGAATCTTGATACATCTGCCCCTAAATTAGGCAAAGTAAAACATCAGTACAACCATTAGATTGGTTAAAATTTGCAAGACAAAGTTTATGAGAAAGTAGACTCCAAGCCAGAATTTAAAGGCTATACATATTACAAAAAGCATTTTTGGGGGCTTGATTGGTAAGTGGAGGAACATGGCGGCGGGCTGACGCCGGTCGCAGGAGCTCTTGCCACAGCCAGGCAAATGTCCCTCGTAATGCCCTTTTCATCTTACCTCTGTTGCAGTGGACGGAGGCGATCCTGATGGTGAGAGAAACGGAGTAATTTCTATTTCGAGCAGATCTCTAGGGATTAATTTCCCCCGTATTTTTGTTTTTGTATCTTTCTCTGTGTTCGCCGCCGTAATGAGGAGCCGGGAGCTGGGAGCGGGGAGGTGCGAAACAACGGCGCGGAGCATCGGAGCCTGGAGCTGCGCTCAGGGAGCACGGAGCAAAACCTGCATGGGGACTGATGCAGAGGCTGACTCTCGAGTGTTTGTTGCATACGGAAGCCGCTGCTCGAGAGTGTGGAGGAAGAACCAGGTGGTGGCAGCCAGGGTTAATTTTCGTGCCCCGGAGGGAAGAGGACCTGCAGCTGTACGGTCAGTGGTGGTAGGGGGGGGGGAGGTTTGTTGAGAACCTTCGAGCTGTCCACGAGTAAGGAGAAAGTTTGTTTTGCTCATGGAAAAGACCCTCCCTGTTGAACAGGGAGAGAGTGTGCCTTCTGTTCCCCTTGCACCCTCAGCTAGGAATAGGAACTGATATCAGCTCCGATCCCAGAACGAACTGAAGAGTAGCGACATACAAGAGCACCTGGAAGGAGGTGTGGGGGTAGGGGAAATGTAGTTCGATTGACTCCCCTTAAAAAAAAAGCACGAAGGTTGGGGAGATTAGAAAACGGAAGGCTACACCCTCACTCAAATCATATTTTAAAATCATGGAACAGGTGGTCACCTCTAAGGGGTTAGAAACTTCCCCAAAATCTCCCACTAAACAATGTTTTTCTACTATTCCCACTGAGAATAGGTTTTTATCCTTGCCCTGCGATCCTGAGATGGAAGAAAGGAGTGGTCTAGAGTCTTCTGGTCCTCTGGTCCCACTGGACACCACCACACCACTCCGGCATTCAGGATCTGTTGTCAGCTTAAGCATGATTAGTGCTCAGGCAGGCCCTACACCAGCCTCTCTTGACAGTAGTGATGCTGGTGGTCAAAATCAAATGAGCCTAGGCAGCCGTAGATCCGGAGAGATTGAGCCTTTGTCTGAAAACCCCGATAAGGGGCCGCCGCAATTGGAATTGCTGTTCCAGTCCCTCAGGGGAGACATATTCTCCAAATTCGAGACCTCTGAAGCCAATCAGAAAGCAATTCACGAGAAATGCGAAACCTTGGAGTCAAAACTAGACAATGTATGCAAGCGTACTGGGGCTTTAGAGGTAGAAGTAGAGGCACTTACTAAAGTAGTTCAGAGGAATACAAAAAACATCCAGAATCTGGCGACACAGAATAAATCACTCCAAATGGACATTGAGAGGTTGAGATGCAAGCGAGGAGGAATAATCTTACATTTCTGAAAATCCCGGAAGGGGCAGAGTGCGGGTATGTTAAAACCTTTATTTGCAAACTACTCAGAGAAGGGTTATTGAAGGACAGAGCGGACATAGACTTGGAGAAAGAAATCCAGAGGGTCCATAGGAATCCTTTTAGACTTCATCCCGACAGGAAAGCCCCCAGGAAGATCCTGGTCAACTTCCACACCTATGCGGTTAAGGAGCTGATTCTGGGAAGAGCGTTAACCGACACAGCACTCCAACTTAACTCCTTGGACTATCAAATCCGCTTCGATGTCGGTAAAGCAACTGCTCAAAGGCAATGGGAGTTGGGCTCAAGAAAGCCTGAGCTTAGGAGTTTGGGGGCGAATGTCCAGATGAAGTTTCCGGCAATTTTGAAGGTGATGTGGAGAAACAAGCTCCACAACTTCAGCTCTCCCCAAGAAGTAGATACCTTCCTGATCTTAATGAAAGAGAACTCTCCACCAGGCTCTCTCTAATGTTTGTACGCTGGTGGTGTATATTACTTGTTCTCCCTCCGTCTCCATAGTAAATGAAATTGTAGAAAGAAAAATATAACGGGGATGCTAGAAAGATTTAGGACTCGAAAGAGACAAAAAGAGAAAAAAGAAAAAAAAAGAAGAAAAAAAAAGAATTAACAAAAATATATATATAGGTATAATGTACACAATGAAAATAGAAGGGGGGGAGACCTGAACATAAAGTCTTGAAGGAGTTAATGTTTTTAGGGGGTTACTCCTGTCACCAGATATTGGGCCTTATGTTTATGTCTATTTCACATGTATTAGGGGTTTGCTCTGCTGTTGGCACATGGGTGGTCCTGAATAGGCAACAATGTTCGCCAAAGGGAAGCATGGGGGGTTCCTCAGGGGGTGGTGGGAGCTGGGCAGGGGTTGAGGGGGGGAAGCAAAATAAAAAATTAATTCTGATACAATCTAAAATAAAAGAAAGCAAAGCACCAGTTTGGGCATGGAGCTTGCCGGTTTTAATAAATGGCCAGTATTAATAAAATTAATTTATTAAGTTGGAATGTGAATGGCTTAAGAGATGAGAGGAAAATGTCTAGAGTGAGCGAATTTCTCTATAACTGTAAGGCCCATATTTGCCTCCTTGAAGAGAACCATCTGGGGGCTCATGAGCGCAGGCTAGGGTTCAGCAAGCTCCGATGGGTTCAGGAAGGCCTTTATTCGGAACAAAGGGGCAGCTCTAGGGGTGTCGCAATTATAATAAGAAGCAATACAGGGATAAGGGTTGAAAACTTTGACACCAATCAATCCGGGAGATGGCTTGTGGCTACTCTCTCAATATGTGGCTCCCCCCTGGTATGCGCAGTTTACTATGGGCCGAATCAAGACAATCCAGGGGACCTTCTAAAACTAAAGGGGAGCCTTTTGGCTACTTCTGCCCCTATCATTCTGGGGGGGAATTTCAACCTGGTATTCAACGAGGTCTTAGATCGTACCTCCAAAGCCAAATACATTGTCCCCCGCAGATCATACTCCGAGCTAAAAACTGTTATTAAGGAATTTAGTCTTCTAGACATTTGGAGAGCAAAAAACTGTTCTAAAGGGATTTTCCTTTTATAGTAAAAAGTGCAGACATCACTCCAGAATTTATTTTTTTGTTAGATCAGACCTTTTTTTCGGAGGTAGACTCAATTTCTTATATTCGTGCTATTCTTTCAGATCACTCAGCTGTTGTATTAGTAGTCAATTTAAAGAAAGAAAAAATGCCAAGGGAGGCGGACCCTGGATAGATCTCTATTGATAAAGGAGACGTTAAAGGCAGAAGAAGTAGCACAAGCTGAGGAGTATTTTAGGCACAATCTCGGCTCCACAAACGTTCAGATAGCCTGGGAGGCCTTTAAGGCCTTTCTAAGAGGCATGTTAAGCTCGCTGATGATTAGACAAAATAGCTTCTCAAGAAGGCCGAAGGAAGATCGGCTCTGTAAAATTAAAGAGAAAGAGCAGGAAGTGCAGCCGGCCTCAGCAGTGCTCAGAATCTAGTGCCAAGCTTACAAATTGAGCTTGAGGGCCTCCGGCCAGAATTTCAGGCTAATTTGGATAAGACCTTAAAAGACAGGTGGGATGCCAGTAAACTCCAAAATTTCTCAAATGGAGGAAGATATGGCTCCCTTCTGGCTTGGAAGGCCAGGGTACACAGAGCAAGGGACCAGATAAATAGTCTGTCCCAAAGAGGTACAGGATCTATTTTATATGATGCTGATCAGATCCGGGAGGAGGCCAGAACATTCGTGCAGGACCTGTATAAGGAAGACTCTAATTGTAGATCTCAGGAAGCTAAAGATTGGTTAAATCAGATAGACCTCCCCCAGTTGTCAGAAGCTGATAGGGTCTTTTTGCATTCTTGTATAACGGAGGTCGAAGTAGAAGCCCAACTGAGGAAGATGGTTCGTGGCAAAGCGCCTGGTCTGGACGGGCTCCCTACAGAGCCCGTCCAGACCAGGCGCTTTATCTGACTTAGTAGTACGCTTTATCTGACTTAGTAGTGCCTGTCTTGAAAAACTGTTTTAATAAAATATATATGTGCGATGAGCCTATTCCAAGGTCCTGGTCTGAAGCCACAGTAACCCTGATTCTGAAAGCCAACAAAGACCCGTTACAAATGGAGTCATATAGACCTATTTCTCTTTTGAATATTGACTATAACATTTTTGCAGGGGGGTTAGCCACTAGGACTGTGAAAATCATCAAAACCATAATACATCAAGATCAAAGAGGTTTTATTTCTGGCAGACAGTTGAACGAACTTTCTTTCCAAGCCATTGGCGCTATCGATGTGGCGTTTGTCAAAAAACTTCCCCTAACTCTAGTCGCCATCGATGCCGCCAAGGCTTTTGACCAGGTGAGCTGGTCATATTTATGGGAATCTCTCTATAGTTTTGGATTCCCGAGTAATTTTGTTTCAGCCGTCAGATCCCTCTACTCTGCTCCACAAGCAAAAATTCTAGTCAACGGTGCCCTTACAGATTGGATTACTATCTCCGAGGGAACCAGGCAGGGGTGTCCCATGTCACCCCTTCTGTTTAATTTACATATAGAACCTTTTGGGTGCCGGCTCAGGTCCGATCCTTCCAATATACCTTTAAAGATTTCGGACCTGGAGCTAAAATTCGCTTTATATGCAGAGGATCTGCTTATGTACACTACTAACCCCACAGATGCCATTCCTAGACTAGTAGAACAGGCCGAATCATTTGGAGTAATCTCGGGCTATAGAATAAACAGGGCTAAGACCGATATTATGGAATGGAATCAAGGCAACTCAACACCGGGGACCAAATCTCAAATGAGATATCTTGGCATCCAGTTAGCACAGAAAATAGAGGATATTCCTAAGATCAACTGGAGTAGGGTTTCTAAAGATATCTGTAGTTTGCTATTTCGGTGGTCAAGCCTCCCACTGAATATATTTGGGAGAGTAAATCGTATAAAGATGATCATCTTGCCTAAGATAACTTTTTTATTTAACTCGATCCCATTATCCTTTAGCGCTCTAGACATTTCAAAACTGCAGGGAAAAATTGGTTCTTTTATCTGGAATACTAAATCCCCACGAATTGCTTGGAAAAAGCTAAGGAGAAATTTAAATAAAGGGGGGGGGGGGGTAGCTCTAACAGATTTACTCAATTATTGCCATGCGTTCCACTTCAAAAATTTTAGAATACTGGCCAATAAGCTTGTTCCGTCCTCACAGGGCCTACTGTTTCAGGCATTACTTCATGATATCCCCCAAGGACAGGAGTTCTTTCTATTTAAATGTGGGTACCCCAAGTTTAAAAAAAAAGTCAGGCTGCAGGTTCTGGGGGCTGCACTAAAAAACTGGATTTTTGTTAGGAAGAGTCTTAAAATCCCATACTATACATCCCAGGCGCCCATCTGGGATTCCCCAAGCACCCCGGTTTGCCTCAGGGACCATCTTTCTCAGCCACTGAAATTGACAGGGGTTCCCTTTTGGGGTGATCTCCAGGAGGATTCACAATTGTTGAGCTAGAAATCTCAATCTGGAATAACAGGCGGTACACTCACGAGATTTAAATATTACCAGCTGTCGGGGTCGTGGGCAACCCAGTCTTGGGATCCTGAAGAAGTGAGCTTAAGTTTAAATTCGGTCTCTACAAAGGGAGGCTGGAAACAGAAGATTTCTTTCTGGTACTGGGCCCTGCTGAAGGATGAAAAAGTGGCGGAATCCGAAACCCAGAAGCTTTGGGGTAATGTTTTCTGCCCGATACACACAATCTAGGCGACATCTGGGGGACTCTTTCACCATGCTACGGGCAGTAGTAAAACCAGCTGCTCTTAAGAGAAACCACCTTTATACGTCCTATAGTGCCTATTGGACCCCAGGGAAACTAGCTAAGGCAATAGGGTCAGAATATCACTGTCCTAGATGCGGGCATTTGGCGGCGACTACCTCCATATGTTTGTAGACTGTCCGAAGATCTTTAGTTATTGGTCAGAGGTGAAAAAGTTTCTTGAAGATGTTCTCTAGCAACAGGTTGAGTTAAACCCCAGGACAATCCTTTTCAGCCTGATGATCTAGCATCCTCATTTATTTTCTATGTGGTAATTCTGGTGAGGAGAGAGATCTGTAGGTCCTGGAAGTCAAAATGAGTCTGGATAAGATATGGTCGGCCCTTGTGGCTTGGCGCAACAAGTAAAAATGGTCCCATGATTTTGCCCGGGCTCTGTTGGTCCTTTTCTCCTAAGTAACGCATGGCCATGGGGCTGTGGTGTACAGCAGTGGATTAAGGAAACAGTTTTGGCTTGAGGGAACCCCACCTCCTTGTCATCATTGGCCTAATACTAGGGTGGGAACGAGCTAGCCAGATGAGAAGAGCTGGAGGAATCCATTCAAGAATGCCCAATATGGTGTATGAGGACTACAAAAAACAAAAACATTTTTGGGGATTTTTTTTGTTTAGGAAGGAGAAGGAAAATGAGAAAGGAGGAAAAAGAGACAAAAGAGAGAGAGAGAGAAGAAGAAAGAAAGCAACATCTCACATACATTCAAAGTATAACAATTTATCATACAGTGAATTTTTAAACATCATGTCTGGAAAGAAAATTAGTAAGTGGTAACCATAACAAATCCTTTTTGATTAATAAAGGTAAAGTGGTGGCTTAAGCACGATCAAGTCTGTGATGATGACATAGTAAGTTCCACCAAGCATTATATGATATTTTAGAAGTGTCCTTCCAATTAGTTGTTATGATAAGAAAAGAAATAGCTATGAACAAATCTATAGCCATTCGTACATCGCTTGAAACATTCTAAAGAGGTGAGGAGCCAGCCAAGAAAATATGTACTATGTCAAAAGGTGTAATTGTATTTAAAATATAATTAAGCTAAAACCATATACGAGACCAAAGGGATTTAACCAGGGGACAATAAAAAAACATATGAAGGAAACCACTATTAGCGCATATTTGATATCTTGATATAGCCCAAGAGTCCAGTCATATGAACATCAAAGTTTATTTATTAGAAAGAATACTCATAGAGTTTTCACGCTCAGGGTAGACTGTATCACTGTATATACAGCAATGGCACCCATGGCTTATCATTTCTATTGCAAGCCTTTCGAGCATCCTATCCTCAGGTGTAAATAGAGAAGTAGTCTGGAACTAAGTAACCAGATTTTACCTTGAATAAGACATGTCATTGCCATGGATCCATTCAGCTTCCTGGCTAGGACAGAAAACTAACTCTACCTCCTTTTATGTCAATGTCACCTAAACTCGGGGACACCTTTGCCTTTTGTGTTTATTCATGTCATAGGTGTGGTTCTTTTGAAACCTGCAGGTGTTACTTGGATATTTCTTGGGTGGTGACCTTTGGGAAAACTCTTAGAACAATATGCCTGCAAATGTGAAAGGCAAAAGAGATACCAGATCAACGTTTTGTCCATTCAGTTCCTAAATTCAGAATGTGAACAATGCTATCCTAGCTGCATGCAGCATTGTCACACATACAGGGGCAAATTCACTAATCTTTCATGCAATGCAGGCCAGCAGACAAAGTTGCTTCACTGAGAAAGGGAAAGAGCAGAAATGCTCCATATTAACAAAGAGAAACATTTCTACTCTTTCCTTGCGCTGCACCGTAGTGCAAGGGCATCTATGTTACAGACAGGATAGTTTTTTTCAGGCAAGGGCGCCTTCTTGTACAAAAAAATCAATCTTTAGAGGCATTTTCCTCTTTTCATGTGGCTGGCTGAAAACATCATGCACAGAAAGAGAAACAAACAAGAAGGAAATATATTTCTCTCTGTAAAGCCTCACTGGGGAAGGCGTTTGACGCATTTCCAGGTTTACTAGCTTTAGTAAGTTTGTGAATGTGCCACCATCCATGGAAGGATGCATGGTACAACCTATGGTCCACCCATGGATCATCTCACAGCTTGAAAGTAACGTATCAGCGCAAGCTGCAGCATTACCAAGCCATTCAAGGCAGCGCTAAACGCCCCTGCTGGGGCTTTGTAAATTCTTCGGTAGCCTCACCGCTGTCCTTGCGTCACCTTGAGAAATGCAAGGACAATGCCAAGGCATGATAAATCTGGGCCTCAGTTGTTTTTTATCCAAGCAGGAAAGATTAGGTGATGGCAATGTATTACAAAAACAGACATACAGAGGGTCCTGGAAAAGCTTGTGTTTCTTATTGATATGATAACATTTTCGAAACTGGACAAAGTAGCTGCGCAGGCAGGAGATTGGGCTGAAAAGCGCGTCCCCTTGTTATTTTTTTATAAAAAAAGTTGGCTTTTACCTCTGCTCAAGAAGTCTGTCAAAAACAAGGTATGTTCTGCTTTGTCCAAACTCATGCTATACTGCAACTGACGTACCCTTGATATTTAAATACAGAACTTGCTCCTTTTCTACATTTCATGCAATATAGACATTAACACCCACTTTTTCCGTCGTTCTTATCTGGTGCGTATTACATCTAATCTACTCATTTGATTAAAGGATTTCAAGGTATCAAAAAAGTCAGGCTGCTTCTCTACAGGAGCAATTAACAGGATAACACAAAGTCTATTTCTGTGGCCTGTTTTATCAGGCCAGCCATCGGAGTAATTATCCGCATTAGAGAAATCTTCGGAGATGAAAGATAGGTTGGAAGTCAAAAACAGCTGAATTTCACTTGGGGCCATTTAACTGTGTGTGTTTAATAATTCTCTCAGAAATAGCCTCTGTAGTGATTTCGACTGGCAAACCCGCATGATCCTTTGACGAGCTTTTTGGATTTCTTAAAAAACCTCCCGCAAAAAAAACTTGAGTTGAGGAGATGTTATGTTAAGGACTCAAAACTTAAACGCCATGAAATGAAGGAAGCAATTCCTGCAGACCCTCGGATGACTTTTTAACCCTTCGGCCTCTAGATCTGAATAGCCCATTGCTGTGACCGGCTTTGTTTATTTCATTTAAGCACGTAAAAGAGTGTGTAGTACTTTATTGGCTTTCAGGTGTTTTCATTAGCAGCATGTTTGCCGTCTGCCTCAGTAAAACCTCGCTCCACATCTTACTCTCGCATCCCTAGAGCGCTCACACTCTCCTACTCCATGGGCCTCATTTATGAAAAGTGACGCATCGCTGCGTGAAAACAGTGATGCGTCACTTTTCATTGCGCCCTCCTTGCGACACCAATGATGCGTCATATTTACATTATGACGCATCATTGCGCAAGGAGTTACAGATACGTCAGTATTTCTGATTTATCTGTAAGCGCAAAAGTGATGCATTGTTGGAGTGTGTCACAAAAGTGACGCAACTCCAGCAATGTGTCCTTTGACATGGGGCAAGCCCCATGTGAAAGGGCCTGCGTCAGTCATACGCCTGCTGTGAGGCAGGTGCAAGATTTTGACGCAACGGTGTCCTAGAAGTGACACCGTGAAATCTCATAGATTTCACTGCGTCACTTCTACGACCCTTTCTTGCGTCAATACGCCCCCCTTGCATACATTATACGTGGCGCAGGTATAATGTGGCGCAGGGGTTTACAAAGTGACGCATCTACCTAGAAGCGTCACTTTGTAAATATGGTGCAACAAGGCACATTTTTTACTCTGCAGGGGCCTCATTTAAGAGAAATGACGCATCGCTGCGTGAAAGCAGCGATGCGTCACTTCTCAGTGCGCACTCCTTGCGACATACCTGATGCGTCATATTTAATGTATGACACATCATGTCACAAGAAGTTACAGATACGTCAGTATTTCTGACGTATCTGTAAGCGCAAAAGTGACGCATTGCTGGAGTGTGTCACAAAAGTGACGCAACTCCAGCAATGCGTCCTTTCACATGGGGCAAGCCCCATGTGAAAGGGCCTGCGTCAGTCTTACGCCTGCTGTGAGGCAGGCGCAGGATTTTGACGCAACGGTGTCCTAAAAATGACGCATTGAAATCTCATAGATTTCACTGCGTCACTTCTACGACCCTTCCTTGCGTCAATACGCCCCCCCTTGCATACATTATACCTGGCGCAGGTATAATGTGGCACAGGGGTTTACAAAGTGACGCATCTACCTAGATGCGTCACTTTGTAAATATGGCGCAACAAGGCGCATTTTTTACGCAACTGGTGCGTCACAAAAAATGACGCACCGGCGGCATAAAAATGACGCACAGCCTCATAAATGAGGCCCCTGGTGCGTCACAAAAAGTGACGCACCGGCGGCATAAAAATGACGCACAGCCTCATAAATGAGGCCCCATATTTCATAATCGAGAAAAAACAGAAAGAGTAAATAAAAGTGAAGCTGCCTTTCTCAAATGCAACATTAACAACATAACAAATGTTACATGTTATTTCCAGTACAAGGCCTGGATATACTGTTAGCTCTTTCTTGGCCTATTTCTGTCATGTGTGTAGTGAGCCACACATACGCCCTCATTATGATGTCGGTCGAACCGCAACTGGCAGCTTGTCAGTTGGGGTCCGACTGACATCTAGTGCCATATGTGCGGCGGGTGGAGGCAGCGAGCAGAGGGACAGACCAACGAGTCCAATGGGCTCAAAGGGCCCGTCCGACCATTAGTCGGAAAGTAATTCCCTCATATGGGGTGCTGACTGCTCAGGGACCGCCGTAGGGATTACGATGTCCCTTTCAGACAACCTTTCAAGGCCGTCTGCAGTAGCATTTTAATTTGGGAAGCTGGACCGCCGACTCCTTGTCAGGCGGTCCAGTTTCTGATATGATGTCGGTTGGATGCTCGCCCAACCAGCATCATAGTGAGGCCCATAGTAATCTGCATCCGTTCATGACAGTACTATTGCAACTGCAGATTCACTACCTTAGTTTATTAATTGGGATCTCATTCTAATTCTTGTGCCTGAATACAGTGTTTTTTTAAAACAATTTAAACTCTCCTATGAAATTATTTGGAAATCATTGTTCTGTTAAAAGGCCAATATAATGTTAACTTAACAACATTAAATTAAAGCTGGTAACCTAATTTGTTCATAAAGGTTCGGGGAGAAAATTAAATCTATCTGGCCTTCTCCAGCTATTTATATGATGCTGAATTATGGAGCTCATGCAACGTTTCACTGTTTTGTTGTATGAAAAATGCTTTCTCTCTCTCTCACTCTTGGATCTCTTGAACCCGCCACAATGATCATGTTCAGATTTGAACTCTTACGGTGCCATTTGTTAAATTGCACAACACCCCTCACCATCCAATCTTATTCTGGGTACATCAGATATGTGTAATTGTTCCTCAGTATTCCAAACCATGGGTTCTCTAGTATGCCTGTTTTGTGGAATACTCATTCCTTCACATAAAAAGACAAACATGCTATCAGAGCTATGTTGGTAATGGTAGTCCTTAAAGGGCTATGTAGAGAATGTGGCTTAACAGCTAGAGCAATCGACCTTGAAGCTGGGAAATTGTGTTTCAATCTCGGCAGGGATGCTCAACATCTTGTGATTTTGGGCAAATCATTTAACCTCCCTGTGCCTAAAAAATAATAATGTACGTAACAGAAACGGTGCTCATGTAAAGCACTTTGATACCTTTGGGCAAGTTCGCCCTGTATAAAACTAAAAACAATATATATATATATACGTGCTAAGGGGTCCATTAGGATGTCGGCGGTGGCACCTCCGCAGTGCGGAAAAACGCATTTTTCCGCACGCGAGCAGCGGAAATCACGTCCGCCATATTAACATTGCCAAACATAGGTCAATGCTGCCCGCCGCGGTGCGACGCGTACCGCCATCTAAGTGCACTCGGCACCACTGCAGTGTGAGCCAATGGAGACTCACCGCTGTGCGGAATGACGTCCATCCCGCTCCACAAATTAGAATGCCCCAAACAAGCAGTAGCACCGCAGCAGAGACACCGCACAATCAGAGACAGCGGAAGCTCGACAGGGAGCGTGAAACTAGAGTCCCGGTCCAATCCACCCGGTCATGACCGCCATGGACCCCACTCTACACGTGTTCCCGGTGCTGTATCTACTACATCACTATCAACTAATGGACTGCCGCGGACGCCGCCGCAGGTACGCAACTACACAAATACAACACACAACACACGGCTGACACAGGGTCCAAATCCACAACAGACACCCTGCTGGGGGCAGTAACACATCCACAAGGGCACCCATACATGACCCATCTGCCACAAAGTCACCCCTCTGCATCCTGGACACACATCTATCGCGATCTTGCAGCAATGTCCCGGTCACGTCACTGCAACAGTGAATACAAGGGAATACATGCGCACAATGCAGAAGGCAGGGCCAGTCCAAGGCATGGGCAGGGCACAAAGGCCCCAGGGACACACCTCCTTCCATCACACATCAGCACAACCCATGAAGGCACAGGCCATGTGCCGATCCTGTGCACTCCCATGCACAACAAGACGGGTGAATCCACACCCTGCACCACACAACAAACAACCAGGGAGACAGCCACTGCAGGAGGTGGCTGTACAGCAACACACAACACACAGCACAGTGCCAGGGAAACACACACACCATAACACCACCACACACATGGAAACAAACATGAGTACAAGCACCAAATGAACACATGCAAGAACAAACATACAAATGGACACACAGCCAGCATAGTCACACATACATACCACACACTGACACAAACACACACAAAATGCCAAAAGCAATGGAGCACAATGAATCAGCAAGCCAAAGTGAGATGTACACAAATGGAAGGCCATGGGGACACACAACAAGCATGTGCACATTAAATGCAAGACATGGAACACAGAACACACCCCTCAGACCATCAAACCACACATGGATGGTACAGTCAGTGAAGTCAAACCACAGGCACCACTGTGCAACAACACAGGGAGACAACAAGTCATACCAGGTAAAGGCACAAGGAAGAAAGGAAGGCCTGGAAGTCAAGCTGGGAACAACCACACCTGCATACACCCACCTCACAGGAGTACACCACCAGCACAACACACTGGGCCCATATACATACTCCATCACTGACAAACACCAGAAGGAATTTACACACATAGTCCCCCCAACAGCAGCACACATTATCAGTGCCACATACACTTAAGGCTGCCAATACTCGCCAGTCCATACACACTAAAACAAACACACACCCTGGGTGTAGACACAAACATCACACACAGGGATGCCACAGCAAATGTCTGCATAAAAACATCACACAAACACATAACCCAAATGAAACACACACAGAACCACAACAAAAACAGACATACCCTGTCAGCCAAACTGTTGCAAGGCAATGGGAGTACAGACACAACAGGAGTTTCGAACCTCATCACTCAGGAACAAATCACACACAACAAACCACAAATCACACAAGAAGTGCCCCATCACAGAACAACACAGCCACATCAAACCAACTACAGATGCACAGGCAAAAGAAATGAACAAACACTGCAGGACATCAGGGGTGCACATCAGGCAATGTCAAGGCCACATACACACAGCACTGTACGCACAACAAGCAGTGTGTGCACACCAAGCATACCAGTCACACACAGACATGAGTGACATAACACTAACCCATGCAACACAAATCAGCACAGTACAAACACAACAGCACACCCAGGCAGTGAAGCAACAACTCAGCCAACACACATACATCCAACACAACCACAACAGCTGCACAGCTCTGGGACACAATGATAGAATCAACTTGAACATAGCACTGGCCAGCACACACAGCTGAACTGCAGATGAGCAACCATGACTGACAAAAAGCACAGGAACACCACAAAGAAACAATTAGGGAAAGAACCTGAGTGGTACATAGTCCCAGCCCAAAGAAATGCCCTACCCAGCACAATGTCACAAATGAAGTGATGAGGAGGCACACACATAAATCAAGGGGACGACAGACATCCAAGTGAAGTGTACTGCACATCATTAGTGGACATAGCAGGTTTGCACAAAACACAATCAGAGGGAGTACAGGCCCACAACAAGTAGGCTCAAGAAGCACACATAGGGGATGGCATTACAACACACACACCATGCCATACAGGAGGATAAAAGGCACCATGTGCCTGCAATGCATGAGAAGCACGACCACAATGGCAGTGTGAAGCAGCAGGGCTGCACAGTCTGTATAAACACGACACATGGAAGATCAAACACAACACTGATGTGTCAGTCACACACTCTGCACACTCACAGGAGACTAAAACAACAAGTAGGAGTCAGACAGAACAGCATGGACATACCAACACACTGCACACCTCTTGACAACCGAAGAGTACACATCTCATGTAGGGCATGGGACCAGGATGTCAGGCCACCACAAGATGACCATATACATACACAGCTGGGCACACATAACGGAATAACACACATACATGATGACATTGCCAAGCCTGCATGCAAACCTTTGCACAGAGTCACACTCTGTGTCGGCAGTGTCCCTCAAACTGACAGGTGAACAATGTAGCCAATAATTGTAAACCTTGAAGATGATACCTGCATCATAGGTTAAATTGATACCATAGATGCCACAAGTATCAGTGTCAGAAATAACTGACGTCCCTGTCACCCCTGTGAAAAAAAGTAGGCGAGCAAAGACCTTGGCAATGTTGAAGTGCCACATAGAGCATGGGGCACAGCCAAATATATGCACACACAAAAATAACTTTATTAAGTAAGTACACTGGCAAAAGAGACAACATGAGTAACTGTCTTTATTCACATGTTGCATAGATAGGCACCAACAGTAGAGAAGAGCAAGACACAACATGCACAGCATATCCATGAGAATCTGCACAGGCAATGGCAGAACAGAAAGGCCAGTGGGCATGGGAAAGTGCAGAGCGAGTACATGAGAATCTGCACAGGCAAGGGCAGAGCAGGAGGGCCAGTGGGCATGGCAAAGGGCAGAGCGAGTACATGAGAATCTGCACAGGCAAGGGCAGAGCAGGAGGGCCAGTGGGCATGGCAAATGCAGAGCGAGTACATGAGAATCTGCACAGGCAAAGGCAGAGCAGGAAGGCCAGTGGGCATGGCAAAGTGCAGAGTGAGTACATGAGAATCTGCACAGGCAAGGGCAGAACAGGGGGGCCAGTGGACATGGCAAAGTGCAAAGTGAGTACATGAGAATCTGCACAGGCAAGGGCAGAGCAGGAAGGTCAGTGGGCATAGCAAAATGCAGAGCAAGTACATGAGAATCTGCTCAGGGAAGGGCAGAGCAGGAGGGCCAGTGGGCATGCAAAGTGCAAAGTGAGTACATGAGAATCTGCACAGGCAAGGGCAGAGCAGGAAGGTCAGTGGGCATAGCAGAGTGCAGAGTGAGTACATGAGAATCTGCACAGACAAGAGCAGAGCAGGAAGGTCAGTGGGCATAGCAAAGTGCAGAGCGAGTACATGAGAATCTGCACACGGAGTGTGTGCGACTGTACCCTTCCATGGGCAGCAACACGGTCAGGGGGTAACAATGGGCAGAACAGGCCCATCTGTGAGAGAGACAGGTATGTGAAGGGGACTAGCACTCACACTTGGCTACCAGGCGGACTGGGAGCTGGCTGTGTGTCGGGGACAGCAGGACCACCTGACTGGGGAGAGAGTGGGCCAGGTGAAGTAGGCTATCAGTGGCTTGGCAAGCCAGATGGCTGCTTGGACCAGGTAGTGTAGTAGCACGTGGAGGTGAAGTCATGCAGACCTGAGACACAGTGTGGGTATGAGATGTTTGAGGGGTGCCCTTCCACTTCTTGGGATTCGAAATGCCTTCCATGTACTGGAGTTATTGGGAACTGGTGTGGACACAACAGGCACACACACCAACAGAGCCACATCAGGTGTAGACACTGGCACTCCCTCTGGTGACGTGTTGGATCCTGCGGAATGCTTCATCTGGCTACGCCTCTGGCCCTCCTTCTCCTGTTTGCCAGATGTATCCCCTACAGTGTCCTCTTTCCACTGCTTCACTTGGCTTGGAATGGGAGTAGAGGTGGTGGGGGCATGTGCCTCTGAGCCATCCCTAGGTGTACCCATGCCATGCACCACCTCCTCAGTGGGCACAGTAACTGCATGCCTTGCTTTGCGCAAAGCTTTAGGGACAGGAGAGTCCTTAGCTGGGGATGCCTCTGAAGCATGTGAGCTGAGGTCTCCTTCTTTGGTTTTTGGGCCTTGCTTTTCCCTGACGGACATTTGTCTTTGCACTCTGGGCTAGCTTTGCTCTTCTGTGGGATGGTGTTTGCGGGGAGGTCCGCTTGGGTTGTTTCTGCTAGCTGCTTTGTGTGCTGTATGGTGACTCTGACGCATGTGAATCGTGGTCACTATCATCAGACGTGGCCAATACCTGGGGGGTGGACAAAGGCCCTGGAGCAGGAATGGGAGTATGTGCCTGTTAAAGTGCAGACGTCACTGTGGAGGACAAGGCCTGGACAGTATGGTGCAGCTCACACGAGGTCGGAATGTATGCCCTCCATGTAAGCAACCACCTGGCCTAATTTTTTGTCATGGTCACTGAAGGCATTTATTAGGGCTGTCTGGCCCACACAAAGCTGGCGCAGGAGCTTAACAGACTCAGCACTGAGGGCAGCAGGGGGACAGGTGCAGGGGCAGTGGTGCCAGGTGTGAATGAAACTCTTCCCCTCTTACTGACATGGACAAGGGCAGCACGAGAGGAAGTGGATGGGAGGATGGGCATTGGCCGCTGCGTGGTTAAAGCTGATGCAGAGTCTCCATTCCCTGTGCCCGCCAACATGGATGCATCCCCGCTGGCATCAGATGATGTGGTACTTTGTGTCTCAGGCAGGGATTACTTCTGAAGACTCCAGTCCCCCTCTGAGGCGCTGATGACATCTGTGTCACTGGGCTCCTGTGCAGCTGTTGTGCTGGTCTCACCCCCACTGGTATCCGGCTCTTGTCCCTCCGTGATCACTGATGAATCTGCATGAGAGATAGATGAATGGTCAGGTTAGTGGCAGCAACAGTACAAAGCTATGCAATTAATACAGTATAAAAGAGGACCAAATCGACATGTTGCACACCACACTCTGCAATCACATTGTGCCAACTCACTATATAGACCTCATAAGTGGATGTAACTCTGATTATCTGTCATGACTTAGCCATGTTATGGCCACACAGCACAACACCCTGCCTGTGACGGAAGTCCACAAGACACCCAACTTCCTCTGCGCACACCTAGGGACATGGTGTGGGGACACCACTTGTTGCCACTGACAGATCTGAATGGAACAGGAGGGGGCAACACAGACACCAATTACGACATGACAGTTCACAATGGCAAATAGCCAATGCCAACCACCATGTTGTACTCTGGGGCCCAAAAACTAGTGCACATTGTTGTCAGATGTGTAGGCCTCAACATTCATAGTGCATGCAAAGTACGCATAGATAAAGTCACACTCAGGTTGGGAATACCGCTGTTCACTCCCAATTCGATTCCCCAGACTACCCCAATGCTGCATAACCATGAAGAGCACAAAACAAACGCCAATGGTAACGCACAGCAGGGAGCATCACCTTTGTATGAACAGTTTTGGCAAATGCATAACACTGGCACCCATCCCAGCAGCCACTTACATGACACTGCACTGCACCACACCACCAACATCACATAGGCTACCACTGGCACAGGCCCTGTACACATTCATCCGCTCACAGCCAAAGTCCCCCTCCCCAAATTCTCACCCCTGCCTTGCTGATGATGCTCCTTCAGACGTGCATACAGCTCAGGATGAGTCACTGCCAAGATGCTGTAATCAGTGGTGTCATGCTGCACCATACCAACCGCCCAGTGCGAGGGAGCAGCCCCAAGGTCATCTCAGCCACATTCTTTGCCAGCCTGCTGATGTCGTCCCACCTCTTGTGGTAATGGGTGCGCCATCGGTTAGATACCCCCAGAGCTTGCACCTTTGATGCAATGGCCCTCCACATGGCCTTACGCTGGTCTACCTTGAGCTGCAGCATGGGAGACAAGAGGGGGAAATGATCAGTGATGCAGTGTCGTGTGCCAACATCTATCAGTACAGTAGCAACACACAAACTCATTAACAAGTCTAATCTCTCTCCATCCCACCCTGGGGGACATCTCACATGGGCACTCTGCATGGGATAAGCTGATGTGACTGCATGCATTTATGAGGGCGTACACAGTCCCTCAACATCTCACACACATGCAGGATGACAGCACTTAACTCCCTATGTGGCTTGCACACATCTCCAGTCCTTTGCTTCTCTGGCCACAACATACATCACAAATCGACCTGCGTCTATGGGTAGACTCACTGTGTGCAAGACTGTGCAGCACTCAATGTTAATGCCCTGTGAATATATCAGTATGTCATGTGTGTGGCATTGAGGGACATGGACTCACAAACAAAATATAGATCTACACAAGTGTAGTTGTGTGCAATTCTACAGGACTGAGAGGGTGCATATTTGGATTTAACTGTGAAAAAGCAATAGTAAAGACACAGTAAGTGAAGTGCTGTGACCTTGTCTTGGTGGGCGGGGACTGTGCTGACCATCTGGGCTCACACTGAGATGGACAACAGAGGCACACACAGCCATTCAGCCAAGCAATCACTGTCCTGGCACCTGCATGGCCAACATACTGTGTCACTGCATGGCTGACAATGCAACACCCTTCACTCATACCTATAACTGCAGGCAGAGAAACCTGTGACATTGGGACACACACTCCGTCCCCCTGGAGAGAGCGTGTTTGACAGTGCATTACACAACCCAACACCCTCAGGCATATACTGCATCAATCCAAATCCATGTGTGTGTCCCCTGCCCTACACCTCCACTTTTGATTACTTACAACGACATTTGGGGCACCATACAGCCTTGGGTACTGTGCGCGCACCTCCTCCACCAGGACCTCCAGTTCCTCGCTTGTGAATGGACTGGCATGGATCTTCTTTGTCCTTGCCATCTCTGTGGATATCGAACACCTGTGGTGAGGGGTCTCAGGCAGCAGTCTCTGGAGGCAGCAGGAGGTGAGGGGTCTCAGGCAGCCGTCCCTGGAGGCAGCAGCAGCAGCAGGTCAGAGGTCTCTGGTAGCAGGCTCTGTGAGCAGTGGAAATGTGAGGCTCACTCCCACATGTATATAGCCCCCTGGGGTAGTTTCAAAGGTGCCAAGCTGGAACAATTGGTTTTCCAGGTCTGCCTCATTCAAAAGCATCCAATGACCGCCTCCGCGGTGGCTGTGCACACCTACCGCGATTTTTACAATTGCATCATGCCACCGCAATCATCGTTCCCATTGGCTTTAGTGCATGCTACATGGCGGTGACACACCCCAGGGGCCCGGGGTGCGCTACCGCGATGGTGCATCTTTCCAAAGCATCCAATGACCGCCTCTGCAGTGGCGGTGCACGCCTATTGCGATTTTCAAAATTGCATCATGCCACTGCAATCATCGTTCCCATTGGCTCTAGGGTATGCTACATGGCGGTGACACACCACAGGGGCCCGGGGTGCGGTACCGCAATGGTGCATCTTTCAAAAGCATCCAATGATTGCCTCCGTGGTTGCGGTGCACGCCTACCGCAATTTTCAAAATTGCATCATGCCACTGCAATCATCATTCCCATTGGCTCTAGGGCATGCTACATGGCGGTGACACACCGCAGGGGCCCGGGTTGTGCTAACGCGATGGTGCATCTTTCCAAAGCATCCAATGACCGCCTCTGCGATGGTGGAGCATGCCTACCGCGATTTTCAAAATAGCAACATGCCAACGCAATCGTCGATCCCATTGGCTCTAGGACATGCTACATGGCGGTGACACACCGCCGTGGCCAGGCGGTAGCTACCGCGATTTGGGGCACATACAAAGACATGAGGCACTACGATTTGGTTGGCGGAGCATGCCAACCGCCATTTGGGCCTGTCTCTATGACAATGCCTACTGCACCTGTGTCAGGGGGTGTTGGTGACACACTGCCGTGGCCAGGTGGTAGCAACCGCAATTTGGGACACATACAATGTCATGAGGCACCGCAATTTGGGTGGTGGAGCATGCCAACTGCCATTTGGGTATGTCTCCATGACAATGAGTACGGCACCTGTGTCGGTGGGGTGCTGATGACACACCACCGTGGGAAGACGGTAGCTACCGTGATTTGGAGCACATACAATAGCAATGTCCATCGGGAAAATTTCAACAGTGTACCGTGGCCACATGGTGAAGGGCACATCATCGTGCACACAATGCCAATATTCCATTGACTTCGCTGGTGCCTACACATGCCATGGTTGTGTTTGTGTGACGTATATTGGTCTGTAGTCCCTAACATGTCAACAAATGCATTAGATGGTTGATGAGGCAGGACAGTGTTGTATTGGACTCCATTCTGTGTACACATGTCAATGTTTTGAGGGGCAGTGATGACCTCGGCAAGGCTTGTCTCACTGTATGATGTAGTTACTTACTAGTGCTCTTCTGTCTGCTCATATTTCCATTTGTCTGTTCACGTAAAAATGTGTTCATTTTGTTGTGGATGTGTGGCAAATACGCATGATGCATTATGGTGTGACAGGTACAGCAGATAAGCATGAGACAGTGGTGTTGATTTGTCACACATTGGCTGGATGCCACTCTCCCAGGCGTGCACATGTGAAATGAGGCCATATAACTATGTGCATTCACATTGACCTATGTGGTTTTTGAGGCACTTGTTTATTGTGAACTAGCTTACCCATCGCGCGTTGCTGCGATTTCAGAAGAAAGGAAATTCAAGGAAACTTGTAATGATAACATTAAATTTACTTTGTGTCATTGTTATTGAAAACATTTCTTAGTGTGGCTTGAGCAGTGCGTCCTCGATTGGCTTCCAATCTTGATTCTGGTTGCTCTCCTGTTTCATTCGAGCGGGCTTGAGCAGTGCGTAATTGATCGTTTTCCAATCTTGATTCTGGTTGCTCTCCTGTTTCATTCGAGCGGGCTTGAGCAGTGCGTAATCGATCTGTTTCCAATCTTGATTCTCGTCGCTTGTTCATTTGAGAAGAACGGGCTTGAGCAGTGCGTACTCGATCAGCTTCCAATCTTGATTCTCGTTGCTCGTTCGTTTGAGAATTACGGGCTTGAGCAGTTTGTATTCGAACAGCTTCTAATCTTGCTTCCCGTTGCTCGTCTGTTTCTAAAACTCGTAATGCCTTTTTCTTTCGTGCTTCTGATGTAGATTGACCAATCGATTTCCGTTTGGGGGTCATAACTGTTGATGAGGCTCGCAAATTCGCTGTCTATTTTAGTATTCTAAAGATTATGAGGGCCCTGGGGCGCCGATTTAAAAAAAAAAATTGACAGAAACTTTTGCGGGAGGGTACTCAACTTCCCAAAGTTTCATGACGATCGGATGAATGGTGTAGTAATGCATAAAGGACAAACAGACAGACAGACATACTTTCGTTTTTATATATATAGATAGGGAGATGTGCCCTCTGTATGGCCCAAACGTCCACCCATGTAACCTGGTGTGTCACTCAATTATCAAGTCAGTCTTTGTTTTTTCTGTGTTATCCAGAACGGGATATGCTGTGGCCATCTCATGATAGATTTCATTGACACGTGTCCACTTTCATCTCAACTAGGAGGAGGTCTAAGTTTGATTCGTCACTTGACACTGCTGGAGGACATGGAGGATGTGGTGATCATTCGCAAATTCCGTCTAGATAGAGCCACACTGAGGACCCTTTGTGATATGTTGGAGCCCCACCTGAAGCCTCGCCGGACATATACAACAGCTTTCACCCCAACCTATAAAGTGATGGCAGCCCTCTATTTTTTTGCCACTGGATCATTTCAGGAGAGTGTGGCCAGCGCTGGTGGGATGTCTCAACCGATGTTCAGCATGGTACTGCATGATGTTCTGTATGCCATGATGATCTACAAGGACAGATATGTCCAATTCCCCAGGGGTACGGAATTGCCAGCTGTGAAGGGAGACTTTTATCCCCTTGGGCATATCCCCCATGTTGTTGGTGCCATAGATTGCACACATGTCGGTCCTGTGCCCCCACAGGCAAGGCAGCACATTTTTCGTAATCGCAAACATTACCACTCCATCAATGTGCAGGAGGCGTGCCTGGCAGATATAATCATCTTGCATGTGTGTACCATATTCCCCGTCTCAGCCCATGACTCCTACATCCTGAGGAACAGCATTGTGCCCCAGCTTATGGCTAATTTGATTCCCGAGCGTGCATGGATTGTGGGTGAGTATGCCTAGTCGTATGTTGTGCTGGGTATGTGACCTGCTGCACTCTGCCTGTGCAACATTGCAATGTGTATTTGTCATACTTAGGTGACTCTGCATATCCCAGCCGCCCATGGCTGCTGAGCCCACTGCGGAATCCCAGGACCCAGACTAATATCCGATACAATGAGGCCCATGGGAGGACACGTTGTGTGGTAGAGCGTACTTTTGGTCTGCTCAAGTCACGTTTCCGCTGTCTGCACAAAACCGGAGGTGCACTGGCATACTCGCCTGGGAAGGTGTGTCAGATCGTAGTGGCATGCTTCATGCTCCACAACCTGGTCATTCACAAGGATATTCCCCTGCTCCTGGATGATAATGAGGACCCAAGGCCCCCGCCTGCACAACAACCTGAGTCCAGTTATGAGGACAGTGGAGAGGAGGAAGGTGGTGAAATGCGTCAATAGCTCATCACCCGCTACTTCACTTGAAAGTGGGTGATAAAGTCCAACATATACATTGTCTGGTGAGATTGCTGTTGTCGTGAAGGTCTATGTGCGAATGGTATGAACAGCCAGATGTAAAGTCACCTGTGTGTGGATAAGTGATTGTAACATGTCATCTGTGAATGTATACGTGACGTTCATGTTGACACTTTTTGCCCATTGTGTTGTCTGCATGTTAGCTTCTGTAGATGGTTGATGTAGTGTAATGTCTGTGATGCCACACTCGCACCAGTGAATGTTGTTCTGTTGTGTTTCCCTAGGTGCCTCAAAGTGATCCTTGCCGACATTCAGAACATACTTTGGATACATTATGTACATTTTGTAGACTGTACATCCTGCACTAACGACAAAGCTGACACAATAAAAGTGTGCAAGGTATTTTATTTCCAAAGTTGACATGTGAGGGGGGTTGGCAGATTTACATAGAGGTGGTGGTGGAGCAGTGAGTTGTCAGTCATGGTAAATTAGATGAAAGAGTAGATACCACTTTGATGTGGTGACCCAATCCAACAGACATGTGCCACACACAAAGTAGTGTGGGGAAGGACAGTCCAAACAGTCAATGCAGTAAGGAAGAGGGTTGCCATCAGTGCTGGCTCAGTGACTAGCGTTTGACTGGTGCTTTGCCCCCAGAGACTCCCAGGCTTTTCTTAGGACGGCTCCTTGATCGCTTGGCTGGGGTGGGCCCTGTTGTGGTGCCAGCGGCATCTGAGTACTCACCCCTCTCTGTGGCTGCATGGGACGATGGGGAACTGTAATCCTGCAGCCCAAAAGAGGGGGGGTGAAGGTGTTGGTTGGGATGCAGGCCTGCTCCTCAGTAACGCCACTTGCTGGCCCATGAGGTCCACCAATTGTCCAATGCGTGTGTCGAAGGACCTCATCAGCAGGATGAGCTCACATAAAAGATCGTCCGACCTGACAGTTTGTCCCTGGGCCTGTTCGTATGCCCCAAAGACTCTAGTGATGTGTTCCAGGGATGGGGTCCCAACCTCCTGGTGTCTGGGGGTGACCCTGGCCCTCCCACCTGCCCGGCTGCCACGGACCTGTCGCCTCGCCACTGTGGGTCCCCACACACTCTCCCTGCCATCCTCAGTTGTTGGTGTGGGGCCCTCACCCCCTGGGACAGAGAGGGTATTGCAGGTGGCACTGGTGGTGGTGGTGGGGGTGGACGCACAGGCCATAACAGCAGGGGTCTGCTGTGCAGTTGGTGTTGCATCAGATGTGGTGGTGGGGAGGATGCAGTCCTCAGACCTGTTTCTCCCTGGCACACCAGATAGGCCGGTCTCAAGCTCATCGTCCTGAAACTCCTGGGAGTCTACACCCAAGAGACCATGTACCGGGGGGGAGACTGGCTCTGCTGGTCGCTGGTGTTGTCCTCAGCTGTAAGTTTTTGGTCACCTGTGGATTAGATGGGGAATGGTCATTTTTGTGCACTCTGCAAGTATGCTGTGATCTTCACTTCGTTTTCTATGTGCACTACTGTGCCTCCTAACATGGTGCAGAGGTACATACATTACTTGTACATGTTGTGAGGTAGCAATGCATACCATGCAAAGCTAGTAGAAATCATGTTCACAGGGGAATATTGCCATGTAGGGACCCGCACAAATCTTTTCATTGTGGTCTCCTTGTTGATTAGTCTGACCTGCCAGACGTCACATCTGGCCATGGACTGGGCATTTTATTGTACTGCATGACTTTGTCCTGTCATGTACATATTTTGATTCATAAGCCCACACATGCTTTCTAAATATTGAAATGGTCCTTGCTGATTGGGCCACATGGCAATGCACTGATCAGTGTGTACACTGTGCATGTCAAGCAGGGTCGGTGTCCATACTTGTGCTTTGAGAGGGCTGGTGTTGCCATATGGCAGCATTTCATTTGTGACAAATGTGTGGGTGCACGTACAGGCTACCTACCTGTTAGGTGAAGGTGGACAATGCAATGGCTTCCAACTGCTTCTGGGTGGTGTGGGGGTGTGCTCCATCCTGCTGGGGTGTGGGACAGGGGACATGGTGGGAGTAGTTGTACAGGCCTTCCTACCCCAAACACGGACCTCACAGGGAAGATGGCTGCCTACCTGTTAGTTTGATGAGGGTGATGTAATGGCTGAAACAGGCTTGTGGGTGGGGTGGTGGAGGGATCCATCTTGATGATGCTGTGGGACAGGGGGCATGGTGGGAGTAGTAGTGCAGGCCTCCTTCCCCCAAACAGAACTCACAGGGAAGCTGGCTACCTACTAGTTAGGTGAAGGTGAACAATGCAATGGCTTCCAACTGCTTCTGGGGGGTATGAGGGAGTGCTCCATCCTGCTGGGGTGTGGGACAGGGGGCATGGTGGGAGTAGTATTGCAGGCCTCCCTCCCCCAAACAGACCTCACAAAGAAGATGGCTACCTATCTGTAAGTATGGGCGAAATGTGCGAATTCGCAGTCCGTGAATTCAAACGAAAGCTAATTTGTGGGCCGCAAAATTCGCGAATCTGTGCGAACTTACGAATTTTTTTATTTTGGTGTGTTCGCAGGGTTTTTTTTCAGCGCGGCTACCGCGAACTTACCTATGCGGTCGATTTTGGGCGCGGCCATCTTGTTCGCGGGAGGAAAACAACTCGGCAAACTCAGAATCAAGGTAAGTCAATGCAGGGCGCGCAAGATTGTATGTTTAAAGCGCGAACAAGCAAAAAAAATTCACAAACTTGCCAATTGCGGAATATTTGGCAATTTCGCGCGATTCGCGAAATTGCCAAAAATCCGCAAATTTCGCGAGCGGAACAAATTTTCAGCCCATGCTTACCTATCTGTTAGGTGAAGGTGAGCAATGCAATGGCTTCCAACTGCTTCTGGGTGGTGTGGGGGAGTGCTCCAACCTGCTGGGGTGGTGGACAGGGGGCATGGTGGGAGTAGTGGTACAAGCCTACCTCACCCAAACAGAAAACATTCATGTCAGCATGAAGTCTGTTCAACATATTACAAGAAGCTACATCTACATAGATTTCATGAGAACCACCTTTTTCAAGTCTACTCTGTTAGCTGTCTGGTGTCCCTTTGTTTAGCAATGGCTACCCTATAAAATAAAATTCACATTTCTGTGTGTCCTGGATAGATCACAAAATGTAAGCTGCAACACGTATGGTCTTTCTATTAATACACATGGTAATTATGTATATTTGGCAAAAAAAACAATCCAAATACTGTGAAGTCATGTGGTGTGAGGAAAGAAGGAATACATTTTTCAGGAAAGCACTTTTCACAAAAAGTCAAGTTCTAGGGTTTGATTATAATGTTAAATAACTATTTTATGAAAAGCATTTATTTGCGAATCCAGTTAAGCACAGGGGAAGATGGCGGCTGAGTGAGACGCTCGGTCGGAGCGCTCCTCACAAGAGACCTGGGACACAGATTACAAGGCGTAATCGACGGAGCTGGAGCGACATAATATGAAGTTACGAAACTGAGCAAATATTTCTAAAAGCGGAGTAACAATACGGAGGAAATGCGGAGAGAAGTGGCATAAGAAGACGGAATACGGAATACGAGCAGAAAAAAAAAAAAACAACAGTATCACGGACAGAGACTCTTAACTTCGTGGTCTCTAGCTCGCAACCTCAGCGTTTTGCTTCACGAGTTTGATTCAATGGTCAGTTACCTGTTTAGGGAAGAGTTGGTGGCGGAGCCCGTTGGAGATGATGTGTCCTCGGCGGGGGTAGAGAGAAACGTTTCGGAATACACGGTGAGCCTCGTCGGCGTCTGGGCAGAAGCAGTGAAGGCGAAAGCGGCACACAGGAGGGCGTGTGGAAGGCTGGGCTTCCTGTTCCGGGGAATCAGCGGTAGAGACAGCAACAGCAGCAGTACAGGTAACGGCTGTAACGAGGGGGAGCAGAGAGTGCAGAGAGTGGTTTCATGTGGTATTGAGACCCAGGAAAATGTGTGGAAAAACGGGTGGGAAAATGAAATAAACGGTCAGACTAAAAATCTAAGTCAGACTGAGGAGACAGGAGAGACAAGAGAGACGCAGGAAAAAGTGAAATTAAATATCAGCATAGCCATAAATCACCAAAAAAAAGCTGTGTTCAGCTTTAAGACTCACATGAATAAAAAGGTACAGGAGGAGGAGGGCAAATTTAGAGGGAAAGATCTGAGTAATGGAAAAGAAATAGAAGCCAAAACACGAATTCCCCAAGAGAGGGATGATACAAAGAAATCAGACATTTTGAAGGATAAAGAGGAGAAAAGTGAAGTGGCTGTGGCTTCAAACTACTGCCTTAGGAACAGAAACTTCCTTAAACAAGAACAATACCCTAAAAATATCACCCCCAGGGAAGTTAAAAGAAGGAAGACAAAAAAATCATCTCTAGAGCGTACAATTTTGCTGAAGATGAAATCAGAAAAGAGTTCGAGACTTTCTTCTCAGAGTTATACACTGAAGATATAAATCCATCAAAAGACCAAATAGAAAAATACCTAAAAGATTTGCCCATATTGAAATTATCGGAGGAGGAGAAAAGGGAGCTGAATAAAGAAATCACACCTAATGAGGTTAAAGATATAATAAAATCACTGAAAAAAGGAAAAGCAGCAGGACCTGATGCACTGTCAAATGAATTATATCAGACGTTAACAGACACACTAGTCCCACAAATAACAGAACTAACACATTTAATATTAACACAGAATGAAACATTGCCAGATACCTGGAATGATGCAATAATAACAATAATATTAAAGCCAGGAAAAGACCCCAAAAAATGCGAATCATATCGACCGATATCTCTGCTCAATGCAGATTATAAAATTTTTACTAAAATCATGTCAACAAGATTAGGAAAGATCATACCCCACCTCATACACACAGATCAGAAAGGCTTTACAAAGGGAAGACAATTACATGAACTGACACATGAACTCATAAGTACCATAGATCTGGCTATATCAAAAAACATTCCTCTTACAATACTAACGGTCGATGCTGCCAAAGCATTCGATAGAGTGAATTGGGCTTTCCTAAATAGTATAATGGCCAAAAATAATCTAGGGGAACCCTTTCTTCATGCAATAGGTGAAATATATAAAAACCCTAGATCAAGAATCTTAGTAAATGGTAATCTCACAAACAACATAAAAATTGCTAGAGGTACGAGACAAGGGTGTCCCCTTTCTCCTTTACTTTTTAACTTGTATATAGAACCTCTAGCTAATAAACTTAGAAACTGTAAAGATATAATCCCCTTTAAATATCATGGTTGGGAGAAAAAATTAGCACTATACGCAGATGATCTCATGCTATTTACAGAGGAATATGATAAATCCAAACCAGCTATAGAAAAAACCATTTCTAATTTTGGCCAAGTTTCAGGTTATTTAGTAAACCATACTAAAACAGAAATAATGACATGGAATACCCATTTTCATAGTCCTAACATAAAAAAAGAGATAAGATACTTGGGCATTTTGATAAATCAAAATATAGATAAAATAGCACAAAACAATCTAAACAGAGTAGCCCGAGACGTAAGGAAATTACTTAAAGTATGGTCTAGCCTGCCATTAAGTTTCATAGGAAAGTCAAACATCATAAAAATGAACATCCTCCCAAAATTTACCTTTTTGTTTAACAATATTCCTTTGCAATTCAAAAAAGTGGAACTAAGAAAATTACAGGGAGAACTATCAAGTTTCATATGGGCATCTAAGGGAACCAGAATATCTTGGAGGAAGCTAAGGAGAAGAAAAGAGAAAGGAGGTATTGCAAGTCCGGACCTAATGGAATACTGTAGAGCATTCCAATTCAAAAAAATAAGGAACCTTCTGGGAATACACCAACACTATCCAGAATATTTGCAAATAACTACAGAAGCAGAGGATCATTATCTTTTCAAATTTGGACATCAAAAATACTTTAAAACAATTAAATTAAAGGTCCTTAAAGAAGCACTAAAACTCTGGACACAAATTAGATTGACTCTAAAAATTCCCTACTACAGTGCATTGGCACCAATATGGAATTCCCCAGGAACCCCGAGCTGTCTGAAAGACGTTATGGCAATTCCCTTAAGACAAAACAACATCAACTACTGGGGTCAATTACTAAATGGCTCAACATTGATCTCTTGGGAAGAAATAAATAAAATCACTAATGGAACAATATCAAAATTTAAATACTATCAATTAAATAGTTGGGCAAGAACAATACCATCACAGGATAAAGATAGTAAGACCCTGGAAAAAGAAATGACAAAAACCTTACCCATAAAAAAGGAGGTAGCAAAATGGTACTGGACATTTTTAACAGAAGAAGAGGAAAGCTACCAAATAGCAGAACAAACGTGGGGGAAAGATTTGGAAACGGATGAATTAGAAAACTTATGGGAAGAGTCAGTAGAAAAATGCTGGTCAACACTAAAATCTGTGAGACTGAAAAGAAACCACCTGTACACCCTGCACAGAGCTTATTGGACCCCGAAAAGACTTTCAAAATTTAAGAATGCAGGAATTAAGAAATGCCCTAAGTGCGGGGAAGAAAGAGCAGATGACATTCACATGTTCTGGAGTTGCCCAACAATAAGAACATTTTGGGAAGAAGTTGGTAAGACGCTAAATTTGATATTCAGAAAACATCTAAAAGTAAGTGAAATTCTTATTCTTTTTGGGATTGGTAACACAACAGATCAAATAGGGCTAACAGTAATGGAAACAAAGTTACTTTTTGTCTTAATGGTAATAGCGAGAAGAGAAATATGCATTAAGTGGATTGGACCAACACCCCCCTCACATGGGGAATGGATGAACTCCGTTATCAAAATAAACAAACTAGACAGAAGGGGTTATAGCAGTAAAAGGTTTAATTATTGGGAAATTATGGAAAAACACTTAAATCCATAAGAAGGATATAACATTCTGTCCTATGATTAAGCGAATACACAGTCTGGAATATGAGTATGATACTCATAAGAGTAGCCAAGGTGGCTAGCTCCCTGTTCCCTCGCTTACAGACTTGTGGATATGTAATGGCAAGGGGTCTCCTCTGAGAAAAACAAGGAAAAGGAAACTCACATGGCAAGTGAGAAATGGGCAGTGACGGTACAAAAAAAGCTCCAGAGGTAGAAACCAAATTTTCCATATACATAGAATTTTCGCAATATGAGGATTAATAAAAAAAAAAAAAAAAAAAAAAAGAAAAGCATTTATTTCTTAAAGTGATAGAGTAGAATAAATGAATAGTGGGGCCTAGTAAATGGAGAGTGATAGAAATGAAAGCTTTCTGTCGAAAATAAACAACACTTTCATGTTTGCACTTAAAATAAAGGCACATTTCCTAACGTTTACTCAGCATGCATTTTCATGTTAATAGAGTGTTTCTATATTATTCTGTGGTGACATTTTCATATAAATTTTCAGCTTTCTTAAGGGCAAACTATCAATTATTCCACGTTTCAATAAGACATAAGTTTAGAACCCTTTTGATGGATCCGCACGCTAATCATTCAGATCCTCATTATGAGCAGTCTATTGGAAATATAATCTTAGCTGAAACACCACTGCTCAGAAGTATTCCACCCGTAGAGTTCACCTCTTCTAGAACATAACGTTTTCTGGTGCAAAACTTGGGAAACACATACAGAGACTGGCAAATGAAGTTTGAATTGTATATGTTCATCCCGAAACGTTCATATTCCCCATTATTTTTCCACTCTGAAATGACCAGGACATCCCAGTCAGTGCTCAATTTGAACCAGTGGTTTCCAGCGGTTGGCACAGGTACTTCATTGTCAACACAAGCAATTATTACCGTCTCAGCCTGCCAAATGGTGATGCTTTATGTCCAATTTTGAATTGAACACAACAACAGTTGTTTAACAATTCAAAATGGCTAATGCGTGCCACCCACACCATTCTGATAGTTTTGGGTGGCCTAAAATAGTCTGAATTGTCACACTTGTAGGAGTATGATGGTTAATTTGTAAAAAATAATAAGTTCTAGGGGCCTCATTAAGAGGTCATTGCATTTTGCTCCATGACACCCCTGCCAGCACTGGCAGACAGGGGCAATGGGTGGTGCAAGATGCAATGGACTCCTAACGAGGGCCCTAGAACTTATTCTTTTACAAATTAAGCATTAGTCCAGGTAAAAGTAAATTCAGGATGGGGGTGCTGACAGGGATTTTTATGTGCTCCATTAAGTGAGGAGCAAAATTCCTAAAAATATACGCTTAGGAAGTAAACAATTCAGTTGGAAGCACCGGCAAACAACCAAGCTGGAATTCTGAAGGATATTGTCAAAGAGAACAATATTATCACATTGGTCATTTTTTTCACCTAGGTCTTTTCCAGAGCTGAAAATATATTTTTTAACACCAATGTCTTACTAGATGAGAGTGTAATAACAACGATAAGTGTGTAGATTAACTAATAGGTCTCCCTCCAAACTAGTGGGGCAAGTCCTGGTTTCATACTGACTTAAGTACCCAAGAATCAGATGCAAGTAGTTGATGAAGGCACTGTCTTCCCCTGTAAAACAAGGTACTCTTTGCTTTTTCTACCCTCAATATAATGAATTTGAACACCATAGTTCTTCTTTGCAGAACATCTTCGGGGTTTTTAACATTTTTATGATGGTAAACCATTTCCTCTAGTTGTGGCATTTACATGTGGATTTTAATGAACCTCCTCAACATATGGCATTCAAAACATTCCAAACAGCACATCAGAGATTCCTATGGTTGAATTCAAGAGTAAACATTAATAATTCATGCTTCTTCATTTTGTGTTCAACTCATAGCTCTGACATGGGTTCTGTTCTCTTGTTTCAAAATACTGCATCATTTGGGGGCAATCTGGGCGATCATAAAATCACACCCTTGGCTTCTTGCTGCACACACTAAAATGTCTTTACAACACCCTAACAGTTATAACTAACCTGTCACCACACCTCTAAACTATTCTCACCCCCCATTAACCTCAAAACTTTAACTTAAATGGTTGCCCTTTTATGCCTTACTTAGGCATCTCTGGAAGCAGCTTCCACTGCATAGGCCACAGAACAGCCCATAGGCATTGCTCTCTCTACATTAATCCTGCTGTAAAATGTAATGCACAGGCGGCCTACTATGCAGGTGTAACAATAATAATGGAAACACTGACTTAAATTTGACTTTTACCACCTCAGCCCTGTCCCACACTCGTTCACATCCACATCTCTTGATCTATTATCATGTATGTCATTGAACAACCACTTTCGGAATATTGTCATTTATTGGCCCCCCCTTTCGGGCCATGATGGAAGGTTTGTACATTAGAATTCCCCTGGTGTCTATTTCTGTACTACCTCCATCATTCAAACTATTAGGTTATTCTTTGGAGGTTTCATGAATGGGCCCACCATTTGTCCCCCTCCTACTTCTTTTCACATATCTGCTGTATCAAGCTCTCTATCACCCCAGCAGGATTTTTAACTGTCTGTCCACCCTGCCACTCTGGCGGCCGATACATTGAATCCTGAAATCCTCATAGAAACCCTTTTTCAGGTTTTCCGCTGCTCTGTGGCCAGGGTTTAACCTCAACCACTGAAGCATCACTTCAAAGTTTACAGGCATTATTGTCTTTCTCTACCATTCCCTTCCTTTACCTCTTTTCAGCCTCCCTTGTCAGCTCCCACAATGGATAATCGGGTGTCAGCAATTGCAGTTTTCACATTCATTTTGAAATTTGCTGGGATTCCTTTAGCAGTTCCAACCCATGCACATCTGCCCTTCCTTCCCCACTTTACCAACTACACATGGGGAGCGATGTCCTGGACCTGCTGCAGGCAAACTGGGAGGCACTATGTGGAGGGGTCTACTAGTCATCATCAGCTAAAAATTGCACATTGTCAAGGTCCCCCAAGCCCTATCTTGGTTTAAACTGCACCTAGAACTGAAATCTTGTAACATTTCGACCATGAGATTCCCCTGAAAGAATACTGAAAGAATGCTTGCTGTTGATATTACATTCCATAAGCTTACATTCTCCTAAGGCTTCTTTTTACATCTAGTCCTTGCATAGATCATGAACTCTGCCATACATGTGTCTATTTTCAGTGGGACACACAGGCAGTTCGCTAGCTCCCGCTCTACTGCTTTGGATGCCCCCTTGCAACTTAAAGAGGTATCTGACTGTACTATTTAGACAATATTTTCTCCTTTGCACTTGCCTGTGTGTAGCTACCTAATGCATCTTTAGTCCCATGTGTGGTAATCTCTTCTCCATGCCTCCCTCAACCCTGTTGTCCTCACTGTCTTTCTCCTTCTTCTCCCCTGTACAGTCCCTTTCATCTGTGTGTCTCACTGCCTCTCTAATTGCACCCTTGTAGTTTCTTCCCTGCTTCTTTCCACTGTTCCCATGATCGTCTCCCTATCTCCCTGATGATGCACTATTTCTATTTCCATCTCCACTCCTGTACTTCCATCAAGCTCCCATACCGTCATCTTAACATATATTTCTCCAATGACTCACAGGAGCATTCTGAAAACTCTCAATGTCCAATGCTCTTTGGGATCCCCCTGTGGATTTTCTTTTTTATGCTTCTCCCGGCATTCCTTCCCACCATGTATCTTCAGATCTTCAGACTCACTCTGTGGCAAAAACTCTGCAAACTCTGCTGGTGGAGTGGGGTTTATTCCCCACCCCTAGTGTATTCCTCCCCGACAACCACACACAATAGGGAGCTCAGGTGTGCCTGGATGGGACATCACTTGCAGGATGGGAGGCAGGAGCTAGGCACAGCCCCACTTACTCTTGAAGAGGCTGTGATCTGCCTCAACACAAAGGACTGCATACCCCCTGTAGTTAGTCCCATTTCAAAGGCACAACTTGGTATAAACACTTGTCCTCAGATGAAACTTCAGAACACTTCCTGACCTGTGGATACTCCTTCAGAAAGAATGACCGATGAGCTGCTGACCAACTGCCACTTTGCTGTCCTGCTGGACTATTGCCTTGCTGTGCTGCTGCCTTGTTGTGCTGACCTGCTGCCCTCCTGCCTGGGCAAGAAGGACTGGACCTGCATCTCTTGAACTAGGCACCCTAGAGTGACTCCAAGGGCTATTTGGCTAGTCTCTTGACTTGAGACCCAGGAACAGAAGGCTCCAGCAATCTTGCTCCTGCACCTGGATCTACAATCTGTGAATCTACGCTGCCAAGTGGTACCACCCCAGTCCTGGACCCTTACACGTGGGCCTAATGTGCTCCGCCATCCTCTATGGATTCAGTAGAACCAATGCTTCTCCTCAGCTGCACGTCACAACCATGAGCAGAACCGGCACATCGCCACTGCTGCGTTGATCTGAAATTCCTTAAAAACCCACATTGCATCTCAGTCCATTCCCACATCAGAAGCATCATGGTGCGACAAACCGTCGGCACAGGCCCTTACATCTCTCATCACAGCAGCCGTGAGACCGTCGCCGTACTCCGCATTGCAGCCTCACAGATCCTTGCAACTGATGAATTAGCCAATTGCGCAACTCACCCCCAACTCCAGACTACACGGGATCCTTGACAATGATGCAAAATGACCTCACACTGCAACCCTGCCACATCTCGGAACTAAGGAAGTGCAACACATCTTGAACGTGAATCCTCACAATGCTCCTCAAACCAGAATTGAAGGTATATTGTTCAGCGGGTCTAAGTGGTTCCCAACAGCTGGCCTGTGCTCTATCGAGGTCGACCTGAACTTGTGACTTTGTCCTGGTCGGGCAAGAATAGATATCTGCAGTTAGCACTTTTTTGGCACTATTTTTACTAAAGTCATTAGAGACACAGGCAGTAGCATGACTACTGCAAGGTGTCAGTCAGCAGATATCATCAGAGCAGGTCTTTGCTAACACATTCCACGGAGTAATAGTCGCAGACAATCGTGAGAGTCATCTAATGGTGTCTCTGGTTACCTTTGAGTGGGGGGTCTCAGGTTCTCTAAAAGTAGCTGTGAGCCCTGTCATACCTGTTGATTGTCTGTTGGGGAGCTACTTGGGAGTATAAAATCTGGAAGGAGGGAGAGCTCAGGTCACTCTTGGAGATATTGAGATTACCTGAATGGGCTTTTATGACCACAAGGTCCATGGCTACCTGGGCAGGGAGTCAAGGGAACCTGGAGCTGGGAACAATGGCCCAGGCAGGCAGCTGTCAAAAAGAGTGGGAGCAAAGGGACAGGACAGCAACCCCTAATGTTCCCCCGTCCAGGTTGATGGGGCACCTGAGGAGGATGTTCCTGACTCAACAGGGGAGGACATTGCTGCCCTGGGTGACCTGCCTGATCTTACTGACTGGAAAGTTGAAGGTGGGCCAACCAGGGAGGAATCCTACAAAGCGGAGAAGGAGTTCCCCAATCTAGAGGCCTGGTGTAGAGATAGAATATCAAATTAGAAATATTGAATGGCATTCATATCGAGTCAAGAATATCGATAATCCAAAATATTGAGGTAATATTTTTCCTTGGTAAAAGTATCAATTTATGTAATGCAGAAATATCAATTTTGTAAATTTTGTTGTCAAAAATATACTTGTTAATTATATCGAATTTTTTGTTTAATGTTCGTATTTTTTTATGTAGTATTAGTTATTATTTATTTTATAAAAATAGTGTAAGTGAAAATGTTTGTCTTTTTTTAAATTAAGATGTAGCAGCGGGATGTTGGGTTTATAGGGGATAAGGGTGGGTAGTAATATAACATTTTGGATTAAAATGTAAACTTTTTTTTTATTTTTTTAAGTTTTAGGAGTGAGATGTTGGGTTTAGAGGGGAAAAATATGGGAGTAGTTTATAAAAAAAGTTTTTAAAAAATTGAACATATTGGGAACCATTAGGATGGCGGGCGGATTGCCCCTGCCGGGCCGGTGGTAATCACCACCGGCCCGGCGGAAGCGATCCACCCGCCATCCTTTCAGCAAAGACCCCCGGCCATATTACATTGGCTGGGGGGTCTACGGCAGATGGAAAGACCGTCCGCCGCTTTTCCACCCAGTCAACAAGTCGACTGACTGGAAAAGGGTTCAATATAGTGGCGGTGTCTGTTAAACACCGCCAGCCATATTTGGTTGTGTGCTGGGACATGCCTTTTCGTGGCGGCATTGCTGCAACGGAAAGGCATGCAGAGTCTGCCAGTGGGGGCCCGTTGTGGGCCCCCAGGGACTCAGGGGGGGTGGGGGGTGCACATGAGGTACCCCCCAGCAGTTACATGCAAAACATGGCAGGCACCGCACGGTGCCTGCCATGTTGTGCATGGAAGTGCACAACATGCCTTCCTGGCAGTGTGGCGGGCGGTGCCGAGTGCACCACCTGCCGCAATGTCAGGAATGCAGGATGCGCCCGCCAGTGTGGCGGGCTCATCCTTATCTCTGGAACGGGACCCCCGTACCTATGGCAGGCGTTCCCATTCCACGGGAGGATGGTGGGTGGACAAAGTCCGCCCCCCATCCTAATGGACCCCTTAGTAGCGTGATGTTGAGTTTATGCAGGATAAGGGGTGAGGAGTAATTTCGAAATTTTGGATTAAAATGTAAATATTTTTTTAAATTTTGTAAAGTTTTAGGAGCGGAATTTAGGGTTTATAAGGGATAGGGTGGGGAGTAAATTTTTGTAAATGTTTCACATTTTTGGGGATTTGTTTCACATAATTTAGTAGTGTGATGTTGTGTTCATAGGGGATAAGGGTAGGAAGTAATTTTTTTAAGTGTTTTAAAATTACATTTGTATTAAAAGTACTTTTTGAAATATTTAAATATTTTAAAAGAAAGTTACATTTTAAAATGTAAAAATGCAAAAAATGTGAGAGGGTCTAGGGGATAGTATTTATAGACCAACTTAACTCCACACCCCTAATTATACACAAATACAACTATAGGGAGAAAGTCGGTCTGAAAATTGACACAAAAAACCTCGAATGCTCGGAAGTGGACTTCTCACCAGATCGACATAGCTTGTCCAAACATTGGCTTGAGAAATAGTGTCTCCATCAGCCCACCCATTTGGCGGAGCATCGTCATTTGGAAGACTCTGAGAAAAAGGTCAGATGTAGCCAGTGTTGCTCAAAGGCTAACAAGACGCTTGACCTCTAATTCTCAAAAGTTCTCAGCCTCAGTTTGTTCAAAGTATGAATATCTCTGATGGAGTGCAGTGCAAGTGCTAAGTGTGTGTGAAACTAAAAATGACTAAGAGGACAACAAATATGTTTATTAGGTATTGTCCTGGTGTCATGTATAACAAGCATTTGCAATGCAATAGGTCTCGAATTTACGAGAGTTTGAGCTACTGGCATTGTAAATGACAATGCCTTTTATTTATCTGTTTAAAAACAACACATAAATAAAAGGCATTGTCATTTACAATGCCAGTAGCTCAGTGTTGTTTTTAAACAGATAAATAAAAGGCATTTTCATTTACAATGCCAATAGCTTAAACTCTCGCAAATGTGAGACCGATTGCATTGCAAATACCGACGTCCATGCTATAAAAACCAGAAACACAGCTGACCCGCAGCACCCAGAAACACAGCTGACCCGCAGCACATAAAAACACAGCTGACCCGCAGCACACAAAAACACAGCAGACCCGCAGCACACAAAAACACAGCAGACCCGCAGCACACAAAAACACAGCAGACCCGCAGCACACAAACACCGCAGCCCCATGAAGCACAGCAGAAAGGCAGCACTCTGAAACACAACAGACCTGCAGCATGCTGGAACACAGCTGACCTGCAGCACCATGGAATTGCATCACACAAACACAGCAGACCGTCAGCACACTGAAGCACAGCAGACAGGCAGCACCCTAGAAACACAACAGACCCGTAGCACTCTGGAATACAGCTGACCCGCAGCCCTGCAGCACTCTGAAACACAGCTGACCTGCAGCACGCTGAAACACAGCTGACCCGCAGCACGCTGAAACAAGGCTGACCCGCAGCATGCTGAAACACAACTGACCCGCAGCATGCTGAAAGTAACACAGCTGACCCGCAGCACGTTGAAACAGCTGACCCGCAGTACGCTTAAACACAACTGACCCGCAGCACGCTGAAACACAGCTGACCGCAGCACACACAAAAAGAGCAGACCCCCAGCACCCTGAAACATAGCAGACCCGCAGCACCATGAAGCACAGCAGACCTACAGCACCCTGAAACACAGCTGCCCCGCAGCACGCAGAAAAACAGCTTACCTGCAGTACCCTGAAACACAGCAGACCCGCAGCACCCTGAAACACAGACTTGCAGCAGCAGCACGTTGAAACACAGACGACCTGCAGCACCATAAAACACAGCAGACGCGCAGCACGCTGAAACATAGGACACCCGCAGCATTGTGAAACACAGGACACCCGCAGCATCGTGAAACACAGCAGACTCGCTGCGAGTCTTCTGCGTTTCACGATGCTGCGAGTCTGCTGCGTTTCACGATGCTGCATCGTGAAACGCAGCAGACCCGCAGCATTGTGAAACGCAGCAGACCCACAGCATTATTAGGCAGAAGGCTGTCAGTCCTCAGGGTGCAGTGGCAGATTGTCAGTTCACAGGGTCAGGGGTGAGGTAGCGGGCTGTCTGTCCTCAGCGTGAGGTGTGAGGCAGCAGCCTGTGTGAGTCGGAAAGCTGTCAGTTCCCAGGGTGAGGTGTGGGGCAGCAGACTGTCAGTCCTTAGGGTGAGGTATGAGGCAGCAGACTCAGTTCCCATGGTGAGGTAGCAGGCTGTATGTTCTCGGGTAAAATGGTGGTCAGCAGGCTGTCCGCTACCAGGGAAGGTGTGAGGCAGCAGGTTTTCGGGGTAAGGTGGGAGGCTCGGGGTTCTCAGTTCTATGGGTGAGGTAGGGCAGTAGGCTGTCAGTTTTCCTGACAAAGACACGCAGTCAGGTATCAGAGTTAGGTTGCCCGCGGTTAGGTTTTTAGGATGAGGGGGTGTGTGCAGCAGACTAATTACTCAGTATTGGTTGGGGGGAGGGGCAACCATACGTCAGATCTCTGTGTGAGTTGGGCAGTATCCCGTCAGATTTGAATGAGGGTGAAAGGGGAGAGAGGCTGACGGCTCTCGGGGTGAGGGGAAGGGAGGTGTCAGATTTCAGGGTGGGATGAAGTCGGCGAGATCATTCGGAGAGAGGAGCAGGCTGCTGTGTTCAGAGTGATGAGCTGCCTGCGGCCACATCTCAGCCTCAGCGGAGTTGCATACAGCCGGCCACGACTTCAGTGGCACGAAGTGATAATTCAATGGAATGGAACCTGAGAGCTACGGACTGGCCGAGTTGCGCAGACCCGAACACGTCCGTCAGGGGGTTCTCAGTGAGGCCTGGAGCTGAGGGAGTAATGGGCAAGACGGAGTGATGGGCAAGACGGGGTGTGGCTGGCGGTGCTGTTAGAGGTCATGTACTGCTGAGAGGTCACAGGCAAATCAGAAGGGGTGCTGCTGGGGGGGATTGTCGGGTTCAGGTGGAAATGGTGCTGGGGGTGACCCTCAGAGGTCAGTTGGGCTTCTGCAGTAGGTCATTGTCGGATCAGATGGGGTGCTGCTGAATGGCACTATCAGGTCATGAGGAGGTGAAGGGTTACAGTCATACCGGAGTATTTAATGGAGTGGCGCGGGGAGTCACCCTGAGGTACAGCTGAGGGTCATCTGCAAATGTTAGGGGGTTCAGGAAATCGGAGTCAGGGGTCAGTGACGACGAGTAGAGCAAGGTATGCACCCTCCATCAATCCTATCAAAGAACCTCTACAAAAAATGCATACGATTAGCAAAGTACAGTGACATTACTTAAGGTCAGGGGTCTCCAACGTTTTTCTGCAATAACATTTATTTCTGTTCAATGAAACCCACCCTGAGCGGAAAATAGTATGATTGTCTTAACAGTGGCCACATCAGACACGACTACATTGGTGGCCACCATATGCAAGATAAGCAGCAGTGATCTCCTTGGTTCAGGTGTACCAGCAGAAATGTAAACAAGTAATAATGGCAGAACGGGGTGGGAAAGCAGCCAGAATCAACAAGTCAAAACGAAACCTAAGAGCCGTGCGCGTGAGATTCTACCGTAGACAGCTCACGTCGCGCGGCTCTTAGGTTTCGGTTTCCAAGGCGCATGGCAGTGAAGCGGGTGCTCAGAGACGGATGACAAAAAAAAAACCTGCCTGTAAATCAGTGCCGCGCGCTGGTATGCAGACTCCCCTGCATTCCAGAGGGGCGCGCGATGCGATCCGTTCCTTTCCTGCCATGCTGTGGAGAGAAGACCTGGCCGTGCGCACAATATTATCCTATGGGGAAACGCTGCGCGCGGCCAGGTCTTGTCTCCCTTCGTCGGTCTCAGCCTGCTGAGACCACGACTATAGTTCTCGCTTGCGAGAACGGGCTTTCAGCGCGTTCGTTGTAGGCGAGACCTAAAAACCACCTGATAGTTTTGGGAAAAGTTAACTATCTCGTGGCAAAGTGTGAGGTCGACATGTTTCAGCCGTGTGGCCGACTCTCCCGGCTTTCTTCAGAACCTTATAGTGTTAGTTGCTACTGCAAAAAAAGGAAATTTGAAGTGAGTGAACTCTTCTATATATCTAATCTTTAAGACAGAAGTAAACAGACCAGTGGTGTATTACCACCCTACCAGGTACCATTCCAATGTACACGTGGATAGGATCTATCTCTTCATTCCTACAAGTGAAAAGGAAGGTTTAGTACAACAACTAAATCAAAATAACAAAAGCAACATTCAGAGCATCGAGGTTAAAGGGTCAAACAAGATCAATCATGCATTGTGAGCGTCTGTGCCTATTCAATCTATGGTATTAGTTAGGCAATGTCAATTTACAATATGTATCATAGTCAATACTCACCCAGCTTTGTGTGGGAGTATGCCCCCCCTCACCCGGCTTCTGCTCGGTGGTTGAGGCCCGCTCTATTTGTAAGAAAAATAAGGGAACAAGTGGTAATGGTATTATCTAACTTATCTCTTCTTATTATATTAAGAATCAAAAAAAAAACGAAATTTTCAAAAAACTCAGAATCATATCATCTGGTGCCATGTGAGATGGCTAGCTCATGCTTAGCGACGATGGCTCTTATATGAGGTAAATTCCTTTCTCAAAGCAGTGTTCTATGTCATATATTAAGTGTAACCCAACATATCAATTTTACAAAGGCAAAGGAAATGTGCACAATATCTACATGAATAGGCGGTTTCTCATGTTGAATTGCTCCTTTCTGAAAATCTAATTATGTGGGAAGAATGTCTTCTTCAAAAAATATATATATATTTTGTCTGTGAAAGGACCTGTTTGTTGTATATAAGTACTAGGTCTGGCCTGTAGCACAAGTTGTGGTGTTTGTTGAAACGAACTCAATTTGGTTCTTCCGAGGTGCACACAGACCTACATGTGAAGCCTTAGTTTGAAAGTTTTTTAAATGGTACAAAATGTAAAAAACATTGATGTTATATTTATTTTTTGGTCATTCTTTTTATATATTTGCAGATGTATTAAAAGTAAAATCAAGAAAAATATGATTTGTTTATTAATTTTATATTTTAGTATAAAAATAATGTTAGTAAAAAATCTCTTTTTTAAATAAAAAAATGTAAATTTAAAATTGTAATTTAAATTTTAAATTTCATTTTTTTCATTTTTTACTGAGGTAGTTTTAGAATGTAATGTTTACTTTAAAATATTTGTAAATATTTTTATTTTTAATATTTAATAAAAAAATGTACAAAATGTATAAAAAATTGTGTTAAAACTATAATTTTGTTAAAGAAATGTAAATTTAAGAATCCATATATTTATGTTGGTAACCTTTTTTTCTTTAGTAAGTAGAATTATTATTTGTTTGGCAAGAAGAGTAATTTATTATGGTTTATTATCCAGCGCATTCCCTGATTCTAGTTGGTTTTGGAGTTGTAATAATAATTTAGGGGGCCATTATGATGTTGGGCAGATCGCCACCGATGCGCCAACATCTTTCCCCACCCGCACTCCATTTATCCCCCGCCATTGGTGGGGGGTACAGTGGCAGACGGAAAGACCGTCCACTGCTTTATCACAGGCAGGCAATCGATACAATTGCCTGCCGTGCGGTCCTGAGCCATAGTATGGTGGCGGTGATATGTGCGGACTTTGACCTTTTCCATGGTGGTGATGCCGCCAAGGAAAGGCATGTGGTCTTTGGCTGCAGAGGGCCAGTTGCGGGCCCCGGGGTGTTGTAGGGGTGGGGGGTGCATTGCGGTACCTGACACATAATGCATGCCGATGCACAACATGCATCTTTTGCATTTGGGCGCCGATCGGGATGGCGGCGTGAGCTTGCAGCTCAGCGCAGGGTCCCGCTATTTCTCCTGAAAACTACACCTGGGGAGACCCCTAGTCGGCGCAACTGGCCTGTGAGGTGTTGGGGAACCACTGGAGAGCGGCTGAGAGCTCTTTGGGGACCGCTAGTCCCAATGAAACTTTGAAAGACGATGCCCGAGGTGTTGCCCGGAGTGTGAAGAAAATGGCGGCGGTGAGGGTCGATGGTCTCTGAACCAAGACTGAGGAGAACTGGCATCGGCTTGCGAGGTGGCCCGTCTCTGTGAGATCGGAGTTACGGGGGCTGCTGGCACAGACCTGAGGAGCGGGGTGCTTGGCGACCAACATTGGACTGGTGCACTGGGTGTACGCACTCGTTTCTACCTTCCCCCCCTACCCCCCCTCCGGATCTGGAGACAGTGGGGCGGACGGCGCTGGAACTCCTGATTCTTAGAGTTGCAGGCACAGAGGAGGCACTCCACCACGATCACTGCTGTTACGCACGTCCCCCGGGCAGAGGATATCAGGTCCGGGTGAAGATCGGACCGGCCTGGGCAACAACAACAGAGGCACCTAAGATGGCGGCTGCGGGAGGAGCGGCCATCACGGAACAGGGCCGGGAGGATTCGACCGCACTATCCAGGGTAGATGAGGCCTCCCCGCCGATGCTGGAACAGGAGCAGAGACTGAACCGGCGCCTGGATGCTATTCTGGATGCCATCACCTCGACCAAGGAGGCATTGCAGCAGGACATTGCGCAGGTCGCCACGGGTCTGGGTCTCCTGAGGGCGGATCATGCCAAGTTAGCGGATAAGGTTAAGGACCATGAGCAGCTGCTCTTAGACCTGAAACCGGCGGTGGTGACCGTGGAACATAAGATCACGGACATCCTGAGCCGGCTGGACACGCTGGAGAGACGAGCGGAGGATGCCGAAAGCCGCAATAGACGGAATAACGTGCGGGTCGTAGGCCTGCCGGAGAGAATTGAAGGGGAGGACGCGGTGGCCTACATGGAGAACTGGTTCCGGACGGTGGTGGCACCGGAGGGTCTCACTTCCTTCTTCACGTTGGAGCGAGCACACAGGGTGCCGGCTCGCCCACCAGCGCTTGGCCGCCCCCCTAGACCGATGGTGGTGAAGCTCCTCCATTATAAAGATCGGGACCTCCTAATCCAGAAAGCTCGGGCCTCGGGTCCGTATGAGGTTGAATATAGCCGAGTCACGATTTTCCCGGACTATACTCAGCCGGTTCAGAGGAATAGGGCATCCTTCCTGGCGGTGAAAAAGGAGCTGAGAGAGGAGGGCATCCAGTACTCGTTGCTCTTCCCGGCCAAGCTGCGGATAATCATGGATGGGAACACAATTTTTTCAAACTCCTGATGAGGCATGGTCATGGTTGGAATTGTATCGCGCTGGCACGGACAGGACTGGCAAAAATCAGCGAGAGAGGCCTAAACCGCTTCAGGTCCGGAAATCGCAAAGGATTCGCTCCCGCAACAAACTTCAGCGAGCGAAACGGGAGGCTCAAATGGCTGCGGACAAAAGAGGGGCGCTGGCAGCGACGGCGAGCATCACACGGTCGCAACAGGAGAGTGACCTGCCTGGATCGGACTCTGGCGAGGACGGCGGCAGGACTGGAGAGGAATTATCGGAGGCGGAGAGCTCGAAGGGCCCGGTGGTCACCCCACAGACTTCTGACAAGATTTTTCATGGCTGACTCATGTATGGGACTTGGGACACTGTCTCTCTTGTGGGGAGGTATCCTGTTGGTACTAGATGGGCTGCCAGGTAGGGTGAGGCATCAACATTGCGGGATGGAAGGCGTGGGGCGCGGGCTCCGCCTGCCCGAGGTCGGCGATAACTCACCCCCTCGGGGCCCTTAAGGCCTTCTGTGGTGGCGACCACAGGTTAGTCAGATGTGTGTTTTGTTTACGGTTTGGATCAGGGCTGACACTGGGTTTGTAGGCTCTGTCCTGGGGAGTGGGGTTTGGGGAGTTTTTTCTATGGTTCGTTTGGGGGAGGGCAACTGCGGTGATGTGGGCAATGAATGGCTACACCTGAACTGGAACGTTTTGCGCTGGTATGGGGACGTTACCTAACTTGAAATGCCTAACGTGGAATGTCCGAGGACTGCGAACTATGGTCAAACGCCACAAAGTGCATGCTTATTTGGTGAGGTGGGGGGTCCAGGTTGCCATGTTGCAGGAGACTCATTTAACTAAACAGGAATGCACTGCGCTACAGAAGAGATGGCGAGGCCAGGTCTTTGGTACCACTTACTCCGCGTTTGCTAGAGGGGTACTGATATGGGTACGAGCGGGGGTCCCGTTCCAGGTGTTGAATCAATTGGTGGATCCCGAGGGTAGATATGTGGCGGTGGAGGGACGGTTGTATGGTAGGGATGTGGTTTTATGCTGCGTATACGCCCCGAATGTTGATCAGGCCTGCTTTTTTGATAGTTTATCCTGCTCACTGGCCTCTTTCTTAGCGGGTCCTGTGATTCTGGGGGGGGACTTTAACTCGATCACAGATGTAGCCTTGGATAGGTCTCTCCCACAACTGGTCGATTCCCCGGTCCGTAGGCTAGCTGCACACAGGAAGGATTGGCAGGAAAGGTGGGGACTGCTGGATGTGTGGTGGGAACAACACCAGGGTGGTAGGGATTACTCCTTTTACTCGGCCCTCCACGCTCTACATGTTAGGATCGACTCAGTCCTGTGCAGCGGGTCCCTAGCCCCATTGGTCTCCCACACGGAGTACCTGGCCAGGACCATCTCGGATCATAACCCTTTGTTGGTGCACGTCCAATGGCAGCGGGCGCGATCTGCGATCCCAACATGGCGGCTCCGGCCCGACACCCTGGAGGACTCGGTGTTTAGTGACGCGATCCAACGGGGCGTAGATCAATATTTTGATGAGAATGAGGGGACAGCAACTTGTCGGTCCACTGAATGGGACGCAATGAAAGTGGTGGTGAGAGGAGTGTGTATGGGTAGGTTTTCGAATGCTCGAATGTCGGTGTTGAATGCGCTTGCCAGTGCGGAAGAGAAGTTGAGGGACCTGGAACGATGCAGGCCGGACCGACCGGACCTACAGACCCGGTTAATGGAAGCCAAAGAGGTGGTGACTTGGGTGGACCTGTTACGCTAGCCGAGATCAGGGCAGCCATTAAACACATGGCGAGGAATTAAACACCCGGGGTAGATGGCCTGCCGATTGAATTTTACCAGAAATATGTTGATAGCTTGGCACCCAGACTACTGATGGTGTATGGGGAGGCTCACAGGCTAGGGAGGCTGCCCGGATCAATGAGGGAGGCGTTGATAGTGCCACTGCTGAAACCCGGCAGAGAGGCGACTGATGTGAAGTCGTATAGGCCATTGTCCATGTTGACGGTGGACTATAAGATTTTAAGCCGAATCTTGGCCACCAGGTTGGCCCCGCACATGACCGGGCTAGTGCACAGGGACCAGGCGGGGTTTATCCCCACGAGGAGCACGGCCCTTAATATCCGCCGTCTGATTGGGATATTAGATGGTGCGACGGAGGTGGACGACGCCCAGGCGGTGTTATCTGTGGATATTGAGAAAGCCTTTGATAGTCTGGAGTGGGCCTATTTGGACGAAGTCCTAGTGAAGTTCGGCATTGGGGAGGGGTTTCGTAGATGGACGAAGGTGTTGTATTCTTCGGCCACGGCGCGAGTACGTCTGGGCACTCTGGTGTCTGCGGCTTATCCGGTTGGTAGGGGGACGAGACCGGGGTGCTCCCTCTCCCCGCTTCTGTTTGCACTGGCGATGGAGCCACTGGCGGCGCGCGCCAGGTCGGGAGACATGTACGCGGGGATCGATAGAGGCGGGCAGTTACACTACATATCATTGTATGCAGACGATCTGCTGCTATATATGGCGGATACGGAGCGGGCTCTGGAAGGAGCGATGGATATGCTATCTGAGTTTGGTCGGTTGTCGGGCCTCAGGGTTAACTGGACGAAGACTTGTGTCTTTCCGCTCAGGGCGGACACGCCCTGTCCCTCTCGCGATGTAGGGGTGGTCTGGGAGCCATCTTGCTTTACCTATTTGGGAGTCCGGATCTACCACGAGGTCGCGGACTTATTAGAGGGCAATATTGGGCGGTGCATACGGGCGCTGAGAGGCTGCATGTCCTTTTGGGCCTCCCTCCCTTTGTCAGTGTTGGGTAGGATAGCTCTGCTGAAGATGGTGGCGCTCCCGCGGCTCTTGTATTACTTTCGCACGCTGCCAATTTGGATTCCTCAGAGGATCTTTAGGGACCTGCGGATGATGGTCATCGATTTCCTTTGGGGGCATGGCCGCCGTAGAGTAGCACTGAACACGTTGCTTAGTCCCAAGCTTGAGGGGGGGATGGCGGTCCCTGACTTTGAGTTGTATTACTTGGCCGCGCAGCTTCAGGTACTCACACAGCATGTTGCTAGGGTGTTCAGAGGGCCAGAGCATGACCGAGAACAGGGTATACAACGCCATGTCCTAGCCTACATTATCATGCAGCAGAAACTGGAGTTGCGAGGCCTCACCATGGAGGAGAAGACGCTCAGGTTATGTTGGCAGAGGAGTCTGAGGAGAGCGAAGGCGTCCCGACCGTATGCCCCAGAGATACCGATAGGCATGCTGACTGCGCTGCCGCATGGGGGCGATTGGTCTCCATTACTGGAATGGGAAGAGCTAGGACTGCAGGTGGTGGGGGATCTGTATATTGACGGGACGCTGGTCCCCTTCCAGACGTTGCAAGAACAGTTTGGGTTGCCGGAGGGGAGCTTCCTCTTGCATGCGGCCGTGGTGGCGGCCGTGCAGAAGCACTGGAGAGGGGGGCCAATTGAACCGGAAACGACCATGGCTTGCCAGTATGTAGTGATGGCCGCTGGCACCTTTAAAGCGGTGACCTGCCTCCATAATAGGATGTTGCATGAGGGGCTGGACCCGCTCCTGGGCCTGAAAGCGAAATGGGAAGTTAGCATAGGTAGGCCCATCCCGGACACGGAGTGGGGTCATATCATTAAGCGCACGTGGAAGGGCACAAGGAACGCACGCTTTCAGCAGGTACATTTTTATGTGTTGCATAGGGCCTACCTGACCCCGGAGAAGATCAAACGGTATTTCCAGGTGCAGGAGACGAGGTGTCCGAGATGCTTGGCGCTGGAGGCGGATTTGGATCATCTGTTATGGGGCTGCCCGAAACTGGAGGCTTACTGGGCGGAGGTTGGGGAACTCCTAAATGTAGTGACCGACAGGGAGGTGGAGTTTGATATGGCGGCGTGCTTGTTGCTCTGGTTCCCGCACACAAAAATACTAAGGTGACAAGTAAATGTATTGACCTGGGACTGATACTGGCGCAGAGGGAGATCACCTGGCACTGGAAGTCCAGGGAGGGACCGTCTGTGAGGAGGTGGACGAATGAATTGCTGAGGTGGTCTGATTGCGAGAGTGTGCTCCGTATGAGACAAGCAGTCAAGCTTGACAATGAAAAGAGCTTAGAGTCAGCGCGCGCGTGGGAGTTGATAGTGCAGGCTTTGCGTGATTCCCTGGTGAACGATGAGGGCTGAATAGATAGTGCGTAAGGACTCCATGAGGCTTACGAGTGAGGGAGGTATTAGTAGATCTGTAGCGGGACCCATTATGGCGTTAGGAAAATGGTCCACATCATTAGCGGTTGCTGGGAGGGGAGGGGATGGAGGTTGTTTGGGGGTTGTTGGGGGGCGGGTTGGGCACTGGGATCCAGGTTGGGAAGCGGAGGTAGTCCAGGGCCAGTAACTGTCCTAACGGGGCTGGTGAGATTGTTTAGATGGCGGTGCAGGGGCAGGGACACGTGGCACTGTTATGTTAGGGCCCACCACTGGAGGGACTGGAGGGTGGGATCGCAATATCGCCATGTGGCCGGACTGTTGGAATATGCTGGACAGTGTTGGGGGGGGTTAGGTGTTAGGGGGGTAAAATGCAGATACATGAAGAGATTATCGACCAAATGTCCCTCAGGGATGCTCACCATGATGTTCTTGCTGGAAGTATGGAACATTGCGCCGCCCGGCCCCCGGGATACGGGCTGAATGGCTGTGTATGACATATGCTTACTCGATCCATGCGGGGGGACACCATGAGTGTGCTGGTTGATTTATTGTATGCAATGGTTTCTAATTCTGCAATAAAAACAGATTTAAAAACAAAACATGCATCTTTTGCATTGCGGTGGGTGTTGCGTACAGCAACGCCCTCCGCAATGTAAAATATACGCGATGTGACCGCCAGAGTGGCGGGCCCATCCCAATGGGCGAAGCGTGACCGACGCACCTCTGGCGGTCAGTCCCATTTACCGTTATGGTGGCGGGAGGTCATAATGGGGCCCTTAATTCGTTATTACTCCACACTTTCCATAGTTTAGTTAATTTTGGAGTTAGAATAGTAATTTAATTTGGGTTATTATCCATCATCCCTGAGTTTATTTTGTTTTGGAGTTGGAATAGTTATTTATAGTATTTTATTATTCAGCACTTTCCCTGAGCCTATTCTGTTTTGGAGTTTGTATAGTAATTTAATTTGATTTATTACCCAGCACTTTCCTAGACTTTTGTTAGTTTTGGAGTCGGAATAGTAATTTATTATGGTTTATTATCCAGCATTTTTCCTGAATTTATTTGTTTCTGGAGTTGGAATATTAATTTAACATGGTTTATTATCCAGCCCTTTTTCCAGACTTTATTTGGATTTGGAGTTGAAATAGTAATTTATTATGTTTTATTATCCAGTACTTTCCCTGAGTTTTGTTAGTTTTGGAGTTAGAATAGTAATTTATTATGCTTTATTGTTCAGCATTTGTACTGAGTATAGTTGTTTTTGAAGTTGGGATTAGTTAATTTGTACTATTCATTAGTTATTTTATTTTTATAATTTGTATATTTAAATAAGAAATGAGATGTATGTTAGTTATTTTTTGTAACATTTTTTATTTTTTAACACGTTTTTTTTCTTTTACATTTTATTTGTTATCATTTGGTTTTGTTATACTTTTTTCACAATATGAAAAACATGATTTAGGTATCGTCATGTTCCTCAAAATGTATTATAAAGTGTACTATATGTTTAACATACATTTTTCATGTGAAATTGGAAAATTAATATTTTTTACATATATATATTATTAAGCATTTCAGAGAAACAAAACTTTTTAAAATATTGTCATGTAATAGTAAATTAAATATATTTTTATAAACAATTTGACTTTGTTAATTATTTTTTATGAGAAAAAGTAAACATTTGTATTCATTATTTTTAACCATTTTTAATACATTTTAAATAATATATTTTTAACACAATTATATAATATGTATTTGACATTGTTCTGTATATTTTATTATTTAGTATCTTGAATATAATGTTTACTAAAATATTATTTAATATATTAAATAATTAACAATTTGTATAGAAATACATATTTTCATATATCTTTTTTATTTATACATTTTAATATTTTTTTGAAATTTACAGTACATGAAAAAACATACATTTTAATATTTATTAAATATTAGATATTTGTATAATATAATATTTAGTATGTATTTTTTATAAATTGTATATTTTTTAACATTTATAATTTTTTAAACAATAAATAAAGATATAAATTTCTTTTTTTGCATTTTAGAAATATTTCTCCATTCTCCATTCTAAGGGGGTGATTAGGATAGCGGGCCGACTAAGTCCGCCCACCACCCTAGCAGTAAAGGGACCTGCCATGAGGTGGTCCTGCCACCCCAATCATGATGTGACTGTCACAGTGGTGGTTGCATCAGGCATTTTAACATTGCAGCGGGTGCTACTGGCTGCAGCACCCGGCACAATGGTGAAATGCCATGTTGTGCCTTGCCATGCACAACGTGGCAGACTCTGCGAAGTGCCTGCCACCTTGTGCATGGCAGTGTAGGGGGTACCATTGGTACCCCCCCAAATGTAGGCCCCCACCCCTCTACCCCCCAGGGGCCAGCACCAGGCCCGAAGCATATCCCCGCCAGCCTTCCCATGGTGGTATCACCACCTTGGAAAGGCCCTACTCCGCACACATCATATTATGGTTGGCTGTTCCTGCTAGGCACCGTCACCATATTGTGGCCCAAGTCCGTCCGGTCAGCAATTGGAAGGATTTTTTTCATTTGTATTCCGCAACCATTTTCTTCTACTTTCCTTACCTTTCTATCTATCTGTTTCATTTTCAGGTTATTTTGGAAGATGGAACCTCGAGATTGGGAGCTGCATTTCGCCGGTTAAGGTCATTTTGATTTAATTTACTTTTATGGTAGTTTAGGGTAAGGGGGAGGTAGTAATAGTGTATTTAGATTTGTTAGAATGATATTTGTTCGTTTTTGGTGTAGTTAAGAGTTGTTTTGGTAGTTTAGTGTTTTAAGTGTTTAACATAGGGGATGATTAGGATGGCAGGTGGATCGCCACTGCTGGCCTGGCGGTGACTATACACCCACCATCACAAATTGATTTACACCCCACCATAATATAATGGCAGGGGTATCACAGCGGACGCAAAGTGCTTCTGCCGCTTTTCCTTTGGTCGGCAATCGTTCCGATTGCCGGATGGACGGACTTGTGCCCCAATATGGTATTGGTGCCTAGCAGGCACCGCTATCCATATTAGTATGTGTGGCTTTTAGGGCCTTCCCATGCCAATGCCATGTGCATGGCAATGCACAACATGGCACTTTGGCATTGCCGCAATGGTCAAAAATGCAGAATGCAACCCCCAGGGTGGGGGTCACATCCTAATTAGCTTTGCGGGACCGCCGCACTTCTGGAGGCGGGTCCCAGCACCGCTAGGGTGGCGGGCAGACTAAAGTCCTCCCACCATCCTAAAAACCCTTACAGTGTTGGATAGGAGTAGAGTGTTATGTATTGTTAGGTATGTGTTGTTTAATTATATTATCTTGTGTTTATTGGTAATGATAATGTTCATGGGTTTGTATGTGTTATTGTGGGTGGGTGTTCTTTTTTATTTTTTACAGGTTTTCAGGATCGTAAATGGATGGTGATGTCGACATGTTTTTTTTAATAATAAAAGGACATTTTTTTTTTAGTTAAAACCAGTTATTTTACATTTCCTTTTATTTTTTTGGTTTGTTGAAGCATTTTCTTTTTAAAGTTATTTTTCGGGATTTCGAGGGTTTCATGATTGAGAGGATTGCTTTGTTGGAGCCTATTTTATACCATTTAATTTTTGCATTTTGCAAAAACTATTTTCGGGTTTTTGAGGGTTTCATTTTTGAGAGGATTGAGTCGTTGGAGCCTTTTTTCTACAGTTGTATGTTTGCATTTTTTTGGGGGTTCTTTTTTCAAGTGGATTTGTTTTTCAATGTATCTTCTATGGATTTATTTGATTTCCAGGATTGTCTTCTGCTACATAACTAGAAGTTATTTTTTTTTTTTGTTACATTGTTTTGTTTGTTTGTTTTTATTTTAATATTTATATTATGTCATATATAGTTATGCTATTTTTTTAATTTTACAGAACATAGTTATAATTATTAATTTAAAAAAGAGTAGAAGTATGTTGTTTAAATGTTTGGAAATTTTAAAATGGTTCTGGTGTTTAGCATTGTTTTTTCTTTACAGTATAGATTTAGCTATCATGTCTAGGTATTCTAGACTTTTGGGGCCCCATTACGACACCGTAATGGACAATGGGACCAACCGTTAGAGGTGCGGCGGTCCCATGAGGCAAATTAGGATGCGCCAGCCACACTGGTGGGCGCATTCTTGCCTTTAACATTGCGGCGAGTGGTGCTGTAAAACCCCCCCATCGCAATGTTAAAGGTGCATGTTGTGCATTGTAATGCACAACGTGACAGGCACTGTGCAGTGCCTGCCACCTTGTGAATGGCAATGAAGGGGAGTACCATAGGTGCCCCCCAATGCAACCCCCAACCCCAATGGGCCCCCAAAGTCATTCTCTGCATGCCTTTCCATGGCGGAGTCTCTGTCATGAAAAGGCATGCCCACGGCACACATGGACGGCCGCCACCATATTGTGGGCCTTTTCGGCCCGGCAGGTAATCATCACGATTTCCTGCCAGTGGAAAAGTGGCGGTCCGTCTTTCCCATGGCGGTGTAATTGGCGGTCGGGCAGGGAGTTATGGCGTGTGGATCGCCACCGCTGGTCGGGCGGTGGTGATCCGCACGCCATTATATTTACCCCCTTGGTGTTTGCAAATAGTCTAGTTTTGTGTTGTAGGTATTCATACATGGTGTTTGTTAGTTTACTTAGTTTAGGGCCGATTTTAGGGCCTCATTAGGAGGGCGGTGAATCCGCATCCTCCGGGCCGGCGGAAGCCACCGCCGGCCCGGAGGATGCGGATTCCCACCCAAGTGCCTAAGTTTAGTTTCATTTACTTGTCAGATGGGACTTTCAAGAAGTAGGTTGTAAGGGTTTGCTACTTCAGTTTTTGGTACATAGGCCAGTGCTATCATTTTTTTTATTTGGTAGGCAAAGTTACTATTGGTGGCATAATTTATACTTAAAGTAGATTTGTGTAGATATCTCCTGGTACTTTGGTTGAAGTGGTAATAGCAATCTTGTATTGCAGTGTGTGGGTATTTTTTTAATTGATTGAATCAATGGTTGTTCATAATCAATAATACATTTTTGTGGAAAGTAGTTGTCAGTGTATTGCTTTAATATTGTTAGGAGCTCTATGTATCTGGTGTTTTGTTTATTAGTAAGTACTGCATATATGAAGGGGATGTTAGTATCTTGATATTCGCCATGGATAGTTTATAGTTGATAAAAACGTTTGGGGTGAATTTTGAATGTGCCATCCATCATCCACGTCTCACAGTTTTTACGTTTTTGTAAGTTGTTGTTTGTTGCGAAGATGATAATTTGTTTTTATGACTGTTGTTGTCATGTAAAAGGAATATTTCAAGTTTGTGGGTGATTGTGTTTTCTGGTAATATTTGTATACCTGCAAACATTTGAGAGGTGGGTGGTGTTTGAGTTGCAGCTCTTTTAGTTTGGGCAATTAATCTCTTCAGAATGGGTATAGATGGTAGTTGTCTTGTGAAATGTTCAGATACCCTAGTTAACACGTTTTTAAGTATTTGGGTACTTGTCTGTTGGGATCTGGTACTTGCTTCTTTTACATTGGTTTCTATTGTAGTGGCTCTCCCATAGCAAGACGTAGAGAATTATTTACAGAATTTCCAATGTGTTTTTTTCCAGTCATTTTCTCTTGTGTGTAAGCGTAGCCCATGTAGCACAGAAGTCATTTTTCTTTTTGTGAAGTTATGAATTTTGCTCCTTCTGACACTTTTTGGTCTTTTTGTGAATATATATATATACTAGCAGCCCGTCCCGACGTTGTCCGGGTATGAATTGCTGCCAGCCAGTAGTATATTGTTTTGTAGGATTTCGTTTAGAGAGCATTTCTTATCTGTGACAGGCCTGTGAAACGCTCCGATTCACAGTGCACTGCTGATGCACTTAAGAGTGTGCGTTTTGGAGTGTGTGAACTTGAGTTTCCCTATTTTATTTTTCCTTGCAATATTATATAGCGCGAACTGGACAACATGGCATGAGCACAATTTACATTACAGAAGAACACATTCATTTGTGGTAGGCATGGGGAGACAAAGCGATTTGCCTGGAATCACAGGATGTTGAGCTGATGCAGAGATTGGAATGTAGCTCCCCAGCTCTAAAGTTCGCAATTCTAGAACTTGTGGCGGGAGGTGTGTCTAAAAGTGTATGTCGGTGCTGGCCATCAATGAGAGAGACCTGTGCATTATTCAAATGGGTGGTGAAAAAATATGAGTACAATGCTGGAGATGTGGGCCGCCGTGCCACCAATGTACTTAAAGAGGAGGGTAAACACCCATTATTCATTAGGAAAGTACCATGACTCCGCAATGCCATTATAACGCATGGCATTACATTTTATATGCTTTTACCACACATACATTTACAACGAAATTCGTTGTAAATGCATGAATGGTAAAAGCGTGTTTTTTTTTTAATGTTTGGATAAGGTAAGTATGGGTATTGGGGTATATGTTTTGAGGTACTGAGGTATATGTTTTGGGGTGTTTGGGTATTTTAAGGGTTCAGATATAGTTTTGGGTTATGGGGTACAGGGGTAGTTTTAGGGTTTAGGGATAGGTATGGGTTTTGGGGTACAGGGGTATTTTTAGGGTTCAGGGCTAGGTTTGGGTTTTGGGGTGTAGGGGTACTTTTAGGGTTCAGGGGTAGGTTTGGGTTTTGGGGTACAGGGGTATTTTAAGGGTTCAGGGCTAGGTTTGGGTTTTGGGGTACAGGGGTATTTTCGGGTTCTGGGGTAGGTTTGGGTTTTGGGGTACAGAGTTATTTTTAGGGTTCAGGGCTAGGTTTGGGTTTTGGGGTACAGGGGTATTTTTAGGGTTCAGGGCTAGGTTTGGGTTTTGGGGTACAGGGGTACAGGGGTATTTTTAGGGTTCAGGGCTAGGTTTGGGTTTTGGGGTACAGGGGTATTTTTAGGGTTCAGGGCTAGGTTTGGGTTTTGGGGTACAGGGGTATTTTTAGGGTTCAGGGCTAGGTTTGGGTTTTGAGGTACAGGGGAATTTATAGGGTTCCAGGCTAGATTTGGGTTTTGGGGTACAGGGGTATTTTTAGGGTTTAGGGATAGGTTTGGGGTTTGGGGTACAGGGTATATTTATAGTGTTAAGATGGGTTAGTGTTTAAGGGTGTTGGGGTATTTTAAGGAGTAAGGGTGGGTTATGATTATGGGGTGCAGGGGTATTTAAAGGGAGCAGGCTGGGGTTAGCACCCAATATGAGACATGGCATGAAGGGTGGAACGTACCACACGCCCCCAGCGTTTGTCACGCCCCCAGCACACGCCCACTGCACAATGCAGACACGCCCACAAGGGACTACTTCGCTGGCACAGTTCTTTTACCTTTTAAATGTATATGGTGGGCGTCTGCATAGCCTATGTCCTTCTGCTGCAACTGCCCCTTCCAACGCTGTATTGAGTGTTGTGATTGGTGCTGTGGTTCCTGAGATTACCCGCCTCAAAGGTTTGGGCTCTCTCTTTATTATATTAGTATGGATATATATATATATATATATATATATATATATATATATATATATATATATATATATATATATATATATATATATATATATATATATATATATATATATATATATATATATATATATATATATATGTATATCGGCACACACTCGCTTCGTTCCAAAAAAGCAGACGGCACTCCAAGCTGGTAGTTATTTTTCTTGGTTTATTGGCAGACCCCCTACCCCAAAGAAAGACAAACGCGTTTCGCCGTAAAACGGCTTCCTCAGTGTCAAAGTGAATTACAAATCATGCCATTATATCTCCACCTCTCAGTTAACATCAAGAGAGGACCAAACCAAACCTTGTTGTAAATATGGCAGACATCTTGTAATGTGCAGTTATACAGTCTTTTGAATTTGTACAAGGAGAATGGCGATCCTTAAAGTGCTCGTGCAGTTAAACGGGGAAACCCCATATAATTCATTATGTTATGCTTTGCTTGCTTGGAGAAAAAAGATGCATTCAGCCAAATGAATTCATTCATGCATTAAGGTAACGCGGTGTGTAAACAAAACAGTTAGAAATTATAAGGTGTCTTTAGGAATTATTATACATTGAGAGTACAATTCTGTCCATTTCATAACTCTCTGTACCAAATCTAAGATTAAGTATGGGCGGAAAATCCGTTCCGCTCGCGGATTTTGCGGATTTTCGGTAAATTCGCAATCCGCGAGATTCGCGAATTTCCCGCGAAATCCGCAAATCCGCGAGCAGCGGATTTTATGGCTTGCTCGCACTGTTCGCGTGAGTTCGCGGCTTCCCAGTTCAACTTCGCGCCCCGCGAATAAGCGCTAAATTGCAGAAATACGATCTTAGCAAAACTGAAACTACTTACCAGGTTCAAAAGTTCAAGCTCATCATTAGTAGCCATTTCCTGTAGTGCTTCCTGAGGGGCCCCTCCAGAGTTCAGTTGCCTACTTGCAACTATTATGTGACCCTGCTCTGACCCTCAGAATAGTTACACATATGCCACAAAGGTCCTGAATTACAGCTAAGGGAGACAAGCAGGAGCCAGGCTGGAAGTTCAAATCCAACAGTGACACATTAATCAGCCCCTAATTCATTATTGTCAGTTGGGGCAGGGCAGGTGTTGTAACTAATTTTGCAACAATGAAAGCACTTAGCAAGTGCAAAAGATCACTAATCAGGAAGCACTAAGGAAGCAGGTGCCAGCTAAAAAAATATTCTGTGACACATTAATCAGCCCCAAATTAATTCAGGTCACTTGAGGCAGGGAAGGTGTGCTTTGCCACAATAATGTACACTGGACAACCAGAGGGTGCTGTGATGAAACAGAGGGTGGCATGGGTGGGCCAGAGGGTGGCATGAGTAGTCAGAGAGTGGCAGTGGTGACAGAGGGTGGCAGTGATGAAGAAGAGTGTCCCAAACAGGCTGGACACGTAGAAACAACAAGTTCGCAAAACTTGCGACCCGACAGGTAAGTTCGTGTTTGCGAAATTGTACAAAACCCTCGCGAACTGGCAGAAACCCGCGCGAACACTTAATTTTCACTGTGTTATTGTACATGCTCCGCGCAAGTCCATATTTCTGTTGCCCTGTATGGGAAGATTCTCTGTTTTCCTTTCTCATAGCCTATGTCCTTCTGCTGCAACTGCCCTTTCCAACGCTGTATTGGGTGTTGTGATTGGTGCTGTGGTTCCTGAGATTACCCGCCTCAAAGGTTTGGGCTCTCTCTTTATTATATTAGTATGGATATATATATATATATATATATATATATATATATATATATATATATATATATATTATTAAGGATACGATTTTGAACAGTAAGCATTTTTATAATTATTATATTGAAAAACAAACTTACAAGTGGTTTGATTTAATTTTTTTGATGGATTTATTTTTGATTGTTGATTGTTGATGTTTAACCACTATTTTTTGTTTCTGTTGGTTTAAAAGCAAAATGTTATTTTTATTGAAATGTTACATTTTAAAATCTTATTTAATTTTTTTTGTTTCTATTTTTACTTACTTGAGAATAATAAGTACTTAGGGGTACATTACGTAACAGTACTCTGGACCGACCGCCAGAGGTGGGGCGGTCCCACCATGGTATCCCACATTATTTGCATTGTGGCGGGAGGTACTGTAAGCAGCACCCGCCACAATGCACTACATGCATGTTGTGCATTGGCATTCACAACGTGACAGGCACCACGCAGTGCCTGCCACCTTGTCAATGTTGGGGTGTACTATAGGTACCCACCAAGTACAGCCCAACCCTGGGGGCCCGCAACAGGCCCCTGAAGCAAAATCTGCATGACTTTCCATCGCGGAGTCTCCGCCATGGAAAGGTATTGAAAAAGCCACAATACTACTTGCATGAATATGGTACCTGCAAGTCACCGCCATTATGTTAAGGGCCTTTTACACCCGGTCGACAATCCGACCAGCTGAAAAGCGGTGGACGGTGTTTCCGTCTGCGGTGGTGCCCCATTCCATACAAATAGGGCGGGGTGATACAGAGCCATCTGGCGGGCGGAACACCACCGCCGGGCCGGCGGTGACCACTGCCTGCCCAGTGCTGGCGATCCGTTCGTTATGCTAATGGGCCCCTTACTATTTTTCGTTGATGATGTTTTTTTCAACGATTTGTTGTAGGTTGAAGTTTGTAGAAGCTGGCAAGAGAAAAATATTTGTTAATTACCTTTGCTTTTTATTTTTTTTAATTTGTGAAATATTGGTTTGTTGCATTTGTTGGTTAAATAATATATAGTTTTATATTTTTTGTAATGTTGCTTTTGTCTTTGTTTTCAAAATGAATCCTTGCTTTGACTTTTTTAGGTGGAGTTTTATTGAAGTGTAATCCGATAAATGTCAAATAAAAAGTTATATTTGTTTATTTTGCTTTTTTAGTGTCTATATTTAATTGAAGAAAAAAATGCATACTAAATATATTAGGTGAATTTTCTGTCATTGATGTTTTTTGATGAAGTTTGTAGAAGCTGTTAAGAGAAAATTATCTGTTAGTAATAATTCGTTTTTTATTAAATGTATCGTTTTTTATAGTTAGGTCTATTTGCTGGTTAATTTATATACTTACTTTGTATTTTATTTTTCTTTTGATTTTGGATTTGTTTTTTAATGTGATTTTTTGTGAGGGCTTTTGGGTGGAGTTACTGTGATGTACAATCATGTGAAAAATCAAATAAAACATTGTAGTTTTAGTTAATTGCATTATTTACATTATTGAGAGTTTATTTTTATTTATTTGTAATTAAATAATGTACTTACTCTTTTTAGTTGTTGGAGTGTCCTTGGTAGATTTTGTGGTTTTGTTGATTTGTGTAGAAGCTGTTAAAAAAACAATTGTTGGCTATGTTTTGCTATTTTATTAAATGTAAAACTTTTAAATAATCTACGTTATTTATTGCTTAAGTGATATACTTATTTTGTGTTATATGTTATTGTTGTTTTGTACGTAAATCATTGTGTTGTATTTTCTAGGTGCAATGTTAGTGAAATTGAATTTATTATATGTGAAGGAAAACATTTTATAATTTTTTTTAACGCTTATTTCATTTATTTAGTTACAAAGTTGTACACTTATCTTTATTGCGGGATGTTTGGAATAGTTTTCGGTGTAGTTGTTTTTCGATCTGTTTTATCTCTCTCAAACTTTTGCTCTTCCTCCGTGGTTATCCGTTACTACTGCCGATGAGAAACTACCAGTCCACGTTGAGAAAGCTACTGCTTGAGTACAAATCTACTCGAGCGGCAGAAAATGACTGCTTGCACTGTGCAAGATGCTATTTGCAATGATTGCACAGTGCGGACAAGCATCCGGCACTGTGCAATCAGTGTGAACAGCATTTTCCCTACTGCACTACGCAGTTCGCGAAGCTACGCGTAGCTTGCATAGTGCGAAGTGCTCTTCACTTAACTAAGCGTAGTGCTACTCCGCGAACTACACCCAGGGTTATATTTATCATGTTTATTTATTGTTTGTTTTTATTTTGTTTATTGTTGTTATTTCATTTTTATGTAGATAAATGCGTTATATTGTTTGTATAAATTATATATTTTTATGTTTGTTTATTCTTGTTATTTGTGCTATATTTTAATGTAGTATTGTTTGTTTTTGTATTTTTAATTCATTTGTTTTAATTAATGTGATGAATTTGTAATAATTTTTATTGTTTTTTAAAATATTTGATATATGTTATTTTATTATAACATGTTAAATAGTATTTTTTTATGTTTAAATGTTATGTTCAATATAATTTATATGTATTTTATCGATGTTTGTGTTGTCGATATTGTTTATACCGATATTTTTGATGTTAAATTTAATTTTAATGTTATCAATATTTTCGTGTTCTATATTTTTGTTGTCGATATTTTTCTAATCGAGATTTTTTTACAAATATCTTTTATAAAGGTTGATGTAATCTCTATATTGTTTGTCTTTTTTTTTTTATTTACGATATTGCTGACACAATAATTTTGTAGTTCGATGTTATTAGAGTCGATGTTGTATCAGTGATCCTAGAGGCCTTGAGGTGGCTAGCTGAGGGCCAGGCAGCAAGTGACACCTCTGGGGATGACCTGATCTATTGGGAGAACAACCTCCTATATAGCGAGCCTAAGGTTCCTGGACCTATGGAAGCCCATCTGCTAGTAGTTCACAGTGTTACTATGCCTTCCTACTGGGTTTGGGTCATGACATACCCCTGGCAGGACATCTGGAGCAAGAGAATACCTTTGCCAGACTTGTTGTTCACTTCTATTGGCCCTAGATAAAGACTGCCCCAGACTCATTGTGTTGGTCCTGCCCCAACTATCAGGCCCAGGGGAACTCAGGGAAAAAGCTCAAGGCTCATTTAACCCCATTACATGCCATTGGCACTCCTTTTGAGAGTTTAGACATCAATACTGTTGGAACCTTGGACCCAAAGACAGCATTAGGCAATAGGTTTATCCCGGTCCTGGTGTAGCACTCCACTCTCTACCCAAGCCCCATCCCTCTGAGGTCAGTGACTGCACCTGCAGTGACAATAGCTCTGATGGCGAAATGTTACCCCTGTTGGGTTCCCCAAAGAGGTATTGTCTGACAGAGGCACTAACTTCATGTTAGCGTACATGAAGTCTGTGAGGGATGAGTGTGGAGAAATTTATATGCTCTCTTCACCTTATCACCCCCAAACCAATGGTCTTGTGGAGAGATTCTACAAGACTCTGAAGGGCATGATAATGGGCCTACCTGAGGCGATGAGGCATAAGTGGGACGTTCTGTCTTGCAATGCCTTCTCTTTGCCTACAAGAAAGTGCCACAGAAGGGGCTGGGTTTAACTTCTTTAAACGCCTCTGTGGGCCGCCTGTTAGAGTACCTGTAAGCCTTGTCAGAGAGGGGTGATAGCAAGCTCCCAGGAAATCCCCTCAGAATGTGGTTAGCAACATGCAGGTCCTTTGCAACTAGATTCACCACTTCTAGAAAAAGGCAAAAAGCAATATTGAGCTCGGTTAAGAAGTTATGACACTCTGGTATAACCAGAAGGCCACTCTGATACAGTTTCAACCTGACCAGAAAGTGTGGGTCATGGAGCCTGCAGAACACAGGCCTCTCCAGGATTGCTTGACAGGCCCATATGAGTGGAAGGAGCAGAAGGGGGAGTCCACAAACCTGCTGGGTCTCAAGACCCCCGGAAACCCCCTACGGGTACATCACATGAATCGCCTCAAACCACACTTCGAGAGGTCCAAAGTAGCATGTTCCTGGTGACCGATGAAGGAGTAGAAGAGGAGAGAGAGCCTCTCTCTGATCGCCTGTCTGTCCAAGAGCATGACGGGTTAGTGGAGGGGGTCATCTTTCCCCTGCTCTGACCCTAGAGGCAGGGTGACTGTCGCCAGCTGCTGGGCAGTTTTCCACTCTCTTCTTCCTCAACATTGAACACATACACCTATGAGTCCATGGCATTAACACCGAAGAAAGTCTACCTAAATAAGATTTACAGGTGGTTGTCAGACAAGGTGATGGCCAGAATCAAGGAAGAGGTCTTCAAGATACTCGCATAAGGGCTGATTGAGTCTTCCGACAGTCCCTGGACCAGCTCTGTGGTGCTGTTAGTCAAGGTTGCCCACTGAGCACCACTCCAGAAGGTAGGTTCTATGTGGACTACAGGGGTCTCAATTGCATCATGAAGACTGATGCACACTCCACCCCCGAGCTGATGATCTCAAACACAGAGTCTGCGCTGTTAAGCTTCTCAGTACTTTTGACCTGACACCAGGGTATTAGCAGATTGCTCTGACTGGGGGCAAAAAGAGAGGTCGGCATTCTTAACCCCAGAGGGTCAATTCAAGATTAGGTGATATACTTTTGTTTCAATACTGTCCCTGTCACATTTCAGAGGTTGCTCAACAGGGTCCTAATTGGGAAAGAGGCATTAGGCCGCCTAGCAGGACAGCAAAGCTGTCTATAGTTTTAGTTTGGCAGAACTCCTGCACCACCTCCAGGAGACTTGACTATCAAGGCCAGTAAGTGCCAAACAGGGCAGGCTTTTGTGGTCTATCTGGGCCTCATGGTGGGCAGCCCTTCCAGATCAAGATTAAAACTATCCTGGCCTGGCCACCACCTAAAACACAGACAGAGGTGAAGGCCTTCCTGGGCCTCACAGGAAACTATAGGAGGTTTGCTAAGGGATAAGGCATCACTATTGCTCCCTTAACAGAGCTGATGTCAAAGAAGCAACCCAGAAAGGAGATCTGGACCGAGGCCTGCCAGAAACCCTTTGATACCTTCAAGGGGGCCATGTGTACAGAACCTGTGCTCAAGGCTCCTGACTTCTCTAATCAGTTCTTCATGCAGACAGACACTTCAGAACATGGCATAGGGGCTGTCTTAATACAGTTAAATGAGGAGGGTTTAGATCAACTGGTGGCCATCATTAGCAGGAGGTTACTTCCACAGGAAGAGAGGTGAAGTGCTATTGAAAGGGTGGCCTTTGCTGTGGTCAGGGCACTGAAGAAGCTGAGACCATACCTGTTTAGCACCCACTTCTGGGTTCAGACAGATCACAAGTCCCTCAATGGCTCATTCAAATGAAGTGTGAAAATCTCAAACTGTTAAGGTGGTCCATCACCCTACAGGGAATGGGCTTTATGGTGGAACACCATCCTTGGTCAGACCACAGAATTACTGATGAGTCTATCCAGGTTTATCCTCTTTAGTGATGAGAAGCCCCAAGTGGTTGGGTAGTTCTCCCCATTTTCAGCTGGCGATGACACATGTTAGTCCTGTCATCCTTAGGGTGATCTTCCTCAAAACATTTTGCCTTTTCCCTCCATTTTTGCTGGTCTGATAGTGGCTGGCCTTAGGACTCTTCGCATGTTACCACTGACGACCAGTACTAAAGTGCTTGTCCTCTCTCTCCTAACCATGGTAACATTGGCTTATGCCCAATCTGCACAGTTAATTTACTTATAAGTCTCTAGTAAAGTAGTTCTATATGAACCGAGGGCCTCTTAATGAAATGCTACTGGTGGGCCTGCAGCACTTATTGTGCCACCCATCGAAGCAGCGCTTGAAATGTGCCTCAGGGTCGCCATGGCAGCCTGTGTGTGCAGTTCTAACTGCCATTTTGACCTGGCAAATTAAACCTTTTTGACAGGCCCAAACCTTCCCTTTGTAATACTTATTAGTCACCAGTAGGGTAGGCCCTGGTCAACATAAGGGCAGGGTGGTACACATATAAAAAGTAGGACTTGTACGTTTAAGTTTTTACATGTCCTGATAGTGAAAAACTCTTGCATTTGTTTTTCACTGCTGCAAGGCCCACCTCTGCCTTAGGACAACATAGAAATTACCTTATTACATTTTATAAGTGTAACTTCCAAATCGGAACAGGTAACCCTTTCATGTTTGGTGTCTCAGGTATCACAATTTAAAATCCTCACTTATGTTGTTGTTGGATTTTGAATTACAATTAGGCGAGGGCGTGAAATTCTGCTCTGCTCCTGCTCACCGAGTTTATGGAGTTTCTGCCACTCCGCACTCTGTGAAGTGAGCAGAGTTCTGAAAAAAGCAAAGCAGAGTGTTTTCAGAGCTTGTGCAAGCCAACTTTAAGTTGGTGAGTGTGAGCAAGGAAAGTCTTACTCCAGATCAACTTCTGGCAAGATTTTTCAACATGGGAGGTCGTGAATGACAACTACCACTCACATTGATATACCTTCCGTTCGTGTTGAGGAAGCTTCCGCTTGAGTAGAACATCTGGATAAAAAAAAAGAATTTCGTTGAGTGCACTGCATCCCCAAATGCGATGCAGTACACGCAACAAAATTCGTTTTATTTATTTAAATGTTTACTTACCTGGGAAGCTCTGTAATCCATACATTACTACCCCCCACCTTGCCCCTCCCCTTCCCCACATCACCGCCCTGCAGGTACTCCCACTACCGGCCGTGGCTGCTAGCATGACCAATATCCCGCACTAAAATGCTGTGTCTACTTTAAAGATGGCCTGTGGTAGGCCGTTTGGTCCTGGGGCTCCTTCTCGACACCCCTTACATAGAATTTTACGTACTAATGTTGGGAGATATGTGGTTCCGTCTCCAGTTGAATCAAGAATATTACTTGCTGTGGGCAGTTCCTTTTGGTTATGTGTGGAATACTCAACAGTAGTTTGTTGTTGATTTATTGAGAAAGTCCTGGCAAGGTAGGCCACCCATGTTGGTTCTGAGATGTTTGAGTTATTTATACCGCTTGGTTTTTTTATTGAGGTTATTTATGTTTGCCAGAATTGTCTTGGGTTATGATGCCTGGCAGTGTGTATTATTTTAGCCCAAAAGGCGTCCTACACTGTTTTCTTATCTTCCCCTAGCTGCTTTTTGTAGGCTTTCTTGAAGTCTTCCTGATTTACATCAACCAACATTAATCGTTCACTGTTGTATTCTCTCTCACCTCACCTTTCCTGCTGCGAGTTAATATTGTTGTATCCAATTATTTATAACTTTCCTGATCTTCTCTGTCATTCAATTCTTATTTCATGTTTTTCATTTCCACATTACTCTCCCACTGTGCATCCACTACTTCCCCTGTTCTTTCCATATATGTAGGACGCGTTGCATTACTTTGTGACTAATATTGTCTTTCTAGAATGCAATTGTTGATTGTAGTATATAGTTAAAGTCATAGTGTCTTGTGAATGTCATCTCATCAAATACCACTGTTGTCCAAATATTAGTTAGTTCGTAAAGGGAGCAATTGCTGAAAGGTTATTACCCAGTACCCCAATGTGAGAGGTAAGTTGTTTTCTAAGTTTAGAAGAATGCATGAAGAGAATATAAAACATTAAAACATATTGTTTCAAAAAGAAAAATAGAGAAACAGGAAAGGAAGAATGGAAATAAAAATAAACTGATGTTATGCCTAGAGATGGATGAAATTAGCCAGGTGGCAAAATGTTCTACACTGTTGGGGTCCTGAATGATTCCTGGCAGCCAAGCATCATTTCTGAAATCCCATCTCCTCAGTGCCATATGTCACAAAGCCCCTGATGGCATTTGCTTTGTTATTAATCAGTGGAGTGTACGCACGAGCAACATGGGGAGCATTTATTGTCACAAGATTAAGATGGCAATGGCACATGAATCTGTCGGAGGCGAGGCAAAGGGGCGACGGAGGAGACTGCTGTGAACACAATGACACATTGAGAATCGGATACAAAAGACAAAAACATGCACATTTCCTGTTTAGAGCTTAACAGTGGGCCAGACGTTTAGAAATTAGAAAAGATACATTTTGCTCAACTGCCTCAAATATTTTCGAATCAATGACACAGAACGCGCTGATGGCAGGCGGCATCTGTTATACTTTGATGTTTTGAAGTTTTGAACAGGCGGGTTCTTTCAAACAGACTTAATTAGATAATCTTTTAATCTTTAGTATAGGTTCATGTATGTATTTATGTATATGATTTTGTACAGCGTGAAGCAGAAATCAAGACTCTGTACCTGTGTACTTCGCAGAACAGGCACTAGAAGTGACAGGTACACAGCTACAAGGAAGAACCAGGGGCCTCATTTATGAAAAGTGACGCATCGCTGCGTGAAAACAGCGATGCATCACTTTTCACTGCGCACTCCTTGCGACACCAATGATGCGTCATATTTAATGTATGTCTCATCATGTCGCAAGGACTTACAGATACGTCAGTATTTCTGACGTATCTGAAAGCGCAAAAGTGACGCATTGCTGGAGTGTGTCACAAAAGTGACGCAACTCCAGCAATGCGTCCTTTCACATGGGGAAAGCCCCATGTGAAAGGGCTTGCGTCAGTCTTACGCCTGCTGTGAGGCCGGCGCAAGATTTTGACGCAACAGCATCCTAAAAGTGACGCAGTGAAATCTCCTAGATTTCACTGCGTCACTATTACGAGGCTTTTTACGGGGGAACGCCCCCTCTGCATACATTATACCTGACGCAGGTACAATGTGGCGCAGGGGTTTAAAAAGTGACGCATCTACCTAAATGCGTCACTTTTTAAATATGGCGCAACAAGGCGCATATTTTACGCCGCTGGTGCGTCACAAAAAGTGACGCACCGGCGGAGCAAAACTGACGCAAGGCCTCATAAATAAGGGCCCAGGAATCAGGGTCGGACGAAGACTCAAATATAGGCATAGGCACTAAAATAAAAAGTGTCCCCAATTTGTGAATTAGAGAGCTCAAAAAGTGTCCCATGTATTCTTGTTGGGCAGTTGAAGTTGTAGAGCCATGCTGTTGCAAGTTTTTTAAGGTCAGAAAGATTGAATGGATCTGATCTTCCTGCACTCAATGATTTTTTTAATGCAGTACAAACCAGCCCACCAGGCCATGAACCAGGCCCACAAACATCAAAAAACGGCCCATACACTGACCTGTCAGAAAAGCCCTTAGGGCACTGCCCGATTGCCCTATGGGCCAGTCCAATCTAAATCCTCGCTAAATCTGTATGCAAAGAGAGCAGTGAGCAGGAGGTCTGCTGTGCTGAGAGATCGCAGGTGCCATAAGAGGACAAATGTTAGATCGAGTTTTTGTTCCTTTTCCAGGGTATGAGTATCACAACTAAATCATAGATATCAACGCACAGCAAGAAAATACAAACTGACCATTGAGATAAATGTGGGATGTGTGACTTGTCCTTAATTGGTTTTGGCCACGGTCAGACTGGGAAGCCAAAGCAGTCTTGGCAAATTTTGTCAGACCAGCCTGTATGCTGCATAGTGAGTGTACCGAGTAAGCCTGACCACTACAAGGAGGGTTTGGGGGTTCTCCCCAAGACAATTTGGGCAAACAATTGTGCATTCTACAGCACATATTTCATTAAATATTCATATTGCATTATCTTTTAAAGCATAGTAAATGATGACCTTACAGTGCACCTGGATACGACAATCTTTGTTGGGGCCCTTAAATGTTTACCTCACTATCACCCTCCAACAGTGCCCACAACTCTCCATAGCCCCTCTCTCAGATATTTTTCATTTGTTTTATAGCACCTCTCATACCAGTGTATGGTGTCGGAGCACTTGACATCAGACACAAACGCAATAGAAAAAGTTACATAAGACAAAAGGGGCTACAAGGTTTTTGATTCATGTCATCCATATTAGTAGGCATTTTTAAGAGTGTTTGGTCTGGAGAAACACAAACTCAGGATTCAGAACATAGCACAGTGGTTAGGGTTGGCTTTACTAATGAGAGTTTATTTCTACCAAACAACCCATTTAGACAACATTAGGATACTGAAAGATTAAAAAAAACATAACTTTCTAACCTGTGCAGTATAGTTTGCATGGAGCTCTTTAATGACACTTCATATCTCACTGTGTTAGATTATGATTGTAACTTACGAACTGCACAGTAACAAAAGGGTCTCTGTGAAAAAGCAGTAACTCACTTAGATATGCACAAAACATACTGTTCTGTGATCTGTGTCATTTGGAGCAGGCATATTAACCATTGGCTTTACGTTAGATGGGTTAAAAATGGTACTTGACAAAACTCTGTTCTCGCTCCAGCTGGTACATGAATCAACAGTTATCTTGGTGCGTTTATTGTTGCCTGAAAGCTACTGGATATACAAAGAACTCTGCAGTGGGTGCTTTCAAAACGTCTGCACTGCTACACAAATGGACCCCAGTATCAAACCTCCCGTCTCCCCTCTCCCCCGCTCTTCCCGCTTTTTGGGAAAATGCCTGATTCCTGCCATGGTTGGGGCATATTTCCACCACATGCCAGATTGATTGAAACAATCTTACTGTCATACTTTCTCATTTATAGGAAGAAGTCAGTCACGGGTTTGCAGACCTTAACTCATGATTAGGTACGTGCCAGGCTGCAAGCTGTGACAGGAAACCTAGGGCCTTATGGATAAAAGATAAGCTCTGCAAGCCAGTCTAGATTTCTTGGGAAGTGTCTGAAGTGAGAGTAATAACAACAATGAGCATGTGTATGACAAAGTGCACATAGGTCCTGATTCTGAGAGAGGCAAAGTTAAATATCCCATGCAGCTTCACTTTACCTGATTGAGAATGAGCAGGTTTTCCAGACCGGGGTGCATAGTTATGAAATCGGGGTGCAGGGCAGCAGGTCACCTAGCTGCGCTGTGTTACTGGGAAAGGACAGGAATGCGCCGTGTTTATGGCAGTCAGCGCCTTGCTGCCTTTCCCCCCTGTGCTGGGTCACAATGGGCTCCCAGGCGCCAACGCAGGAACTATTGCACCATAGTGAAAGAGTGTCTGCATCGCATGATGGATTATTTTTGGACAGGAAGGGACACTTTCTTGCACAAAAACTATTCTGAGAGGCATATTCCTCTATCCATGTGTGCTGCAGAATGCAGCACACTTGGAAAAGGGAAGTAACAAAGAGAAACAAAGATTCTCCACATGATGCCTCTCCTGGTGAGCCATATCTGTTTGGTGCATTCCCATGCTTACAAGGACTTGCTAGGCGTGATGGACGGAGCAGGGTTTAGCTGAACCCTCTCAGGAATGCTTCACACTGCACCTTTTTTATTTTATTTCTGATGAATTGTTATGAAAAATACAGTAAATATCAATACCTCGCCTTCTACTGATCCACATGGTTCATAAAACTCGTTAGGTCAAGATACGGTATTTAATGGCAGTGCATAGTATGTACAGATTGAAAATGCATGTTTTTTTTCATAGCTTAGCTGAAAAGTTGACGTTCTTTGCAAATTTGCACATATCTAGTTATAATTTATCTTCTGAATGAAAGCAATGAAGAGGCCAGCCAAAGAGCAAATAGGAGAAAGTTTGCCAGCTTACAGGGTTTAGTTTTGACATACGAAATGTAAGTTCTTCAACGCATGATGAACTAAAACGCACTGCTGGCCGGATGCTCACAGCGCAGAAGAGCAGTGCACGCGCACACAGAGTTATCCTGTCACCAGTCGTAGGCAGTTTCCAGCGCCGAGCTGCGTGTTTCATATTTAATCTACAGGTTTGATGCTGGCCTGCAAAGCAGAGAACAGTATCAGAGGTCTGTTTTTCATTTGCTGCCTTGTTTCTGTCTTTTGTTCTGACAGGTGCCCTCTGATCAGCACATATATCCTGCCATGACAGCTGACGACGGATGTCTACAGATGAAAAGCACCAGCGTTGTAGAGGACTAGAAATCATGCCCCACGTATTAGTAATTCAAAACTACCTCGGGGATTTCACAAAGCCCACCTTGTAGTCAACTGCAGAATTACTATTTCAGCTTCGAAAAACATTGTTTCTCATATTCCCCAACAATAATGTTTTAAATCATTTACAGTTTTATGCATAACAAACAAGAAAGCACAGAATGTCATTTTTCCACTATATTTATATGCATTCTCAGCAGATACCTCGCTCATTTTTCAATTTCTGTCTAGCAAACTATAGTAACGTTTCACAACTGTAACTCCTCTCTGTTACAGATATGCTACAGTGCACCAACGTAATTACATGAAAACGTCAATTATTTACAGTTTGTAAGACTCAAAGATATTTTTTTCTGGCCCAGTTCCATGAATTATTTTCAAATGTGTTTCCCCATGGAACCAGACGCACGAGTGATTTTAGCCCTGTAACTCGAAGGGCAGTGTTCACAGCCTCCTCTCTGTGTTTAGAGACTTTAAACCTGTTTTCCCCTGCCCTCCTTCCTTCTCACTATTAATGTATCTACAATTAGGTGCATACCTTTTACTAGTAATTCTATTCTGTGTTCTTTAGGAAAAGTATTATGCCTACTCACCGCATTTAACATACCATAATATAGTGTATTGGTTTGTGTTCCCACATTATAGGTGACTGTATAAGAAATTCCATAATAGCAATAGGAACCTACACAAGTTGTGTAAGTACCTTCTGTGTATGTATTTTTGTCTTTTTGTCCTGACGAAAGCTCTACAGACCCGGCTGGGCTCATAGAGCTGAAACATGTTGACGCATCCATATATATATAGATATATGATAATCTAGTTGCCCGATTACATATATATCGAATTTTTTAACAACAGTGCCAACCTTTTCATTAAAAAATCTTTTTTGGTGACACACTGTTTTTATATTTTTCCCTTTCCTATTATTTCTGGACACTTCTACCTGGACCAGAGGTAGCCTTGGGTGAGGCAGGCATACCGCACGTTATTTGACTACCCTATGAATATGCCATGAAGCCTGACGGGGCGGATAAAAGATACACCGCATTGACTAAATCAGGCTGTCTATGAGGGTTTTCAAAGACTAACCGAAGGTTTAGTAGATACCCATGTCCATTCCCTTTTGATTAATTCAGTGTTCACATTGAACATGCATCCAGTTCAGATCTGTCTGGAAAGACATGCAGAGGGGATTGCATTCCACTTTGTTTGATAAAGGGGGCAACAGCAATGACATGGGCTCTGTCTCTCAGTCGTCTCCCATCCAACAAATCATCACTGCAATTGGAAAGATGTAACATCTTCAAAACTCGCATTCACCTTTAATTGCTTGAAGGCAATTTTAAATACCCGCCACAGAACCTAATTTGTATTGTATACCTGTCAAACGTTTCATTTGCAAGGAGAAAGTAATCCTTCACCAACCGTAGCACTTTAGAGAGAGCTGAAAACCCGTCAATCCCTAAATTAGACATAGTGAACATGATTGAAGTCAAACAAGCACACAGCAGAATGCTCATTTGCCAAATGTGGAGTCTTGTGACCTTTTCAACCTCGCACACACTCCAACCTCCAATAACTTCACAGGATTGACCCCCTAGTCCCACCCTCTCAACATTCGCCTACATTCTCCGGAGGCGCTTGATGAAGGGTAAAGGGTGGAAACTACAGTGAGTAAGCAGAGCTCTTAAGGCCACGTTTACTTTCATTTGCTGTCGCCCTCTTAATGAATGGCATTTGAGACAAAGATTGTGTTGTATTTTTGAAGATGACAACTTTGGGTTCAATGGATGCATAAGAATGCCGTCATAGGGCTTCTATTGTTGCTGTGATATGGAATATTATACTGGCAGTTGGGCCTGGTGCCTGGCCCTGAGATGTCACTGGGTTTTGTTACACAAGCCACAGGGAAATGGTCAAGTGGAGATGGGATATTGGTTAGTGTAAGGAACTCTGGAATATATATGATTTATTTGTTATTTGTTAAGTTTGAGTTCATATAGAAAATTCATATAGGTGCTTTAGGAAAATATATACATTAATTTGGACTCTTATATTATACATAAGGTGGAGAGAAAAACCATGGTGTTTCTGGTTTTGGATAGAATCATGGTTAGAGTTAAGCAGAATGCATACATTCAGGTCCCACACACTCCCACAATCATCCACTAAAATTACACTCACTCTCTACCTCACTCACTACAATAATTATACAATCACGCACATAAAATTCATAAGGGTACATCAAGGCCTGCAGAAGAAATATCTTGTGGCTGCTAGGACTAAAGTTACAATATGGAGGCAAGACGATGTAGACAAGGTGGTTTAACAAAGACTACACTTAGGGCCCTCCATATGAGTCACGCGTGACAAATAAATCATATATATTTTCACAAACAAGATCTATCAATCAATCAATCATCGCATTTATATAGCGCGCTACTCACCCAGAGGGTCTCAAGGCGCTGGGGGAGGGGGTCCGCTACTGCTCGAACAGCTAGGTCTTGAGTTGCTTCCTGAAGGCGAGGTGGTCCTGGGTCAGGCGGAGGTGGGTGGGGAGGGAGTTCCATGTCTTGGTGGCGAGGTAGGAGAAGGACCGTCCCCCTGTGGTGGCTCTTCGGATGCGGGGGACGGCGGCGAGGGCGTGGCTGGTCGATCGAAGCTGGCGTTTGGGAGCGTAGAAGTTGAGGCGGCTGTTGAGGTATCCTGAGCCTTGGTTGTGTAGGGCTTTGTGTGCGTGGGTGAGGAGACGGATGATGTCCCGCAGGTGGGGTGCGATGACAGCGTCGGCCTTGTTGAAGACGTGGTGAGGGCAGGGGTCGGTCGGAGATCCGGAGTTCATCGTGCGGACGGTGTCTTCAGTGCTGATCAGAGGTCAGGCGCGGAGGGTGGTGGTGGGGGGCGGTGGTTCGGTCGTGGCGTTCGTCGGTTGAGTGCTGAAGCTGTTGTATATGTCCGCGATCTTGTTGTGGAAGTAGGAGGCGAGGGAGTTGCAGAGGTCTTGCAAAGGGGTGATGTCGTTGTTTCCGGCGTTGGGGTTGGAGAGCTCTTTGACGATGTTGAAGAGTTCCTTGCTGTTGTGTGCGTTGTTGTCCAGTCGTTCCTTGAATGCAGTTTTCTTGGTGGCGTGGATGAGTTGGTGGTGTTTACGGGTGGCGAGCTTGAGGGCAGTCATGTTGTCCGGTGTTGGGTCTCTGCACCAGGTTCTCTCGAGGGCTCGGCAGTTCTTCTTGGAGCTCTTGAGTTCGTCGGTGAACCATGGGGCTTTCTTGCTACCGGGTCTGCTGGGCGGGGTCCTCAGGGGGGCGAGCTCGTCTGCGCAGTCGCTGATCCACTTCGTGAGGTTGGTGGCCGCCTGGCTAGGGTTCGTTGTGCTGGTGGGAGGGTTAATGTTCAGGGAGGTCGCGAGCTGGTCGGCTGTGATCTTGTTCCAGCTCCTGCGTGCAACCTGTTGCTGGTGGTGGTGGATCGTAGTCCTTCCGAAGCTGAAGTGGACGCAGCTGTGGTCCGTCCAGTGGAGTCCGGTGGCGTGGCTGAAGGTGATGTCCTTGCTGGATGAGAAGACGGGGTCGAGTGTGTGTCCGGCGTAGTGGGTGGGGGTGGTCACCAGCTGCTTGAGTCCCAGGTTGGCGAGGTTGTCCAGCAGGGTGGTGGTGTTGCGGTCGTTGTTGTTCTCCAGGTGGAAGTTGAGGTCCCCTAGGAGGATGTAGTCAGCGGAGCAGAGGGCGTGCGGGCTGATGAAGTCGGCGATGTCTTCGTTGAATTGTGTGCGTTGTCCCGGGGGTCTGTAGATGAGGGTGCCTCTGAGGGTGGTCTTGGGGTTGATGTGGACCTGAAAGTGCAGGTGCTCGGCGGTTGCGAGGGTGTCGTCGGTGTTGGTCGTGATGCGGATGGTGTTCCTGTGGACGATGGCGATGCCTCCTCCGGTGTGGTTGATGCGGTCCCTTCGGATGATCTTGTAGCCGTCTGGGATGGCGATGGCGATGGCGATGTCGGGCGCTAAAGAGGCGTTCATCCAGGTTTCCGTGAGGAAGGCGACGTCTGGTGAAGTAGTGTCGAGCAGGTTCCAGAGCTCGACGGCGTGTCTGGGGATGGAGCGGGTGTTGAGCAGGATGCACTTTAGGTGGCTGCTGCTGTTGCTCGTCGAGGTCTTGAGCACTGCTGGAGTGGTGCAGGTCCGGATGCAGGTGAACTTGCAGGCGTTGCAGCAGAAGGGTCTGTGGGTGCATCTCGGGGTGGCTCGGTAGCACCCCGGGATTCTTCTGGCATTGAGTGCGTAGAGTTCGGTGGCGTCGTAGGTCCGGCGGGTGGGCTGGGGTCTGCGGGGGCCAGGGGTCATGGCACTGGGCGCAGTCCAGGCACGGACGGGCGCAGACGGGCTTACCTTTGGTGCGCCTTCGGCGCACAATCGGCGCGTTCGCCCGGTCGCCATTTATGGTGAAGTGCGAGGGAGGGAGGAGCAGCTGGGAGGCGGGAGCGGGGAGGGTACAGAAAGAAAAGGGGGCGTGGCCAACCTGACAGAGGCGGGAAGCGGGGAGCGGGCGGGTTTTGTGTGATGTATTGTCGGCTCTGATGCATATCCTTTGTCACCTTCCATCTGATTGTAAGGATCCCCACGGGACCTTGAAATTTACCCTGGCAGGGTAGTTCTTGTTTCTATTCAGCTGAAGTTGGAAAATGGTCAAAAGTGGAATCTGAGAAGAGCCGCTATTTTTTGGTGGAATGGAGAGAGTCCTCATGAGGGAAAGGAAGGGGTATGTAGCGGTTGGGTATTGATAAATGATTGCGAATTTAAGGAACGAGATGGTGGTAAGAGAAGTGTGGGTGCGCTTGTTGATGGTACTGCTAGGGATTGTAATTCTTTCACCCAGGGTAATAGGTTGTCTGTTTGATGAGCGAGGAGATCTCGCAGACCACCGAGGTAGTTGGGGGATTTTCTGTGTAGCTGACTTTTGTCATGTAGCATGCTGTTTAGGTTTTAGTGGGGCTTATTAGGGGTTTTTGGACAATCTTGTTGGGGGTGTACTGTTTGTGTGTTAATGGTTCTGCATAATTTGTTGTGTTTTGTCTGTACCTGTGTTGTTAGTCTGTTATTTATATGTTGTACATGTTTTTGTGCTCTGGGGAAAGAAGGGGCATGTGTTGTATTCTTAGAGATGACAATGTTGGGTTTTATGGAATTCCAGCCATGTATAAGAATGTCATCATATTGGTACTATGCTTGCTGTGATTTGGAATATTATACTTGCAGGTGGCAGTGGTGCCTGGCCCTGAGGTATCACTGGATTTTGTTGTCGAATAAACTAATCTTGAAGCAAGCCTTGTGTGAAACTCTTTGATGTTTGTACAGTGTAGCAAAGGCAGTGCCAGAAGTAGCAACGGAAAGCCAAGAGTGCCAGGTTGTGGTAGAGCCAATTATAAGTATACCTAGACAGGACTTAATTACTTGTATTATTGGAAGATAAGTGCGGGTGGGAGTTTGATGGTATATCACAACTGTTTTCAAGGTGGTGAAGTCTATTTATTGAGTAGTGCTGGTGACTGAATTTGCCTTTTATTGTTTTTGTGTGCTATTAATAGCAATGTGAGAGGAAACCATAATGCATGTTTGCACTGTGTTGTATGCACTTGAGATGCTCTCTCATACATATGTTGTTGACGACTGAGCTGATGTGTGGCGTACAAGAAAACAGTAAATCAATGTAATCTTCATAATAATAGATAGAAACGTAACAGGGAATTAATTAAGATAAGACAATATTACTGAAGATGATACAGATTGCACCCTTGCATATTTGTGCATATTTGTACATATTTTAACAGGGATGTTACATGTGTTTTGTTGTGTGTCATGTTATGTTAAATGTGTATTTTTTGTGGTGGTAGGTGCTCTTGTGGAGTTTGTGCTAGCCTAGTTATTTCAGTTTAGTGTACATAGCTGTTTTATAGATGTAGGTTTGGCGATTCTGACAAATGATTTTGTGGGGGGCAAGAGAGCTGCATAGGCCAGGTAGCATATTTGGTGATGGAGATGGAGTGCCTCTTGCCTAGCTTTGACATGACGCTATTAGCATGGATCTCATCATGAACCTATGAACATAAAAATCCCTAGGATCATTCCCCCTTAAACTCCACAATCTGGTATGGACTTCAACATACTATAAATATTCTTTCCACCATGCTGACACCAGTCTCTGAGTTCACCACTGGACGTCCATAGGATGACAATGGGTCTACAACAGAAAATTGGGTATCAGAAAATGGGTGACCAGTTCCACTGAGTCATGCGCTAGAAAAAACAACCATCAACACAGATTCAACATGCCTACAATCGACTAACACAAGTTAGCACTAAAATGGAGGGGAAATACATTAGTCTATCTAGCACAAAAAAAACGTAATTATTATTGGCATGAGAGGAGGTAGATTAAAAAGAGTAAAATAATGAAAAGAGAGAGTGAGCATTTTAGGTAAGGATAAGAGCCACACAAGAGTGCAGGTTAACTGACAACCATCTTGAATCACTATTGGAATATAGATAATATTTTGATCCAAGATGGCCGACGGGTAAGGGTCTCCGGCCGGGCAGGGACGTTTTAAGGATTTGGGGGACCCTGGGCCAAATGTACTCTGAGGGCCCCTGTTGGGAACAGCTTTGATTTTATGATCCAGTTTCAGCTCTTTCATGCCCCATTTGGTCAAATTCTAAATTTATTTACATCTAATATTCAAGGATAGTAATGTGTTTTCAATATTGTAACACAGCAGCAGCTCACTTATATTACTGTAAATACTGACACCCTCCCATTTCTCGTATGTAAGGTTATGTATTGATCTAAAAAAATCTTTTTATATAGATGTTGCATGAAGCAAACACACTTTACCTGCAAAATGTATGTAATAGACTCTCACACGTTAAAAATAAATAATAGAAAAACGCTATTAACAATAATCTGTTAAAAAAGTATTCAAGGTCATCAGGGCAGACAGAGCTGGCTCTATTAGGGGCCTCCTGAAAGGCTGGGGCCCTGGGCCAGAGCCCACTTTGCCCATATCTTAAAACGTCTCTGCGGCCGGGAGCTCCCTGACTAGGGATCGCCTTATGGTGAAATATCCTGAAGGAAAGCCCCCATCCAGCCTCCACCACCATCTGAAGGCTACGACCCCGTGATCTTCCAGCGCTGCTCTGCTGCTATCGTCGACAGAGATGAAGCCAGCTACAGCAGCAATCAAAATCAAGAAAGACAATCTCCAATGGAAACCTAGCAAGAAGACCGAATGCACGGTTGAACTGCTGAAAGCAGCTGATAGGAGATGGGCTTAGGATCACCCTTCTAGTTAAATCCATGGGCGTCACTGACCATCCGGGCTTGGACACAGTTGCTCTGCATCCAGTTTTGACTGGCTCTCTCTACACTTCTCACAGCATCTGCCTTGCGCCCGAGACGATTCACACAGACAAAGCTGCAAGAGAATCTCCGAGCTACTGCCGCCCCTGTATCCCTGAGCGATTCCCTAATGAAACTGGAAGAGCATCGGATTCCCATTTACCACACTCTCTTCCCTGTGACTGCCCCACCATGTAATCCATCAGCCTGAAGTTGGCTTCCTCCCCTGATTTGTGGTTGGGGTTCACTCGCTCTGCAAGCCACAATTTTAAGGCTAGAGGTCTATGGGACTGGGACCGGAGTCCTTCATCTTGAAGGTGAAATTTGTATACGGAAACACCGCTTGCAGCCTGTCTTTGTTAAGTATCAGCAGCCTGTTTTATGCCTCAAGACGGTCTCCCCATCGGGAACCTCGCCGATATCTTATAGGTAAGGATGGTTTGTTGCGACAAGGCCATTTTTTCCCCTTCTACGAGACCCTCTCCGCAGCCAGATCACTCCAGCTCTGAGAGCGAAGCCGGCCCCTGGTGCTGCGATACCACGACACTGACTGGATTAAGGGTCTGCCTACTTGACTTGAAAGGGACCCCTGATGATAACCTTTTTGGTAGCAGGTATCTGGGACTTGAATTAATTCCTGCTACTGGCTCAATTTCCCATCCCCGACCACTCTTTTTGTTCACCGTTTCCTGCGTCTGTGTTTTTGTTTTTTTGTTCTCCTGTAACCCCTTCATTACTGTCCTTCTTTTATATATTTTCCATCACTGGCCAACTGTCTATTGTTCTTGTGTATTCAACCCTTCTCTATTTATTTGGATCTACTCTTATTTAACTAATGTAACTATTTTGTCCACTTCTATTGTAAAGCGCTCTGATACCTCCAGGTCTAGCTAGCGCTATATAAAACTCTAAAAATATAAATACATAAATAAATAAATAATGCTGAGGAAGCTTACGGTTTTAGTCAACCACACTTATTGATTCATGTATTTGACCATTTTTCCCATAACATTTTGTTACCAATAATATTTTAAGACGTATTTCTTCTCTTAAGTATATGAAGCACTATATATCCATCTTCACCCAAAGGAAAGTTTGGTGATTTATAGTGTGAGAATGAGGCAGTCATTTATTTAACAAAATCAAGAGACACTCTGTAATCGAAGCAGATTACCTCTTGCTGTGACAAGGCGTGCACAATCTTTTGGTTACTATATCTGGAAAAAAATAAAAGATCCTAATTCAAAAGCAGGAGCAGCCATGGTGTAATTTATAACTATATAAAAACTGGCTGCAAAGAAACTATCGGTGTAAGATAAAAACTGAAAAGATACTTAACTAAAGTTTCTAAAACCTTCCACAAAGTAGTCGGAATAAGCGCCATATTTCGTCTTCGGATCCTAGCTTTAAACAAGACGTGTGATCTGCTTACTTCTTGTTATGTATTTCTGTATAAGCATTTTCACTATTATGCCATTAAACAACTTGTTCATGGTTACTCCACTGAGTAAAAAAACTTTAACGACTTGTTCATGGTTATTCCACTGAGTGAAAAAACATTAACACAAGAGCTCATCACCTTGAGTGATGCATTGGGGGCAGGCGGGTTGATAGGTGCTCAAATCACAGGCAAGATATTAGGTACTGAAGTCCTGTGTTTGCTGTGTCGCCAAAATTGTTCATCTTTCCAGGCGTAGATACTGCTAAAGAAGGCTAATGAAGTATTTCAAGGGAAGTGTGTCAATGACAAGTGGTTGATTGCTACTTTAAGGACAGTTTACAAGAAACGTGGGAGTGGATCGTGTTAAAAAATAGATCCATCTCCATCTAGGATACAGCTGCTAAAGGTTATGACATTTACGATTCACACGACCAATTTAAAGAGCTTTGCATCATTTCCCTCCATGCAAGGAAGCCTGGTCTTGTGAAGTGTTTGAAACCCTAGAGCAGTGCTTGAGATCACATGCAATGGGTTGGAAGTATGCTGATTTAAAAATATTCAGGTCTGGGATTTTCACATGTTTGTTAACAGTAATTGGAATTTATTTCAGCCAGGATTCAGTTTATCAGGTATGGAGGTATGGACTGGGTTTACGATAACTTCACACCCCAGTCTTAAGCAGAAATGGTTGAGAGTTCCAACTGACAAAATATTATAGGCAGGGCCACGGGAAGTATGTGGCCATGGAGCGCCAAATTATTTGGTAGCATGAAAAAAACAATTTTATAGAGAAACGGAAAATTAAGTGGCACAGTGCAGCACAATCTATGACAGTATGATTCTGTTGTTTTGCCATTTCAACGCCTTTCATTATTATCTGAACAAAGTGCACCTCATTAGTACCATTTTAACACCTGAATATAGTACACACAACTGAAAGGTCATCAGTTAACCTTTGCCAAGGGTCTGTTAAACTTTGGGAAGGGTATGCCATTTAGCGCGGTCAAGTTGTTGACCTGTTTTAATAATTTATGATTTGATTGAGCCAGAAACATTTTTTGCGAAATTTCTCATTTGAAAATGAAGAGTACCTGGTGTGTGTGCTCGCCCCAACGCTCTTTAATATATTTCTTTAATACAATTGTAATTTACTTGAATTATATACTGCAGTTTATTTAGGGAGATGCTCTGCAACAGTGTGTAGGAGAGTGCCCCCTTACTTCTATTTGAAGGAATGGCCTGTGGAATTACTTAGGTGTTTCCAACAGCTACTGGAAACTAAACCGTGCTATGGTCACTGTAAGGAGGCAGAACAGCTAGAAGGTTCTTAACATGAGACCCAAACTCTCCCATATTTAAAGGTCTTTGCTGCCTCCCTGTTTATGTTAGACTTAAGATTAAAATACTTCACTTTACTTAAGAGCCAGTGTGGTATACCCCAACCGATTTACAACAGAGACTTCTACCGAAAATGCCTACCCAGGGCCATATTATAACTCGGATGCACTTTCCCTGTTTGCGCCACGGTGCGCCCCCTGCAAAAAGGACAGTGCTTCCTATTTTGATGAATGTGCTGCCCTGAGGCAACCAGAAGCTCACGTTGCTCTGGGCAGCGCACTCATTGAAATACTGGCTGCTTTAAAACCACTCTGTGTTTCCTTGCGCAGGCGGCAACCTGCCTGCACTTTGAATAGGGCAGGGGCAGTGAGTGACTGCGCCTGCCTCTTTCACCTCCCTTGAGGGCCGCTCTCAGGAGGCACACTGACAGTGCGCCACCTTTTTCTGGCTCACTCTCAATGCACCTCCTATGGGCCTATTTGCCTCCTGCACTTGTGTCCGTACCATGCCACTGGTGCAGAGGTAGAGGGATTCCTTTATTTGCATGGGGCCATGACCCCATTCAAATAAATGCCCTGTGAAGATATTGCTGGTTCTACATGTATTACAGAATGGGGTGCACAAGCACCCATTGCCCCTTTCCTAATACCAAAAAGTCCCTGGGTGTACAAAGCAGGCTCAAACACCCATTGCGGCTCCAAGGCACTTTCTATAAGATAGCCCCAGAAATGTAGGATCTAACAATGTTCAAGTGCTTACCATTCCTAATTCCAGGTCTGTGAGTAATGGAGACAAGTGCTTCCACGTCATGCCCTCCAAATTATGGAACTTGCTGTTTCTCTATGTGAGGACCCTGAACTCTTTCATAGTTTCCATAATTTACATTTTAATCTTGATATTTGTACAATGCTGCCAAGCTCCATTTTAAAAAGTATTGTTTGTGAGTAGTTGTGTTGCCTATGAAGGTCCATGATTAATTTAAGTCGTACTTACTCACAGGAAAACATTTTTTGCATATCAGGTCATCAAATTCGCATTTCAGAATCACGCATGATTCTTGCATAAAACACATGTACACAGAAAACACTTTGTGAATCACCACTAGAAACTCAGAAGTAATTCAAACCGAAGACAACAGAAGGACAGAACTACTCACAGAAAATGCTTTGTGAATGGGCACATAGAACAGGTAGAGTTTTGATGGATGATCACAGGATAATGACAAAGTATTAGAGTAGCAAAAAAACAGAAACATAATAATAATAATAATAATTGCTGTGATAAGGGGGTGGGTGTTATAAGCCATAATTGTGAACTAGTGAGCTTCAAGTGCAATCTTAAATGCATGGAGTGATCAGATTACTCGCTCAGCAGGAAGCAAAATCCAAAGCAGTGGTCTTAATGTGTCAATAGAACTAATTTCAAAGCGGCCATGGGAGGTTTAGGTATAATTAGAAGGTTGTGATTCGGAGATCATCGCCAGTGTACAAATATGGATTTACAGATGTAAATTCCAGGGAGCTAGTGATTAAAGAGCGATTTCATATATGACCGGTTTCAGGAGGTGTGGGACAGGGTTTTTTATGGTTTGAAATCAAAGTGTCATATGGGCACAGAATAGATTTGCAGTTGTGAGAGGGAGATTCATTTATTAGGGAGGAGTGGGAGCAAGGTAACAGCTTGGGCACATGATGGCATGTGAGATGGTAGCAGAGACAAGAGGCTGCTTTGGATGCTCGCTCCATCTTCAAAATTAGCGGACTCATTTAGAAAGCCATCAGGACCAGCACCACCACTTATCTTGCAGACAAGCTCATCATCTCTGGTGTTTATCAACATACCCGCAGCCAGGACACCATCAAACTGTATACTAAGAAGTGTAAAGAAAGAAAAAAACAAGGTACCAATACTTTTCCATTTATTCAGCTAGGATGTGGCTCAACATACCTGTATACATCGGGACCACCCTAATGCTCCTCCAATTTAGGAAAAGGTTGAATCATCATCTCTTTAAAAATACTACATCAAAAGCTGCTAACTGTCCATAATCCAGGTACCATTCCTACTACTTTATGATTGTCTTTTGGATGGGCTCCAACTAAAGAAATACCATATACAAATATATATACAAGTAAGTGATGGGCCTGCAGTGTGGGAAGAGAAGAATGTGGAAGGGTTGGATTAGCCTTTAAAGGTGAGAATGTAGGGTGGAGATTAGTTCTTGAGAGTAGGAAATGTGGGGGACCCAGACCTAGTGTGTGTACCTCGAGATGTTTGAAAGTTCATGTTTTGTACCACGTGTGAAATAGTGAACACATTGTAGTTCTATTGAGGGACACATCATTTGGTAAGTGACAGCAGCAAGTGGTAAACAGCAGGGTTTGGCTATTTCCTTGCCCTTCCTTAGCCCATGCCTGTATCATTGACCTCCATAATAATTCACAGTAATAACTTACCACTTTTCCCAACATACACACCTACAGTCGCAAAAATGAGAGTAGTGCTCCTCCTCAACAAGTATTAACACACGCATTCTTATACCATCCTCCCCTTCCTGCCCAACAAAAGAGTCATTGCCAACTTCAGTGTTCATACAGCAATTTTAGTTAAAACGTGCATTAACTTTGCTTTAAAAACAAGCTTTAACATTTGTTATACAAATAGATACATGATTAGAAACATAGTTATACCAATGCAAATATATTTAAGAAAACAATGGAACATAAATATAAGTTTTCTTACATTTTCACTTATGCATGCAGAGCATTGCTTCTTGAACACTCATGCTAAAATGCAATGCAGTTCTTTCTGTTTCATACTCGTTACAGGAATGGGGAAACAATGATTTGCCAGTATTTCTCAAGAATTTTATACAAGAACCTTTAATCTTGCATCAATGGATAACATGAGTTACTTTCTAGAGACTTGTTTCTGAGACATTTCCTGGTTGAACTGTTTCCCAGATCCAAAAAATTACTTAAAATTGTAGAATGACAAATCTGATGAATTTCTCAAATTTGATAATGTACCTAACAATTTATGTACAGATTTTTCCTACTATTTCCCAAAAGTAAAGAACATTTTAAGGTAGACCATATTCCAATCATTTATTGCCTGCCTAAGCCATACACTCAAACTTTGAGAATCCTGAAGCCATACACACACACACACATACAAACATATACATACAAATGTACATACACACGCACACAAGCGATTCCATAATAAAACAATGTCATGGAATACCATTACTGGATGTTTTTTTAAATGTTTGCTTTCATGGATTTCAGTAGCTGAATAAAGTATCTTTTGACTTGACTTGATGCATGTCTTGTTTTAGAGTGACTGAGCTTTCCATAGGTTCCATAAGGATCCAGGTTTCCATAGATGGATAAATGATTGGAATCGTTCTAGTTGTATGCAAGATTTTGTACTACAATCATAGCCGGTTTTCAGAAATGGTATGGGGTGGGGGGGGGGGTTAGAAGGGGAATGGAGCATGACAACATTGGTTTAAAAAATGTAATAGTGAGGAGGTGGGTTGGTATATGCTGTCCACTAGTTAAAGTGGGCATCTTGTACCAGGCCACACGACCCTTATTATGTATGAGGTCAAAGATAACCTTATTGAAAGCTATCCTAGTGGTAGCTATAGGGAGCAGACTTCAGGCTTAATCTTGAAGGAATGTAAAGCAGCTTGTTTTTATCAGAATGTCAACTCCTGAATGACAAAATGAAAGGAGAACCACACAGTAGTTATATAAAATATGTATTTATTAATATAACTATCTCTACTATTCTCTATTCGAGATTAGAACATAAAGCACACAATACTGTTACAATAGAACATTCATCAGTAGCAAAATACACAGCGGGCAACAGGGGGAGACAGAATCATATACTAAAAAAGAATGGTATAACAATCACGACTTCAATAGTCACAGTGCCTAGAGCATGTAGAATTGCTGGGACCCCATGGACCCACCCAGACGAGTGACACAGGGAGCCCACGGAGGACCGGTGCAGTGAGGAAACATGACCGCGTGCTCCATACAACTCTAAGGGAAAGTCACGGTTGGAAAGTTAGAGTTTAAGGACACTTCTACAAGGCCTTCAAGCAAATCCTTTGGAACATAAGAGGTTCTAGAGCCAACCCACCAGTGAGTATCGAAGTACCTGTGTTACCTATCCCAGAGGAGACGGGTGCATAGTGGAGAAGTGTGGCTCAAGTGGTTGGAGCGGCAGACCCTAATGCAGAGGTCTGGCCCAGACCAGGGTTCAATTCCCCACCTCGGCGGGTCTTGGGCTCAAATTTCCCCGGACCTGACAATTCTCGCCTCGGTGCCTATTCCAATCATGGAGTCCCACTCTGTAACTCTGGGCAATAGCTTGCTTAATCTCCACAACGGCCCCTCACAGCGGGATGCCTGGCTTTCACCTTGGAGATGCCCAGTAATGGGTTATCTCGCAGGGGAATACCAGGACGGGTTCCCTAAGCAAGCGCTGGGACGCTTTCGGGCAGCCATGCGCTCTACAAATCAAATTTCATTTCATTTCATTTCATAGGGGTCAAGTGGTGTCGGAAATCTTTGCCATTTTCAATGGAGAGCTACAAAGAAGTACTGCTGCCAGGAAGGCAAGAGTGTCCGATGGAATCCAAGCCTAGATTCTAGGTGAGAGAATCCTGAAAGCAGAGGGGACAGAGTCTGGGTCACACCAAGTAACCAGGGGCTCGGCAGTCGAATGCCCACAGATGTCGGGTGCTTCAGGTGCGAAGAAGGGATGCTTGACTCTGAAGCCACGGGGACCAGGAGATGTTGAGGATGACCAGGATCCTGAGGTAAGCTGGTCCACGAAGGATGTCGAGTGCTGAGGGGTCAGTGTCTGGCTGGAGCACCAACAAGTCTTGGCAAATGCAACCCATACAGCCAGAGGAAACAGGTTACAGTGTAGACCAGAAGGTTCATGGGACTCTCCAAGCAATGGAGAGTCAGGGCAAGTCTGGAGCAACCAGGAAAGCCCAAGAACAAACAAGGTGACCCTTGCCAGGACCCATAGGCCAACTGACCAGGGATCATGAGGGGACTTCAAGCAAGTTTGCAAAATACTATCCCACGGAGCACTCGATGAGTCGAGGCCGGATATCTTTAGTGCAAATACTGCTTGAGGTCAGGACTACAATGTGTCCGATGCACAAGTTAAGGGATCTCCAAAAAGCATATGCAACTATGAATGTTCGGGGTGCACAAGCGTTCGGGTTGCCCGGCCCCTACAAAGGATACTGGTCTCAGAATCACTGAGCGGTCAGATCTACCTCAGGGACCTTTTGGAACCCACCTACTGTACTGCTGGAGCTCTGGAAAAGCAAAGCGCTCAGATGCATTTAGGTGCAATTGTAGTGCAGGCAGTCGAAGTACTTGGTTTCTTCTTAGCAGAATCTTGGCCAGGTAAAATCTAAAGTCCTGTAGTCAGGTAACCCACTTTATACCCATGGGAAGGGGTCGGATGGATTCTATAGACCCTCCTAGGGGAGGGGCAGGACAGATGGGTGGTTACACCATGTCCTTTGTCCAGTTTCGTGCCGGAGCTGGAGCCAATGGCTCCCAGAACTGGGTTGAGCTGGACTATGCACAGAGACACCAAATGTGTCCCCAGTGCAGACTTTCTGGCACTCAGAGAGTGCACCCACCCAGCCTCAATACACTAAATCCTGTTTGGGAGGTGGTCATTCCTACTTGTGACAGGATGCCTATTGTCATGCCTTCCTCTGCTCAAGCTTGGCTCAGCAGCAGGAGAGCAGAATTGTGTCTGTGGCTGGCAGCATCCATTTTGTGCTGCCCAGGTCGAGAAAGCTGGTACCGGGTAGACGGGTGACCCACATTAGTGGTTTTAGAAGGGTGGACTCATACCTCCCAAACCAGTCACTGGTGTGGAGGTATGATTCCAAGGTGTTTGACACCAAACACAACGTGCCTAAGCAGCCGTTTTAAAGTTAGCATTTACCGCAAGGGTATAATGCACTTAAACATATACGTCTGGCTGCATTACAGACAAGACAGACAGACATAAAACAAGCTCGGAGAATGGTCTCCAAAGGCTGCAGAGGGGCTCTGCTCATGCAGGGGCACCCTCCCACGTAAAACCCAGCACCCTGCCTACAGGGTTAATAAGGCCGGCCATAGGGGTGACTGATAGGTTTTTAAGTGTAGTGATTTAGATAGATATAGTGAACCTATATCTCAGTAAGTGGTGCAAGCACCAGCTAACACAGTCTGCTGTAGCAGGCCTTTCGTGTCATTTTAAATGGTCTCTCAGGGAGTGGCATAATACATGCTGCAGCCCATGGGAGGCCTCTGGGGTACCTATGACCTGGGTACATGGTGCACCATATACTAAGGACTGATAAGTGTACCCCGGTATCAAACCTTACCCAGTTGAGACTATATTGACTAAGTGGCCATATAAGGAAGATCCTGCTCTTGCATGGATACCCCCTGTTATGGCCCACCAAGGAGTCCCTACCCTTAAGGGTATTGGATTTTCTTCCAAAATTTGGGATCACTACCTGTAGGGTGTTTTGGGAAAAAAGAATGCTGGTGGGGTGCCTGAATGGAGAAGTGAGGTCCTAAATCAGTTGGTCTCAGCTACCTCAGAGCACTGGTCATCATGGAGACCTTTCTTTCCATGACTGAGTTATATCTGGCCCTAGGGGTCAACCTCTGGTTGCCTACAGCTGGGGGCTGAGTCCCTTTGGTTGGAACACTGGATGGACAGGGTAGGTTTGAAACCATCTGGTCTCAGGTTTGTCTTTTCCCAACAGAGTCCATCTGGGGAGGTTACTACCCAAGGGTAAGAGGGATCCCTCAGTGTGTTGAAGGATTTTCACCTGGCCAGTGCTACTAGACTGTGTGTCCCTAATCTGCTGATTAGAGGGTTCCTCTGGGCAGTGGGCCCTTAGGGGTCCACTGACCTCCCTGACCTCTGCAGACCTAGTCGGACTGAGGAAGGGTAGAGATGGGCAGGATAGCTGCTCCAGACTAGGTACCACCTTGGAAGGGTACCCTGTGTTACTAGTGTTACTAGGGCAGGCCTCACCACATCTGGTGAAGAACTGGGCCTAGAAGGGCCTGGCGGTGCGGGGCACGCCTGAAATCTCCTGCCTTGTTGTACAGAGACACGGAATACTCTTTTAGCGTGGAAAACCAAATTTATTAGCTGCAGCTATGCACAGTTGTCCCAGAAGTACACCAATAGTAGGTTCTCAGGAGACTGCCACTTCACTCCGTGGCTCACATTCTTTTATAACTATACACATCCACAGAAAAACACTCCCCATGCACCAAATTTTAGCCAATAGGAAAACATTCAAAACAAAGTACCATGTAACCAGAACGTCCCCCTTGAGTCGTGTTCTTGCCCAACCCCATAAGTCAATCAATGACAGCACCTATAGGTCAATCAGTAATGGCAGGACGTGTTTGTGTGCTTCAAAGAGCTCTTTCCCAATTGGGCCTTAGCATTCTGACCATTTCCTTGGAGACACAGGTTGCCTCAGTGGGGTACAGTCCATATGGGCGGGGATCTCTTTCGTCTGTTCCTATCTGTAAGGCTAGTAACGCAACGGGTCACCTTCCAGCCAATGTATGCCCACCGTTCGTCGGCGGGGAACTCATTAATTTTACTATAATATTTGGACATAGCCCATATTCGCTTCACCAGAGGGTCATGACTAACATCAAACCCACCCCCATATGGACCGATAGGGTGCCGGGGTTGGTTCTCGTAAGCATTAGAGAACATAGATGTATAAGCCCAAGCGGACCCCTTCAGGGAAAAAGGGAAAACTAAATATGGCATCCATTTATCCGTAGTATTGGGCAAGAGTCCACAAACCCAACAATCGGTGATGTTGACCACCAACTGATGTTGGTGCAACAATTGAATGAATGAATTATTGAAATATTCCATTCTCCTACTTTGCTCATGATCTGGTAGTGTATGCAACTGGTGCGGGGAGGCAGTGGTTCGAAAAGGCACGGGATGGGAGGTAGGTGTAGGTGTCTGCTGCATAGTATAAGTAACCCAACCCACACAAGCTAATATGATACATAAAAAGCTTAAAATACACAATGTTATACCACATCTATTATGCAATCCCCGGAACAGGCCTGGGGGTCAGGGTGTTTCTACCATGCCCTCTATTCTTTTTTTAATGTTTTTTTCTTGTGACTGACTTCAACTGTGTCCCAAGATGGTTGCTAACAATTCCTGGTTTGGCAGGTAATCAGATCTCAAGCACGAGATCGGGAGGGGTCGCAGATCCCCTGCGACCACAGTTGTATATCTGAAAAATCTTTAAATGTCCTCAGAAACTACTGAACAGATTTACACCATTTAAAAAAAGAGTGCTTTATGGGCCAAGAGCTGCCTTTCTGCCGAATTCGGTGTAATTCCGATCAGCAGAATTTTCCTAGGAAGAGCAACTTTTGTTTTGCTTATAACTTTGGCTCTGGTTACCAAATCTTCACAAAACTTTCCAAAGAAATTTCTTCCACTTCAGTTCCTTCCTAAAAGGTTTCAGGGTGATCTCCTAAGCAGAGGGAATCCTCAAAATTGGACACGTCCAAAAATGCATTTTCTAAATGCAATTTCTTTTAGGATATGTAAGAAGCATTTAAAAGAAAAAAGGCTGGATAGACTTACATATAATTTGGCTGAAGGGGGCGTGGCTAGCGGACGACAATGGTGGCTGCTTAACCGAAGGGCTCCGAGCCAGAGCCGCTTTTTATCCTGAATGACCGACACCCGAGACTCCCCACTCCCCTTGGGAGGATCGGATACGGAGTGCGCCCCTCCTGGGCTGCTAAATCGGGAGCGGCGCGGACCTGAGTGGACATGGTAACTTGCTGAAAGCTGGCCGGGGTGGCGGCTACGACCCTGAGGAGATATCTCCCTGTACTGGGAATAAGATGAGGCTAATGCAGGCGGCGGTGCGAGCGGAGACCCCCACAGGAGCACGCCGCTGGACGGAGCAAACCGGAAGCTTGAGCTGCGGCGGACTTGATACAGCAAGCTGCGCTGAGGTAACGGGGTCGGATGCCTGAACTTCGCCGCTGCTGAGGGGAAGACCGCGGCTGAGAGGCGGCCGAGACGTGTAAGAGAAAGACGGAGATCGACTGCCCCGTTGGAGATACCAGGGCTGGGGCGCGGGATTAGAGAGGCGCACGGCCGGGCCGGCTTGAGAAGGTGAGGTGGTGGGGGCCTGGAGCGCTTCCCTGTACATGCACCTAGGACAGTAGAGGTGCGCAGGGCTGGAGGACAGGAAAGGCGTTTACAGTAGCCCCCGGGAAAGCATAATGGGCAAGGTGACGGCTGCTGAGCGGGACTCCTGCTGAAGAAGGGCTGCGAACCCTCGAGCACGCCCTGAAGGCCCCCACTTCTCCCCCCCCCATGGGGCAATTGAGAAAGACCAGTATAAAGGGCAGGCCACCCCCAGAGAGCAATCAGAGCAGTGGGTCCTGCAGGCCAGCGCGGATGTTGTCGCGGGGGAGCGGAGAACCAGAGAAGAGGCTGCCCTGAGTTGCCTTGATGTGAGGGTGACTCTGGACCTGCGGCCAACAAGGCGGAAAGTGTGACCCCGGGAGAGAGCTGTGATCGGCGCAGAGATCCTTGGGTGCTACACAGGCGGTCTGTGAGACAGGGGAGGCGTGCCATGTGGTCACTTATCAACCGCATAAAAGGAGAAGATCGGATATTTCACGGGACACACGGATGGCTGCTGCCACCTAGGGAAAGTGTGAAGAAATATAGAAGGCGACATGAATTCAGGACAGCACTTGGAAGGCTACTGGGGAGTGCTTGGCACCTGGTTCATCTCCTAGGCGGAGCGGATTGGCATACCTCTGCGGGCGGGGCTGCCCTTGGGAGAGGTGACAAAAACATCTACCCGCGGCCGAAGCTGGAGAGGTCAGCCTGATAGCTGTGATGCTATAGACTAACTACAGGCGGCAGGAGACCGGCTGTTATTACCCTGGAAGGCCACTACATGAGGTGCCGACCTACTCCCGAACCACACCTGGATGCTGGGACTGAGCGTTACTAACCGGCTACAGACTCAACACGCAGGCAAAGCGCTACAAGAGAAGTTCTGGAGAGTGACTGATCGACATTTACGCCTGCAGCACCCACAGCACCGGGAGGTGAGACCCAGGCCACTGCGAGACTGACCGAAAATGGGAAAAATGAAAGGACCAAAGGGAGGGACCCAACTGCAAACCGAAGATGGGACGCCCGAGAAGGAGGAGCGCGGAGAGATGGAGCAGGTACGAGACCCCCAACTACAACAGCAATTAGATAAAATTCTAATGGCAACATGAGACTCTCGCACAGCGCTCCAGCAGGACATAGCACAAGTGGCCACGGGATTGGGCTTGCTGCGGGCTGACCATGGGAAACTGGTAGATAGGGTCAGGGAAGCAGAGACTACGCTCCGAACTATCGTACCGGTGCAACAGACCATCAGGGCCACCCTAGACAAGGTACTGGAACGAGTAAGTGCCTTGGAAAAAAGAGCGGAGGAAGCCGAGGGCCGAAATCAGCTAAATAATATAATATGTAGTGGGCCTGCCGGAGAAAATTGAAGGGGCGGACATGATATACTACCTAGAGTCCTGGCTCAAAACTGCAGTGGTGCCGGAGGGATTATCTACCTTTTATACACTGGAGAGGGCACATAGGGTGCCGGCTCGGCCGCCTCAACAGGGAAGGGTCGACCCCCAAGACCAGTGGTGGCCCGTCTGCTGCACTTCCGAGACCGGGACTTGATACTACAGAAAGCGAGGATAAACGGCCCCTTTCAGCTGGAGAACAGCACTGTTAATATTTTCCCCGACTACACGTATGAGGCCCAATGCCGTCGGACTTCCTTTTTAGCTATTAAAAGAGAGCTGCGCACAGAAGGACTACAGTATTCGCTCCTCTTTCCGGCTAAGCTAAGGATCATTGTGGACGGCAAAACAATGTTTTTTTGATACCCCTGATGAAGCCTGCGCCTGGCTGGAAAATTATAGAGCCGGAAGAGACGGGAGTGAACGGGAGCTACGAGTGACCACAGAGGGCTTACCACAACGAAAATCACGACGACTTCGAAACAGGCAGCGTGGACTGAGGAGACCCTCCCCATCTCAAGCAGCGGCAGAGCCACAGGAAGCAGTGGCAGCGGTATCCACACTTTCGGCGGCAATGGGAAATTCGACGGCGGGTGACACGGAATCAGAGAGAGGGAACGCCAAATCCAATTCAGAAAAATCTGAAACGGACAGCTTTCAATTGCCAAAGATCACACCAAAGGCGGCGGAGAATATGCTGGATGAAGAATAGATGGGTTCGGGATGCTGACTGGCTGAGTATCTAGAACGGGGATGGACTTCTGGGAATGTCTTAGTGGAGGAGGGCGGTGGCATCGTGTATGTTGGGGGAGTGGAGGGGCGTGGGGGGAAATGTCACCTACTGGGGCTCTTGGGCCGACGAGAATTCCCAATGTGGTTGACCATCGATTGGCTGCTGGCCTCCTCTCACAGCCCTTAAGGCATGCCCACAGTGACTACTGATGGGTTTAGTGATATGTTGTGTGTTGTATTAGTTTGGATGGGAACTAGATTTTTATTGCTAGGTCCTGTTCTGAGGAGGGAGGGAGTCAGGGGTTCTTGGGGTAATATGATGGGAGGGACTGTCACTGACACAGATGCACAGAGAATGTTTAGTGAAAAGATGGGAGAAAAGCGCAAGGGGATTTGGGACAATAGGTGATTCTGACAATTTGAGATGTATAACCTGGAATGTGAGAGGTCTGCATACTATGACAAGACGACACAAAGTGCATGCCTATTTGGTCAGGAGAGGAATCATATTGCACTGCTCCAGGAAACGCATTTAACAAAGTCTGAAGGGATGGCACTACAGCGTAGATGGAGGGGACAAGTCTACAATACCACGTATTCCGCGTACGCCAGAGGAGCGCTAATATGGATTAGGGCGGGGGCCCCCTTCCAGATGACTAAACAGACGATAGACCCGGAGGGTAGGTTTGTGGCCGTTGAAGGGAGATTGAGAGGCAGAGAGGTGGCCCTCTGCAGCATGTATGCACCTAATGTTGACCAATTGAGTTTCCTGTCGCAGGTGTCTGGGTCTCTAGCACATTACCTTGCGGGCCCACTACTGATAGGTGGCGATTTTAATTCCATAACCGACATTTCACTAGATAGATTGCACCCACCCCTGACTGACTCCCCGGTGCACCGGTTAACTAAAAGTAGGCTAGACTGGCAGACACGATGGTGGCTGATTGATGCTTGGCGCACACAACACCCGCAGAGTTGTGACTACTCATACTTCTCAAGCATTCATGATCTACATGTGAGACTAGACACAATCTTATGTTCTCCAGGGGTGATGCCGACTGTGGCTCGCTCTGAGTATCTGACCAAAACAATATCAGATCATAACCCCTTACTGATCACGTTGCAATGGATGCCTGGAATCTCATGCGTCCCTACCTGGAAATTACGCCCTGTCACACTAGAGGACCCACTCTTTCATGCCACGCTGAAGGAGGGAATCCCTCAATATTTTGCAGAAAACGCAGGGACAACTGAGACGAGGGCAATAGAATGGGATGCTTTCAAGGTGGTTATCAGGAGGGTCTGCATAGTAAAATATGCGGGAGTGCGAAAGGTACTCTTGAACGATTTGAATAAGGCCATTAACGCGTTGTGAGAGATAGAGCTCTTATGGCCAGGACGACCGGAGCTCCAAGAGAAAGTTAACGTGGCAAGAGAAGCGGTGGCTACGGAAGTGGAACGATTACGCAGTTTTTACCTACACAGTGAGAGCCCAAGCGGAGGGTGATAGAGCAGGAACTTTGTTAGCTTGGTTGGCCAACCCGGCCAAAAGAGGTTCCCCTATTGTGGCTTTGGACACAGAGGGAGGCGAGGTGGCTTACATCCAAAATGACATCTTGCAATGCTTCACGAACTATTATGAAGCCCTCTATAAAAGTAGGCTGGAGGCCGGGGACCCCGCCATAGACGTATTCCTCAGGAGCTTACAACTACCAGTGTTGGAGCAGGAACAGTCGGAGGAGCTAGAGAGAGACATAGAGCTAGGGGAAATACGAAGTGCCATCAAGCGTATGGCCCGCAACAAAACTCCAGGTTTGGATGGACTGCCCGTGGAATTCTATGCGAAATACGTTGACTTATTGGCACCCAGGCTCCAATAAGTCTACAAAGAAGCTACTGCAATCTATGCGCGAAGCATTAGTGATACCACTACTGAAACCAGGGAGAGATGGTAGGTATGCAGCTTCTTACAGGCCTCTATCGATGTTAACGACTGACTATAAAATATTAAGTAGCATTTTGGCGACCCGATTGTTACAGCACATGGCCAAACTAGTCCACGCAGATCAGGCAGGTTTCATACCGACATGAAACACAACTACGAACATTTGACGCCTAGTGCGACTGCTGGGAGAGGACCACCCAGAGGCGCAATATCCAATGGTACTATCGGTAGATATTGAAAAAGCCTTTGATAGCTTGGAATGGGAATATCTTTATAAAGTATTGGAACGATTTGGCCTAGGAGACAGCTATCTGCTATCTGCAATGGACGAAAGTGCTGTACGCATCGGCAATGGCCAGAGTAAGGGTAGGCACACTAATATCCTCGCAATATTCTGTAGAAAGGGGGAAAAGACAAGGGTGCTCATTATCCCCACTGTTATTCGCTCTAGCTGTAGAACCCCTCGCGACTGAGATAACAAAGGGAGACCACTATGGAGGATTAAAGTGCATAGATGGCCAACAGTACATATCGTTGTACGCAGATGACTTACATTTATTCCTTGAGGATGCGGACCAGGCACTGACAGGAGTGGAAAGATTGCTCTCAGACTTTGGAGAATTGTCGGGGCTAAAAGTCAACTGGCCAAAGACATGCTTGTTCCAGCACGACGGGGGGAGACACAGCCCAATACGATACGAATGTTGCATTGGGAGCCCACTTGCTTTAAATATCTAGGAGTACATATCATGAGGCAGCAGACATGCTAGAAGGCAATATAGGAGGTAGCATAAGGGCCCTGAAGGGCAGTATGGCCTTCTGGACCACCCTTCCATTGTCAGTAACAGGTCGTATAGCACTATTAAAATGATAGCACTCCCTAGGTTTTTATATTATTTTAGAACACTGCAAGTGTGGATACCTACCCATGTTTTTAAGATGCTGAAATCGCTAGTGGTGTCTTTCCTTTGGGGCACGGGGCAACGCAGAGTAGCGCACACTACGTTCGTACGGCCTAAGACCGAGGGGGGATTAGCGGTACCAGACTTTGAGATATATTACTTTGCGGCCCAATTACAGATATTCACACAGGAAGTAGCAAGAGTATTCAGAGGCCCGGAGCACAAAAGAAATGAGGGCACCCCACGCCATGTCCTTTCATTTATAGCACTGCAGCAGAAACTGAGTATTAGGGATTTGACACTGGAAGAGAACAAACTGAGACTGTGCTGGAACCGCTCTCAACGTAAAGCGGTAGTGAGGCACCCATATGCACCTGAAATCCCCCTTGGGATGGTGACTGCATTGCTGCATGGCGGTGACTGGTCGCACTTGCAAGGCTGTGAGGAGGCAGGAATTCATAAGCTGGGAGATTTATTTGAAGATGGAACATTACTGCCCTATCAGGTACTCCGAGAAAGATTTGATATACCGAGTGGAGAATTCCTGATGCACGCAGCAGTGACGAGGGCGATACAAGCGCACTGGCAGGAAGGGCTAATGGAGCCTAAGACAACGGGGGCGTGCCAATATGCTATGATGGCAGCAGGGACCTTTAAGGCGGTCACATGCCTGTACACCAGAATGCTCAATGAAACGTTGTTGCCTTTGGACACCTTGAAAGAGAAATGGGAGGTAGATGTGGGAAAGTCCATTCCTGAAGCGACCTGGGTGCAAATAGTGCGGAGGGCCTGGAAAAGTACGAGAAACGCCAGGCTCCAATTAGTACACTTTTATATTATTCACCGAGCATACTTGACGCCAGGGAAGATTAAGAAAGTCTTTAAGGTGGAGGAAGCAGCGTGCCCAAAGTGCAAGGAAGTAGGGGTGGAGCTGGCGCATATGCTACGGTCCTTCCCAGAGGTGGGTCCATATTGGAAGGAGGTAGGGTGCACATTAAATGCGATAACAGAACGGCGGTTAGATTTCAATATGGCTGTCAATGTTCTACACTAGTTCCCTCACACGCCAAAGAATAAGATTACGAGTATGTTTGTGGATATGGGGCTTATACTGGCAAAGAGCGAAATCACGAAACACTGGAAAGCAACTGTAGGCCCCAGCACACACAGATGGAAGAATGAATATCTTAAATGGGCTAGCAGCGAAAGCACATTATGCTATCAGCAAGCGCGTAGATTGAATAATGAGAAAATGCTAGAAGCAGCGACAGCATGGGAAGCACTGGTACAGGCACAACGAGAATATTGGGCATAAGGTAACGATGCAGAATAGTCTCAATGATTGAGATTTGACCTCAAACCAGGACAGGGCATCAGACGGGAAAGTACTCATTCAATCCTGCGCGTTCTTCTAAAAAAAGACCGAACACCTTTTCTGGCGTTGGTGACGGGGTTTTAGGGAGGAGGGAGGGAGAGAAAGGGGATCGATTTAAGTCTGTTGGGATAAAACATTCGAATTCTGGTTCAATTGGAGATTTTGACCGTACGAACTGATTTATTTAATAGAATATCACCACAGGGGGTTGGGATAATGAGGATTTTGTAAGCTGTTGAGGGGTAGGATTAAGGCAGACTATTGCTAGCGGTCACTATACCACTTGAAAAACCCTAAGATACAGGCTCATGAGGCACGCTATATTTGAAATAACTACACCACAATAGGTGTTCTATTTTTCCTGCTTCACTGAGGGCCCACTCAAGCCCAGAAGCCAAACCAAGTAGCCGATTTTTGCTACTAGGTTTTAGGACTTTAGGCATACCAGAATTGAGTACTGTTAGTAGGGACCAACAGAGGTCCTGAGGAGTAAGCAGGAGGGGACTGCTTACGAAACATGTCATGTCGACTAAGTAGATAGCGTAATTCGCCCTACTTAAAAAAAAAAAAACTTTTGTAATATTCCCAGCCGAAGAAGTCAATACATTTTTTTTTTTCTACTAGCCATGGAATGTTTTAATTTTTTTTACTACCTTTCACTTATATAGGTTCCTACACCTTATCCCAATCACCTTTCACTGTCCACACATTACACATAGCCTATCGTCAAAAAACTAAGTGCTCCCGCGTAGCTCGTAGGTCACAGCACGCCCGCCCCGTGGAGGGACGGGAAGACCCCCATGATGAAGCATGACACTAAGGGTTTCTTAGTGTGTGAGGGGTATTTTAAAAACACATAGTGCTCTCCCTTTGCCATTTGCAAAGAGAGCCGCTCCCACCACCTTTAGTTATAGAATCATCACAAAAAACTGAAAAATTTATAAATTACTCACCTCTTTCACATTGATAGAATCCCATTGGTTATGTATACAATTTAGGAGGGTGATTCTATCACCATTGCCTCTACACTTCCTCAATTGTTTTCTTGGATTTTGTAATTGTCAATATATGTTTTGTGCAGAAAAACAATAAACTACGTTTTGAAAAAAAGAAAAAAAAATAATAATTTGGCTAAAAGTTAGATCTTTATTGAGGTTTAAACGTTAGTGATATCAAGATCATTGCTTCTGCTGCAGGACCGTGGTACTTTAGCAATACTAGAAATTTTAAAAAATGGCACATTCTGATTGGTTGACTGCCCAGGGATTTTATTAGCTGGCCTCAACAGGAAAAGAAATGTTGAAGCCGGCATTACAGGACATGGCGACTTGTTCTCTGTGTCTTGAAACTTAAAAGAAAAGAGCTACAAATAGTTACACTTACAGTTGTTCTGTAATGCTCTACCTGGAGTGGTAAAAAGCTTTTGACATTTGTTAGTTCGGTGTGGATAGCTCTTGTTAATCTTATGCTTAAAGATATTTGTGTAAAAATTGCAAAAGGCTTGGTCACTTTCTACATTGGCGTAGGTGGCACTGTGCTAATCCTATGATTAAAAATAGGCATTGGAGGCGAGTAGATTCAATATGTCAGTGGTGTTGTAGGGTGCTCCATATAAAGGAGCTGCTCTCCACCTAAGCTTGAAAACTAGCCAGAGGTCCCTGCGTCCAATTTTGCATAATTTATGTGGCACTCTAAGCCTGAACGGGTATATTCTTGACTTATACTTGGTGCTCCCTTGTGCTTGTGCAAAGCTATACCTCTCTGATGAGCTCAAACCAAAGTGAAACATGTGTCAGGGGTTGCTTTTATTCATTTCATGTTTGCTTGGATGGTATATTAACAATCAAAAACTGTAATGCTGTGCCTGGAGTGCTGAAAGGCTTTTGTCATTTTTCAGTTCGGCGTATATGGCACTTGCTAATCCTGTACTTAAAGACTTTGCTGTAAAAATGGCAAAAGGGTTTGTCATTTTCTAACTCGGCGTGGATAGCACTATGCTAATCCTATGCTGAGAAACTCTGTTTGAAAAACAGACATTTATACTTCTGACTTTTCTTTTAAACATAATTACCAGGAATGCAATAACACCAACCTTAATCCACGAGCAAGCAAAATGTACCTGGGACAGGAAGCCGCTTTAGGGGTAGCTGTAGTCAAAGAAAGTGAAAAGGGACTACTCTGTGGAATACTGGGAATGTGAGGGCGCCGACAAGGAGAGCAGAGAAGGTAATTGTGGAGTTCAATTTAGTTTAGCTTTTCTAATCAGAGCATTCTGTTCAGCTTTGTGCATTTATGAGGTTAATGAAGATTGGTTATTGCCTCACATCCCCACAGCAGTCAAATCTCGTCACCCTCAGCAGAAATAATTTATGGTTTAATCTTACATGCAAGCGTAGTAAATTAGTATTACTCATCGGAACCCGCTTATTAATAAAACAAGCTGAATTAGCCACCGGAGAATCATATTTGGAAATTCAATGACAATTTTACATTTTTAATAAAGGCCTAGAAATATTATTGCTTAGCAGGTGATGCGGGAAAGTGTGGTCAAATATGACATTCATAAATAATTGAATAGTGGAACGTGATGGAGGTGAAAAGTGATATTGATTTCTTTCTTCTAATATTTGCAGAAGCCATGGAATGTAAATAAATTGAGCTAACAAGACAGATCAAATCGCATTGATGTTCTGATTTCCTTTTCCCTCCTCCAGTTTGCTGTTTCTTTCTTACACATATAGGCACACACACACACACACACACACACTCACCCACAGACCCACACTGACATGCAGTCACATTCATACATCATTTTTTTTTCTGTCAAGGTTTGAATAATTCAGCACCTCGAGTCATGCCAGTTCAATTCATTATAGAGCACACTCAAGCCGAATTTCAATCATATTAGACTGAAGGCTGAATTTTTTATAAAGGATTATTTAATACAAAATGCATCTCGGGGCCTTCGATCTACAAAAGCAAGCAATCTTGCGGGCTTCGTGAGGTAATGTCAATAGCGCGTAGACGAGCCGATAGGATATTTTGAAGGAATCCTGTTTGATGTACATCAGCCATATCAATATTAATGACCTACATTATGTCTTGGAGCTCGCTTGAGTGACAGTGTTATTGCTCATGTATTTCTTAACTGGTTGTGAAAGCTCAAACGTTCTTCCCCATGTTCGTTCTGAGTCGAGACAGCAACGCTTTGCATAAAGGATTGTGCAGAGAGAGCATCTAAGTGTTTAACTACATTGACACACCGGTATTTGCTGACAGCACTGAAAAGAGGCAGTGCACAAGTCAGCAGAATTCAAAGTTAGGGACACATTAGGATGACGAGCGGACTTTGTCTCTCCGCCATCCCATCGTAGAAAGGGACCGCCCGCCATAAGAGCGGGGGTCCCGTGCCTGCAATTAGGATGCGCCTGCCACAGTGGAGGGCGCATCCAGCATTCCTGACATTGCTGAGTGCACCGCCCGCCACAATGCCAGGAAGGCATGCTGTGCACTTCCATGCACAACATGGTAGGCAGCGTGCGGTGCCTCCCATGTTGTGCATGGAACTGCTGGGGGGTACCATAGGTACCCTCAATGTGCACCCCCCACCCCCCGGAGTCCCTGGGGGCCCGCAACGGGCCCCCAAAGCAGACTCTGCATGCCTTTCCGTGGCGGCAAAAGGCATTGTAAACTGCCCATTCTAATATAGCTGGCGGTGTCTGATAGACACCGCCACCATATAGAACCCTTTTACGCCCCTTCGGCATGGCGACAGGGCGGAAAAGCGGCGGACGATCTTTCCATCCGCCCCGGACCCCCCAGCCATAATAATATGGCGGGGGTCATTCCGGCACGGATGGCGGGTGGATCACCCCGGCCAGGCCGGTGGTGGCAACCGCCGGCCTGGCGGGGGCGATCCGCCTGCCATCCTAATGGGGCCCTTAATGTTGTGCTACACAATGAAACATCGCAAATCTGTGGTAGCATGTGACATGTAAACATAGACATCTGTTAATAGTAGGGAGGGCGTCAGTAATATTAGAAGTAGTAGCAGCATTGTTAATATACTAGGGTGGATTTAGTAAAAATTACCACATGGACTAGGGCTAAATTACAGGCAGTGGGGGACTCTCCTCGTTTAATTTGTCTTGTTCTACATTGAATTCCTCCTGGCTGACATGTCTTCATTATTTTTCTTCTACCATTCTAGACATTGATGGAGCTGGAGATGGCTGAATTTAGATTTGAGACATAAGAGAGCTGTAAAAGTGGTGTTTGGTCAAAATATCGCATTAGAAATATTGAGTTCCACAAATATCGGAGAAAAAATATTGTGATACAAAGATATTGTGAAGCAGAGTTATCGTTGTCAAGAATATCGAGTTAGCAGGTACATAATATCATTTTCAATAATATTGTTTTTGTTGATAGCGTTTTTAATAATTTTGTCGCAAAAAATATTGTTTTTGCATATCTTAATGTGTGTTAGTTCATGTTCATTTTGTTACTGTTTGTATAATTGTTAATAATATTTTTAAATATAGTTTGGAATTTTAAGTGTTTAATACATTTTAATTTAATTGCAAATAGTGATTTATATTGTTGCAGCAGGCTGCTAGGTTTGTAGGCATATAGGGTGGTTAGTTAATTAAGTAATAATTTGAAAAAGTTTCATTCATTCATTATTGATTATTAATTGTTTAGAGTGTTTAATAATTATCTTTTTCAAGTTATATATTGGGTGTGGCCTGCTGGTCATGTAGGGGTATAGGGTGGCAAGTTAATTTATTTTATTTATTTATTATTTATTTATAGTGTTTTGTATAGCGCGTACAAGACCCGTGGGTATCAGAGCGCTTAACAGGAAAGAATAACAAATAGATATTGTAATAGCAGTAATAACAACAAAATATATATGAGGTAGAAGGCAAAATAATGAATGTACATGATTAGATATATAAGTTCTTAATGTCTGTGCAATTAGCATTGGTCTCAAACCAAGCTCGGTGAGGTAGTGTTATAAGGTATTCCAGTGCATATCAGGATAGTGTGGGTAAATAAATAAGGTGAGGTAGAGGTTATATAGTCTTGTCTGTGAGATATAGTTATAAATTCACAAGTATATGAGGTAGCAGTATGTGTCTAGCCTAGGCTTGAACATGGACACAATCAGATGTCAGGTAATGATCTTCTAATATTCATGAAGTGGACAATCCTCTGTGAGCGTAAATGATCGTCTCAGTAGTCCGTAAGTTTCTCTATGTAGGGAATTTACTCATCAAGTGGCTCTTAAGTTCTCGTTTGAATGATAATGTAATTTGAATCTTCCTGATGCTTGGCGGGAGTGAGTTCCAGATTCTGGGGGCAGCTCCAGAGAATACTCTGTTGTAGGTCTTTTTCTTGCGGAAAAGGCTGGTCGCAATAGAAGCTCTCTTGCGCTTCTAGTTGTTCTGTTACCTCCTGATAGCTTAAGTTTCTTGGCTAGGTATCTAGGCGTGTTGTGGTGAACCGCTTTATGTGTAATACAGGCCATCTTCATTTGAATTCTGGCTTCGTAGGGTAGCCAGTTTAGAGCTTTCAGGTGAGGAGATATATGATCGAATTTCTTCGTTCCCGTGATGAGTCTTGCCGCTGCATTGAGGCAGGCTTTTAGTGGTGCTGTGGATGTTTTCGGTAGGCCAGCTAATGTGGTGCAGCCGTATTCGATCCTCGAGATAACAAGTGATTGGATAGCCAGTTTTAGATCCGATTCTGAGATAAAGGGTTTCAGTTTTCTTAGGTAATTTAAGTGGAAGCGGGCGCTCTTGGCCATTGAGTTAATATGGTCTTTCATGTCGAGGTTTTCATCTAGCGTAATTCCTAGTGATTTCCTTAGTGATTTATGAATTATTACATTGCTAAATTAATATTTACATTGAATAATAATTATATTTTTACATTATATATTTGTTGTGGGCTGCTGGGTTTGTAGAGGTATAAAATGGGACGTTTAATAATTAATGATGGATTAAATATTAATTAATTATTAATATATTATGATGTATTTAATTAATACACATGTAAGTTGTGTAAAAATGTTATTTTTTTAAGTTTTATATTAAGTGTAGGCTGATGGGTTTCTAGGTGTTTAGGGAGGGTAGGTATTTGTTATGTAATTAATAATAATTAATTATTACAACCATACAAATTTTATTGATTAATGTGTATGTTAATTGTGTTACATTTATTTGTTTTCGTTATATTTAAAGTGTAGGCTGGAAGGTTTGAGGGGTATAATTTAATTAAGTAGATGACTTTTTAAAATGGATAATTAATTATTAATTTGTTTACTAATCATGCTAATTGTTTTTTTTTATTGTATATTTTGGGCGGTAATTAATAAAGATCATATTAAGAGATTTATGTTTATTCTAAATTAATAGAGTTATGCTTCATATATGTTATGTGTTTGAAGTAAAGTACTTTCCCTACTGTTACACAGACTGGAGTGGCAATAGCAATTCTAACCTCTCTGAAGTCTACCACTTTCCTAACTATTGAATAGACAGGCGTGGAATAGTAAATGTTACCCCTCTAGAGTCCAACACTTTCCCTACTGTTGTAAAGACTGGAGTGTGAATATAAAATGCTACCTTTCCTGGGTCTTCTGCTTCCCATACTGTTCCACAGACTGGAGTGCAAATAGCAAAATTGACCCCTCTGAAGTAGATAGATAGAATGGGAATAGTACATTTTAATCCTCCAGAGTCTAAAACTTTCCCTACTGTTGCGTAGACTGTAGTGAGAATAGTAGATGTTACCACTCCAGATTCCAATGTTTTCCCTCCATTTGTCCAATGCTTTCCCTACTGTTGCACAAACAGGAGTAGGTATAATATATATTATTCTCAGATTGTAATATTAGTTATTGTTGTTTAAATATATCCAATATATTATTTATTTGTTTAATTTTAAGATTTATATATATGTATATGTTGGTGTGTGTATGTTTATATATACATGTTGTGTACTTTTTTAAAAATGTTTTAGAAAATGTTTTTTATAATTTCCCAGATTGTAATATTTTTTATTGTTGTTTAAATATATCTAATAATATTATTTGTTTAGTCATTTATTTTTATAATATATATATATATATATATATATATATATATATATATATATATATATATATATATATATATATATATATATATACATATATAAATATATATATATATATATATAATATATATATATATATATATATATATATGTGTGTATATATATATATAGATATATTATAAAATTAAATGACTAAACAAATAATATAATTAGATATATATAAACAACAATAAAACAAAGTCTTCTGTGAAGCCGAAATGCGTCTCTCGTTCCTCTGGGTGGAGGGTGACCAGAAACAATAAAATAAGCCATATCCTAAACAGCCTCAAGCCCGTGCCTTCTTCGTTGGATGTTTCTGAGGAAGCTGGAGTGTTTGTTCATATATATATATATATGCATGCAATTTTAATCATGCAGACACCAGGATGGACACTTACAGATTTGTGAGGAAGCTCAAACTAAACAAATTCTTTCTCCTACAACCAAATAGAAAAAAACAAATGGAGGCACCAAAAAGTCCATCTTTATTAGAAGCAGGGGATCGAACTATGTTTGAAGAAATTTGGGATCTACATAAGGAATCCGAAATAATAACTGGAGTACCAAGGTTATTATCAAGGGAAGATCAAGTAACTTGTAGAACTCATTTAAACCCAAATCTATATTTCAACCTATCATGACCCACGATAATCTTGATGTGTATCAGGAACTTATCACAAAGGATTTGAAAAAGCACTATATTGCCACTAATAAGAAACATACTGTCATAGATAAAAGGAACCAATGTTACAATAAGCTGATTAAAAAACTAGAATCGGACAAAAACATAATTGTTAGACAAGCCGACAAAGGCGATAACATTGTTTTGTGGCCGCGACTAATGTATATTACTGAAGCCGAAAATTAACTGATGGACCCCCTGTGCTATAGAAAAAGCAATCTTTCCGCTATTAAAACAGCATGGCAAGATCAGAATTCAAAACTAATGACATAGAGAAGTGGTAACCTCATATCCAACGAAGAATTCGGCTTCTTAAGGAAAGAGCATCCAGCGATACCAACTTTCTACCTGATCCCAAAGATTCATAAGAGTGTGGACATGCCTCCTGGGCGTCCTATTATTTCTGCCATCAATAGCTCCACAGAAAACATTTCAAAATACATAGATTATTATTTTCAGGATTGGGTTAAAAATGTGTGGTCATATGTACAGGATACCTCAGATTTTATCCGGAAATTGGACAATGTTGTTTGGAATTCCAATAGTTTGCTCATGACACTTGACGTATGCTCATTGTATACATCCATTAAACACAGCGACGGGATAAAAGCAGTACAGCATTATTTAAATAAACGACCAATGGATTTTTCATCGCACAACAAAATGCTGCTGTCTATGATCCAGATCAGCTTGGAACAAAATTATTTTTTGTTTAACAACCAGATATATCAGCAGATCAGGGGGGTCGCCATGGGGTCCTGCTTTTCCCCAAGTCTAGCATGTTTGCACATGGGACTTTGGGAGTAGCAGGTCCTCAGGGGACACCTTCTCACTAGTATGCAAAATCATGTACCTATTTATCTCAGATACATAGATGATCTGTTTTTGATATGGCAGGGATCCAGAGAGGAGGCCCAGAGATTTGTAGAACAGTTAAACAATAACAATTTGAAGTTAAAATTCACTTCCGCAATAGATGCAAAATCAGTTGTGTTTCTGGATACTGAGGTATACGTTATAAATGCAGGTCTGGCTACTAGGCTACATAGAAATCCAACTGCGGGCAACACCGTTTTGCACGCAACTAGTCAACATCCCCAACATCTAATAAGTAGTATCCCCTTCAGGGAAATGCTACGAATCAAAGGAATTTGTTGTACAGACCAGGAATGTCATGTGGCTCAGGAAGGGAGCAAGAAAAGGTTCTTGTCCCGAGGACATTCGGACAGGATTATCCAGAGGGCAATTAACCGATCCACTGCAGTAACTAGGGAAGATGCACTGACTGTTAAAACTAAACCCACAAAGCAACATAAAACAAATCAATAATCTCCCCTAGAGTGATCACAACATATAACAAACAACACAAGGAAATCAGAAAGCTTTTTTATAGAAATTGGAACCTGGTGACAGGGGATCCTGTCATAGGTAGATATATAACAAAGAAACCAGATATTACCTTTAGAAAATCGATTTCTATGGCTGATAAACTAGTGAGTAAAACTCTTGAGGCACTTGTATCCAACACCTGGATGGCTCTGAGTAGTGGATTTAAGAAATGCAACATTTGCAAAGCTTGTAAATATGGATGCAGCAAGTCACACTACACAGTCCCATTCAAAGATACTGCAGTACCTATTAAAAAAAGTCTGATATACAAAACTGACTATGCAGTTTATGTGTTGCAGTGTCCGTGTGGGTTGCTGTATGTGGGGAGTACCCGATTGCCCGCCCACAAAAGGATACTCCAACACATAAGAGCTATCGTGGGAAATGACCAAGCATACCCGGTAGCCCGTCATTTTGATAATGTTCATAACAGTGATCCCACACATTTACAATACTATGTCATAGATTGTATCATGCATTTAAAGAGAGGAGGCTATAGAGAAGCATCATTGCGCCTTCTGGAAACCAGGTATATATTACAATTGGACAGTAAGACCTCAGGGGTTCTTAATGCGAGTGAAGATCTGTATACATGTTTATAGTTTTATACTACTTGAGGATGTGGTTTCCAATACTATTACATGGCATTATATATTTTGACATAGGGGCAAGGAACACTTGCTTCTCCATTTTATTAGCTGTCGGAACTAATGATCTCTGAATAATCAATGATAAAGGATTAACCCCTGCCTCCTCCCTTCCCCATGATTTTAACATATGTACAAATCACTTTATAGCAGAATTTTGCACAACACTTGCACTTTTTTTTTTTTTTTACTGATAGAGACAATATAAAATGTGCATAAACAATAGAAACAATGTGAGTTAACAACAAGACATAAGACCCACTTGGGTTGCACAGGCATGTTATATGAATTTTTACCCTGAAACTGTTTTGTATATGGATGATTTTAGACTTGTATATGATAGTATATTTAATTGTCTATATTGCATAATTTGCAAATTTTTTGCTGCTATGCTTAAATGCTATAATGAAGTTATAACGGGGTGCCGCTCGTACTGAGGATTTCCAGCGAGAACTCTGCCCTTTGCTACAGGAGTAGCCTTACAGTGTTCCTGCCATTCTTGACTCCGGCGTGAGGAGGTAATCACCGGCGAGGCCGCAGAGGAGGTGAGAGGCGCGGCCCCGGGACTGCGAGGACCAGCATTCAACACCATCAGCTGTGTCCTCTTCCCGCGTGAGCCGCGCCCCCTCCCAGTGCCACGCCCCCACCAAAGCGCTCTTCACCTCTCGCGGCCCCCGCTTCGCGGGAGCCGCTCGTACTGAGGATTTCCAGCGAGAACTTTGCCCTTTGCTACAGGAGTAGCTTACAGTGTTCCTGCCATTCTTGACTCCGGCGTGAGGAGGTAATCACCGGCGAGGCCGCAGAGGGGGTGAGAGGCGCGGCCCCGGGACTGCGAGGACCAGCATTCAACACCATCAGCTGTGTCCTCTTCCCGCGTGAGCCGGGCCCCCTCCCAGTGCCACGCCCCCACCAAAGCGCTCTTCACCTCTCGCGGCCCCCGCTTCGCGGGAGCCGCTCGTACTGAGGATTTCCAGCGAGAACTTTGCCCTTTGCTACAGGAGTAGCCTTACAGTGTTCCTGCCATTCTTGACTCCGGCGTGAGGAGGTAATCACCGGCGAGGCCGCAGAGGAGGTGAGAGGCGCGGCCCCGGGACTGCGAGGACCAGCATTGAACACCATCAGCTGTGTCCTCTTCCCGCGTGAGCCGCGCCCCCTCCCAGTGCCACGCCCCCACCAAAGCGCTCTTCACCTCTCGCGGCCCCCGCTTTGCGGGAGCCGCTCGTACTGAGGATTTCCAGCGAGAACTTTGCCCTTTGCTACAGGAGTAGCCTTACAGTGTTCCTGCCATTCTTGACTCCGGCGTGAGGAGGTAATCACCGGCGAGGCCGCAGAGGAGGTGAGAGGCGCGGCCCCGGGACTGCGAGGACCAGCATTCAACACCATCAGCTGTGTCCTCTTCCCGCGTGAACCGCGCCCCCTCCCAGTGCCACGCCCCCTATCACCCAACAGGAACATAAGCAATTCCACTAACGCGCAACGCGGGACGTGCGCGGGTCGCAGCCCGGGGCAAAGCCCGGGCAAAGGGCGGGCCCGTTTAAGCCCGTTCAAGCCTGTGCAAGACTGGTCTGGGCCTACCTTTTTTCACTTTGCTCTTTGATATCCCTTCTACATCCTGGTAGCTCTTCTTCTGCTATTTCCATCATCTCCGCCTGCCAACGTGCTACTACAGCGATACCATGTCCACAAGGGGTAGTAGGAGCAAGACGGCTCAGGGCTTGGGCCAGGTCACCGGTCCAATTGACCAATTCATTACCAAAGCTAATGATGCAATCAACCAGGGGATTGTACTTCTAGAAAGACGCGTTTCGCAGGACCTTGCTGCGGCGCGAAGATCTTCAATGGGCCTTCTGGCTCTAGCTACAACACCTATTCAGACAGGAACAAATGCCCCATTATTGCATGAAGCTCGTGTAGACGTACATACAATTCCAATGAGTGTTGATCTATCTGCTACTTGTCTCTCTCTGGGCGAAGTCACCTTGGAAGACTTGGAGAAAACACCGATCATGGTGATAAGCCCCACTCAAATGGTCCCGCAAACCTTGCTAGAGCCGCAAACCTTAGTAGATCCCCCGATTATAACAGACAAGGGGACAAGGGAGGGAGCAATCCCTAAACAAAATGGCACCAGGCCAACAGATAAAAACAAACAACACTGCCCTCCAAAGCATAAAAGATCTAGAAAATCTCCCCGCACCTCTCCAAAAAATAATTCTACAAACTCCCTACCTGCAAATATGGACGAATTCTCTGCAGCCGCTGCATCTTTGGATGCTGTCGAGAGGGGGTCCGCTGCTGGCAATAAAAACCACTTTGAACTAAACGCGCAAGTGTTAGCCACTATTAAGGATCTTATAAAGACTCAATTAATACCAATTGAACGATCCTTAATCAACATCGAGAAACAAATCGCCAGGCTTATTAACCTTTCAAGTCACCAAAAATCTATTAGCAGCACTTTAGTTCCCCCAGCCCCCACTAATGCAAACAACACCAAGGCAGCTACCGCACAGAAACCTGCACCTCCATCACTAACATTTAAAACTCCCACGATCCCTACCAACTTGCAAGAGAATCCAAAGGAGACCAAGGATACTACTCAGCAAGTACAGGGGAAGATGGGAATACCCGCCGACCCTCATAAAACCAAACCCAAGCCTTTTCCCCCCAAAACTCTAGATCTCCAGCAGGGTGGAGATACTACCAAAAAAACAGCAAGACCTAAGAGGCCTATCCACCTCCCCCCAGAGGCAAGCCCCTATACTGTGATCCTCATGGGGGTCTCAGAATTAGAGGAAAACATGAGAGAATCTACCTGGTCTTTAACGAACAAAGTAATGCAATGGCTTAACATCAATAGACCCCTTCCTTCAAATTGTAACAGTAGATTCTCCATGGTACGTAGGGTCCCTTGGATTGGGGATACAAGAAAAAGAACACAGGGGGACTGCATCATCATCAACTTTGATGACCCAGAGACAGTAAGATCTATATGTTCTTGGACAACTTTGGAGAAAAAGGGAGGTATAGATGCTAATCGTCTGTCCTTCTTTTACCCTCCGAGGTTTCCCTATGAACAAGATCACCCCTTTAGTTGGAACCAATCCCCTGGGTGGAGCTGGACCCAAGTAGATACACGCAGTAGAAGAAGGGAATGGGAACCTTACCCTTGGAACCCTAGAAGAGAGCAACCTTATACAGAGGGTTGGAGAGGGGCACCGACCAGTAATCATTTCTCAGTCCTAGAAATGGTAGATTGACCATCAAGTAATCAAACATCTTCTAAGAACGAGACAAAAATTCCTCTGGCATCTGCAAGCCCAGGGTTATCCCTAAGTCAAGCCAGCGAACCTTCTGCAGAATCTTCCACTGTGGGCCTTCCTAACATGTCCATTTCTGGGTGCACGAATGTTCTATCTGATGGATCTTCAGCCCTCCCTCCGAACTCAGTCCCTGGTCAAACTCACTCCAACTCCCCATCGAATAATTCTGACCCAATTCAAAACATGTCCCTTTTAACTTGGAACATCGCTGGTCTTTTAAAAAAAGCAAGCGACCCAATCTTCCTGAATTTTATAAACACCTTTGATATAATAGCGCTGCAGGAATGTTGGGATCTGACACCTACCAATCTAGATGGCTTTAGCACACACTTCACTCCAGCCATTCAGGCCAGTAAAGGCAGACCTTCGGGAGGTCTTTGTCTATATGTCTCAAATAGGTTCAATGTATCTCTAGAATGTGTAGAGCTCGCTTCATCTGATCCCAGCTCAAACAAAATTGGTCTCTCCCTACAGGCTCTTCGACTGACTGGGAAAGAGGTTGTTAGTTCCCTCATTATCAACTTATATAACAATGTATCGAGGGATGACCAACTCCAATTTACAGAGCATCTGTCCAAACTTTTAAAGAAGGGAACGGGAGGAATCGGATCGGATAGTCGCATAGTGATTCTAGGCGACTTTAATTGCCACCTATGCCCATACAGCGGAACAAGGGCCTGTAATTTAAGAGCCCCCAATGGCGACTATATCACCCAAATTCGAGCACACAACTGTTGGGAATCAATTGAACAATCTACTACACGAGTGGGATCTGGGCTTCTTTAATGATCTAACTGTGCCCTCGACTGACTTTTTACCTACATTTCACGGAAGGGGGTCGTTCACGACAATAGACTTCATCCTGATGACCAATAGTCACCATGGCGAGGCCCTAGAAGCCAGGAGAGAAGACTTAGTTATGAGCGACCACTATCCGATTAGTGCCAAAATATACACTCCCTCCAGTGGGAATAAATCCGGGGGCATAACTGAAAATCTTTATTCACATTCCATATCTTTATCATCGAGAAACGGATACACCATAAAATGGGCTAAAGTTGACACTAATAAATTCCTGGAAAAACTGATAATGTCTGACCCTGATCTATTTCAGACTTGTCTTGAACACCCTCCTAATCCACAAGCAATCATACTTGCCTTTGATCAAATTGCAATACAAATTAGGAAAAATCTAACCAGGAAACACAAAGAAAGTACTGTGACCAAGAGCCCAGGCTGGTTTGACCATGAATGTTCAAAAACACATAACATCCTTAAGGTTATACTAAAAAAATCTCCTAAAAACCTATTGGAAATAAGATCTGCTTGTGCTGCTTACAGACAGGCAATCAAAAACAGGAAAAAGGAACTGAAAAATGCCGCCTAGGAGGCATTGATAAAAGCAAGCACCCTGAGGGACAATACGGCCTTTTGGAGGGAGGTCAACGCCCCCTTTTTTAAGGATAGGACGTCTGACCTCATAGAAATCGCCATCACGGAGGAAGCCTGGACAAACTATTTCACTGAACTGTATAAACTAGATGAGCAGATTGAACCACCCAACCTTGAAATACTGCCAGCTGAGAGAAACGACTCTTACAGAAGCCAGACAGAGTCTTTTCCGCTTCTCACCCATTTTAACTATCCAGATGTGGAATTGGCCATACTTGAAAGCTCCAATGCTAAAGCTCCAGGTCCGGACGGAATTCCCATTGACTTATTCAAAGACAATATTCAACTCTGGGCACCAATCATCACAAACGTTCTCAATTCTTATGCTCTCGAAGGTTTCCCCGTAACATGGCAAGAAGCAATAATAATACCTATCTTTAAAAAAGGTGAAAGAATGGACCCAAAATGTTATAGACCAATTTCTTTATTGGACTCTATGATGAAGGTGGCTGGGAGAGTCTTGTTGAACCAACTACAAGCATGGGCCCAGGAAAATGAAGTTTTGTCCAAATTTCAATATGGTTTTGTTTCTGGCCTTGGGACAGTGGAACAATGCCTTAATTTAGCCCTGATCACTGACAAATATTTAATGGCAAAGAAGAGCAATATATATATGACCTTCGTAGACTTAAGCTCTGCATTTGACTGTCTTAACCATAGCATACTTTGGTCTACCCTCACAGACCTGGGAGTCGATCCAAATATACTTGCCTTTATAATGGAACTGTATCGAGGAGCCGGGGCCAAGGTCCGCTATGGTAAGGACGGAACCTGTACACAAAAATTTCCCATCAGAAAGGGGGTCAGGCAGGGCTGCATCCTTGCCCCTTTTCTTTTTAATCTTTATATTAACAGCGTTGCTGATTGTCTGGCGAAACTGGACGTTGATTATCCTAAAATAAATGGCCATGCAGTCCCAATCCTCTTATACGCGGACAACGCTGTTATTATGTCCAGGACCCAACTAGGATTACAAAAAGCGTTGTCAGCCTTTTCTACATTCATGGGCTCGAGAGGCCTTAAGATTAACGTGAGTAAAACCTTCACTATGTGCTGCAGCAACAAAAAGAACATTTCATGTAACACCTTTATTAATGCAACATAGATAAGCCTTACGAAAACTTTCAGCTACTTGGGTGTACATTTTAATAACAAAGGGTCATGGAACACAGCCATTCATACTCGCAATATGGCTTTCATCAGACAAATTGGAGCCTTAAAGAAATTTGCAACAAAACTAGGTGGGAAACCGGCTGGGATTTTGTTGGACATTTATGCAGCCAAATGCGTTTCTACAGCAACATATGGTGCTGGTACTGGGGCGTGGCGGACTGCCGAGAGATACAAACCAGCGAGAACGTATTCCTGAGATATCTGCTGGCTGTCCCTCGTTCCATCTCCACTACAGTCTGCCACAACGAGCTTGCCCGGACACACATTTCTGACATAATTAAGTCCACACCAATCCTGCTATGGCACAAAATATGGTCCTCGGAAAAGACAGTCCTCAATCGAGATGTGATCACGGACTGTATGGCTTTAACAGACTCAAGGAGAAAATACCCTGGCTTGTCTACGTCAAGAAATTTCTAACATCACTGGGTCTAGCTGATCTGTATGATAATCCTACTTCGTGTCTAACAATCTCAAAAAAGGACCTCAAGGCCCGTTGTCTAGGCCTGCTCGAGGACAGGCGTTCCTACCTTGAAGGAAACAAATCAACGATTGTCCACCATAATCTCTTACTCCATGATGCAGGCATTCCCCTCTACCTTTCCCCGACTCTTTCGACCTACACGAGAATGTTGTTAACAAGGATGAATTGGACTGCTTATACCGTCTGTTAACATTCCCCACCATAAACGATTGGTCTACCAACTTGGTGGTCTGTCCTTGCGACAACGTTTCTAAGCAGTCCAACCTACACGTCGTTTTGTTCTGTAAATTTTATGACTGGGGAAGAAAGAAACATCTACTCCCACTCCTGAAGTTATGGGGCTTAAGACAATGCAGGCCAGCCTTACTCTAACTATATATGCTTGAGGATGAACTCACGATTACTGCAGCTGCCAGTTTCTTGAAATTTGTAGTAAGGTGCAGAGCGTCCATGAACTGATTTATTTCTGATTTCTAATAGTTACTTTCGATCAGTACAAAGACTCTCGTAACTTATCCTTTCTATGTTTTATACCTGAGCTTTGAACTCAATTTTATGCTGTATTAAATTGTGCTTTTATGATTTTCTTATGCAAAAAGCGAATAAAGCTATTTTGAATTTTTTTTTTTTTGACAATTGGACAGTAAGACCTCAGGGGTTCTTAATGCGAGTGAAGATCTGTATACATGTTTATAGTTTTATACTACTTGAGGATGTGGTTTCCAATACTATTACATGGCATTATATCTTTTGACATAGGGGCAAGGAACACTGGCTTCTCCATTTTATTAGCTGTCGGAACTAATGATCTCTGAATAATCAATGATAAAGGATTAACCCCTGCCTCCTCCCTTCCCCATGATTTTAACATATGTACAAATCACTTTATAGCAGAATTTTGCACAGCACTTGCACTTTGTTTTTTTTTTTTACTGATAGATCCAATATAAAATGTGCATAAACAATAGAAACAATGTGAGTTAACAACAAGATATAAGACCCACTTGGGTTGCACAGGCATGTTATATGAATTTTTACCCTGAAACTGTTTTGTATATGGATGATTTTAGACTTGTATATGATAGTATATTTAATTGTCTATATTGCATAATTTGCACATTTTTTGCTGCTATGCTTAAATGCTATAATGAAGTTATATGAATTTTAGACACTATGGGGCCGATTATGATAGCGGTTTTTCTGCATCCTCCGGGCCGGCGGAAGCCACCGCCGGCCCGGAGGATGAGGAAAAACCACTGCGGAGCCTCCAAAGACCCACCGCCAAATTAGGATGGCTGGTGGGTCTGGAATTCCGTCCGCAGCTTATCAGACACCACCAGCCATATTAGGATGGTGGTGAATACATGCTTTTTTTCCGCCGTGGAAAAGCATATGGGCTTTAACTTCGGGGGCCCGTTGCGGGCCCCCTGGGTGGAGGGGGGTGGGGGGTGCACATGGGGGGTACCTATGGTACCCCCCAGCATTTGCGTGCACAAAGCGGCAGGCACTGCGCAGTGCATTGCTGCTTTGTGCATGCAAATGCGATGCATGCATTTTTAACCTTGCAGCGGGTGCAGCTTGAAGCTGCACCCGCAGCAATGTTAAAGATAGAGGATGTGACCGCCACCCTGGCGGTCACATCTTAATCTACACGGAGGGAACGCCGCAGCCCCTGCGGACGTTCCCTCCTCCTCAGGGGTCACGGACGGACTCAAGTCCGTCCGCGATCCTAATGACCCCCTCTGTCTTTTATTTTTACTTCTGCACAAAGACAAGGTTTATGACGCAATATGTTTACAGCTTCGAAGGGTTAAATGCCAGGAAGTGAATTAGTTAACTCCAACCTTTGCGTGCACAAAGCGGCAGGCACTATGCAGTGCCTGCTGCTTTGTGCATGCAAATGCGATGCATGCATTTTTAACCTTGCGGCGGGTGCAGCTTCAAGCTGCACCCGCCGCAATGTTCAAGATAGAGGATGGACCGCCAACAATTCATTTTGAATACAAAAATGAATTGTTATTATAAAAACTGTCCTTTGACGATGTGCAATTTTACTCAATGTAAACCTCACACTCTGTGCAAACAATGCTAATAAATACTGTACTTTTAAGACCATGAATACAATCCTGCGGGGACATCTAAAATTGATGGCAACCCCTTTTTTTACTAATCATAGTATTGTGGGGACATCTACTGATGACGGCAACCCCTCTGTTCTCAGATATCGCACCTACGTCTAGTAGATATCTATTTTTAAACTATTTGTGCCCCTAGCACCTATAATAACAAGTGCAAAATTTATATTGTAGATTCATTCATTGGTTCATATCTACAATCTCATCAGGTCAAAGAAAGATAAGGGTGAAATGACGAAAAAAAGATTTGTTGTGTCTATGAAAGAAAAACAGCAAAGAAAGTGACAATAGGGCAATTACAAAAAATGTTATAATGTGGAAGCGGCCTGTTAAGTTAAAAATGTTATTCTGTATATATTGCAGGGCTAGGGTGCACATTACTACTGACCAGATTTACTAGGTCAACCCTATAAAAAATGATACAAATCTTCTGTGGTGTTGAGCCCGTTTGGCACCTTGGTATCCAGTTCGAGTATCATTTTAGACTCTAGTTGGCGTAGGATCTTATCTCTCTCCCCTCCCCTATGTGGTTGAGGGACAGATGTCAAGACGAAGTAGGTGAGACACTCCAAGTTGATGTTATGCATACTCCTGAAGTGCCTCGCCACTGGACACGCGTTGTCATTGTTTACAATCGCCCGAAAATGCTGTAATATCCTGGCGTGCACTGCCAGCCAAGTACTCCCAATGTACCTCAGGCCGCAAGTACATGCCAGAACGTAAACAGCATACTCTGTCCTGCAATTATAGTTGCCTTTGATCTGCAATGGTATTGGACTGAATGGGGTCATGTAGGTGCTGGTGTTAACACCAAATGTACACGCCCGACAACTTGAGCTTTTGAAAAACCCAAGTCATGGGGGAAACCAAGATTTATTCTTAGGTAATTCTGGAAAAGAATTGAAGACGTGGCTACGTAAGGAGGGTCCCCTCCGATATATGAAACCAGGATCCCAAAGAACGACCGTGTTGGGCCAAACAAGGGCACAGACTCCAGTTGAAGATACAATAAAGAGAATTTAATGTCTTAGCATGTCAGGATGAAGCGTTTTGACCACAAACCTGTGGACTTGATCACATAGTGCGCTAAGGTGAGAGGCATACAATTTATAGTGACTTTACTATGTTCACAGTGACAAGGCAGAAAATGTTACACTTTTGCATTATGTAGTAAAACATCATGTCATACAGTGATGACTAGGCGCAGCAATGACAAGCAGTTTTGGTAGCAGGCATAGAGAAAAGACTACCCCTCTATATGTAGGTGTAGATGGCCATATGTTCTGTAAAATCAGTTGTGTGTGGCAGGCTAGAAAGTAAGCTTGTGTAATGGTGGTGCTAGCTGCATTATAAAAGATAAAAAAATGCTAAATAAATGAAAGAATTGGGTTTGAAGCCTCCCAAATTATGTCTGATGGAAAACCAAATTCAACGCTATCCCTCATTAATCGTGGGTGTGAGAATACATCCTAGAAACCATGAATGCCAAGTGGCACAATTAAATGTGGGAGGAATCCGGTGTGCCATTGTAACTAGGAGGGGAACAATGTATAAAACCCATTCATGGAAGCCAATGCCAAAGTCTCTGTATCTGTCAGCGCTCAACTAATGCGGGTGTATTTTGTAAGCTTAGTGCTGGTGCAGACGAAGGGCCTACATGTTGCTGGAGTTTAATCTTACCATGTTGAGGACGGAGCCTGATGTATGAAAATCAAGTCAACTGCCAAAATATGTCAAAAAAGCGAAAAAATGCTATTCAGTGCAGTCACTTATGGGTAAAGTTCAAAATGAGTTCATAATAGTGGGAAAACTTGGAGCCCCATTAGGATGTCAGGAGGAAAACCACCCCGACCGCCATGGACGCAGAAAATAACCGTCCGCCAGGACCGTGGATAAACAGGCGGTTACATTAGGATCAACAGGCAAAAAAGACTGACTGCGGCGGTAGCGGATAAATAAAAACCGCCCGACGCGGGCGGTGACGATCAAAAACCTTTCTCAGGAGGTCAGAAACGCAGGAGAAAAGCTACAACCTGCCGCAAGCATATCGGAGACACCGCAATGGAAAATAAGAAATCCCCGATGGTCCCGCGGTACAATCCCCTGTTTCCAACCACCGCTGTCGCACACTGGAGTGATTGGAAGATCCTGCGGAAGCGCTGCAGCATAGCCACCGCAGCGGACGATCCATACAAAACATGGCGGACTATACAAAAACACCACAACAAAGGCAAACATTGCACAAATCAAAGTAGCCATGACCCCCAAATACACCAAACACATCCCAATGAAACAAATAAATGCCAAACAGAACATACAATTTCCAGGACAACTCCCACAACACACCTGACAGCAAAACTTCAATGGGACACCCCCACATAGCTGAGTATAAAACCAGCCCCTTCACTGACCATAATCCTTTTCAACACTCCAGAAGAGAAGGGCATACACCAGACCTGACAGGAGAGGCAAGAGAACACAGCACACTCACCGCCACCATCACACCAGCACCAACGATCCCCCAGCACATAACACACCTCACACACAAACACCACACCCACCACCCACACCATTGCACCCACAAACACTTTGCACACTACGCACACTGGCATCACAGAAAATGCCCACATTCACAGAGAGTGAGTTGACAGTCAAGGTAAATGAGATAGTCAGAGTAGAACCACAGCTGTTTGGTAGCCTGGTCCAACAGACACCGTTAGCCACAAGGACCCAAATGTGGCAAAGGATAGTCCAAAGGGTCATTGCAGAAGGGAACACCCTGAAAACCAAGAAGGAGATCATGAAGCGGTGGCATGATCTCAAGATGGTTGTCAAAGAGAGGAGGAGCAAGAACTGGGAGCTGGCTAACCAGACTGGCAGTTGCCCTACCATCCCTCAGAAAACATTCACACCATGGGAGGAGAAGATGCTTGCCATACTGCATCCTGAGAGTCTCACAGGAGTATCCAGGGGAGTGGAGGCAGGTAAGTACAAACAAATGTTAACCAACAAACTGATATGTACTTTTTTGCACAACCAAAACCCCACACTACCCAAGACAAATCCCATCCATCTGCACCACATACCCACAAAAACCTGTTTCACAGATCTAACCTTCACACACTCACATTTACCCTAAACATAGCTAGCAATATTACCATGAGAGCATGAGCCCAGGCAGCCTGCACTACTACTCCCACTAAGCCCCCTGTCCCATAACATCATCAAGATGGATCCCTCACCCACCCCACCCAGAAGCACTTGTGAGCCATTGCATTGTTCACCCTCACCTAACAGGTAGGTAGCCATCTTGCCTGGGAGGCGTGTTTGGGGGAGGGAGGCCTGTGCCACTATTCCCACCATGCCCCCTGTCCCACCTCTAAGCAGGATGTAGCCCTCCACACCAAACCAGAAGCAGTTTACAGCCATAGTATTGTTCAACCTCACCTTGCAGGTAGGTAGCCATCTTGCCTGGGAGTCCTGTTTGGGGGAAGGAGGCCTGTACCACTACTCCCACCATGCACCCGTCCCACACGCCAGCAGAATGGATCACTCCCTCACCCAGAAGCACTTGGAAGCCATTGCAGTACACCAAACGAACTAACAGGTAGGTAGCTATCTTGCCTGAGAGGACTATTTGGGGGAGGGAGGCCTGTACCACTACTCCCACTATGCACCCGTCCCACACCCCAGCAGGATGGATCACTTCCTTACCCAGAAGCACTTGTAAGCCATTGTAGTACACCAAATGAACTAATAGGTAGGTAGCCATCTAGCCTGTAAGGCCTGTTTGGGGGAGGGAGGCCTGTACCACTACTCCCACCATGCTCCCTGCCCCAAACGCCAGCAGAATGGATCACTCCCTCACCCAGAGCACTTGGAAGCCATTGCAGTACACCAAACGAACTAACAGGTAGGTAGCCATCTTACCTGGGAGGACTGTTTGGGGGAGGGAGGCCTGTACCACTACTCTCACCATGCACCCCTCCCACACCACAGCAGGATGGATCACTCCCTTACCCAGAAGCAATTGGAAACCATTGCAGTACACCAAACGAACTAACAGGTAGGTAGCAATCTTGCCTGTAAGGCCTGTTTGGGGGAGGGAGGCCTGTACCACTACTCCCACCATGCTCCCTGTCCCACATGCCAGCAGAATGGATCACTCCCACACCCAGAAGCACTTGGAAGATATTGCAGTACACCAAACGAACTAACTGGCAAGTAGCCATCTTGCCTGGGAATCCTGTTTGGGGAGGGAGGCCTGTACCGCTACTCCCACTATGCCCGCTGTTTCACACCCCAGCAGGATGGATCAGTCCCTCATCCAGAAGCACTTGGAAGCCATTGCAGCACAGCAAACAAACTTACAGGTAGGTAGCCATCTTCAAAGGCAGGGTGTTTGTGGGTGGGAGGCCTGCACTACTACTCCCAGCATGCTCCCTGTCCCACCCCTAAGCAGGATGTAGCACTCCACACCAACCCAGAAGCAGTTTGCAGCCATTGTATAGTTCACCCTCACCTAACAGGTAGGTAGCCATCTTGCCTGGGATGCCTGTTTAGGGGAGGGAGGCCTGTACCACTATTCCAACCATGCCCCCTGTCCCACCCCTAAGCAGGATGGAGTACTCCACACCAACACAGAAGCAGTTTGCAGCCATTGTATTGTTCACCCTCACCTAACAGGTAGGTAGTCATCTTGCCTGGTAGGTCTGTTTGGGGGAGGGAGGCCTGTAACCCTATTCCCACCATGCCCCCTCACAGACCCCTAAGCAGGATATTGCACTTCACACCAACACAGAAGCAGTTTGCAGCCATTGTATTGTTCGCCCTCACCTAACAGGTAGGTAGCCATCTTGCCTGGGAGGCCTGTACCACTACTCCCACCATGCACCCTGTCACACCCCTAAGCAAGATGTAGCACTCCACACCAACCCAGAAACAGTTTGCAGCAATTTTATTTTTCAACCTCACCTAACAGGTAGGTAGCCATCTTGCCTGGGAGGCCTGTTTGGGGGAGTGAGGCCTATACCACCACTCCCACCATGCACCCTGTCATACAGCATCATCAAGATGGATCCCTCCCCCACTCACCCAGAAGCACTTGTGAGCCATTGCATTATTCATCTTCACCGAACAGTTAGGTAGCCATCTTGCCTGGGAGGCCTGTTTGGTGGAGAGAGGCATGTACCACTACTCCCAACATGCCCCCTGTCCCATTCCTAAGCAGGATGTAGCACTCCACACGAACCGAGAAGCTGTTTGCATCCATTGTATTGTTCACCCTCACCTAACAGGTAGGTAGCAATCTTACCTGGGAGGCCTGTTTGGGGGAGGGAGGCCTGTACCACTACTCCCACCATGCACCCTGCCACACCCCTAAGCAGGATGTAGCACTCCACACGAAACCAGAAGCAGTATACAGCCATAGTATTGTTCACCCTCACCTTGCAGGTAGGTAGCCATCTTGCCTGGGAGGCCTGTTTGGGGGAGGGTGGCCTGTACCACTACTCCCACAAAGCACCCGCCCCCCAATCCAGCAGGATGGATCCCTCCCTCACCCAGAAGTACTTGGAAGCCATTGCAGCACACCAAACAAACTTAGAGGTAGGTAGCCATCTTCACAGGCAGGGTGTTTGTGGGTGGAAGACCTGCACTACTACTCCCAGCATGCTCCCTGTCCCACCCCTTAGCAGGATGTAGCACTCCGCACCAACCCAGAAGCAGTTTGCAGCCATTGTATTGTTCACCCTCACCTAACAGGTAGGTACCCATCTTGCCTGGGAGGTCTGCTTGAGGGAGGGCGGCCTGTATCACTATTCCTACCATGCCCCAGTCCCACCCCTAAGTAGGATGTAGCACTCCACACCAACCCAGAAGCAGTTTGCAGCTATTGTATAGTTCACCCTCACCTAACAGGTAGGTAGCCATCTTGCCTGGGAGGACTGTTTGGGGGAGGGAGGCCTGTACCACTATTCTCACCATGCCCCTTGTCCCACCTCTAAGCAGGATGTAGCACTCCACACCAACCCAAAAGCAGTTTGCAGCCATTATATTGTTCACCCTTACCTAACAGGTAGGTAGCCATCTTGCCTGGGAGGCCTGTTTGGGGGAGGGAGGCCTGTATCACTATTCCCTTCCACCATGCCCCAGTCCCACCCCTAAGTAGGATGTAGCACTCCACACCAACACAGAAGCAGTTTGCAGCTATTGTATAGTTCACCCTCACCTAACAGGTAGGTAGCCATCTTGCCTGGGAGGTCTGTTTGGGGGAGGGAGGCCTGTACCACTATTCCCACCATGCCCCCTGTCCCACTTCTAAGCAGGATGTAGCACTCCACACCAACCCAAAAGCAGTTTGCAGCCAATATATTGTTCACCCTCACCTAACAGGTAGGTAGCCATCTTGCCTGGGAGGCATGTTTGGGGGGGGGAGGCCTGTACCACTATTCCCACCATGCCCCCTGTCCCAACCCCTAAGCAGGATATAGCACTCCACACCAACACAGAAGCACGCTGCTCTCAGGTGTGCTCTGCTATCGCCCACCGGGCTCGCTCCCTCCCTATCAGACTTTCTTGACCTAATATACGACCTATCCAACACTCACTCTAAGCTGCTGGTCCTGGGAGACTTCAACTTATGGCAGGGGGGTCCATTGGATGGGGCGTTTACGACACTTTGCCAGGCCTTTGGTGACATTCAGCTGCAGCAACTGGTTTTCTCAGCTACTCATAAGGGAGGTCATATCCCGGACTTGATTTTTGCTGACGCTCAATTAGCAGTGGTCACTGATATTTTATACCAATGCTGGACAGACCACGCACTTGTGGCCTTCTCCCTTCGTATAGGTGATTACTCCTCTGAGACAGCCAGGGTAGGAGTGGCGAAAATGGGTAGACCTTGGTCTCGACTACTCAGCCTATCTCCGCTGCCTTCTTTATTACCAGACAATTATTGTCTGAGTAACTTAGTGGAGGAAAGCTACTCGACTTTGTGCCGGTCGATTACTAACACGCTGGACAAGGTTGCTCCTTTTCGGAAGTCTCGGGGGAGGGTGAACCGGGCTTCTTCCTGGTATACGGAAGAGCTTCGACAGCTGAAGCTGAGCTGTAAACGCGCTGAGAGGGCTTGGAGGAAACAATATTCACCATCAGCAAAGGCCGCGTTTAGACTCGCACTGCAAGGCTACAAAGTGCAGATTAAGCTTGCTAAGGCGACTTTTTTGGAATCCACCTTGAATCAGGCGCCTAATAAATCGCAAGCACTGTTCAAAATCGTCAGGGACATGTCCCATCCTATATGTGTGGCCAATACGGTCCCCGCATCGCAAGCCCTGTGCAATTCCCTGGCGGATGCTTTTGAAGAGAAGACTGCTAAGATCTTAGAGGGCTTAAAACTCCCCCTGCACGCTGCGCTCGGTTTCGGAGCTGCGGTTAGTCCGATCAGTCGACCCCGGCCAGCTGGCTCTAGTTCTGGCTTGGGAGCTCCGAATGGACTATCCAGTCGACCCCAGCCGATCGAATTGCGTCTTCCAACAGCAGCTCCTGATCTGGGAGCTCCGGTTGACCTGTCCAGTCGACCCCAGACAGGTGCCTTTGGCCCTGGTCTGGGAGCTCTGGACGGCTCACCCAGTCGACCCCAGTTGAGTAACCCAGTTTTTAGCTTGGGAGCTCCGGACCTTCTTTCCAGTCGACCCCAACTAAAATCTTTTCCTCGTCCCTCCTTTGAGGAATTCTGCAGCTTGGCAAACACGGTGTCCTCTGGGTCTCCGCGTGACCCACTGCCTCCCAAATTTTGGAAGGCTTTTCAGGTGGAACTTTTTCGACCGTTGCATTCCATCTGCCTCCAGTCTCTGGAGTTGGCATCTGTCCCCGAGTGTTGGAAGCTAGCAGTAGTGTCACCTCTGCTCAAGAAACCAACGCTGGACCCGCCCTGTCTTTCCAATTATTGGCCAATCTCCTTGCTCCCTTTTCCTATTAAGATCATGGAAAAATGGGTGACCCGCTCGCTCTCAGGTTTTCTGGAAAACATCGGTTGGTTCGACGAGGCACAGTTTGGGTTCCGCCCCGGGCACGGGACGGAGTCCGCGCTTGTAACCGTATTGGACAACCTTCGTTCGCGTGTCGACAGTGGCCCGGCAGCTTTCTTAGTGTTGCTCAACATGTCGGCCGCGTTCGATACGGTCTGCCACCGGACCCTTATCAGGAGACTTGAAGAGTGTGGGGTCACAGAGGATGCAAGAGACTGGCTCATATCCTATCTTGACAGTCGGCAACAGCTGGTCTCGCTCCCTCCATTTTGCTCTAAGCCAAGTAAAGTAGGGCAAGGCGTGCCACAGGGCTCGGCCATCAGCCCAATACTCTTTAATCTGTACCTCCGCCCCTTGGTCCAGCTTTTAAAATCCTTTGGTGTGTCGGCTTTTAACTACGTCGACGACACCCAGCTGGTCTTTTCCTTGGAGGGCAATAATGCGGTCTCGCTGGAGACATTCCATCGCTGCATGGCAGCCACAGCAGACTGGTTGCGGGCCAACTCCTTACAATTTAACAGCGCTAAGACGGAGGTCCTTTACTGTTCCACAGACCGGATAGCGAGGGCACTTCCAGAAAACTTTTGGCCTCCCTCCTTCCCCGAGCCAGTATCGGCGGCAGTATCTGCTCGCAACTTGGGGGTGATCTTTGGCCCAAACCTACAGCTTGACCTGCACGTCAATAAAACCACGTTTACGTGCATGATGCTGTTACGCATGTTGCGTAAAGTTCTGCCCCTTCTCCCCGCCCAAGCCAGACCGGAAGTAGTTCGCGGCACCATACTTAGTCGTTTAGACTATTGTAATGCGCTACTTCTGGAGGCCCCTAAAAATCTGGTGGGGAAGCTACAACGAGTGCAGAACATGGCCGCCAAGCTGGCTCTCTCACGCCCTAGGTCCAGTTCTTCTACCCTAGCTTTGAGAGAGTTACACTGGCTCCCGGTACATCTAAGAGTGCTGTACAAAGCCGCCTGTTTGATGTTCAAAGCAGTACATCAGCTGGGCCCAATACCTCTGCAGAATATGTTCACCTGGTACTCTGCCCCACGGCTTCTCCGTTCCTCTTCGGTGCACTTGCTGGTAGTCCCGAGGTTTCAGAGAGTCAGGATGGGTGGCCGCTCATTCAGCGTGGCAGCGGCCAAACTTTGGAACTCCCTGCCACTCTCTTTGAGAAGCCACAGTGACTACCTTCCATTCAGGAGAGCGTTAAAAACGCATTTGTTCCCTAAAATTGCTGTATAAGTGTAGAGTGCCACCGCTCAAGTTCAAGCGCCAGGATGCCCTCTGGGTGACAGGACTGCGCTGTATAAATATACTAAATAATTAAATAAATAAATAAATAAATAAATAAGCAGTTTGCAGCCATTGTATTGTTCACCCTCACCTAACATGTAGGTAGCCATCTTGCCTGGTAGGTCTGTTTGGGGGAGGGAGGCCTGTAACCATGCACCCTGACCGACCCCTAAGCAGGATGTAGCATTCCACACCAACCCAGAAGCAGTTTGCAGCCGTTGTATTGTTTGCCCTCACCTGACAGGTAGGTAATCATCTTGCCTGGGAGGCCTGTACCACTACTCCCACCATGCACTCTGTCCCACCCCTAAGCCGGATGTAGGACTCCACACCAACCTAGAAGCAGTTTGCAGCGATTGTATTGTTCACCCTCACCTAACAGGTAGGTAGCCATCTTGACTGGGAGGCCTGTTTGGGGGAGTGACGCCTGTACCACCACTTCCACCATGCACCCTGTCCCACAGCATAATTAAGATTCATCCCTCCCCCACCCACCCAGAAGCACTTGTGAGCCATTGCATTGTTCACCTTCACCTAACAGGTAGATAGCCATCTTGCTGGGAGGTCTGTTTGGGGGAGAGAGGCCTGTACCACTACTCCCACCATACACCCTGTCCCACAGTATCATCAAGATGGATCCCTCCCCACCCCACCCAGAAGCACTTGGGACCCATTGCATCACCCTCATCAAACTTACAGGTAGGTAGCCATCTTCACAGTGAGGGTGTTTGTAGGTGGGAGGCCTGCACTACTACTCCCACCATTCCCCCTGTCCCATACCCCAGCATGATGGATCACTCCTTCCCACCCACAAGCATGTGCCAGTCATTGCATTGTTCTACTTCACCTAACAAGTAGGTAGCGTGTACATGCAGCCACACATCTCTCACCAATAAAATGGTGCCACATGGCAAAACCAGCCCTCTCCATGCACAAATATGCACACCAACCAAGCTTGACATGCACAGTGTACACACAGGTAAGCAACGGGAACTGTCACAGATAACAAAGAGTCACTCACCAATGGACATGTACAAGGAAGACAGTGCACAACCATGCACAGCACACACTGATGAGTGCCTTGTCATGTGGCCCAATCAACAAGGAACATGTAAAATTACAGAAAGCATGTGTGGGCTCATAAATCCAAATATGTACATTACAGGACAAAGTCATGCAGTACAATACAATGGCCTCTCCATGGCCGGATGTGACGTCAGCCAGGGAATACGAATCAACATTGAGAGAACCTTGAAACTCATTTGTGCTGGTCCCTACATGGCAACTGGTCCCTGTGAACATGATCACAGCAAGATTTGCATGCAATGCATCGACATCTGACAACATGTACAAAGTAATGTATGTACCTCTGCATCATGTCATGAGGCACAGTATTGCACATAGCAAAAGATGTGACGATCAGTCAATTGTGCAGTGTACAGACACTGGATGACACACAGCTAACAACATTTTTGCTGAGTGCAAAACACTGACCATTCCCCATCTAATCACAGGTGACCAAGAACCCTCTGCTGAGGACAACATCAATGGCCAGCAGAGCCAGTCTCCACCCCGGTACATGGACTCTCAGATGTAGACTCCCAGGATTTTCAGGAGAATGAGCTTGAGGCCGGCCCATCTGGTGTGCCAAGGAGTACCAGGTCCCAGGACACCATCCTCCCCACCACCACGTCTGCTGCAACATCAACAGCACAGCAGAGCCCTGCTGTTATGGCCTGTGTGGCCACTGCCACGACTACCACCACCAGTGCCACCTGCAACACCCTCCCTGTCCCAGGGGATGACCAGCCCACACCAACAACTGTGGACAGCAGGGAGAGTGTGCATGGACCCACAGTGGTGAGGCAATAGGTCCTTGGCAGCAGGGCAGGTGGAAGGGCCAGGGTCACCCCCAGACATCAGGAGGTTGGGACCCCATCCTTAGACCACTTCACCAGAGTCATTGGGGCCTACGAACAGGTCCAGGGACAAAGTTGCCGGTCTGATGAACTCTTACGCAAGCTCATCCTGCTGATGAGGTCTATCGACACCCGCATTGGACAAATGGTGGACCTCATGGGCCAGCAAATGGCTCTACTGAGGGACAGGTCAGCGTCCCAACCAACACCTCCACCCCCTCTGTTGTGCTGCAAGATGACAGTTCACCATCCTCCCCTGTGACCACTGAGAGGGGTGAGTCCTCAGATGCCTCTGGCACCACAGCAGGGCACACCCCAGCGAATCAACCAAGAGACCGTCCAAAGAACAGCCTGGGAGCCTCTGGAGGCATAGCACCAGCCAAACGCCAGTCACGGAGCCAGCCCTGATGGGAACCCTCTTCCCCAATGCATTGACTGTTTGGACTGTCCTTCCCCACACTGCCTTGGGTATGGCACCTGTTTGTTGGGTTGGGTCACCACATTGATGTGGTGTCCACTCATTCATCTCATTTACCATGACTGTCACCTCACTGCTCCATCACCACCTTCATGTTTATCTACCCGTCCCCTCACATGTCAACTTTGTAAATAAAATACCTTACACACTTTCATTGTGTCTGCTTTGTCTTTAGTGCGAGATGTACAGTCTTCAAGATGTCCATAATGAATCAGAAAGATGTACTGTATGTAGGAATAGATAAATGTGAGGCACCTAGGGAAACACAACAGAACAACATACACTGGTGTGAATGTGGCATCACAGACATTACACTACACAAACCATCTACATAACCCAACATACATATAACACAATGGGCAATAAGTGTCAACAAACATGTCCCGTATATGTTCACAGATTACATGTCACTGTCACACATCCACACACAGACGACTTTACATCTGGCTGTCTGTACCATTTGCACATAGCCCTTCACCACAGCAGCAATCACACCAGACAATGTACATGTTGTACTTTGTCACCCACCTTTAAGTGAAGTAGCGATGATGAGCTGTTGAAGCATGTCACCTCCTTCCTCCTCTCCACTGTCCTCATCACTGGACTCAGGTTCTTGTACAGGCGGGGGCCTTGGGTCTTCATCATCATCCAGGAGCAGGGGAATCTGCTTGTGAATGGCCAGGTTGTGGAGCATGCAGCATGCCACTACGATCTTACACACCTTCCCAGGCGAGTATGATAGTGCACCTCCAGTTTTGTCAAGGCAGCAGAAACGTGGATTGAACAGGCCAAAAGTACGCTCAACCACACGACGTGTCCTGCCATTGGCCTCATTGTATTTGATATCAGCCGGGGTCCTGGGATTAAGCAGTGGGCTCAGCAGCCATGGACGGCTGGGATGTGCAGAGTCACCTAGGAATGAAAAAAAACACATTGCAATGTTGCACAGGCAGAAGGCAGCAGGTAACACACCCTGCACGCCATACGACTAAGCATACTCAACCACAATCCAAGCACGCTCAGGAAGCAGATTAGCCATCAGCCGGGGAACATTGCTGTTCTTCGGGATGTAGGAGTCATGGGCAGAGCCGGGAAATCTGGCACACACATGCGAGATGGTCATATCTGCCAGGCACACCACCTGCACATTGATCATGTGATAATGTTTTCAATTGTGAAAAATTTGCTCACTTGCCTGTGGTGGCACAAGACCAACATGTGTGCAGTCTATGGCCCCAACAACATGGGGATGTGCCCAAGGGGATAGAAGTCTCCCTTCACAGTTGCCAATTCTGCAGCCCTGGGGAAATATATATATATATATATATATATATATATATATATATATATATATATATATATATATATATATATATATATATATATATATATATATATATATATATATATTACCTACTGGCAGTCGCCAGTAGGTATATATAGTTAGGATTTTTTCTCTATGGGATTTTTGAAAATTCTATGTCTAATAACTTTGGCGTTTGTGAACGGAATTGGCTGAAATTTTCAGGAAAATTGAACATTTTGTTTCTGAGCAGCCCCAGACAATTTGGGGGGGTTTCATCAAGGGGGGGCCGAGAAAAAAGGGGGGTCCCAAAACGCGTTTTTCCCATGTTAATTTCCATAGGGCGGTTGGCCTCACTTTTAGCTCGAACGGCTGAATGGATTTGCACGAAACTTGCCAAAATTGTAGGGACTGTTAGCTCGATGTGCCTTTGCTAGATCTCAATATATGTGCTCCAGTGGATTTTGAGTAATTTAGGTTCAAAAAAAGATATATATCTGGGCGGAGCCTAACCACACATCTGATCTGATTGGCTGTCAGCACTTCATCCAAGAAGTGTTGGCAGCCATCTTGGGACCAATATACATGATAGCACCTCATTAAAAAGCATTGTAGTTAATAGAGGGTTTTAGGACTTTAGTTACATTATAAATCATTTGTTGATGGTACCATACTCGTTTTAGGAATTGTGGTGGGTTCTAAGATGATTTTACCATGTGAAAAAACCTTCTGCTGTGATATTATGAATATTGTTTGAAAGAAAACTAATATCTCATGATTTTCCCACAGTGGTTTGGAAGGGGATCTATAAGCTAAACTGAAAGCTTATTTTCTGTAAATTCACATTATCTTTCTCAGTCGTGTGAAAATGAAGTCTGACATTCTCAGTAAAACATGTACATCCAACAAGGACAGAGACTGTCAGTTGATTCCTTTGTGTTCTACTGCAGCCTCCTAGAGTGTTCTAAAGAACAACTAGAGCGCTAACAGTCCTACTTATTACAAAGGTATGGCACACCTGAAGCCATCTTGATTGGAATAAAGTGGTAACTCTTAAAACATTTAATTTAAAAAGAAACAACATGAGGGGGTATATTTTGCCATATGAATTATGATTAGTGCTGCAGAAAGAAAAATTAGGGGACATTTTGAGTGACTTCTCAAATCCTCTTCAATTTCATAAAAAAATTCTGACATACAGTCTCCCAAGATGGCCACCAGAGACAAAAGAGCCTAAATGTAGCCCAAATATCACCCAGATGTACCCCAAGTATAGCCCAATGACAGAATGTCCCAGAGTGTTCTAAAGAACAACTATAGCGCTAACAGTCTTACTTATGACAAAAGTATGGCACACCAGAAGCCATCTTGATTGGAATGAAGTGGTAAGTCTGAAAACACTCAATTTAAAAAGGAACAACATGAGGGGGGTAATTTTGCCATAGAAAGTATGATTAGTGCTTCAGAAAGAAAAATTAGGGATCATTTTGAGTGACTTCTCAAATCCTCTTCTATTTCATTAAAAGAATTCTGACATGCAGACTGAAACATGCACTTTGAATACCAGCAGCAGACGTCCCTGGTGAGCAGTAGCTTTACTACAGTGATCTAATGTGCAACTAGAGTGCTAACATTCAGAATTTATGGCAAATGTGTGACACATCTGAATGCCTTCTTGATGGAACCAAAGTAAACAAGCATTGAAAATGCAATAGATCTCGCCCTCGTTTAAGTTAAAGCCATTCTGTTTGTAATGAGGTGGCTTTTTAGCTTTGCTTTTATTAGTGTTTTTTCAACTTTCATGTAAATAACATGCATCTGTATGCATATAAGTATATGTATGCATGCAATTATGTTTGTATTTATATAGATATACAGATGATATATGTTTATATATGTATGTATATATATATTCACTGAAAAAAACATAGGTTATAGACCATATATAGTTAGGAATTAGCATTTACAAAACCTTATTTTACTCACACAAAACCATTGAAATTCCATATATAGTTAGTTGCACTAACTATATATCGCGCACCCGCAATCCACTGCTGATGATGTCACATATTACATCATTCATGACATGGTCAGTGACATCACTGATGACATCACTGATGACATCTCAAATGACATCACTGATGATATCACTGATGACATATCAAATGACATCACTGATGACATCACTGATGACATCTCAAATGAAATCACTGGTGACATCACTCATGATATCATTCATGTGATAATACAATGAACCTCTTCAGACTCTAATATAACCTTAGATACAATCAGTGTAAACAGACACTCACAGACTGTCACTCATCCATGGAGTTACTCACACAACTAGTCAGTCATGCAAACAATCAATCACACCTCCATTTCCTCAACTATACAGTTATACAAACTTTACTTATTCAAACATATACTAACACATATTTTCTCTCTTTTACAATCCCTGATACAAGTTCACAATGATCCATACAGCCACTCACACATTCACTGGCTCTTATGCACAGTTATTTATATATGTCAACTCTCACATGTACTGTGTTTTACATATGTACTTACTTTGACATGTAGCACTGAGATATCCATTCACTCACCAATACACTCATGCACACAGTTAACCTCCCATAGAGCTGTTTCCACATGCACTTTTGAAACCATACATCTAGTGAATCAACTGCTCACACATCTATGCACAGAGTCATACACCTCCCAGCCACCCACACATACACTCAGTCTCCCATACAAATACTTGGGCAACCAATCAATAACCCATATAGTTAATCATCTAGCTACTGATCAACACATGCAGCAGTTTACAGAACAACAGACATAATGATGCACAAATTAAGACAGTTTAGTCACTAACCCATGCACTCAGTGAGACACATTTAATCACTCACTCATACAGTCAGTCATGCACCTACTAAATCCTTCATCCAGACACTTATAAATCCACTAATTCTTCAATATGTAAGACATATTTTAACTTTACAGAAACATACAGTCACTGGATGTTGTCATCAGTGATGTCATCAGTGATGTCGTTTGAGATGTCATCAGTGATGTCATCAGTGATGTCACTGACCATGTCATGAATGATGTAATATGTGACATCATCAGCAGTGGATTGCGGTTGCGCGATATATAGTTAGTGCAACTAACTATATATGGAATTTCAATGGTTTTGTGTGAGTAAAATAAGGTTTTGTAAATGCTAATTCCTAACTATATATGGTCTATAACCTATGGTTTTTTCAGTGAATTTTCAAGGTTTTGTAAATGCAAATTCCTAACTATATATGGCCTAAAACCTATGGTTTTTCTGTGAATTTCAATGGTTTTTTAATACCAAATATCAAATGCTGTCAAATGTCAAGTACATGATAGGTAAAAACATTTTCGTGTTTATGCACGCTGATGTGCTTTGAACGCTGCCTCCCCTCCCCACCCCCTCTTTTCTCTTAGCAGTACTCTCTCTTTGCAGATAGTGAAGGGTAGTTAACGCAGGCCTTTGCCCCCGTTGTAATCCGTCGTGCCTGCTTCTCTCTCTATTTGATTGATTGCTATCCAAGCATTTACTGTTTTAGAATTGGTTCTCTTTGGTTCATTCTGTATTTACAAACAAGCACAGAGTCGCAATACTCTGTTTAGTCTTTGCAGATAGTGAAAAATAGTAAAAAAAAACAAAAGGAATCGAGCAAAATTAGTAGGCCACTAATGGGATCTGTTTTTGACCTCGCTAAAATAAAAACATTAAGAACAACCCCTCATGAGAAATACGAAACTAGTAAGATGAACTTAGCTCCACACCATGATGGCTGCAAGACAGCTCGACTCCGCCGCCCACCCCACCCCACCCAAAATAACGACAAACCCTATGCAAATATTATAAATATATACAACACACCAGCAAAGTAACAGGGTAAAACATTTTATTAAATAACTATTTACATAACTATTTTATACTTTTTGTTGCCCGATCCGGCTAGCTCAATCGATCGAGCATGAAACTCATGCACTCTGATAGCAAGCGTTGCTGCTGATGCTATGCAGACCAAAACTGGTTTTCAGTTTGTACATTCTTCTAGATTTTTCCATCCAAGGCTGGTTGAGTTTGTAGAACGATGGCTTCAGATTTTCAACATACGGTGTGGTGGCGCGGACTGGGAGGGGGCGCATGGCTCCTGCCCCCTCCCCAAGTAAGATTTTCATACGTGAGTGTACGTTCATGGTTTTGGTCCCTGAGTTGCTTCGATGTCACTGCCATGCTCAAATGGCATAAGTTCTGGATGTTGGGTGCCATAGTTCAGAGTTCTGAGCAGCGCTTGTAACACTGTCTGAAGCTTATTTGCACCTACTGCAGCTTCACTATTCTCAAAGTAAGTGAGGGCCGTTTGTGGACCTGACTGCATTTGAAAACAATGTGATATGGTACCTCCCTAAACCGCTTGACGGAGGCCCCCGAGGGGCGGTGTGATGGCACGGACTCGGAGAAGACGCTTGGCTCCGACCCCCTCCCCAAGTCTTATAGCACTGGTGTAGCCTGAGATCGCCCCCGACATAGGCGGCCGGCTCCCGGGGTCCGGCGGAACTTTTTGCCTTTTGATGACTCTTCCATTCTGGACCTTGTCCCACAATCCGTTTGACCTGAAGACACGCTGTAGTGGGGCGCCCCTTTACCGTTTCAGTTGCCATTCCGCCCGCTTTTGCTACACTGTGCCTCTTCCGCCATTCAGCTGTTTACCGCCCGCTCTTGCGACTACAGCGTCTCGCTCACCATGTAGTTGAGTTGCTCCCGCTCTTGCGATGCAACGATAGGCGGCTGCCACATGACTCTCAAAATGGCGGCCGGCTCTTCAGCTTTGGGCGTGGTCCACTAAAATGGCCCTGGGACACCTTGGAACTCGGACGCTTGCCTGATAGGGCTTGGGTCCCATTCTCGAAAGCGTCCCCTCAGCCTTGAAGATTCTACAAAAGTCTTGGGGGCCCCCGACTCCCGCAGGCTTCTGGTGGGGAGCGGCTGCCATGATTGCTTGTGGAATGGCCACGACTGAGCTACGAGATGGTGGTGCTCTCATGCTGGCGCCAGCTTCAGTCTGAAACATCCAGAAACACTGTAGACTACCAATTCGATCAGTTCCGGTAGCGCCCCAACATCACCCGGTAGAGAAGAACTTGCCCTCCCCTCTTTGACTGATGTTTCTTGTTGCCTGTCCCTTCTGTTGTCATTTAACAGAACTTTTTAGAAAGCTGAAAGGGGTTGTGTTCCGAACGCTGGTTGGTGGAGACATTTTGACTATATTCTGGACCTACGTTGTCGCGTAATGCGTTATATGACACGCCGCGTTAGCGCACCCGGAAGTGCTCCGGTGCGCAAAGCGCAGCTTCTCGGAAGCAATCCGGGGCGCGGCGCGCAGCGCGTAACGTAAGCATAACAGGTCATGTGACTTGTTAATAAAACTTTTCATTGGTTCATTTTACTTTTGTTATTCTAATGATGAAAGGCTTGGTTATATGACCTAAAAATTACGCTTTTTATTGGTTTCGAACATTATATGTTATAATGTTCCAGGCTAATGTACTTTCCCGGAAAATTTACAACTGTCCTGCAAGTAAAATATATTCCTTTTTCGAGAAAAAGGGCGTTTCTTCGTCCCATGACGGAGCCGTTGAGTAAAAGAGGCTCGGCCTGCTGTCTTAGTCGCCGAAACGCCTGATTATCAGATTCTTATCGATCACTTTATGTTGCAGGAGTGGAAAACACAACTGCCCTTGACCATGTATCTTTACTGCGTTCCTGCGTATTATACCTTTTATCCGTCATGTAATTGGACTGCTTTATTTCACTTGCCTTTTACTGATTCGAAAACAGTGACTAAAATTAAAAACTTTACCAATGTAAATACTACTACCATGTTTTGTTTTAAAAACCTTTATTGTGAAAATGTCAGTATACAAATACGGGCCTATAACCACGTGGGCCGGCCACGGAGCAAACTGAAATCGTATATGATGAGGAGACATTTACATTGTAGAAGAACGTAACGAGCGGGCCATTAGGTTGCAAGAACTAAGGTGTCTAACAGTTGCGGAATCGGTGGACGTACATTTTGTAATTAAAATACGACAGGGCCACTTTCAATATAATTATCTAGATATACATTTGCGGGCAAGTACCATGGGTGACGTTAATTCGAACTTTCAATAGTACAGTAATCAATAACACATCAGAACTTAATATCAATAGGGATGTCGAAATATTCAATCAATTCTCGTCCCCGCCCGCCATGAGCATCAAAACTGCATTCATATCTCGTGATATCAAAGTTGTTCAACCAGTACACAACAAGGAGTTACGAGTCCCATTTATACCGGCGCCATTTTGGGCGAGGCCGGGCAGGTCCAGGATATAGTCAAAATTTCTCCACCAACCATCGGCCAGACCAGAATCCCTTTCGGCCCTTTATGCAACAAGATGATGTCTTCCATTCAGAAAATATTGTTGGCAGCATTTTGAAAGGAAAGATAAACAGCCGTTCTCCTAGTGAGTCTCACATTGTTACATTTAGGAAGAATGTTGAAGAGTAGTATGTTGAAAATCTGAAGTCATTGTTCTACAAACTCTCAACCAGCCTTGGATGGAAAAAAAAATCCTGAAGAATGTACAAACTGAAAACCAATTTTTGTCTGTATAGCATCAACAGCAACGCTTGACTCAGCTTTGTGTGAAGCCGCCATTTTGATTCAATCAATAACGTCCCCCTGCACACATTCAGGGACCTGGTCGTGTCTTCAGGTCAAACGGATTGTGGGACAAGATGCAGAAAGGAAAAGGAAAAAAGTTCCGCCGGATCCCGGGAGCCGGCCGCCTATGTCATGGGCGATCTTTGGCCACACCAGGGCGATAGTGAAGCTGCAGCAGGTGCAAATAAGCTTCAGACAGTGTTACAAGCACTGCTCAGAACTCTCAACTATGACACCACCTCGGTGCCATCCGGATCTTGGCGCCTTGTGCTGGTTCCGGCCTATTCACACATCGGTCCGCTACTGACACCACCTCACAGGCCAACGGGGCACCCCACGCCGACTTTCGGCGCAGCATTGTAGGATGGCCACACCAGAGCAGCAACTTGCTAAACACCACCTCGGTGCCATCCAGATCTCCGCGCGTTGTGCTGCCTTCGGCCTACTGTAGCCGCAAGTGCGGACGCAACTCAACTGGATAACGAGTGAAACACCAAGGGGCGCCCCACTGCAACCGAGGAGCCTCCATCTTGGGGGCGACGCACAGCATCACCAATGCAGTCAGATCCTCAAACAGCCCCCACTGACTGACGCGACCTCACAGGCCAACGGGGCGCCCCACGCCGACTTTCGGCGCAGCATTGTAGGATGGCCACACCAGTGCGGCAACTTGCTGGACACCACCTCGGTGCCATCCGGATCTCGGCGCGTTCGAGTCACTGTACCGCAAGAGCGGGAGAAACTCAGCTGGACACGCCGTCTTTCGGCGCAGCATTGTAGGATGGCCACACCAGTGCGGCAACTTGCTGGACACCACCTCGGTGCCATCCAGATCTCGGCGCGCTGTGCTGCCTTCGGCCTACTGTAGCCGCAAGTTGGACGGCGAGTGAAACGCTAAGGCGCGCCCCACTGCAGCCGAGGAGCCTCCATCTTGGGGGAGACGCACAGCCCCCACTGACTGACGCGACCTCACAGGCCAACGGGGCGCCCCACGCCGACTTTCAGCGCAGCATTGTAGGATAGCCATACCAGTGCAGCAACTTGCTGGACACCACCTCGGTGCCATCCGGATCTCGGCGCGTTGTGCTGCCTTCGGCCTATTCGCACATCGGTCCGCTACTGACGCCGCCTCACGTGCCAACGGATTTTCTACGCTTTTTATAGCCCTATGCCGCATAACAGGTCATGTGACTTGTTTATAAAACTTTTCAATGGTTCATTTTACTTTTGGTTTCCTAATGATAGAAGGCTTGGTCATATGACCTAAAAATAACACTTTTCATTGGTTTAGAACATTTTTTTTTCCCAAACGATGAAAGCCCCACCTTGTTTCTGGATGTTTCAGACTGAAGCTGGCGTCAGCATGAAAGCACCACCATCTCGTGGCTCCGTCGTGGTCATTCCGCGAGCAATCATGGCAGCCGCTCCCCACCGGAAGCCTGCAGGAGTCGAGGGCCCCCAAGACTTTTGTAGAATCTTCACGGCTGAGGGGACGCTTTCGAGAATGGGATCCAAGACCTAGCAGACAAGCGTCCGAGTTCCAAGGTGTCCCAGGGCCATTTTAGTGGACCAGGCCCAAAAGGGAAAGAGCCTGCCGCCATTTTGAGAGTCCTGTGGCAGCCGCCTATCACTGAACCGCAAGAGTAGGCGCAACTCAGCTGAATGGCGGATTTTGGCACAGTGTACCAAAAGCGGGCGGAATGGCAACTGAAACGGTAAAGGGGCGCCCCACTGCAGCACACGAGCCGCCACCTGGGGAGGCCCGTTCACGCCGCCTCTCCCCCCCCCCCCCCGGTGCGCCCCACGCCATTTTTCGGAGCAGCATTGTCGGATGCCAAAACCAGTGCGGCAACTTACTGGACATCACCTGGGTGCCATCCACATCTCAGCGCGTTCTGCTGCCTTGGGACTATTCGCACAACAGACCGCTACTGACGAGGCCTCCCCGCGCACCCCCCGGGACGCCCCACGCCGTTTTTCGGAGCTGCATTGTAGGATACCAAAAACCAGTGCGGCACCCAGGTAACATCACCTGGGTGCCGTCCAGAACTCAGCACGTTGTGCTGCCTTGGGACTATTCGCACAAAACACAGCTACTGACCATTGTTACTTCTTTTTTCAAAAAAATGTTTAAATGTATTTACTGTTTTTGTTGCGTTCTATATATTTATAAGTTATTAAAGTGTTATAATCCTACTACTTTGTTGGAGTATATTTTTAATGTGACACATAATTGTAAAAACTTTGATGTACAAAGAGGCATCCCTGGAATCTTCCGCTTCAGGCTCGGACCCACACACCCTCACAGTGAGAATCCCTTCCCCAAGCACAATACAGGATTGTTATCAGATAGTAGGAACGAGATACCGCCGGGATCCCTTGCAACCGGTCAGCTTGTTTGAGAATACATCACGGTAAGCTGCTGCGGGTAGACTAGTGAGCCGTTTAAAATGAGTAAGACAACCCCGTATTATTTTGGCTAATGCGAGTCGTACTTGCTTTCTTCCTTTTTGTAAACAGAGTCACCGAGCACTAGACTTAGCCGGCCCATTTGGACAAACCTCTAATCAGGTAACTTTTAAACTCCCATCCCGAAAGTTTATTTATGCCAAGCACACGTTCGTGCGACTAATGTTTGGTCCCGGTTGTCTGCTTTCTTACTATGCAGATTTAAGAGACACCGGGAACCTTTTTCAGCCGGTCTTTTTCACATGCAGACATCACGGTAAGCCGCCTTAGACAAGTCATTTTCTAAAAAAGAGTAAAACAAACTCTTGACCATTTTTTAAATACGAGGCGCACTTATCCCTTTTTATAGAAACTAAGCCATCTAGCACCAGTCAGAGCCGGCCTATGTGGAAAGACTCGAAACCAGGTAACTCATCTCAAATACCGATAGGCTATCTATGCTAAGTATACGCTTTTGTATCTAATGTCAGGTCCCGTTTTTTCCGCTTTTTATCATGTAGAATTAAAAGACGCCGGGTACCTCCTGCAGCCGGTTTACCCACACACAGAATAAAAAGGTAAAATTTATGTCTTTTCAAGAGGTGCCATAGGCCTAGGACGTGTTAGGATGAAATGATAGTAGGTCTATAATCCACTCGCTTGTTTTTCTCCCCAACACCCAGGGTATAGAACATTTAATCTTCGGGATTACCAGATTCTACCCTTCTGAAACATGACCACTATTGTTTTTAATTATGGTAAGAATGTGGCACTGTGTTATTTTATCAGTATAGGTCAAATAGTGTCGGTATAGAGACTAAGTACTAAACGTAGGCATCTAACGTGTGCTTATTTTCATTTTCCCTTTATACCCAGAATAAAATCTCAAAGTAAGGACGTGTTTTCTCACCTATACTGCTCAAAAATTACCACTACAGCTCTGTTGTGTTTTTCTGGTAAGAAATGATCTACTAAAGCTATCTGTAAATAGCCAAAGATCTGCAATGACTGCATATTAGGATAAAAACGTGTCTAGCAACTTATCATAGCTTATGTTTTTTATTTCATCTTCCAGACTAAAATTTATGCAGAACAATTCCAATAATATTCATTTCAAGCAAAACGTGAAATGAAAAATAGCAGTAATAATTCAGTTTGAATGAAAGAGTAAAAAGAACTCTTTAAGTACCGCAGAGCATAAAGTTGTGTATTCCTTATTCACTGCAGGAATTACTACTGGCTGACCCCATTCACCAACACATAATATTAGCGGTCTCTTCTTGTTTAATTAGGTAAGCTGCAATTATGATAAAAAAACAATCCTTTGGTTGCCCAAACCTGTATGGCTTCTTTATATAATTTAAAATATCACTGTAATAAGTAGAGACATATCGTGTTAAATATAGGCACAAAAAATCCCTTTGTATACTTTTCAATTTTTCTGTCTCTTTTACCTATGAGGATTCTCTCACTCTCCACTATAAGTTTCCCTCACTGTATATAGTAATCACGGTTGTATTAGGAATATGCCTCTCAATAGGGTAGTAAGATTAAAAATGAGAATGCATAAATTTAAATGTCTAGTTAGATGCTACAACTATGTCTACTATGTATATATCTGACTGATGACTGACACATGGATAGGTGTAAATATGTACAAATGATGTCTGTTTTTCTGTTTTCTCATGACAAACTCATGCATCAAGATTTAGCGGTATTATCAAATCTGTAAATTAAGAAACACTAGCCTGATGTAAATGGTTTAATTTGGCACAAAAACGGTTTTTGCACTTTACTATATGATATATAGCTGTAAATATTGAAAATATTTTTTAATATGTTTTTACAGAAATACGATGGTACAGTCCTGAGGAAGACACTCCTGTGTCGAAACGCGTAGACAGGAAACCATCTTTTATTGAATTGCGATATGTATCTGATGATTATCTGAACTTATACATATGTCAGAATGTCATAACATTTTTATCATGCATACATATGAATGTACTTATTATTTTTTACCAATGAATACTTTTTTATGTACTAATTAAAATGTATCAAATGTGCAAATACCTGTTTTGATTGCTTTTTATTGCTTTGTTTGGCAAAATGCCAATATTCATGTGCTAGTGTTTGTTTGTACTTTTTGCCTGAGTATTATATTCACAAAAAAAATGCCGTCCAGAACTCAGCACGTTGTGCTGCCTTGGGACTATTCGCACAAAACACAGCTACTGACCATTGTTACTTCTTTTTTCAAAAAAATGTTTAAATGTATTTACTGTTTTTGTTGCGTTCTATATATTTATAAGTTATTAAAGTGTTATAATCCTACTACTTTGTTGGAGTATATTTTTAATGTGACACATAATTGTAAAAACTTTGATGTACAAAGAGGCATCCCTGGAATCTTCCGCTTCAGGCTCGGACCCACACACCCTCACAGTGAGAATCCCCTCCCCAAGCACAATACAGGATGGTTATCAGATAGTAGGAACCCGTATGGTGTGACGGATCTCATGGGGTTGGGGCCTTCATCTACTGTAACTCCTTTGAAGAGGGATGATTCTCATACATGCCAACATTTCAGAAGAGCAAAGTGGGAGATTTAAAAAAAAAAAATCGGGAGAATGGGGCCTTGAATCGGGTTATTGTCATGTGTGGGCTTTGGAAGTGTGCTGCTGCAGGATCGGACATTTCAAACTCAAATGCACGTTCTTTTTCTTACCTTTCCGAAGCATGGAGCGCAATAGCAGGCAGAGAAAGGGTGATGCAAGTGTTGAACACTGCCTGGCCTGGCAAGTTGCTGGCAGTGCCCCCCCCGCCCGCTCCTGAAACAGGGCACACACACCGCCGCCCCGAGTACTTCACAGATCTTTAAAAGACCATGCGCTTGTTAATGAGGCTTAAATGGTTTATCACCCCTTCTAGAGCCCCTGCATCGGCCCTCTGACGTTTCCTGGAAGAATTAGCACGTAACACAATACCAAGCCCTGTCAGCTGAAACCCCCGAGGAATCGGGTTTTTGCTTGCAGGAATCGGGAGGCGGGAGACTAGCACTGAAATCGGTAGTCTCACGCCTGAATCGGGAGGGTTGGCATGTCTGGATTCTCTACAGCTGGGGCCATAAACTACATCCGCAGGGCTAGGTGATAGCCTGGGACCGGCCTGGACAATCGGACACAGAGGAAGAGGAGTGTCAGAGGGTGCGGTAGTGAATAGGGTGAAAGGGAGGTGTCGGGCGGGCACAGGGTGTGATTCTCAGAGAAGAACAGCGCAGATGGGGGGAGGTTTATGGCCCATGCATGAGAGAGAGAGCGGGGGTGACCAGTGCGTGGGGGAGATGCTTGCGAGGGTGGGGAGCCGTGCTGAGAATCGACGGCGTGCAGAGAGTGGGTCTGGTCAAGGCATCTAAAATGGCTGCCGTGCACGACAAAATTGTGGCATTGGAAAAAAGGCAAGATGGCGCAGACAATGTTTATCAATAAGGATTAATTTATAACCAAATATTTTATCGCAGTGACAAATTGGCGGTCAACACTTCCTGATTTCCATCGAATCGAACGTTAACAGACGTCACGCAGCAAAAAAAATAAAACGCTCACGCACAGCCACTGGAAGACATGTATCAACATATATGAGCCTCCTCAGCCACCCTCAGAAAACATAAGGGGTCAGGATACGTCTCCCGTACCCCCTTATACCCTGTAATTTAATTAAAACGAAACACAAAATGGCGAATTCCCGTTTCGCTACCAGTTTGCGGCCCAGTTCGCGGCCCGGGAAGCGCTTCTACCGTGAAAAATCAAATTTTTTTTATTTTCCCCACGGGACCCTTTAATAACCCCAACATCATTCCTAGGGGGTCAAGAGGGGTCTACCTTGCCCCCTTTCATTAAATTCCCCCTTCGTTTTTCACCTCTTCTTGTCTCTCGATCCTACCGAGAGACAAGATGGCGGCCGCTACGGACTGTTTAGAATGTTGACAGACACCAGAAAGCCAATCAGCTTCGCTACGCAAAGCTCCGTTACGCGAAAAGTAAGTGAACCGGAGCGCTGCCCGGAGCGCTGTTACAGATATATATCTTTTTTTGAACGTTAATTTCTCAAAATCCACTGAAGCACATATATTGAGACCTAGCAAAGGCACATCGGGCTAACAGTCCCTACAGTTTTGGCAAGTTTCGTGCAAATCCATTCAGCCGTTCGAGCTAAAAGTGAGGCCAACCGCCCTATGGAAATTAACATGGGAAAAACCCGTTTTGGGACTCCCCTTTTTTCTCGGCCCCCCCTTGATGAAACCCCCCCAAATTTTCAAGGGCTGCTCAGAAACAAAATGTGCCATTTTCCTGACAATTTCAGCCGATTCCGTCCACAAACGCCAAAGTTATTAGACATAGAATTTTCAAAAGTTCCATAGAGAAAAAATCCTAACTATATATACCTACTGGCTATCGCCAGTAGGTAATATTCACTGAAAAAACCATAGGCTATAGACCATATATAGTTAGGAATTAGCATTTACAAAACCTTGAAAATTCACTGAAAAAACCATAGGTTATAGACCATATATAGTTAGGAATTAGCATTTACAAAACCTTGAAAATTCACTGAAAAAACCATAGGTTATAGACCATATATAGTTAGGAATTCGCATTTACAAAACCTTATTTTACTCACACAAAACCATTGAAATTCCATATATAGTTAGTTGCACTAACTATATATCGCGCACCCGCAATCCACTGCTGATGATGTCACATATTCCATCATTCATGACATGGTCAGTGACATCACTGATGACATCACTGATGACATCTCAAATGACATCACTGATGACAACATCCAGTGACTGTATGTTTCTGTAAAGTTAAAATATGTCTTACATATTGAAGAATGAGTGGATGTATAAGTGTCTGGATGAAGGATTTAGTAGGTGCATGACTGACTGTATGAGTGAGTGATTAAATGTGTCTCACTGAGTGCATGGGTTAGTGACTAAACTGTCTTAATTTGTGCATCATTATGTCTGTTGTTCTGTAAACTGTTGCATGTGTTGATAAGTCGCTATATGAGTAACTATATGGGTTATTGATTGGTTGCCCAAGTATTTGTATGGGAGACTGAGTGTGTGTGTGGGTGGCTGGGAGGTGCATGACTCTGTGCATAGATGTGTGAGCAGTTGATTCACTAGATGTATGGTTTCAAAAGTGCATGTGGAAACAGCTGTATGGGCGGTTGACTGTGTGCATGAGTGTATTGGTGAGTGAATGGATATCTCAGTGCTACATGTCAAAGTAAGTACATATGTAAAACACAGTACATGTGAGAGTTGACATATATAAATAACTGTGCATAAGAGCCAGTGAATGTGTGAGTGGCTGTATGGATCATTGTGAACTTGTATCAGGGATTGTATAAGAGAGTACATATGTGTTAGTATATGTTTGAATAAGTAAAGTTTGTATAACTGTATAGTTGAGGAAATGGAGGTGTGATTGATTCTTTGCATGACTGACTAGGTGTGTGAGTAACTCCATGGATGAGTGACAGTCTGTGAGTGTCTGTTTACACTGATTGTATCTAAGGTTATATTAGAGTCTGAAGAGGTTCATCGTATTATCACATGAATGATATCATCAGTGATGTGATCAGTAATGCCAAATGAGATGTCATCAGTGATGTCATCAGTGATGTCATTTGAGATGTCATCAGTGATGTCATTTGAGATGTCATCAGTGATGTCATCAGTGATGTCACTGACCATGTCATGAATGATGTAATATGTGACATCATCAGCAGTGGATTGCGAGTGCGCAATATATAGTTAGTGCAATTAACTATATATGGAATTTCAAGGGTTTTGTGTGAGTAAAATAAGGTTTTGTAAATGCGAATTCCTAACTATATATGGTCTATAACCTATGGTTTTTTCAGTGAATTTTATATATATATATATATATATATATATATATATATATATATATATATATATATATATATATATATATATATATATATATATATATATATATATCTGTCCTTGTAGATCATCATGGCAGACAGAACATCCCGCAGCACCATCCTGAACATGGGTTGAGACATCCCTGCAGCACCGGCCACAGTCTCCTGGAACGATCCAGTGGCAATAAAAAAAAAAGGAGGGCTGCCATCACTTTGTAAGTTGGGGGACAGCTGTTGGGTATAAGCGGCGAGGCTGCAGGTGGGGCTCCAACAGATCACAAAGGGTCTTCAGGGTGGCTCTATCGAGATGGAATTTGCGAATGATCGCCACATCCTCCTTGTCCTCCAGCAGTGTCAAGTGACGTATCAGATTAGGCCTCCTCCTAGTTGAGATGAAAGTGGACACATGTCAAAGACATCCATCATGAGATGGCACAGCATATCCCGTTCAGGATGAAACAGAAAAAACACTCACTTGAGGAATGTGTGACACACCATGTTACATGGGTGGACGTTTAAGCCAAACAGAGGGCACACCTCTCCATTTACAATACACCAGTGCATCAAACACCACATAGGTCAATGTGAATGCACATATTTTCATGCCCACATTCCACATGTGCACACCTGGGAGCATGGCTTGCAGCCATTGTGCAACAAATCAACACAACTGTCTCTTACTTATCTGCTGTACTTGTCACGACTCAATGCATCATTCAAACTTGGCACACATCCACAACACAATGATCACAGTTGGCGGTGATTTGACAAATGTGTGTATGAGCACACAGATAAGCACAAGTAAGTAACAACATCATACAGTGAGACAATCCTTGCCGAAGTCATCACTGCCCCACAACACATTCATATGCGTACACATTGTAGAGTCCACTACAACAATGTCCTAGCTCATCAACCAACTAATGCTTTTGCGACATGTTAGGGACTACAGACCGATGTACGTCACACATACACTACCATGGCCCATGTAGGCACCTGTGGAGTCAATGCAACATTGACATTGTGTGCACGATGATGTGCCCTTTACCATGTGGCCACTGTGCACTGGTGAAGTGTTCCCAATGGACATTGCCATTGAATGTGCCCCACATCGCAGTAGCTACCACCTGGCCCTGGTGGTGTGTCACAAGCACCCCCTTACACAAGTGCGGTAGTCATTGGCATAGAGAAATGGGGAGATGGCGATTGGCATGCTCCACCACTGAAATCGTGGTGTCTCATGCCATTGTATGTGCCCCAAATTGTGGCAGCTACCGCCTGGCCCATGGTGCATTGCCTACAGTCAATGGGAGCGATAATTACAGTGGCATGATGCAATTTTGAAAATTGCGGGAGGCGTGCTCCCCCACCGCGGAGGCGGACATTGGATGCTTTTGAAAGATGCACCATCGTTGTAGTGCACCCCGGGGCCCTGCGGCGCATCACCGCCATGGAGCATTGCCTACAGCCAATGGCAGTGATGATAGCAGTGGCATGATGCAATTTAGAAAATCTCGGCAGTTGTGCTCCGGCACTGCAAAGGAAGTCATTGGATGCTTTTGAAAGATGTACCATCGCGGTAGCGCACCCCGGGCCCCTGCGGTGCATCACCGGCATGGAGCATTGCCTAAAGCCATTGGGAGCGATGATTGCAGTGGCATGATGCAATTTTGAAAATCGCTGTAGGCGTGCTTTGCCACCGAAGAGGCAGTCATTGGATGCTTTTGAAAGATGCACCATTGCGGTAACGCACCCTGGGACCCTGTGGTGCATCATCGCCATGGAGCATTGCCTACAGCCATTGGGATCGATGATTGCGGTGGCATGATGTGATATTGAAAATCGCGGTAGGCGTGCTCCGCCACCATGGAGGCGGTCATTGAATGCTTTTGAAAGATGCACCATCGCTGTAGCGCACCTCGGGCCCCAGCGATGCATCACCGTCATGGAGCATTGCCTACAGCCAATGGGAGCGATGATTGCGGTGGCATGATGCAATTTTGAAAATCACAGTAGGCGTGCTCCGCCACCGCGGAGGCGTTCATTGGATGTTTTTCAAAGAGGTAGACCTGAACAACCAATTGTTGTATCTTGGCACCTTTGAAACGACCCCAGGGGGCTATATATGTGTGGGAGTGAGCCTCACATTTTCACTGCTCACAGAGCCTGCTGCCTGAGACCCTCATCTGCTGCTGCCTCCAGAGCTTGCTGCCTGAGACCCTCATCTGCTGCTTTCTCCAGAGCCTGCTGCCTGAGACACTCACCACCCAAATCCACCACAGGTGTGTCATGTCCACAGGGATGGCAAGGACGTAGAAGATCCGTGCCAGTCCATTCACAAGTGAGGAACTGAAGGTGCTGGTGGACGAGGTGCTCACACAGTACCCAAGGCTGTATGGTGCCCCAAATGTCGTGGTAAGTCATCGAAAAGGCAGATGTAGGGCAGGGGGTGGAGAACCGGGCCTTATGGGCCTGGCGGCGCAGGGCACGCCTTAAATCCCCGGGTTCACCTGCCTTGTCGAACAGAGACACGAGACACTCTGTTGAGAGTGGAAACCAGGTTTATTAGCTGCAGCCAAGCACAGTTATCCCAGAAGTTACACACAAGGTGGGTTCTGAGGAGACTGCCACTTCAATCCGTGGCGCACAATCTTTTATAGGAAACACATTTACAGGATTCACTCCTTACACACACAAAACAGACCAATGAGAAAAGTTGGAAAACAAGCTATCAAGTATCCCAAATACGCCCCTTTCTCAGACCCCGTGTGTTACCCCTCCCAACAATTTAATCAGTAACGGTTACAACAATCCAATTTGCAGGTGGCAGGACGTATTTGTGTGCCTCAAAGGATAGCTGTGTAACAAGAGAATACAAGAGAGAATAGTGAAGGCCAGTTGGATAAGATAATGTGAGGAAAGAATAGGAGAAAGCAAATAGTCAGTCGAGACGGGGATCAGTCAACCCAGACATGTATTAACGAACTCGGCCAGACCCTGACATCGGTTTCATAAACAAGGGCAATAGAGTTATTCTTTAACTGAAAGGACACGCAGCAGTTGGGAAAAGCAAAAACATTGCGTTCGCCGTGCGGCCTGAGTAAGGGCAACACAAAAAGGCGACGAGACACAAAATGGCGGCTAGATACGGGACGAAGTCAGAAATCAAAGAAGCTCAGACCCTCCTTTTGCCATTACTCAGGCAAAACTGCAAGGACTCAAGTTAGTCTGAGTCGATGTCAATGGCCATGAGGTCATCAAGCTGTTTATGTAACATCATTCTAATATTCTCTGTTTCTGTGACACAGGCTTTGGGACGCACATGGTAGCACAAAGGCCACAGATGGCAGGTCCACACTGTACACAAAGACAACAAGTGAAAATTACGGCCAAAACCTTTCCAAGGAAAGTTAGAATCTTCCATCCCCATGTGGACAGTAGTCCCCAAAACCATCCCATCACAGACCAATCTCCTGTGTCCTGATGTATAGACTCGGAGAAGATATGTAACTTGGATTTAGCTTGGTATACCGTAGGGGCATTATCAGGAATGTAAACACAGCAACTAGACCCGATCAATTTACAGAATCCTCCACGATCCGCAAGGACAATGTCTAGAACCATTCGGTTCTGCAAAGTCATAAGGCGATCCGCCTGAAGTTTGGCTGTCAGATTACTCAAGGCTCCAGAAGTTACGTTTATGGTAGCCTCAACAACACAAAAAAGTTGTCTAATGTCTCTGCTATTGGCCATTGGGCCACCAGAAAGGAAGCAACCCTGTAATAGAGTCACCTCCTTCTTGTCCTGCTGTGTCTTTCGAATCAATAACTCCTCTGCCATACCTTCTCCTATGATGAACTGAAGGAGCAGTATATGTTGGAGGAAGAAGAAAAGCCACATAGCAAGTTCCTGAAAAACAAGTAGGAAGCCATGTATACGCTCTGTCATGGCAGATAAAATATGTGCCTTGCGATGGCACTAACGGTGAGGGAATCTGAGGTGTATAGACATAAGTATGAGAACAAACACTCCTTTCCTGTTGATTCTTAACATTCTGACCATTAATTTGTAGACAGATATTACCTCGATGAGGCACAGTCCAAATTGGTGGGGATCTCCTTTGCCTAGCCTTATCCGTGAAGCTAGTAACATAACAAGTTATAGTCCAGCCATCATATGCTCTTTTCTCATCCACGGGAATCTTACTAATCTGAGCAACTTTAGCCATAGCCAATATTCCCTTTATCAAAGAATTATGACTGAAATCTGCTCCACCACCATATGGACTACCAGGTGGATACTGTAGTTGATTCTGATAGACGTTAGAAAACATAGCCAAATAGGCCCAAGCGGAGCCTTCATAGGAAAATGGAAGGACTAAATATGGTATCCCTCTCTCTGTGTTATGAGGCATGAGCCCACAGACCCAACAATCAGTGGTATTCATTACCAGTTGGTGCTGGTGCAGTAACTGAATAAATGAATTATTGAAATATTCGGTTCTCCTAATCTGTTCGTGTTCTGGGAGTGTATGAAACTGATGTGGAGAGGCAGTAGTAAAGAGAAATAAGGGGACAGAGGTTGGAACAGGTGAGGGCTGCAGAGTATAAACAACCCAACTTACACACGCTAATGAAACACATGAAAATATTAAAATACATAACAATATACCACACAGACTAACCAAGTGTTTCTTAATTTTACTCTTCATTTTTAATTCTTGGGCATTAATTTCCACTTTCGTATCCATTCTCTAAGGCGTTGCTCACGGCAATCTTCTTAGATTACTTAGCTGTGGTTGTTAGCCGTCCTATGACACTGCAAGTCCTGCAGACCTATGTCACTACTCAGGTCACAGCTTTAGACTCCTACAGTGACCCTGCAACTTGATGGATAGTGGAAGAAAAAATAAAAAGGTCTCTCAAAAAAAAACTTAATCAGAAAAAGAAAAATTCAATTGTCTTTTGTTGTCCTTGGTCGCAAATTATACTGAGTCTTATTAGGGACCGTTTGCTCCTTGAACAAAGTTTCTGGATTGGCCGTGTTCAATCGCAGGTGTGATGGCACAGCTTCTTGCAACACGTCGTCATCTTCTTTTTCAGAGTTCGTTTGGTCCAGGCGTGCACTACTGAAAGGTACAAATTGAGGAACTCTTTCACCTTCACTGTCACTCATGCCCTTACGAACCCATTGGTCAAAGGGTAGAGGCAAAGGTACCCTCTTACAGTGCACGCAGTGGACCCAGTTCTTTTTCCCGACGACCTTAACTGCTGTGAGTGTTGTCAACAAAACTTGCCGTGGTGGGCCCCAACGAGCTTCCAGACTCTTTTTCCGCTGAAAATTCTTCACGCAGACCCAGTCTCCGGGTTGGATGGAGTGACCTGGGTCCACAGAGGCCTCTGGCAAAGTGTTTTGAACCTGTTGATGAAGAACACGTAATTTAGTGGTGAGGTCATGCAAGTAGTCAATCAGCATTGGGTGTGGGATATCAGAGTACTTTTTAGGTCAAGGGACTCCCCAAACATTTGCTGGGCGCCCAAAGACGACCTCATAATGACTAAGACCTAAACAAGAATGCACAGTAGATCTCGTGGACAGAAGTGCCAATGGTAAGGCATCAGGCCAAGCAAGGCCCGTGCTGGCCTGAATCTTTGCCAATTTAAGCTTGAGATTGCCATTATAGCACTCTACCAAACCGGCTGACTGAGGGTGGTTTGCCGCATGGAATTTCTGCCTAATACCAAGACCTGTACATACTTTCTGCATGATTTGGCCTACAAATTCACTTCCATTGTCAGACCAGACAATGCGCGGCAAACCAAACCTCGGGAAAAACTCTTTCAAAAGAACTTTGGCAGTAGACAAAGCAGTATTGTCCTTTAGGGGGTAGGCCTCTATCAATCTGGAAAAGGCACACACCACCACCAGATCATACTTGAAGTTATTACAACGATCCATATGAATGTAATCGATTTGTAATACCTCGAAAGGATAAGTATGATGAGCAAAATGACCTGCTGGATTTGGGGTTCCCTTTCCTGGATTATGCATTAAACAAACAATGCAATGCTTCACCACATTTTCTGCACATTTAGTAATTCCTTCATTCTGCCATACTGGAGCCAAAAGCTTACATATTCCTTTTGCACTGATGTGGGCTGGACCATGCGCCATAGTATCTACAGGTAGTACATAGGCGTCTGATAACAGCCAATGCTGATGTTCTGACAATTCCGTCCAACACCCAGTTGAGTCCAACATTCCCGTACTTTCTCTCCACTTACTCAATTCTTTGTCAGTAGCCTCTTCTTGAATCATTCTCACACTTTCTATTGTGTCCTCACACATTCCTCCTTCTCTGACCCATCATGCAGGGCCTGCAACACACATGCGACTTGTAACATCTCTCGCTGTTTCCTTCGCTACTTCATCCGCAAAAGTATTCCCACGACCCACATCGTCAGTAATCTTCTTATGGGCACTACACTTGATTATAACTATCTGTGTAGGCAAAGCAAGTGATTCGAGAAGGTCAGTTACCAACTGACCATGCTGAATTTTAGTCCCATGGAAAGTAAAGAATCCTCTTTCCTTCCACAAACGACCGAAACTATGAGCCACATCAAAGGCATATTGGCTATCAGTGTAAACATTCACTCTCTTTCCCTTAGCCAACACACACGCTCTCGTTAGGGCAATTAATTCAGCTGCTTGGGCTGAATTCTGTGTAATACGTGCTGTCTCTACTACCGTATACAAGGTGGCGAAGGCATAAGCTGCAGTTGTCTCGCCATTTGGAAGCTTGAAACAAGACCCATCCACCCAGAGGATCCCATCCGGGCCCACAAGTGGTGTGTCTTTTAGATCTATTCTACCTTTCGTTTCCTCCTCTGTTCGGAAAAAACAGTCATGCTGTTCTTGAATGCCTTTCTCATCCGGAATGGCCAACAATGTTGCTGGATTCAAAGTATTACACTGCTTGATGTGTATATGGCTGGCCAAAAGCGTCAGCTCATATCCAGCCAAGCGAGCACTCGTAAGGTGTTGTGTCTTCATCCTATTCAAAAGAGTATCCACTGCATGTGGCACCATGACAACAAGAGTGTTATCTAATTCCAATCCAGCAGATTGACGGATAGAGATTGCTGCTGCTGCTGTAGCTCTGAGACAACTAGGCAACGCCTTGGCTACTGGATCCAACGTAGACGAAAAATAGGCACATGGCCGTTGTTTGTCTCCAAATTGCTGCGTTAAAACCAACAATGCGCAACCTTCTCTTACGTGAACGTAGAGTGTGAAAGGCTTACTGTAATCTGGAGTACCTAACAAAGGGGCAGAACACAAAGCAGTACGTAAGTCAGAAAAACTTTTCTGACATTCATCAGTCCAAGGAAGAGATTGTGGTGTATCTTTCAACGTGAGTGCCAATAGAGGTTTAACCAGCAAAGAAAAATTCGGTATCCATTGTCTACAATAGGAGGTAATGCCCAGAACGGCACGCACCTCCCTTTGTGTGGACGGCACAGACATTTGTGCAATTGTTTGGATTCGTTCTGGGGTCAAAAGCCTTCCCTCCTTCGACAAGAGATGACCTAAATAGGTAACCTCTTGGCGGCAATATTGCAACTTAGAGGAGGACACCTTATGATGCAATGCAGACAAATTACGCAACAAAGAAACCGTCGCATCCTTACAGATATACTCCGAATCAGCAGCAACCAACAACTCATCGACATACTGAATCAGAGTGGCACCTGGGGGCGAAATGAAAGCATCAAGCTGGGATTTCAAAGCCTGACTGTAAATGGAGGGACTTTCACAATAGCCTTGAGGTGCATGTTTGAACCGGAAACTTCAACCACCAAGAGAGAAACCAAAAATATCCCTACTTTCCTCAGTAATAGGAATGCTAAAGAAAGCATTTTTGAGGTCAATAACCAAAAACCATGACGCTGAAGCTGGAATCATAGTCAGCAAAGCAGTGATATCTGGAACAACAGGAAACTGGGGGCCAACAATCTTGTTGACCTCCCGAAGATCGATCACAAAGCGATATACAGAAGGCCGAGAAGGGTCAGTACGTTTAAGAACAGGCAAAACATGACTATTGCAAACATTTCCTCTCGTTTCTTCCACCACACCCTTCTGAACCAAATCATAGATAATAGCCAACAGAGCTCGTTCACCATCATTAGAAATCTTATACTTAGGAATACGTAGCAATTTAACATCACTTTTACTAGTAACCACGTAAGGTGGAATCTGTAGCAGACCAACATCATTCGGACCTGTAGCCCAAAGCGTAGCAGGGAGAGATTGCAATTCAGGCGGAAACTGATCTTTGGATAGATACGTAGGGGAGATCAATTTCTCACCCAAGGTAAGATGCACACCAGAGGGGGAACAATACAACGTTGCATGCAGACGTTTCAATAAGTCCAAACCCAACAAGTTTTCTCCGCAACCAGTCGTTAGAATAAGCGGAGCTTCCAATTCGTAAGGACTAATCGAAAGAGGCAAGTACTTTAACATAAGGTCCATTCTGATCCACTGGAACTGATACGATTCCCTTACTTTGTCCATGGCTGTCCTAACTAGAATGGAAATCCTGAACCTCACTCTCAACACAATAATCGTCATTGTAATATTGTGTAATATTGTGCTGCTGATCAAAATAATTCAAAGAATTCTGAGGGGGAAAGGAACGTTGTCCCTGAGGCAACGCACCTCGCCCTCTACCTCTAGGTGCTGATTGAAAACCACCACAGCCTCACGGCCCTGGAAATCCACCATTACGCTGCAATAAAACCGGACAGCTATTCTTAAAATGACCTTCCTCTTTACAATAGGCACATTGGTTAGGACCAAGCAAAGGTCGCGGGACAAAAGACTCAGGTTTCTGTAACAGCTTCTGAGGCTGGAGAGGCTGTTGAAACTGACGTTGGCCAGAACGAGGGGGATAAGCCTGTTGAAGAAGAATCTTCGTCTTTATTTCCTTAGTCTTCTTCTCCACCTTATCTTTCTCTTCTTTATCCCTATTCTCATAATACTGAGCAGTGGCCAATATCTGTGCAGAAGAAGAAACAGCCCAAGAACTTTCGGAGTCTTTCAACTTATGGGACAATTCAGGACGTAAATTAAATACGAATTTATCCACAAATAATCGCTGTCCACCTTCATTACTCATATCCTTCCAAGTAATGAGGGGCTTGATCACTTACATAGCAAATACCATAAAAAACCTTAAGGCATTAAAAACAGAATCTGCCCCAAATTTCCAACTGCTTTGTTTCTTAGCAGGAAAAAAAATAACTATTATTTTAATAAATTTCTATAATAATTTAGAGGATGATCACTTTTGCACCACCCTCTTAACAATACAGGAATAATTTGCCCAGCTCAGACATCTGTATGAAAAAAAGGGACCGTTCACTTACTATGGGGAGGGGACTTCAACTCACACCCCTGCCCACGTTCGGGCTAGCGGAGCTGTGGGATAGTGGACGAGCACGATAACCCTCTCATGCACTTCCCCCATGTAAGAACGGGGACAGCTATGAACAACCTCCTCTTAGATTCAGAACTGACAATAGCAAACAAAACTGACTCTACTCAGAATCTCCCAGATCCAACATACCTAGGGAGGGGCATGAGACCACCGTCGATTACATTCTCTTGACGGATGGACTAAGAAACCTAACCAGGGATTTTACATTCATGAAAAATATCCTAAGTGACCATTCCGCCCTTAGACTAGATGTTAATCTGAATGATCTAGAAACTCAAACATCAACTATAGCAAATACTCTATCCCAAAACAAGATTGAATTAGGAAAGAATAATGGGTATACTTTGAAATGGGAAAAGATTGATCCCATTCAATTAACCAATAAATTGATAAAAATTACATACCCTAACATAATAAAATGCTTAGATCTTTCAGTAGATGATGGGGTGGTTCTTGAAAATTTCAAGATAATTTTAGAAAAAACAAAAGGATTGTTGACTAGAAATTATAACCCAGCTAAGTCAACTCTAACAGGATGGTTCAATCACGACTGCACTGTGGCGCTAACTTAGCTAAAAACGGCCCTTAAACAACCACATAGAGTCCAGCAACAGATACAGCTCCTTAGGCTCCAATATAATAAGGCTAGGAAGCTGAGAAAATAAGAGCTAAAATAAGCACTATGGGATGACCTTCATAAAAGTGCAGTTATGAAAAACAGTGAGTCCTTTTGGCGGATAGTTAAGGCCCCCTTCTTATCCGATCCTAACGGCCCTAAGATAGAAGTGGCTATAGAAGAGGAAATCTGGGTAAATCATTTTTCAAAAATATTTAAATTAACATCCCCGACTGAAGGGCAAGATCACTCTCTTTCCCCAGTTCAATTTCCAATTCTCTTGCAATTCGATATCCTTGATGTAATTCAGGCGTTAAAGAGAAGTAAAGGTGGTAAAGCACCTGGCCCTGATGGGGTGCCAGTAGATTTTTTTAAACACCTTCCGGACCTCTGGGCCCCCATACTCACAAGAGTATGTACCGCAGCAGCGAAATTGGGATTGATGGAGTCCTGGTCCAACTCAATCATGGTACCAATCTTTAAAAAGGGGGACCGCCAGGACGTCACATGCTATCGCCCCATCTCATTGTTGGACTCTCTGGGCAAAGTAGTTGGCAGAGTAGTACTCGAGCAGCTACAGCAATGGGCAGATGATAGGAACATTTTATCTGACCTACAATTTGGATTTAGGGAAGGTTTCGGAACTGTTGAACAGGCCCTTAATCTAAGTATGATTGTGTCCAAATATATTCATGCAAAGCAGGGGACAATGTACATGGTATATGTTGACTTGTCCGCTGCGTTTGATTGCGTATCTCATGCGAAGCTATGGACTCTCTTGAAAGGCATGGGGGTGGATCCCCCTCCTGGATTTCTTAAGAGAATTATATGCTGAGGCTTCTGCAAGAGTGCGCTATGGCACAAAAGGGGAACTTACGGCGTCTTTCAGAGTGGAGCGGGGAGTCAGACAGGGGTGTGTCCTGGCCCCCTTTCTCTTCTCGCTGTATACAAATGGACTGGAGGAAGAGATGTTGAGAGGGGGGCAGGACCTCCCCTGATTAAACCAACGCTTGATCCCCGCTCTACTCTATGCGGATGACGCAGTCATCCTGGCCCGCACACCAACTGAACTTCAGAAGTCCCTGACCAAGTATGCTGATTTTATGAGCGCCTTAGACTTGCATGTAAATGTTAAAAAAACATTTGTTATGGTGGCTGGAGGAGGACGAAAACGAACTAAGAACATTTACTTAAATGAACAAAAACTCGAGAGGACTCCCCAATATCCTTATCTGGGTATAATGATTGACGAAAGGTTAAACTGGAAGGCAGCCATTGAGGCTAGGAGGCATCTTTTTAAGAGAGCAATTGTAGCACTGACGAACTTCTCCCAACGACTTGGAAGGAGACCACCAGTTGAACTGCTAAAAATCTATGCAGCGAAATGCCAAGCAATTGCATTGTATGGGGCTGGGGTATGGGGACATGCAGATGTTGGTTCCCTCCAGATAGCAGAGAACTCTTTCATGAGATTCCTCCTATGTGCTCCAAAATGCTCCTCTATCTACGCTTGTCATCTGGAACTAGGAATTCCATATATAGAGGACTTGATAAAGGTTCAACCACTGTTACTTTGGAGGCGCATTTGGGTCTCGGACAAAAATGTGCTGACCAAACACATCTTAGCGGATTCCATGGCGCTGGACCGCGCGTACAAAATAACATGGCTTACCTATGTCAGGCACTTTTTTCTAGACCTGGGTCTAGAAAAGTACTATTTCACACCTGACAAGCTAATTGAAATATCAAAGAAAGAGTTGAAGCAAATAGCTCTGAATCATCTAGAGACTCTTAGGATTACTCTGGTATCAACTAAACAATCTGTAACACATGCAAACATGGTACAGCTCAACCCGCAAATCCAGCCTTATCTTACATTAGAGATCAGCACTTACGACAAGATGCTCCTGACAAGGTTTAGATTCAACCTTTTTCATAGGCTTGTAGCCTTCCCAGAAAAGAACACATGGGAATTAACCTTGGCTCATTGCCCATGTGATGACATGTCGCCACAGTCCTGTATGCATACAATATTGTTCTGTAAATATTTTAATACCCATAGAAAAATCTGGCTACTTCCCCTGTTAAAACGCTGGGGCTTCAGGCAGTGGCGTCCCGCCATGTTATTCTTACAAATGTTAGTCTCTGAATGTACTTGCTACCATGTATTACATTTCTTAAAATGCATTATCAGGCACAGAAACAACCTTTAAAAGATGAATTATTTTAACAGAACTGATCCTTTTAACATTTTAGAATCTTGTCAAAACACTTTTATGACAGACCTGACATTTCTAAATATGTAAATGTATAAACTTACTATGTTGCTTTTATGGTTTTGTAATGTCTAAAACCGAATAAAGAAATGTATATATATAGTCTTCTTCTCCACCTTATCTTTCTCTTTCTCTTCTTTATCCCTATTCTCATAATACTGAGCAGTGGCCAATATCTGTGCAGAAGAAGAAACAGCCCAAGAACTTTCGGAGTCTTTCAACTTATGGGACAATTCAGGACGTAAATTAAATACGAATTTATCCACAAATAATCGCTGTCCACCTTCATTACTCATATCCTGCCCACTGTGATCAATAAATGTCTCCTCAAAATGAGTAAAGAAATTGAAGACACTCTCATCTTTCGTCTGCTTACACGCAGCTAACTTATCCCAATTAACGCGTAAGGCAGGCATCATCCACCCACTTGTGCTGCATCTGCGGCAACTATATCGGCCCAACTACCACCTAAAGCTTGATCGTGGTCCTCTCTACGAATCCGAGCCCACAATGCTTGTGGAACTACATTCCCCATCAACATTTCAATGTCAGCCAAATTCATGATACATGCATCAACAGTCTGGGACAGCTCTTTATAATATCCATCAGGATTTTTATGAGGGTCCGGTAAAGACTGGTTAAGTGCTAAAACTTCAGCTCTCTTCCAGGTAACAGGTACCCATATATGCTGGAAATGAGCAGGGACACCTGGAACAACGGAAGTTGTGGAACCGCTTCTCTCCAGACTGGAGGAACTTCCCTCATAGGATAATTCTTTGTTCTCTGTCTAACTGCAGGATCAGGTTCAGGAATTGTCTGGTACGAATATAACGATCTGAAAGCAACAAGTGTCTTTATAGCGTCTTCAACTTCAGAACCCACAATAAGTCCCTTATCAAACCTGTCCTGTATATCTAATAGTCCCTGAGGAGTTAAATCCAACTCCATATCCTCCCATCCTTTGACAAGAGCGTCACACATGATGTTAAAAACGTATCTCTGCGTAGGCGCATTCCACTGGAGAAAGGTACTCAGAATATCGGGTACGCTATACAGTGGACCACTCATCATCCATTTATGAGCAAGTGAGGAGAATACAACTTGTTCGTCAGAATCTGGAATTTGGCTACGGGATTGCCTTCGAGAAAAAGCAGGAGTCCCAGTAAATGACCCAAGAAGGGGAGAGAAAAGACCAGACACAGTATCAACGAACCGAGTACGTATCGGGGAAGAAGCAGAGAGTAAAGCTGGAGATGCAGTATGAAGCAAAGGAAGAGAAGAACTAGCCGTTACAAGAGAACCCGAAGGTGAAGGAGACTGAGGTACAGAAGTTGGTGGCAAAGGAGGTGCAGGAGGCAATGCAGGAAGAGGCAATTGTGGAGGAGCCGGAGCACCTGGCTGAACAACAGGTTGCTGAACAGGTAGCAATAATACAGGTACATTAGCTCCTGGTACATAAGGTGGAGGCAAGCTCAATAAATGAGACATTAAAGGATCTTCGTCAGAGTCCTTACTCTGTGGACAAGTAGGCAACACAGGGTAGCATCTATCTATTGCCATATGATGTTGTCTGTCTAAAACTTCAATTGCTCGCTCAGTTTCATTATCCTTGAATTGCTGGGCAGCCTGTATGATTGTCATATCTTTCTCTTTTCTATCTCTTAATTTGTCTCTGTTTGGCTTCCTTACGCCAAAGGCGGAAAGAGTCAAACATTGCCGGCCGAGCTTTTCTCTTAAACAGAATTGCTTCCAGATTATCTAAAACATCAGGTTCAAAACTACCATTATGGGGCCATCGTAAAACACCATCTTTCTTTGTGTATCGGATCGGAACCATGCCTCATTAAAGGCAATGGATCCCACACCATGTTTAGAATAGAGCTCATAAGTAGGAGTTCCAACCGGAGGAATTGGACATGAGTCCTCAAGTTGGGAATCCTTAGTACAGCAAAAACGACAGAGTTTCCTAAATCAGCTCAAACCAGGCATTTTCAAGCACACTGGTCCGTTTACCAACTTCAAGGAATGAAAGCAAAAAACACGGTACAAACGTACTCACCCCTTGGCTTCGGCTATTGCAATAGTCGAATAACAAAAGTCAAAAACAAAACAAAGGAGTGGGCGCTAACCACGAATACTTAACTAAATGGTCTTCGCACGCCAACAGAGGTCCGTCTAATGTCTTGCGATACCAATCATCACCAGAGGGTCCAAGGCAGGGCGGCAGTCAGGGCCCCAGTTGTTAGCAGCCGTCAGAAAGGAGTAGCCACGCTGCAAAAGACCTTCGGTCCACTTCGACATACAGGGGTCACTTGACGTGGTTCGCGAATCCTCCGGAATTTTCTTGCGGGGTTTCTCACGACCCTCGGGCTGAACCGCTACCACTGAAACCGCCCCACATTGGGTGCCAGTTGGAGAACCGGGCCTTATGGGCACGCCTTAAATCCCCGGGTTCACCTGCCTTGTCGAACAGAGACACGAGACACTCTGTTGAGTGTGGAAACCAGGTTTATTAGCTGCAGCCAAGCACAGTTATCCCAGAAGTTACACACAAGGTGGGTTCTGAGGAGACTGTCACTTCAATCCGTGGCGCACAATCTTTTATAGGAAACACATTTACAGGATTCACTCCTTACACACACAAAACGGACCAATGAGAAAAGTTGGAAAACAAGCTATCAAGTATCCCAAATACGCCCCTTTGTCAGACCCCGTCTTACCCCTCCGAACAATTTAATCAGTAACGGTTACAACAATCCAATTTGCAGGTAGGAGGACGTATTTGTGTGCCTCAAAGGATAGCTGTGTAACAAGAGAATACAAGGAGAGAATAGTGAAGGCCAGTCGGATAAGATAATGTGAGGAAAGAATAGGAGAAAGCAAATAGTCAGTCGAGACGGGGATCAGTCAACCCAGACATGGATTAACGAACTCGGCCAGACCCTGACATCAGTTTCATAAACAAGGGCAAAAGAGTTATTCTTTAACTGAAAGGACACGCAGTAGCTGGGAAAAGCAAAATCATTGCGTTCGTCGTGCAGCCTGAGTGAGGGCAACACAAAATGGCGCTAGATACGGGACGAAGTCAGAAATCAAAAAACCTCAGGGGTCACACATGTAGTTGGACTGCTGCAGTATATGCAGAGGGTGTGAGGTTGTGTCATGCACTGACAAACATCCTGTCTCCGGGGGAAGGAGTGTGTGTCCCAATGTCAAAGGCTTCCCTGCCTGCAGTTGTATGTCTGAGTGGAATGTGTTACATTGCCAGCCATACAGAGACATAGTATGTTGGATATGCAGGTGTCTTTGTGTGCCCCTATTGTCCGACTCAGTGTGAACCCAGATGCTCTGCACAGTGCCCGCCCATGATGACGAGATCACATCACTACACTTACTGTGTCCTTACTCTTGTTCATTTACACTGAAATCCAAATATGCACCATCCCAGCCCTGTAAAATTGCACATGAACACACTTGTGTAGATCTATATTTTGCTGGTGAGTCCATGTACCCCGATGCCACACACATGACATACAGATATGTTCACAGCACATGCTCATTGAATGCTGCCCAGTTATGCACACAGTGAGTATACACACAGACACAGGTTGATATGTGCTGTATGTAGAGGCCAGACATGCATAGGACTGGAGATGTGTGCAAGCCACAGAGGGAGTTCAATGCAGTCATCCTGCATGTGTGTGAGATTAGCAGGGACCCTGAACACCCTCATAAATGCATGCAATCACATCAGCTTAGCCCATGCAGAGTGCCCATGTGAGATGTACCCCAGGGTGAGATGGAAAGAGATTACATTTGGTAATGAGTCTTTGTCTTGCTACTGTACTGATAGATGTTGGTACATGACACTGTATCACTGATCATTTCCCCATTTTTACCCACACCTGCAGCTAAAGATAAACAAGCGTAAGGCCTTGTGGAGGGCCATTGCAGCAAAGGTGCACCCACTGCCACAAGAGGTGGGACAACATCAGCCTGCTGGCAAAGAATGTGGCAGAGATGACCTTGGGGTTGCTTCCACGCACTGGGCATTTGGCATTTGGCACGGCGCAGCATGACACCACTGATGGGCCGCATCTTGTCAGTGACTCATCCTGAGCTGGTTGCAAGTCTGAAAGGAACATCGGCAATAGGGCAGCGGTGAGTATTTGGGGAGGGTGACTTTGGCTGGGAGTGGATGCATGTGACAGGGCCTGTGGCAGCGGTGGCCTATGTGATATTTGTGGGGTGGTGCTGTGCTGTGTCATGTAAGTGGCTGAGGGGATGGGTGCAAGTGTCGTGCATTAGCCCAAACTGGCCTTACAAAGGTGATCCTTCCTGCTGTGCATTCCCATAGCCGTATGTGTTAGGAACTTCATGTATGCAAAGAACACAAAGAGTCCCTAGTTGGTGGGGGTAAATACCCTACAGCGTAGACTAACCCAACCAGAAGGCTCAAAGGGTAGCTACGATGTCAAGGACAAGATAGTCATTAGCATAACATACACATAAATCGCAAGTACAGGCTAACAGTCAGTATAGGAACCCTGTCTACAAATTACCACATAAATTAGAGAAGTATAATTTTTACCAGTGTAAAAAACAATTTATTAAAACCAATACATTTTCAAGTTTACATTCATAAAACATTTATACATTCAAACATATGTTAAAAAAAACAAAAAGTCGACGCGGCGTTTCGGTGTCTTGTCTCGATGATAACACCTTCAGGACGGGGGTTTTTAGTTAAAATAATCTCCAAAAAGGTAAAATTTAAATACATAATCAACAGGGGCCTATTGTATACTGACGTTAGCATTGTTATGACATTATTACAGGCTGTGCACTAACATTAAAAAACATTCATAATCTCTACATTCCCATTTGTATGTACATGGAGACAATCACTATTTTCTTGTACTTTTATCCATGTGGACACCAAATAAGGTTACATCTTGTCTAGGGTTGCCATTTGTTACATCAGCATTGAATGTTTGAAACAAATACCCCTATTTGTCCCTAGTGGACACAGATATTATCTAACTCTTATATTTTTCATTCTGTGAACTCACTGTTAGCTTGCATAACACATACGTTTTTTGTCACAACCAGTGAGGGAGGGTGACTTTGGCTGGGAGTGGATGCATGTGACAGGGCCTGTGGCAGCGGTGGCCTATGTGATATTTGTGGGGTGGTGCTGTGCTGTGTCATGTAAGTGGCTGAGGGGATGGGTGCAAGTGTCGTGCATTACCCCAAACTGGCCTTACAAAGGTGATCCTTCCTGCTGTGCATTCCCATAGCCGTATGTGTTAGGATCTTCATGGTCATTCAGCATTGGGATAGTGTGGGGAATTTATTTGGGGGTAGCTCGCCGGGGTAGCTCGCCGCCTTCCTTGAATCCAACAAATCCCTTGACCCAGCACAATCCGGTTTCCGAGCCAAACACAGCACCAAGACAGCCCTCATCGCAGCTACAGACGACATCCGATCGCTTCTGGACAACGGAGAAACAGCTGCCCTCATCCTACTTGACCTCTCCGCAGCCTTTGACACAGTCTGTCATAACACCCTCATTCAACGCCTCAGCAACGCCGGAATACAAGGAAAAGCACTGGAATGGATCATCTTGTTCCTCGCCGGAAGAACCCAGAGAGTCCGCCTCCCCCCTTTCAGATCAGAGGCCACCGAAGTCATCTGCGGGGTACTATAAGGATCATCACTCAGCCCCACCCTCTTCAATGTATACATGAGCCCTCTCGCTTCCACCGCACGTCATCACAACCTCAACATCATCTCTTACGCAGACGACACCCAGCTGATCCTCTCTCTCAGCAAAGACCCAAACACCGCCAAAACCAACCTACACGAAGGAATGAAAGATGTAGCCGAATGGATGAAGAACAGCTGTTTAAAACTGAACTCGGACAAAACGGAAGTCCTCATCTTAGGTTCATCCCCATCTGCCTGGGACAACTCTTGGTGGCCACCGGCCCTGGGATCTGCACCCACTCCTACGGATCACGCACGCAACCTAGGCTTCATCCTAGACTCCTCTCTCTCTAAGTCCAGACAAGTCAACGCCGCCTCATCATCCTGCTTCAACATCCTATGCATGCTCAAAAAAGTCTTCCGTTGGATCCCCACCGACACAAGAAAGACGGTCACCCACGCCCTGGTCACCAGCCTTCTTGACTACGGAAACACCCTTTACGCCGGAACCACAGCCAAACTGCAGAAAAAACTCCAACGTATCCAAAATGCCTCAGCTAGACTCATACTGGACATTCCTCGTCAAGCTCACATTTCCGGTCACCTGAAAGAGCTACACTGGCTCCCCATCAACAAGAGAATAACGTTTCGTCTCCTCACCCACGCACACAAAGCCCTCTACGACCTCGGACCAGAATGCCTCAACACATGACTAACCTTCTACACCCCTACCCGCCAACTAGATTCATCTAATCAAGCCTTCGCCGCTATCCCTCGCATCCGTAAATCCACTATGTGGGGCAGATCCTTCTCCTACCTAGCGGCCAAGACTTGGAATTCTCTCCCCACCCACCTCCGCCTTACAGAGAACCACCTCCACTTCAGAAAACAACTAAAAACTTGGATATTCGATAAGTAAATGCACCCCCCCCAAGCGCCTTGAAACAGCAGTGTCCACAATGTGAGTGTGACTTCATGTATGCGTATATTGCATGCACCATGATTTTTGAGGCCTACACATCTGACAACAGTGTGCCCCAGAGTAAGACATGGTGTTTGGCATGGGCTACTTGCCATTGTGGACTGTCATGTTCTAATAGGTATCTGTGTTGTCTCCTCCTGTTCCCTCAAGGTCTGTCAGTGGCAATAAGTGGTGTGCCCACATCATGTCCCTAGGTGTGGGCAGAGCAAGTTGTGTGTCTGGTAGACCTCGTCCATGGGCAGGGTGTTGTGCTGTATGGCCTTAACATGGCTCAGTCATGGCACATATTCAGGGTTACAGGCACTGTTGTGGTCTATGTAGTGAGTTGCTGCAATGTGACTGCAGAGTGTGGTAACCAGCGCATCAGAGCGGGACCAGAGTAGGCAGGAGGAATCCCTGCCTGAGACACAATATACAACTTCATTTGATGCCAGTGTGGATGCATCCATGTTGGCAGGCACAGGGAATGGGAACTCAGCATCATCTTTTACCACACAGCGGCCAGTGCCCACCCTCCCATCCACTTACTCTGGTGCTGCCCGTGGCCATGTCAGTAGGAGGGGATGAGTTACATTTACACCTGGCACCATTCCCCTGTCCCTCCTGCTGCCCTTAGTGCTGAGTCTGTTAAGCTCCTGTGCCAGCTTTGTGTGGGCCAGACAGCCCTGCTCAATGCCTTCAGTGACCATGACAAAAAATTAGGCCCGGTCGTTGCCTACATGAAGGGAATACAATCTGACGTGGGTGGGCTATACCGTACTGTCCAGGCTTTGACGTCCACAGTGACGTCTGTCCTTCAACAGGCACTTTCTCCCATTCCTGCTCCAGGGCCTTTGTCCACCCCCCAGTCAGTGGCCACATCTGATGATAGTGACCACGGTTCACATGTGTCACAGTCACAATACATCACAAGAAGCATCCAGCAGAAACAACCGAAGCGGGCCCGCCCGCAGACACCATCCACTCAAAAGGGCAAAGCCACCCTAGAATGCAAAGACAAGAGCACGTCAGGGAAGAGCAAGGCTGAAAAAGCAATGAAGCAGACATCAGGCTCTCATGCCTCAGAGGCATCACCAGTGAAGGACTCTCCTGTCCCTAAAACTTCACAGAAAGCTAGGCGTGCAGTTTCTATGCCCATTGAGGAGGTGTTGTATGGCAAGAGTACACCTAGGAAGAGTTCAGAGCCACATTCACCCACCACATCGACTCCCACCAAGTCCAGTAAAACAGGGGAAGGAGGGCAATGTAGGGGGTAAACCTGGCAAAGAGGGGAAGGAGGGCACTGTAGTGGGTACATCTGGTAAACAGGGGAAGGAGGACACTGTAGGGGGTACACCTGGCAAACAGGGGAAGGTAGTCCAGAGGCATAGCCAAACAAAGTGTTCCGCAGGATCCAGCAAGTCACCAGAGGGAGTGCCAGTGGTTGGTGTGTGTGCCTGTTGTGTCATCACCAGTTCCCATTAATCCCAGTACAGGGAAGCCATTTTGAATTCCCAAGAAGTGGAAAGGCACCCCTCAAACCTCTCCCACCCACACTGTGTCACAGGTCTGCATGACTCCACCTCCATGTGCCACTACACCACCTGGTCCAACAGCCCTCCAGCTTGCCAAGCCACTAATAGCCCTACATCACCTGGTCCTCCCTCTCCCCAGTCAAGTGGTCCTGCTGTCCCCGACACACAGCCCGCTCCAAGTCCACCTGACAGCCAAGAGTGAGTGGTAGTCCCCTTCACTCACCTGTCTCTCATACAGGTGGGCTAGTCCTGCCCATTGTTTACCACCTGAGTGTGGTGCTGGCCATGGAAGAGTACAGTCAAACACACTCCCCGTGTTGATTCTCATGTCCTGACTCTGCCCTTTGCCATGCTCATTGGCCTTACTGTTCTGCCCTTGCCTGTGCAGATCCTCATGTACTCACTCTGCACTTTGCCATGCCCAATGGCCTTGTCATTCGCTGCTGTTCTGCCCTTGCCTGTGCAGATTCTCATGTACTCACTCTGCACTTTGCCATGCCCAATGGCCTTCTCATTCACTCCTGTTCTGCCCTTGCCTGTGCAGATTCTCATGTACTCACTCTGCACGTTGCCATGCCCAATGGCCTTGTACTTCACTCCTGTTCTGCCCTTGCCTGTGCAGCCTCTCATGTACTTGCTGTGCTCCCTGCCCTGGATACTGACCCTGTTGCTCAGCTGTGTTGGACTCTACCCTGTGCAGCCTCTCATGTACTTGATGTACACCCCGCCCTGGACACTGGCCCTGTTGCTCTACTGTGTTGGACTCTACCCTGCGCAGCCTCTCATGTACTGGCTGTGCACCCTGAATGGGACACTGGCCCTGTTGCTCTGCTGTGTTGGACTGTACCCTGTGCTGCCTCTCATGTATTTACCTTGCACCCTGAACTGGCCACTGGCTTTCCTGTTTAGAGTTTTCCTGTGCAGATTATCTTGCATATGCTCAGCATTTGGTGCCTTGCTCTTATCTACTGTTGTTTTACTGTCACATCTGTGCAACAAGTGAATAAAGACAGTTACTCCTGTTGTCTGTTTTGTAAGTGTCCTTGCTGATTAAAGTTCTTTTGGTGTGTGCATTTTGTTTACTGTGCCCAATGCTCTATGTGGCACTTCAACATTGCCAAGCTCTTTGCCCGCATCACAGTTTTTCACGGGGGTGACAGGGACTTCAGTCCATTCACACACTGATACTTGTGTTATCTGTGGTGTCAATTTTACCTGTGATGCAGTTCTCTTTTTCTTGGTTCGCTATTTTTGACTACATTGTTCACATGTCCGGGGGACACTGCCAGCACAGGGTGTGATACTGTGCACAGGTTGGCATGCAGGCTGGACAATGTCATCATTTATGTGTGCTCAGCTGTGTATGTATATGGTCATCGTGTGATGGCCCTTTATCCTGGTCCCATGGCCTACATGAGATGTGTGCTCTTGGGTAGTCAAGAGGTGTGCAGTGTGAAGGGTGTGACTTTGAAGGGGCTGTGGATGTGTGTGTGCCCCTGGATTGTCACCCAGGAGTTATGTGCCTGTTGGTTGGATTGTTCAGCCCTGTGGATGTGATTGTATGCACATGTTTGAGTTGTCTGTTGTGCACTGTGCAGTGTGTTGATGTGTCCGTGCTGTTCTGTCTGACTCCTACTTCTTGTTTTAGTCACTTGTGATTGCACAGAGTGTGTGACTTGCACATTAGTGTTGTGTTTGTTTGGTCATCCATCTGTCTTGAGTCTGTTTGGGTTGACTGTGTAGCCCTGCTGCTCCACACTGCTATTGTGGTTGTGTTTCTCATGCATTGCAGGCACTTGGTGCCTTTTATCCTCCTGTATGGCATGATGTGTGTGGTGTAATGCCATCCCCTATGTGTGCCAATTATGCCTACCCATTGTGAGTCTGCACTCCCTCTATTTGTGTATGGTTTACCCCTTTCATGTTGACTATGGACTTGTAAGACACTTCACTTTGATGTCAACTGTACTCTTGCTTTACATGTGTGTGTGCCTCCGCATCACTTCATTTGTGACACTGTGCTTTGTGAGGCAGTTCTTGGGCCAATAGAATTTTTCCACTATGGACATTGCCCCATTGAATTATATGTGATGTTCTTGTGCTATTTATGAGTCAGGATTGGTCATGTGCACTTCAGCTGTATGTGCTGCCCAGTGCTCTGGTCATGATGCTTCTGCTCCAGTATACCAGAGTGGTGCATCTGTTGTTGTTGTGTTGGAGGAATGTGTGTTGGCTGTGGCATTGCTTCACTTCCTGGGTGTTCTGTTGTGTTTGTGCTGTGCAGATTTGTGTTGTGTGGGTTGATGTTCTGTCAGTCATGTCTGTGTGTTACTGTTGTGCTTGGTGTGCACACACTGCTTGTTGTGCATACAGTGCTGTGTGTATGTGGCCTTGTCATTGCCTGATGTGCATCCCCTGATGTCCTGCAGTGTTTGTTCAGTTTTTATTTAATGTGCATCTGTAGTTGTTTTGATGGTTCTGTGATGGTGCACTTCTTGTGTGATTTGTGGTATATTGTGTGTGTTTTGGTCCTGGCTGATAAGGTTGTACACTCCTGTTGTGTCTGTGCTCCTATTGCCTTTCCACAGTTTGGCTGACAGGGTAGTCGGTTTCTGATGGGGGTTCTGTGTATGTTTCGGTTTTGTTTTGTGTTTGTGTGTTGTTTTTGGGAAGACATCTGTTCTGGCATCCCTGTGTGTGTGTGTGTGTGCGTTATGTTTGTGGCTACACCCAGGGTGTGTGTTAGTTTGTGTGTGTATGTACTGGCAAGTATTGGCAGCCTTCAGTGTGTGTGACACTGGTATTGTGTGATTCTCTTGTGAGGAGGGTTATGTGTTTAGATTCCTCCTGGTGTTTGTCAGTAATGGAGTATGTATATGGGCCCTGTGTGTTGTGCTGCAGGTGTACTCCTGTGGGGTGGTTGTATGCATGTGTGGCTGTTCCCAGTTTGACTTCCAGGCCTTACTTCCTTCCTTGTGCCTTTCGCTGGTATGCCTTGCTGTCTCACTGTGTTGTTGCACTGTGTTGCCTCTGGTTTGGCTTCACTGACTGTTGCAGCCATGTGTGGAGTGATGGTCTGAGGGGGGTGTTCTGTGTTCCTGGTCTTGGATGAGATGTGCACATGCTTGTTGTGTGTCTCCATGGCCTTCCATTTGTGTACACCCCACGTTGGATTGCTGATTTGTTGTGATCCATTGCTATTGACATTTCGGGTGTCTGTGTGTGAGTGTGTGGTATGTAAGTATGGGCGGAAAATCCGTTACGCTCGCGGATTTTGCGGATTTTCGGTAAATTCGCAATCCGCGAGATTTGCGAATTTCCCGCAAAATCCGCAAATTCGCACGCAGCGGATTTTTTTTGCGGCGCGCGGCGTTGGTGATACAATTTTTGCGGCGCGCGGCGTTTATCATCGTTTGCCGAGTTGTTTTTCTAGATATTTTGCGAGTGCTGCGCCATTTTGGATCTTGCTGTGTGATCCCGCGGGAATTTGGCGAGCGCGATTACGTCATCGCGGCTTGCCAACTTGCACAGCGAGAGTTTGTCAACGCGAGTACGGCGAGATCACGTCTCGCGGTACTTCGCAATTGCGAGATTTGAGATGCGGCGAGCAGCAACAATCTCGCACAAGCGAAAATATAAAATTTGCAATTCTGCACAAGAAATCCACCAGCAAGCAGCATAAACCTTCTTGAAATGATGATTTTTATCTGAATAACTCCTTAGGTTGACATTTGCCTGCACTTTTTTAGCAAGGAGTCCATTTTGGGGAGGGGGGCAGGGGGGTGGGAGGAAGGAAGTGCCCCACAGTCTTCAACTTCCTGTTCCTGTCCAGCAAGCTCCTCCCAGTGCTTTGTCCATCTCCTGGTCACTTTTCATTTGGATCTGGAGCTGGAAGGATTACTTTTTGTGGATGCTGCTGGATATTTGGATTGGAGGCCTTTTTGACTTTCTTTGGATCACTGTTGGATTAGAAATTTTACAAGTAAGTTTGTTTGGGGCATTACAGTTGCTGCAACTACAATTTTGGAATTTTCGATTTTTGGGCTGTTTTGGGGTCTTTTGCCCAGGGGTACTCAGTGGTGGGTGGACTGAGTCTTTCTGTGGGTTGTCTTGAACTTAAACCTCATGGAGGGCATGGGTGGATTGGGATTGTGCTGATTTTTCAGTGATTTTCGTTTTTTGGGGCTGTACTTGTGGCCTTTTCACCAGGGGTATTTGAGTCTAGCATGGGCCTAGTCTTTCTGTGGGGTGTCTTGAACTTAAACATCATGGAGGGCATGGATGGAATGGGATTGTGCTGATTTTTCAGTGATTTTCGTTTTTTGGGGCTGTACTTGTGGCCTTTTCACCATGGGTATTGAGTCTAGCATGGGCCTAGTGTTTTTGTGGGGTGTCTTGAACTTAAACATCATGGAGGGCATGGATGGAATGGAATTGTGCTGATTTTTCAGTGATTTTCGATTTTTGGGGGTGTTCATGGGGAGGGACAGGCCATGTGGCTTGGGGCCATTTTGAGTGCTGCTACAGGCCCTGGCTATGTGCAGGGAGGCAAGTGGCCATTTTGAATGCAGGCATTGTTGTTAGGACTGCAACCATTTTGCCTACTTTTCAACCTTTATGCCCAGGGGTAGTGAGTCTTGCATGGGCCTAGTCTTTCAGTGGGTTGTCTTGAATTTAAACATCATGGAGGGCATGGATAGAATGGGATTGTGCTGATTTTTCAGTGATTTTCGTTTTTTGGGGCTGTACTTGTGGCCTTTTCACCAGGGGTATTGAGTCTAGCATGGGCCTAGTGTTTTTGTGGGGTGTCTTGAACTTAAACATCATGGAGGGCATGGATGGAATGGGATTGTGCTGATTTTCGATTTTTGGGGGTGTTCATGGGGAGGGACAGGCCATGTGGCTGGGGGCCATTTTGAGTGCTGCTACAGGCCCTGGCTATGTGCAGGAAGGCAAGTGGCCATTTTGAATGCAGGCATTGTTGTTAGGCCTGCAACCATTTTGCCTACTTTTCAACCTTTATGCCCAGGGGTAGTGAGTCTTGCATGGACCTAGTCTTTCTGTGGGTTGTCTTGAATTTAAACATCATGGAGGGCATGGATGGAATGGGATTGTGCTGATTTTTCAGTGATTTTCGTTTTTTGGGGCTGTACTTGTGGCCTTTTCACCAGGGGTATTTGAGTCTAGCATGGGCCTAGTCTTTCTGTGGGATGTCTTGAACTTAAACATCATGGAGGGCATGGATGGAATGGGATTGTGCTGATTTTTCAGTGATTTTCATTTTTTGGGGCTGTACCTGTGGCCTTTTCACCAGGGGTATTGAGTCTTGCATGGGCCTAGTCTTTCTGTGGGGTGTCTTGAACTTAAACATCATGGAGGGCATGGATGGAATGGGATTGTGCTGATTTTTCTGGGGGGTTTTTCGATTTTTTTGGGGTGTATAACTGAACTGATGTTCCTCTGTCTTCCATTGTTTTTAGGTGCACAAGACTCAAGAGAATCACCAGTGTCAGGAAGAAGTCCTGCAGCGGTGTGTGTGTGCAGCATAACGTCACGCGACGTCACGTCTGGCCTCAGACAACTCTACAATTCGTGCAACTGTGGCCTGCTGTCTGACCTGCTCTGAAGAAGATGGCCCCAAAAAAAGGTCTCCGTAGCTCCTCTAGCAAGAAAGTTGCTAGTAAGGAGCAGAAGAAGCAAGTTACCAAGGAGGCTGGTGTGCCAACCGCCACGTTTTTTGGGAGCAAAAAAAAAAGTACGCCTGCAGCAGCAGGATCTGCTGGGGACCAAGCTGGGAGCAGCACCCCTGCTCCATTGGGTTCAGTGCCTCCACCACCACGCCAACTTAAGTCTAAGCCCTTGAGTGCTTCAGAGGCAGTCAGTGTACTTCTCCAATCACCATCGACCAGTGATGTTGGCTCATCGCAAGAAAGTAGCAGCAATGTCCCTGAATCAACACAGGTTGTTGTAACTCATCTGACAAGTGTTGAACAACCACAGCCGCAACAACAACATGTGCAAGTAGTACAAGCCCAAGTACATGTGGAAGGAGAGGCAGCGCAAGGAGATGCGCAAGCAGAGGTGCATGGAGGGTCACAACAAGTTCCCACAATAGTTGTCCCTCCCGAAGTAGGGGCACATCAGGAAATTGACAATCAGACCGAGGTATCATTTGAGGAAGCCACTCCTCCTGATGATCATTCATTGTCTTCCACATCCCTAGCAAGGAAAAGATCAAGGGGGGTGTCACCTCCTACTGATGATCTGGATGACGATTGGGTACCACCACGGCAGCCTGAGAGTGAGGCACACCATGATCTGACAAAGATACCTAAGCGTAAAAGGAAGGGCGTCGAAAAACTCATAGCTATGGAGTGTGATGAGGCTCAACAAGAAGTGACGCATACTGCTGCTGATGAAGCCCTTCACGACGACGATCCAGTCATCATAATGGTCACTGCAGCCCCAGCGGGCATGCAGCAAAGAGACATTTTGACCCTATCCGGAGAAGCTGCTGAGCGTGATGATGATGTCGACGAGGAGGCAATGGAAGAAACACCACAATCATTGGAGTTAACTAGTACACCAACACCTACCGCTTCCATATTTCTTAGTCGCCAGAAGGGACCTCCATCCACCTCGACCTCAATTCGTGGTGATGAAAGTGCAAAACGTACTGAAGTTCAGCAATCCACATCCTCCACTTCATCTGGCATTAGCAGCAGGACCACCACCACCAGTATCGCCGCCTCCTCCGGCCCCCAAAGACATTTCAAGTCTGCAGTTTGGGACTTCTTTAGTGTTTGCCCAAAAAATGAAACCGTAGCCATTTGTAGCATGTGTAAGCTTCGAGTTAGTCGTGGTAAGTTTGGTTCCAACTATGGTACCGGAGGCCAGAGAGGTCATCTTGAAAGAAAGCACGCTGTCAAATGGTTTGCGCACCTACAGGCGATCAAGGAAGCCCGAATTGCACATAATGCTGTTTCATCTGATGATGACGAGGAGGAAGAAGACGTGTCAAACCCTTCACTTACACCCAGTACCCCTATCAGCAGCACACCCCATGTGAGCCACACTAAGAGTGTGGGAGAGTGTGATACACCATTGCGAAAAAGTTCATCAGCGAGCGTAACTGGGTCGAAGATATCATCATTATCCCGTAAATCTTTGGTCCAGGGCAACATTAAAAAGATGTTGTTTACAGAAGCGCAATATGAACGCAACCACCCACTGTCGCGTCTGTATAACACTAAGCTGGCTAAAATGCTAGCTCTGGACCTTCTCCCTTTTTCTTTTGTAGAAGGGGTTGGTTTTCTAGAATTAGTGGCAGCGCTCTGCCCTAAATGGAAGGTTCCTAGCCGGTTCTATTTTGCCCGAGTTGCGGTTCCAGCACTACATGAAGATGTTCTGAAGGTGATTGGGGCAGCTTTGCAGAAGAGTGCTGTTCACACTATACATCTGACAACAGACATGTGGACCAGTGGCGCAGGCGCTGATTACATGTGCATCACTGCACACTGGGTCTCTTTTTCAGGGGCTAAAGCAAAGCTAAACACAGGTGTTGACACAGACATTGTTTTTAAAGCTGCTCGGAAACATGCAACACTAGCCATGTTTGGTTTGGAGAAACGTCACACAGCAGAAAACATTTTGGATGTCTTTAACACAAATGTCCTTAACTGGCTGTCCCCACTAAAACGCCAGGTTGGTTATGTTTCCACGGACAATGGCGCCAATATAGTTAAGGCCATGAGGCAGGGTAACTATTTCAGAGTGCCGTGTTTGGCGCACTGTATAAACCTGGTTGTCCAAAAATTCTTGGGTAATAAAGGCAGTGCAGCGTACAGAGTATTGGACACCTGCCGAAAAATGTGCAACCATTTCAGCCATTCTTTTAAGGCCCGGAAGCAGCTGAGGAGCCTGCTATATCAACGTCAAATGCCAGTGAAAGCACTCATCCAGGAGGTGGTAACACATTGGAACTCAACCTTCTACATGCTTGAGCGTCTGTATGAGCAGTATACGGTACTCGATCAATATTTCTTAACAGAGGGTACAGCTCAGGATGACCTGAGGATGGGTGCGGTGCAATGGAACATAGTTCAAAGCCTGACACTCATGCTTCGTCCTTTTGAGTTCTTCACGCATGCAGTCAGCAAGGAGGACTGTAATTTGGGAAAAGCTATCCCATTGTTGTACATGCTGGAGGACCAACTGAAGGAGGTGTGTTCTGTGTTTGAAAAAGATGTAAAAAACCAAGACTCTTTTGTTCTGGCTGAAAAATTATTAGAGCTCCTACAAGGTGATGAACGTCTTAAAAAGATCCACTCAGAAGAGCATTACATTTGTGCTACTATTCTGGATCCACGCTACAAAAAGGCGCTGGCAGGCCAAGCATTCTTTCCATTTGATGATGAACATGTTCCAAAGTACAAACATTGGCTAGCCTTGTCAGCCAAGAGGTTTGAAAGAGAACGGCTGAAAATTGAAGGAAATGTCAGTACATCAGCAGGCCATCCCCAGTCAAAACAATCCACTTCTGCACCTGTGGCTGTGGCACAAGTGACCTCTCAGCCGTTAAAGACACCGGCAACCGGATCATCTGCACCAGACACAACAGAAACATTGGAGGCTGAAGAGGATTGGCTAGCTCTGCATGGGTTTGGTTCTCAAAAGGTCAGAGGCACAGCAAGAGCTAAGCAAAGTGGAGGAACCTTGGATGAGGACCTTGAGTCGATGGTGAAGGACTATCTGAATGACTCAACAGAGGTCTATGTTAATTCTGACCCATTGGCGTATTGGCATGGGAAAAAAGAATTGTGGCCACAGCTCACCAACCTGGCTTTAAACTACTTGTCTTGCCCACTCGCAAGCGTGTCTTCTGAACGTGTTTTCAGTACTGCTGGTGGCATTGTAACTCCCAAACGGAGCCGCCTCTCGCCCAAAAATGTGGAGAGGTTAACAATGATCAAGATGAATCAGCACCTCATACCACCAGATTTCAGAGTACGAGAAAGCGCGCCGGATGAAGACGAGGTGGCCAGCAACATAGATGAGGGAATTTCTACTCTGTCAGGTGACACTGAGCTCACCCTGCCTGAATTTGCAGAGTATGATGACGAAGCCTTATTCTCATTCCTGGACCGTGATACTGAGCCCTGAAAATGAGACAACGAATCAATAACTTTCTTTTTCGTCCTTATTCACTTTTATTCCTGTGTGTCTGTCTTTCTTTGTTGTGCACAGTTAATATATTTCAAACTTTAATCAGATAATCACAAAAACAAGCCCATCAGCAGAACTGTCTTCACTGGTTTGCTAATTGATTTGAAGTTGCCGCAGTCTGCATTCCTCAGGTTCACAAGTTTAGAAGAACATGCTCCTCTATCCTCCTCCTCCAGACTCCTATTTCCATCAAACCAGAGGGCTGGTTTACGCCCAATGAAGAAAGACTCAGCACTTGTGGGGGTGTTGTTCTACCTCTTTGCAGGTGAGTTGACGGCTCTGGGACCATTGTTGGGAAGCTCTAATACCGGATAAAAGTGGTTTGGACCAAATTCGAGGCGCAAATTTTTTAGTGTTTTTGCTGACTTGCTTGCCTTTGAGGTGCTCTTAGGGGGGGTTCCGTCTGTTTGTGGGTGAGTTTCGGGTCTGGGAGCACTGCTGGGACACTAATCTTGATTGCATTTGCTTTTCAGGAAATCCTTGGTGGCAACCCCGACTTATGGCCTAGCTACTCAGCGCGTTTGGACTGAAGGCCGAGAAATATTGCAAGTATGAGATTTTTCTTTTGGCCTGTTTGGGGGTGTTATGCTTCTTGGCGGGTGGGTTGGCGGGTCTTGGGGCATTCCTGGGAAGGTCTAATACCGGGTAGAAGTGGTTGGGACAAAATCCAGGCCGATTTTTTTGTTGCTATTTCTGACATTTTGCTCAATGTAGCGTTTTCGGGGGCCTGTTTGGGGGCTTCCTGGTGTTTGTGGGTGAGTTTCGGGGTCTGGGAGCACTGCTGGGACACTCTAATCTTGATTGCATTTGCTTTTCAGGAAATCCGTGGTGGCAACCCCGACTTATGGACTAGCTACGCAGCGCGTTTGGACCGAAGGCCGAGAAATATTGCAAGTATGAGATTTTTCTTTTGGCCTGTTTGGGGGTGTTATGCTTCTTGGCGGGTGGGTTAGCGGGTCTTGGGGCATTCCTGGGAAGGTCTAATACCGGGTAGGAGTGGTTGGGACAAAATCCAGGCCGATTTTTTGTTGCTATTTCTGACATTTTGCTCAATGTAGCGTTTTTGGGGGCCTGTTTGGGGGGCTTCCTGGTGTTTGTGGGTGGGTTTCGGGGTCTGGGCGCACTGCTGGCTATATATAATTTACTTTGCAAGAGGTTTGAAGCAAATCCATGGTGGCAGAGGGGAGTTAGGGCCTAGCTGCAGAGCGTGCGCGGAGTGATTTGGGAAATTTGGAAAAAAATGACAAAGTCCCCATTTTTGTACTTTTGCTCTTTGGCTGTTTGGGGGTCTTCTACTTGTTTTCTCCTGGGTTGACGGCTCTGGGGCCATTGCTGGGAAGCTCTAATACCGGATAAAAGTGGTTTGGACCAAATCCGAGGCGCAAATTTTTTAGTGTTTTTGCTGACTTGCTTGCCTTTGAGGTGCTCTTAGGGGGGGTTCTGTCTGTTTGTGGGTGAGTTTCGGGTTCTGGGAGCACTGCTGGGACACTCTAATCTTGATTGCATTTGCTTTGCAGGAAATCCGTGGTGGCAACCCCGACTTATGGCCTAGCTACGCAGAGCGTTTGGACCGAAGGCCGAGAAATATTGCAAGTATGAGATTTTGCTTTTGGCCTGTTTGGGGGTGTTATGCTTCTTGGCGGGTGGGTTAGCGGGTCTTGGGGCATTCCTGGGAAGGTCTAATACCGGGTAGGAGTGGTTGGGACAAAATCCAGGCCGATTTTTTTTGTGCTATTTCTGACATTTTGCTCAATGTAGCGTTTTTGGGGGCCTGTTTGGGGGGCTTCCTGGTGTTTGTGGGTGGGTTTCGGGGTCTGGGCGCACTGCTGGCTATATATACTTTACTTTGCAAGAGGTTTGAAGCAAATCCATGGTGGCAGAGGGGAGTTAGGGCCTAGCTGCAGAGCGCGCGCGGAGTGATTTGAGAAATTCACTCCGCTTCTTGGCGGGTGGGTTGGCGGGTCTTGGGCCATTCCTGGGAAGGTCTAATACCGGGTAGGAGTGGTTGGGACAAAATCCTCGCGGAAAAGCCTTTTGGCACTTTTTGTAACTTAGGGTTCGTTAGGGTTAGCCCTAGCAGCAGGATTGCATGTGTTTCAGGGTGTTCTAGATTTTTGCAACTGAGTTCTGGGGTCTTAGAGCACTTGTGAGAATGTGTAATTTTGGTTGCAAGTCATTTGAAGAAAATCCATGGTGGGAAAGGGGGGATTTGGCATAGTTAAAGAAAGCCTTTGCCACTATTCTTAACTTAGGGTTCGTTAGGGTTAGCAGTATTTCTATTGCATGTGTTTGGGTGGGGGGGGGGTTCGAGTCTTGGAGCGATGCTGGCTATGGATACTTTTGCTTGGTTGCTTGCAAGTGGTTTGAATGCAATCCACGGTGGGTAAGGGGGTACTTGGGCCTACTTTTACTTTCAAAGTACGTTTTGTCCCCAGTTTTCTGCTAGGCCTAGTTTTTTGAGATTTGATTGGGGGTCTTCTACATTTTTGCGACTGGCTTTAGTAAGGGTCTGGGTGGGAGCACTGCTGGGAAGATCTAATTTTGTTCTAAAACACAGTTTACAGGACACCTAGCTTGAGGGGAAAGATCCGCTACATTAATTTGCCCATACTTATTTATCCTTCAAAAGGTGACTCTGACAGAGTACGCACTTTCAAAAATATTGTACTGTCTACTAGGAAAATCAAAGTGTGACTTTTTGCACTCCACAGCCTACATACCTTATATTTATTTATCAGTGGTGTTGTAATATTATATCACTTCCTGTTTTTCGTTGAATAATTACAGGCCGGGTTTCAGTCTGTGCAATGGGGAAAAAAGGATGGAGTCAGGCTTCACATTAGCGAGCCACAATTCAGCATCAGGCAGGCAGTGGACAGGGTGTCTTCTGGTCACCAACATCGATGGACGAAGCGTCAGCTGCAATGGAGGAGTGCCGCTAATAAGAGGATTTTTTTTCTGCAGGCAACTTACTTACCAAATTCAACAGGACAACTACAACAACATACAGATACAGTATCCTTTGTCTTTTTCTCTGACTGTGACTGCATTTCTTGGATCTCTCTCTGCTTGTAAATTGATCCCTTAACACATCACTTAGTCCACTCCACTATCACATCTGCACCAAACATAGTCATTTGTAAGTGCTCCTACGTAATTCGCAAGTCGCAGCACGCCCCAGCCCGTAGAGGACTGGGATGGCCCCAATGATGAAGCATGTCACCAAGGGGCAACCCTGGTGAGTGAGGGGACACCTAAAAAAAGAGCAATTTCTCCTTTTCTATCTACTATACCTTCCAGACCAACCCCATTGAGTGTTGTGAATGGATTTATAGTGACCAGCAAGGCTCTCAGGTATCTGGCAACAGAGACCTTATGTTGAATATATTTATCAATAATTCCACACACGCCCTGTTCTGTCGCATTCTTTCTTCCACAGTTGTCGAAAGTACTACTTACTTTTCACTGACATGCATGCAGTAGTGCATGCACTTTCAAAGATTGATGGATAGGTTTGTACCCAAAGATTTGTTTATGTTCAATTGTTTGTCCATGCTGTGCTTTTTTTACAGGGTGTCTTCTGGTGACCAACATCGATGGACGAAGCGTCGGCTGCAATGGAGGAGTGCCGCTAATAAGAGGATTTTTTTTCTGCAGGCAGCTTACTTACCAAATTCAACAGGACAACTACAACAACATACAGATACAGTATCTTTTGTCTTTTTCTCTGACTGTGACTGCATTTCTTGGATCTCTCTCTGCTTGTAAATTGATCCCTTAACACATCACTTAGTCCACTCCACTATCACATCTGCACCACACATAGTCATTTGTAAGTGCTCCTACGTAATTCGCAAGTCGTAGCACGCCCCAGCCCATAGAGGACTGGGATGGTCCCAATGATGAAGCATGTCACCAAGGGGCAACCCTGGTGAGTGAGGGGACACCTAGAAAAAGAGCAATTTCTCCTTTTCTATCTACTATACCTTCCAGACCAACCCCATTGAGTGTTGTGAATGGATTTATAGTGACCAGCAAGGCTCTCAGGTATCTGGCAACAGAGACCTTATGTTGAATATAGTTATCAATAATTCCACACACGCCCTGTACTGTCGGATTCTTTCTTCCACAGTTGTCGAAAGTACTACTTACTTTTCACTGACAAGATTGATGGATAGGTTTGTACCCAAAGATTTGTTTATGTTCACAATTGTTTGTCCATGCTGTGCTATTTTTTCTTGTCTCCCAAAACCTTTCCCAAAAACCCCCGTACCCATCCATTTTTCAAACCCTAACCCTCTTCCCCCGGGCTGTGTGGTTTTCATTGATGTGTGACTAAATTACAGCAATAAATCCACACACTTGCTGGGGAGGATAAGGTGATAGCAACAGGCTGGTGAAGAAATCCGAGGATATATTCTTACTCTGCTTGACAAAGACCCATGGCTAATGTCAAAGAACTTCAACCGAATTAGTTATACTTTAACATTTGTTAGGCTACAATGTGGCACTGTTCTAGTGTACTTCTGTCACCTGCTATATTCTCTATTGTACCGTTGTATTGCTCAGGAGGACAAACCAGATTTCATTTTCTTTTTTTTCATAGGCATGCAACTGCCACTGTGTCACACCACTAGTACCACCGCTATGAGGAAATTTTATCCGCCCAGGATTGCCAACCTTATTCGCTGTTTCCCGTGGAGCCAGCCCTGGGCCTAGCCCTACTTGCAAACAGAAATTACAGGTAAGATAGGCATTTGGTTGGAGGTAGTATAATGGAGTATTAGGAGAGACGAGAGATTGGATTGACGGTAGTACTACTAAAGTCCTAGGACTATTCAGGAAAACAAACTTACTGTTAAACCCCCACCCACCAGACTCAAAAGCAGTAAAAAACAGGTATGGTCAGATAAAGTTTCAAAAAGTATATTTTTATAGCCCTAACAAAAGAATCTCCCGCAAGACCCTCCCTAACCCCAACGATTGTTCTTCAAAAGTCCCCAAAAAACCCAACTCCCAATTCCCACCCCCCAAAAGTCTCTAAAAAAGGGGCAAGGGACACTATGGCAGGGTGCTGTTGGAATTAGCAGCCAGGGCATCATGCTCCTTGCGGAGGGTGGCAAGTTCGAAGCGGAGGCCCTCCACCAAGTTCTTATAGTTATGGACCTCCTGCTCCAGGTACGACAGTCTGAGGGATAAGCGGCGCCGGTGTGCCTTGCAAATCCTGTGAGGGGCAGCTGCTTTCTTTGCTGCTCTGCGGTGGCGTTTGGCTTTGGTAGCCCGGCTCCGTACCGCTGGAGCACTGCGCTGGCTGGCAGCCCGCACGGAGGAGGATGCAGCTGTCCCAGTGGACGTTGTTGTTGTACCAGACTGCGTCTCCTCCTCCTCCAGGGCCACCAGCCGCCAATATTCTGCGACAGTGGCATCCAGCCTCCGTTGCCGGGCCATTCGAGCCAGCTCCTTCCTCCTTGATGGTGTCTTCGATTTGGAAGGAGCAACTACATGAAAAAAGAAAGACATAGTCTGTAACCAATGCTCCTTAAGATTAACACAAAATGATTGAGCAGAAAGTTGTCACAGTACAAGTAGCAAATTGAAAGCACAGTACATAACTATTGAGGACAGTATCTATGTAACCTCCGACTTCTTCATCCTTGCTCTAACATTAGTGGGAGTTTAAGGAACAAATTATACGAGCACTATGGACTTCCATTACAGTCGACTATGACAGTACACCACTCTTATTCTTCTTCTTCTCTCTTGTTTAGGAAAATTGGTACGTTATCGTATGCAAGCCGGCATAATGCCAGCGCAGTGAACTTGCACCCGAGAAAAACAGACGCACACCATGATGAGTGAGACAGACTTGCGTTACTGTACCGGTCCAGTACATGCAGGTGGTGAAGCTCTTACTTTTCTATTACGGGTGGCACTGAGAATACTCTGTTAAAAGGGCTACTGCTTAATTAATTTAGCTTTCACCCTACAGTGCCAATGAGTATTAGAAAAGGAAAATGAAGAAGCTAAATTATCTGATTATCTATCACTTCACATGGGATGTATTTGATGACATATGGGATGACTTTAGGTGCTTTGCTTATTATTGAGTGAACAGTGATACCCCCACACATGAATGACGTACTACTACTAAACTAAAGTTATCACGAGAGGTAGGGAGTGTCCACCGTAATAACCGGATATATGCTGTGCTTGCAGTTGCAATACAAACTACTGCTACTATTCATGGTAGTATTTGGACAACGTTACAACTTCTTTTCCTTGCCTTTCCTACACTGGAACGGACGTGCGGGTGCGGTGTTACATACTCTTCAAAGTAACACTTAGTTCATCCAGTGACCGTCTACTCTCTCTAGATACACATATGCTATCTAAGAGTCAGATAGTACCATGAATGATCCAGGCATCCATCCATTCAAAGTATATACACACATACAGTTTCTGTCTCACCCACCCAGGCTGTTCTCCTTCCACCCATCCTTGCTTCATCATTCACCCAGCCATGCACCATACCATTTTCTTTCCTTCCCAGCCACCTCGGGGACCAAGCAAACACATATCATTCTTCTTTGCCAGTCATCATTACATTTCTCGTGCTTCCACACTTACTTACACCCTTCTTTCGCTTTTCGTTCATCCCATCCATCAAGTAAACCTCAGATCTGATTGGGATTCTTCTCACCAAAAACTTCACAGCTAAGTCGAAGTACATTTAGAGGAGGCTACTACCTGGTTTATTTATAATACACCTGTGCAGAAAGCACACTCTGCAGTCTTCAATCTCAATGACTAAGGAATGTATAGCTTACCTCTGCCCGCCACCACCGTGTGAACCCTCACAGGCATGTCCTTGTCCGGCACTTGCACCGCCTCCTCCCCAGAGTTGTCCTCCTCGTCCAATGCCACCACCACCTCCGCGCTGGCCCCGTCTCCAGATGTTCCACCTACAAAGTACATTTAATAATGTTAGAATACACCACTCACTACTATATAATATTTGGTCTAGGAGGAAGAAAGAAATGTGAAAAAAACAGTATACAATTTAATAATTTATGACTGTGTACTCTAAAGTAAAAATGTCCCTTTTTCCAGGGAAGGCTGTTGTCTTGCTGCACTTTTTGGCACAACTGATGAATGTTTGCTTTTTACTTTTTAACACGCACCACTTTTTCTCCTAACAGACAGAAGCTTGACTTCTAAGAACACAAGCAGGATCAAGTTCAAACCAGGTGAGAGCTCGGCTCGACCACAAGAAATGTGTCCAATTATTCGTCAGCACTAAGCACTTTTCCATTTTCAGTTACACGTTCACTTTTATGACAAACTTGATTTTAATAAATGTGTTTACTTTTAATAAAGCTTTTAAACTTAAATAGACTCTGTGGTTTTTGGTCCTCCAGACTAGAGTGGATGAGCTAAAGGTTTTGGAATTTTTGCAAGCATGAGTCCGTGCCTCTGCCATCGGGGACTTTGGGAGCTAAATGACTCTGCCACACTATCTAGTCCGTAAGGAGATTGGGGGTTCAACTACAAAGTCTGTTATCACTGAGGTATGTGGAAAGTCTCACAGCACCTATTATAATTGATAAGCTAAGCAATGCATTATTTAGTGTCCATAGTTCTGTTTGTGCAGATTTGTCCCTGCAACAGTAGTAGAATGGATTGTCCTCCTATCCAAACCAAAAGTAAAGTAGTATCTTATTCTTTCTTGGTGGTCATTCACCTTTTTATTGTTGGCAATGGTCAAAGCATAAACATTTAGAATACTTGAAAAGACATTATGGACAATCCCAGAGGACTGCACTCAGTGCATAGAGCTATTGCTGACTAGAATGGGAGTCCAATGGAAATGCCAAATATGCAATCTTAGTTAGCTACACAGACAGACTAATAAGAATAATCTAGTAATACCACACGGAGTCATAGTCGAGGCAGGATAAGAATTTAGATCCTGTCTACAAGAAGATCAAAGACGATTTAGAAAAAATCGAATGAGGAACACTAGGAAAAAATAAGTACTCTATATTAAAATTAAAACTTACTGGGGCCAGCAAAGGAGCCCTCGCCTGCCCGGTCCTGGCCTGCATCCTCAACAGCACCCTCCTCCTCCTCCTCCTGTGTCCTCCTCTTGCCCCTGGGGGAAGCTGATGTACAACATGAAAGAAAGAAAAACAGAAAACATGGATGATATTTCTCAACCAAATCAAACATTTCAAAAGGACTAACAAAATATTTTTGCGAAATAGCAAATAGGGAACGACTTCATGGGATATATTATTGACCAATCTCATGTGGTCGACTACGTTATTACTTTAGTATTGCTTGATTTGCGGACCGTCGAATTGGAAACTACCCTATGTAACTCACTAAACAAAGTACTAAAAAGGTTTGCCTAGGGTTGGCAGGCAGCAGTCCGCAGCACGCAAAGTGACAGCCAAAGTCCATCGTGATTGAAGATCAGCGACAGCACTAAAGTTTCCTACTACATTAACCAGTCATTAAAATACTCAAACTATTAATCCACCACCACTATTTCTTCTTATCGCCATGTGTACAAAGGAAGGACTGGACTTGGGTCTGTAGGGGCTGATTTAGAAGCCCCTTGCGGCTCTTTTGCTCCATTGTTGCGTGACTTTTGTGACGCAGCGACAGCACAAAAGAGGCGCAATGGTGTGGCGTATATTAACAACGTGACGCATATGGGAGATGCATCACGTTGTAAAGCCCTGCGCCAATAGGGGGTGTTCCGGCACAAGGGAGGGCGTTCCTGCGCAGGAACACATCCTAAAAGTGGCTGAGGGAAATCTACAAGATTTCAATCAGTCACTTTGAGGACAATGATGCGTGACTCAAACCCTGCGCCTGCTTGAAGCAGACGTACGGCTTGACGCAGCATTGGGGAGATAGGGCACCCCAGAGCATTGATGGAGCTGCACCATCGTTGCGACGCAACTCCAGCAATGCCGCCACAGATGCGTAACGCTTTGGTGACGTTTTGGGCCCATGGTGTGCCGCATTGTAAATACGGCGCACCATGGGTGATGGTGGCGTGACGCACAATTACTGGCACATCCCTGCTACTTTGCAGGGATGCGCCGGGAATTAAAAATCTGAACCTTAGTGTGTAGCATTACGCAGTTCTTTAAACTACACTCATACATAATTTCACAGGCCAATGAAATGAACACAAAATCTAAAACAAATAAGCATAGTAGCAACACTACTGAGAAGAAGGAGAGCAGTGTACCTGAAATGCACAGAAGATTTTGAAATATAATTTACCTACAATGCAATGAGCAGCATTATTGCTCTTGGTAAAAATCAAAAATTTGCAATATAATAACACAGCAGGAGAAAACATAGTAGTAAAGAAATAGCTACTACTACTCACCAAGCCCGGCGATCTCAAGGCCAAGGAGGTCGAGCAGATCTCGCTCACGGGTCAGGACATCCGTCCAGCGGTGGGTAGCCTGGTTGTAGGTGCGCCAGACCCGAGAGTGGTGGTAAATGGCCTGGCACACCTTCTCCCACCGCTCCCGGTGCTCCCGGGCCCCGTACCCGGCACTGATCTTGCCGCCTCCCATGATGGTCCTGGGGAGGCGGCGCTGAACATAAAAAATGAGTTGGCCTACCTCCTCCGGGGTAAAGATCTCCCTGGGTACGACCTCCTCCCCCCTCAAACGCCCGCACGGGAGCCGGACACGGGGTGCGGGACCCTTCCCTTTCTCGGGATGCTTCCCGGCTCCCTTCACCATGGTCTGGGCGGAAAGGAATAAAGAAAATAGAATAGGGAAGAGAAGAAAAGAAAAGAGTTTAAAGTAGTTTAAAACTAACCAAAAGTAGCAGTAAACACAAAAATGTAGGGCTAGAAAAATAGAGGGATAGATAATAAGTAAAATAGATAAAAAAAACTTCAAACAAGCAAAGGATGGCAGAGATTGACAGAGGATACAAAGACCATGCCCAGAACCATAGCAATGAATGGGAAACAAGATGGCCGCGCCCGTTCACGACCGCGCGGGAAAGTTCGCGCGAGATTTTCCTTGCGAACACGCGCGAAACTGTACTGGCAAGCCGCAGACTTTGCGAGATTACACTTCGCGCCCGGAAATGGAAATACGTCAGGCAAACAAGATGGCCGCGCCCTTGAACGACCGCGAGGGTAACTTCGCGCCTTGCGCTACGAGCGGCTCGCAAAAACGCACAAAACCTTGCCAACTAACACGCCGCAAAAAAAACAAATTGCATATTCGCAACAATTTGCGGCTTCCGAATCCGATCTCGCGCATGTTCGCGCCCCGCGAACCCCGCGAAATTGCAGAAAAACGAGTTTTTCAAAACTGAAAGCACTCGGCAGGGGCAAGAGTTCAAACTCATCATTAGTAACAATTCCCTGTAGTGCTTCCTGACTGGGGCCCCTCCAGAATTCAGTTGCTAGTTGCAACAATTGTATGACCCTGCTCTGACCCTCACAGCAGGCTCATAGAATAGCTACAAGTAGGCCACAAAGGTCCTGGGGGAAAAAAATGCACTGCAACAGAAAGCAAAATTACAGATAAGGAAGCAGGTGCCAGACTGGAATTTTAAAACAGTGACACATTAATAAACTAACCCCAAATTAATTCATCTCAGTTGAAGCAGGGCTGGTGTGCTTGCTTTTCCCCCCCATAATCTACAGTAATTGTCAGGGTCTGACAAATGTGCCTGCCCAGATGATGAACTACACCTACCAGAATGCTTTGCACCTTGGGGGCTGTTGTCAGAGTGTATAAAGACATGTGGGACCTTGTAATAGGTGCTCGTGATTTGTCCAATGGTATGCTGTTGTTGGCGGACGCCCTGTCCCCGCGGATCTGCTGGGAAGGTGAGGTTCGTCTTTTGCTCTGCGGCTGTAGAGCAAGCTGGAAGCGAGACGGGTGTTGACTGTTCTTGCGTGAGTCATCCGCAAGGCGCGTGAGACGCCGGATTGCTCCCTCAGCGCACTTGCGGAACTGTTTTTGTTATTTCGTGAGGAACTCGGAGACGCCGGATTGCCCCCTTCGGTTCGCTCACGCTTATAGCCTAGAACTGTGTTCTCGGCACCGGCTGGTGCTTTGTTTGTTCTTTGCGTGTGAGACGCCGGATTGCCCCCTCCACGCCTTTGGGTTATTCTTGTTACTTTTCCAGGCGTGCATGTGAAGACGCTTGGATTTCCCCCTTCACTGCACGCCGGGACTATGAGCTCATTTGATAAAGTATTTACCGAGAATAGGAGACACTGGATTGCCCCCTACTAATTCCGTTGTGATAAACACTGTTTCCGTATAACTTATTCAGAGTGAAAAGCCGGTTGGCTGTATTTCAGTTTGGTTACTCTATCATTTCTATCAGGAACATCGGAGATTCTATCTAACGACAAAGAGCGGGGGAAGAGCCTGTTCCTTCCTTAATTCCTTCGGTGATCTCATTACTACTTCCCCTTCTTTGGCAACTGGTGAGTGAATGAGTGCTGGGTTATCAGAGCACATACACCTAAAACATAGGGGGTTACCAGAGAGTCATAACCATTGTTTTGTTGTTCTACCTTTAGCTGAAGAAGGGGTACAAACAGGGGAAGAGCCATATCCTGAGCAGTATCAGGTGAGGGTTCGTGTTAACAACAGTGAGTTGAAGAGTAGAATAACGGGGGATTTAGTTAACGTATGCCTCTTGTCATTTCAGGTCCCTGTCCCGGATGTTCCTGTTTTTCGACCCATATTTTCCCTCGCCTGACTGCCTTGCACTCTGAGGTAATTAGCTAGAGTGCAGGGGCGTCTGGAGGTGGACCCCATTAGAGCATCATTCCGACCCTGAGGATCAACAGCTGTGACAGAATCACAAGCCCACGTTGTTAATACCTCCTGGTCGGAAGAAGGCTCAAGCTATGGCAACTATGGACAACGTGCTCCAGGCCCTGTTGTTGGTACAGCAGGAACTGGCGTCGTCCAAGTTGGAGGTCACTGCCTTAAAAGAGAGGTTAGACCGACAACAGGTTAATCCTTTCGATGCAGCACCAGGTGGTCGCACCATTCAAGTAACGGTGCCTCCTCCAATTCCTTTAGCCAGTCCAGAGAGATTCTCTGGTGACCCTCAGAGAATTCAAGCCTTCCTAACCCAGATCACCCTTCATTTTTCGTGTAGGCCGGCTTCGTTCCCCAATAATATGTCCCGAGTGGCGTTTGCCATTTCCTACTTGTCTGGGGATGCAGCGAATTGGGCTGTTCCCTTTGTTAAGAACGATGATCCCATATTAAATGATTGGTCAGCGTTCCGTAGAGAGTTTGAACGGGTGTTTGATCGGAGAGCGACAACACTAAGTGCAGATAAGGAACTATTGGGGCTCCGACAAGGGAAGAAGGATTTAGTGTCGTATATGACTACTTTCAATCGTCTTGTGACGGAGACAGGCTGGACAGAAGACAAAAGGATGGCGTTATATTACCAGGGCTTGTCCGATGAGTTAAAAGACATCATAGTACAGATTGATCCCCAACCTACGACATGTACTGATTTAATCAATCTCACCCTGCGCCTGGACCATAGAGTAGGGGAGCGGGGAGGCGACCGAAGGAAACATGATAGGCCCTCTGATCCAGTGAGTCACTTACTTCCGCCGGTTCCACGGGTTGGAGACAGTTCAACAGAACCTATGGATGTTGGGGCCGTCCGATCCCCTCTTACTAAAGCCGAAAGAGAGAGCCGCTGCTCTCAGGGGCTATGTATGTATTGCGGGAAGAAGGGACACTACGTTAAGGAGTGTCCCTCCAAACCCAAAAGGTCCAAAACCTTTTACTCAGCTAAGAAGGTGGCTCTTACCACTGTTGATCTTGATACCAGTGACGAGAGTCCTTCCGTGAGTGATGGGCAGAAGACAAAAGAATGGAGACTCACATCGTTGGCCTCGGTTGATGGCAAGGCCCCTATAACACATATTGCCTTATCCTCCCTATTGTTGAGCCAGGGCAAAGAACATGCAGTGTGGAGCATGATAGACTCAGGGGCTACTGGGAATTTTGTGGACGAAGGCCTTGTGCGCCGTTTGGGGCTGGGCAGAGTGACTACAAAAAATCCAGAAACCGTGTTGGCAGTAGATGGTACCCCCCTGAAATCTGGTCCTATCGTTGAACGTACTGAAGAGGTGGTATTGGTTCTGGAGAACAGTATTGTCAAACATACTGAGAGTATCGTTTTGAACATCATCGAGGCTCCACAATACGAGCTAATACTGGGTATCCCATGGTTAGAAAAACACAACCCTTCCATAGACTGGAGAGAAAAAACTGTGAGCTTTCGGTCGGACCAATGTCAGACCACTTGTATGAGTACCCCTTCTTCACATACGATAGCCTTGGCCCAGATAACACACATAGCCACTGCGGTGGAAAAAGTAACCGTCCTACCTAGAGAATACCACGAGTACAGTGAGGTGTTTAGTGAAGCACAGGCTGAAGTACTCCCTCCCCATAGGGAGTACGATTGTAGAATAGATTTGGTGGAAGGCGCTGTTGTTCCCTCTTGCAGGGTGTACGCCTTGTCAGAGCCTGAGTCCAAACATCTGCAAGAATACCTGACACACTTTAGTACTATAGGGTTCATTATACCTTCCCGTTCACCGGCAGCGTCTCCTTTGTTTTTTACGACGAAGGCCAATGGGGAGTTACGTACCCTCATTGACTATCGCCAGTTAAATAAACAGACCATAAGGAACCGGTACCCTCTTCCCCTCATCCCTGTGCTACTGGACCAGGTGAGAGAGGCAGTGATCTACACACGGTTGGATCTCCGTGGTGCCTACCACTTGGTCAGGATTCGTAGCGGTGATGAGTGGAAGACAGCCTTCAAGACCAGATATGGTCTCTTCGAGTACCTGGTAATGCCGTTCAGGATTTGCAATGCCCCGGCGGCATTCCAGTACTTCCTTAATGATGTTTTGAAGGAATACCTGGACCAGTTCGTCATCGTATATATAGATGACATCCTTGTTTATTCTGATTCACGTAACCAGCACACTGGTCATGTTCTCCTGGTGTTACAGAGGCTGTTGGAATACCGGCTCTACTGTAAGCTCAGTAAATGCGAGTTTGATGTAGAGGAAGTGGAATTTCTGGGGGTTATACTCACACCTAAAGGGTTTCACATGGCAGAGAGGAAGGTTGATGCGGTGAGTGCATGGCCAGTGCCAAAGAGCGTGAAAGAGGTGCAATGCTTTCTTGGCTTTGCCAATTATTACAGACGTTTTATTTCACAGTTCTCCTTGTTGGCTTCACCCATCACCAAGTTATTACGCAAAGGAGTTCCCTTTCAGTGGAACACCGAAGCCATGAGGGCGTTTGAACTGTTGAAGGAAGCGTTTGTTTCTGCCCCTATCCTGAAACATCCACAACTGGACTTATCTTTCATAGTGGAGGCGGACGCCTCTGATGTCGCAGTAGGAGCAGTCCTATCGCAAAGAGATAGAGTCACAGGCCAGTTACATCCAGTTGCCTTCCTGTCCAGAAAATTGAACTCCGCTGAAAGCAACTACTCAATTTCTGAAAAAGAACTGTTGGCAATAAAACGAGCCTTCCAAGAGTGGAGACATTACCTGTGGGGGTCACAACACACCATAACGGTTTATTCCGACCACAGGAATTTGTTGTTCATGAAAACGGCTCGTCACTTATCGCAACGGCAAATGAGGTGGATGCTGTTTTTCGCGGAATATAATTTCATCGTCACCTTTCGGCCTGGAACTGAAAACAAGAAAGCAGACTCACTCTCCAGACTAGGGGGAGACCAGACATCGGAAAAAGAACAACCAAAAGCGATCATTGCACCCGAGAAAGTGGTTTGTTTAATAACAGCTGATCGCTTTATAGAACAAGTGCGGAAAGAACGAAACCAAGTGCAATGGCAGAAGTGGGTGAGCCAGAACCGCCTCCGAAGTCTACAACACGGGGTCCCCTTGCATGGAGGGAAATTGTTTCTTCCCTCTCACGATCTACGGCTTCAGGCATTCAACTGGTATCATGGGGAAGTGCTGGCCGGGCATCCGGGGGTGACAAAAACCATCCATCTGGTAAAGCGACACTTCTGGTGGGAGACAATGTCAAAAGATATAGAAAAGTGGATTGGACACTGCGATACTTGTGCAAGGGCAAAAGGGGATCATTCCATGTGTCGTGGGAAACTCAGACCACTACCCACTCCGTCCCGTCCTTGGCACACCATTAGCATGGACTTCATCGTGGGGTTGCCTATGGACCAAGGATACAACGCTATCATGGTAGTGGTAGACAGTTTGACAAAAATGGGACACTTTATTCCATGCAAAAATCTTCCTACTGCCAGTCAAACTGCTCAATTACTGTTGACACAGGTGGTCCGGATACACGGAATTCCTCGCGTGATCATCTCGGACAGGGGACCACAGTTCGTGGCACGGTTCTGGCGTATGTGGTGCAAGGCGCTGAGGGTGGAGGATGCACTATCCACCAGTTTCCACCCTCAGACGGATGGACAGACCGAAAGACTGAATCAGACACTAAAACAGTACTTGAGGTGCTATTCAGAAGAAGCTAGCCGTTCCTGGGTCTCTCTTCTCTGGCTGGCTGAGTTGTCCTATAATAATGCATGGCATAGCTCAACTGGGGAAACACCGTTCAAGGCCAATACAGGCTTTCATGCTAACACCCTTCCGTTGACCATACCAGAGGAAATCCAGAACCACCGTACGGTGGCCGCCCATGTGAAGGCCTTGTTGGAGTCACATCAACGAATACAGAAAACCCTTGTCCGAGCAAAAACCGTATACAAGAAATGGGCGGATAAGCATCGACAGGAGAGTCCTTTGTATGAGGTTGGGGACAGAGTTTGGTTGTCCACAAAGAACATTCGATTCCGTTATCGCAGCATATTTCACCCACGTTTCATTGGTCCGTTCGTGGTCATCAAAAGGATCAATCCCGTGGCCTACAAATTGAAATTGCCCATGTCCATGAGAATACATCCTGTGTTTCACAGCAGCCTGTTGAAGCCGGCTGGTTCTGTAAGGAGCAAGGCCGCCCCGCCGGTGCTGAGAGATGGCCAACTGGAGTACGAGGTGCGTCGCATCATGGACGCGAGGCTCCGTCAGGGGAAGCTGTGGTTCCTTGTCGCCTGGAAGGGATACGGCTCAGAGGATGACTCTTGGGAGCCCAGTCATGAAGTGCATGCCCCTCGATTGATCCGTTCATTCTACGCCCGTAATCCGGGGAAGCCTGGTGCTAGGAGGCACAGGGCGGGGGGGGCATACTGTCAGGGTCTGACAAATGTGCCTGCCCAGATGATGAACTACACCTACCAGAATGCTTTGCACCTTGGGGGCTGTTGTCAGAGTGTATAAAGACATGTGGGACCTTGTAATAGGTGCTCGTGATTTGTCCAATGGTATGCTGTTGTTGGCGGACGCCCTGTCCCCGCGGATCTGCTGGGAAGGTGAGGTTCGTCTTTTGCTCTGCGGCTGTAGAGCAAGCTGGAAGCGAGACGGGTGTTGACTATTCTTGCGTGAGTCATCCGCAAGGCGCGTGAGACGCCGGATTGCTCCCTCAGCGCACTTGCGGAACTGTTGTTGTTATTTCGTGAGGAACTCGGAGATGCCGGATTGCCCCCTTCGGTTCGCTCACGCTTATAGCCTAGAACTGTGTTCTCGGCACCGGCTGGTGCTTTGTTTGTTCTTTGCGCGTGAGACGCCGGATTGCCCCCTCCACGCCTTTGGGTTATTCTTGTTACTTTTCCGGGCGTGCATGTGAAGACGCTTGGATTTCCCCCTTCACTGCACGCCGGGACTATGAGCTCATTTGATAAAGTATTTACCGAGAATAGGAGACGCTGGATTGCCCCCTCCTAATTCGGTTGTGATAAACACTGTTTCCGTATAACTTATTCAGAGTGAAAAGCCGGTTGGCTGTATTTCAGTTTGGTTACTCTATCATTTCTATCAGGAACATCGGAGATTCTATCTAACGACAAAGAGCGGGGGAAGAGCCTGTTCCTTCCTTAATTCCTTCGGTGATCTCATTACTACTTCCCCTTCTTTGGCAACTGGTGAGTGAATGAGTGCTGGGTTATCAGAGCACATACACCTAAAACATAGGGGGTTACCAGAGAGTCATAACCATTGTTTTGTTGTTCTACCTTTAGCTGAAGAAGGGGTACAAACAGGGGAAGAGCCATATCCTGAGCAGTATCAGGTGAGGGTTCGTGTTAACAACAGTGAGTTGAAGAGTAGAATAACGGGGGATTTAGTTAACGTATGCCTCTTGTCATTTCAGGTCCCTGTCCCGGATGTTCCTGTTTTTCGACCCATATTTTCCCTCGCCTGACTGCCTTGCACTCTGAGGTAATTAGCTAGAGTGCAGGGGCGTCTGGAGGTGGACCCCATTAGAGCATCATTCCGACCCTGAGGATCAACAGCCGTGACAGTAATGATGAACCAGAGGGTGGCATTGATGTAACAGAGGGTTGCAGTGGTGAAACAGAGGGTGCTGGGAACCTGTGATGATGAACCAGACGTAGAAACAACATAATCGCGACCGTTGCGCGCCGAAATGTAAGTTCGCAATTGCGAACTGGTACGAAACCCTCGCGAACTGGCAGAAGTCCTTGCGAACACACAAAAAAAAATCCGCAAATTCGCAAGAATTCGCGGATTTTGCGGATTGCGAGTTCGCAAATCCGCAAAATTCGCGAACGCGAGATTCACAAAATTCACCCATACTTAGTGGTATGTATGTGTGAGTATGCCAGCTGTGTGTCCATTTGTATGTAAGTTCTTTGTATGTGTTACTTTGGTGCTTCTACTTATGTTTGTTTCTTTGTGTGTGGTGGTGTTGTGGTGTGTGTGTTTCGTGGCACTGTGCTGTGTGTTGTGTGTCCCAGTGCAGCCACTCCTGCAGTGGCTGTCTCCCTGGTTGTTTGTTGTGTGGTGCAGGGTGTGAATTGACCTTGCTTGTTGCTGTGCATGGGGTGCACAGGATGGGCACCTGCCATGTGCCTTCGTGGGGTGTGTTGATGTGTGGTGGGGGAGGTGTGTCCCTGGGGTCTTTGTGCCCTGCCCCTGCCTTGGACTGGCCTTGCCTTCTACATTGTGAGCATGTATTCACCGCTATGGTGACGTGACTGGGACATTGCTGCAAGTTCACGGTTGAAGTGTGTCCAGGATGCAGAGGGGTCACTTGATGGCAGGTGTGTCATGTGTGGGTGCCCTTGTGGATGTGTTGATGCCCACAGCAGAGTGTCTGTTGTGCATTTGGACCCTGTGTCATCCCGTGTGTTGTGTGTTTTATTTGCGTAGTTGCGCACCTACGGCGGCGTCCACGGGGGCCCATGAGTTGATAGTGATGTAGCAGGTACAGCACCAGTAACATGTGTAGAGCGGGGTCCATGGCGGTCGGGAGTGGGTAGAGGGGACCGGGACTCTGGTCGAGTTTCGCCGTCTCTGGTTGGGCCGTGTCTCCGCTGTGATGCGTCTGCTTGTTTGGGCCATCCTAATTTGTGAAGCGGGGCGGACGTCATTCAACATGGCGGTGAGTCTCCATTGGCTCACACCGCCGCAGTGGTGGGCGCACTTTGATGGGGGTGCTCGTCGCTCCTCGGCGGACGGGAATTGACCTATGTTTTGCAATACTAATATGGCATATGTGTTTCTCGTTGCTCGTGGGTGGAAACATTTGTTTTTCCACCCCGCCAGCACCACGGTGGTGTCACCGCACAACTTCCTAATGGACCCTTAGTGTTGGTGCCGTGAGATGTGGTGAAGACAAAAATTCAAACAGTCACTAAAGGAATAGGCGAGATTTGAGCAGAATAGTTAAAAACCGTGTTTATAGTGGATTCAAAACTGGACATCTAAATTAAAGTCAGCCGACTTCTAAAAAAATATCATATTGGTGAAATTCTCAGAGCGCAAGACTGGACTGAATATTGTAGAAGGACACTATAAGAGGTTATAAAAAGTTATAAAGGTCTTCACTGATGTTTAATCCTGCCAGGGCCTTAGTGTTGGGTTCTATTATGAATTTCGACTCCAGTTGTCTCAACAATTTCTCTCTGTTGCCACTCCGTCTGAGTGGCGGAATGCTATCAATGACGCAGTATTTAAGGTGGTCTAAGTTGTTCTGGTGTGTCTCTCTGAAGTGGCTAGCTACAGGGTATGTTGGGTCACTGTTGACAATGGCTCTGAAGTGTTGCAAAATCCGTAGGTGCACTTGGAGCTTAGTGCTCCCTACATATTTTAGTTCGCAGTAGCAAGTAAGAATGTGCACTGTAAATTCTGTTCTGCATTGTGAGTTTCTGTTGTATCATTATGGGTTTGCTTTTGAATTCTGCTGAGATTTGTTTGGTGTTAACTTCAAATCTGCAGGCCCTGCAACAGCTGCATTTACAAAAACCTTTAACATTAGTTAACCAATTGGTGGTATTGGTTATTTCAGGGCTGTATCTGACTATAGTGTCATGCATGGACCAGGCTCTCCTGTAGGTGATGTCAGGCCTAGAGGCAACCACGGGTCCTAGTGTGGAGTCTGTTTTGATGATCCCCCAGTGTTTGTTGAAAATGGATTTGAGTGCTCTTGATGATGAGGCGTGTAGCTACATATCCCTTAGTGGCCAGACCGCTTGAGTGTCTGTATCAACAATGATCTCTGCGAATGTGTTCTGTAGTAACAGCTCTCTGGGAAATGAATTGGCGTTGGTGATTGCAGCAGTGATAGTCTTTTTAGTGTAACCCCTGGCTGCGAATCTCATATATATATATATATTCACTTAAAAAACCATAGGTTTCAGGCCTTATAGAGTTAGGAATTAGCATTTAAAAAACCTTTGAAATTCTCTATAAATTTTAGGGGTGTTATAGTTAGCTGGACAATTCACTCATACAAAACCATTGAAATTGCTCCTATATAGTTAGTTGTACTAACTATATTTTGCGCACCCGCAATCCACTGCTGATGATGTCACATATTACATCATTCATGACATGGTCAGTGACATCACTGATGACATCTCAAATGACATCACTGATGACATCACTGATGACATCACTGATGACATCATCCAGTGAATGTGGTTTGCTTCGTTATTTAAATATGCATTATATATATAGCAATTTGCTTTGAAGAATGAGTGGATATATAAAAATTAATATTTGGATGGAGGATTCAGTAGCAGTGTAATTGACTGTTTACTTGACCAATTTATAGTGTCTCACTAAATATAGTGGATAGTGACTAAACTGTGTGAATATCTGTATCACTTTGTCAGTTTTTGTGTAAACTGGTTCTCCAGTTGGTAACTAGCTATGTTAAAGTCTATATTAGTTATTGATTAGTTAACTGAGTTGTATGGGAGAGTGAATGTGTGTCTGGTTCGGTGGGGGGTGTGTGACTGCCCAAAGATGTGTGAATACTTGATTTAGTAGATATATGAAGTTAAAACTACATGTTCTAACAGTTGTTTGGGTGAGCGAATATCTTTATAGGTGTGGTGATGAGCAAATATATTTCTCAATGGTACATGTCCAACGAACTAGAAAAATAAAAGACAGTGTGTGTGTCAGTTGTTGTATATAAATAAGTATACATAAGACTCAATGAGTGACTGTATGGATAACTGTATACTTGTAATAATGATTTTATAATACACTAAGTATGACTTACTATCTAAATGAATAGATGAAGTTGTGTTTGTATGAGTGTGTAGCCAAGTAGGTTTGTAAGTATGATCCATTGTTTGCGTAAGTGAGTAGGATGACTTCATATGTGAATAGGATGTGTGCTGGTGTGTAATGTCGATATAGGTGTATAAGTATTTGTGATAGTGTTCTATCGTTCATTGACAGCATGTATGAGTGAATCTACAGGTAAGTGATTAGATGTGTGTATACATCTATGAATCACTGAGTGGGTTTTTAGATACTTGTATTGCTGTGAGAATGGTTTCAAATATGATACTCTGTATTTTACAAAGAGTGATGAAAGATTTTACTAGTGTATGAAAAGGTGTATGTGATTGTCACATGGATGATGTCATCAGTGATGTCATCAGTGATGTAATTTGAGATGTCATCAGTGATGTCACTGACCATGTCATGAATGATGTAATATGTGACATCATCAGCAGTGGATTGCGGGTGCGCCAAATATAGTTAGTACAACTAACTATATAGGAGCAATTTGAATGGTTTTGTATGAGTGAAAAACTTATAGTTTTTGAGTGAATTTTAAAGGTTTTTTAAATGCTAATTCCTAACTATATAAGGCATGAAACCTATGTTTTTTCAGTGAATTTCAAAGGTTTTTTAAATGCTAATTCCTAATTATATAAGGCCTGAAACCTATGTTTTTTTCAGTGAATTTGCAAGGTTTTTTAAATGCTAATTCCTAACTATATAAGGCCTGAAACCTATGGTTTTTTCAGTAAATTTTAAAGATTTTTTTAATGCTAATTCCTAACTATATAAGACTTGAAAGCCCACCAGGAATCGCCAGTATGCGACAGGGTACTGCATTGCAGAGAGGTGTGATGAAGCCACGCCCCTTTTTACACCTCTCTGCAACGCAGCCCCCGGAGCGTGTTTGAAGAGGGGGAACTAATTCCCCTTGCATACTGGGGGGCCCCTGGGGGCCAACTAGCTCACATGGAACCTCCAGTATGTGCCAGGGGGCTGCATTGCACGGAGGTGAAATGAGGCTATGCACCTTGTTACACCTCTCTGCAACACAGCCACCTGGCGCGTTTGCAGAGGGGGAACTAATCCCCTTGCATACTGAGGGTCCCTGGGGGACAACTAGCCCACCAGGAGCCTCCAGTATGCGCCAGGGGGCTGCATTGCAGAGAGGTGTAATTAGGCCACACCCTTTTTTACACCTCTCTGCAACGCAGCCCCCGTGCAGGTTTGAAGAGGGGGAACTAATTCCCCTTGCATACTGGGCGTCCCTGGGGGCCAACTAGCCCACCAGGAGCCTCCGGTATGCGCCAGGGGGCTGTGTTGCTTTGCCCCGGAGGGCGGCGGTCCCTGGGGCAGTGTGGGGGGATTGGGCACCCCCCCACACTTCTTTATCACTATGCCCCCACAATTTGGTCCCCCTGGGGGGTAATTTTTAAAAAAACATACCAGGTTTTAAAAAAGAAAAAATGTGGCCTTGGGGGTCTTTGTGGGACCACCTTAACAGGCCTAGGGGGTCAGGGTGTTTCTACCCTGCCCCCTTTTTGTGTTCTACACGTTTGTTTTTCTGCTTTCTTGTGCCTCAGTCTAATGATCACAAGATGGCTGCCAACACTTCCTGGTTTGGAGTGTTGACAGCCAATAAGCATGCAGCTTTCTCGGAAAGGTACGTGCACCGTCCGCGTACCGTACGCATACGTACGTGGACCCGTACGCGCACCCCGCGATTTTTCGTTGGTTTTTTTTTTTTGCCCTGGGGGGTCCTAGTGGGACCCCCTGAGCAGTCCTAGGGGGTCAAGATGCTTCTACCCAGCCCCCTTTTTGAGTTCTACACAATTGTTTTTCTGCTTTCTTCTGCCTCAGTCTACCGAGGCACAAGATGGCTGCAAACTATTTCTGTTTTGGAGTGTTGACAGACAATGGCAGCCAATCAGCATGCAGCTTGCGCACACGAAGGTCCGCGCACGTCCGCTCACGTATATATAAATATATATATTATAGTTAGCTGGACATTTTACTCATACAAAACCATTGAACTTCCCCGTTATAGTTAGTTGTACTCACTAGAACTTGCGCGCCCGCAATCCACTGCTGATGATGTCACATATTACATCATTCATGACATGGTCAGTGACATCACTGATGACATCACTGATGACATCATCCAGTGAATGTGGTTTGCATTGATATTTAAATATGTATTATAAATACACTACTTTGCATTGAAGAATGAGTGGATATATAAATATAAATGTGTGGATGGTGGATTTAGTAACAGTGTCATTGATTGTTTCCTTGACTAATTTGTAGAGTTTCACTATATATAATGAGTAGTTACTAAACTGTGTGAAAGTCTTTATTGCTTTGTCTTAATTGCTATGTTAAAGACTATATTTGTTATTGGTTTCCTAACTGAGTATTTATATGGGTAAATGAATGTCTATGTGGTTTGGTGGGGGGTGTGTGATTGCAAAAAAATATGTGAATAGTTCATTCAGTAGGTAAATGAGGTTAAGACTACATGTTATAACTGTTGTTTCAGTGAGTGTATATGTTTATGGGTGTGGTGGTGATGAAATATTTCTCTCAATGGTACATCTCCATTAAACTTAAAAAAAAGGCAGTGTATGTGACAGTTATATCTAATTAAGTGTGCCTAAGACTTAGTGATTGTATGAATCACTATATGGATAACTGTATACATGTAATAGTGTTTTTATAACACACTAAGTGTGAGTTACTATCTATATAAATAGATGAAGTGGTGTTTGTATAAGTGTGTAGGTGAGTAAATGTAAGTATAATCAATTGTTTGCATAAGTCAGAAGGATGTCTTTATAAGTGAATACAATGTGTGATGGTGTGTAATGTTGAAATAGGCGTATAAGTATATTTGATAGTGTTCTGTTGATTATTCACTGCATATAACACTGAATCTATAGGTAAGTGATTAGATGTGTGTATAGTTCTATGAATAACTGAGTGGGTGTTTAGAAATTTCTATTGGAGTGTCAATGGTTTCAAATATGACACTTTCTATTTTACAGTGAGTGATGAAAGATTATACTAGTGTGTGATGAGGTGTATTTGATTGTCACTTGGATGATGTCATCTGTGATGTCATTTGAGATGTCATCAGTGATGCCATCAGTGATGTCACTGACCATGTCATGTATGATGCACATTTTGTGATGTTCCGGTGGGGCAGAAGACTGAGTAATATTTATCAGGCAGGACTAAGCCACTTTTTGTGGTGTAATCCTGCCTGATAAATATTAACGCAATGTCCTGCGTTAAAGGGGTGTGCGTTCCCAGCAGCATCCATGGACTTGAGTAATTTATAGCATCCTCAAAGTCAGTCTTTCAAAAATTCCAAAGTATAGGACATGATAATCCAAATCCAAATGTTTCTCAAGAAAAGTCATAAACAGTGTCCGTGGGTCATATCTGCCCAAACGCCGATATTCCGAACGATTGAAAATGACTTTTCTTGAGAAACATTTGAAAAATGGTACAGAGTACAGTAAGCTTACAGTAAGCTGCTATAGATATATATTTTTTTCTCTTTTGATTTTCTCAGGAACTACTGGAGGGATTTACACCATTTAAACAAAAGGCGCTTCTGCGTACCAGTCCCTACAATTTTGCCAAGTTTGGTGTAATTCCGTTCAGCGGTTCGGGCTGTAGCCGTGTCTAAACGTCCTATGGAAATTAACATGGGGAAAACACGTTTTGGGACCCCCTTTTTTCTCAGCCCCCGCTTAACGAATCCCCCCAAAACTTTCAGGGAAGGAGCAGAACTGAGCTGGGCAAAATTTTAGAAAATTGCACGCAAATTCCTCAATCGACGCCAAAGTTATTCAAATAGAATGTTGCAGATTTCCTATGGAAACTAGGTCCTCACTATATATACCTACCGGCGACCGCCAGTAGGTAATATATATATATATATATATATATATTGATCAACAAAGTTCGCCAGTCTCCCAGCCACAAGCGGCGGCGGGCTCGAGTGATGATGCGTGCCTGTCTCTCATCTAACTACTTCTTGTTTAACCATGTTGTCTATTGCCAGGCTAGGGGGACTGCGATGGGAACCTGCTTCGCCCCCAGTTACGCAGGTTTGTACCTGGGATGGTGGGAGGAGCAGGTGGCCAGTAACATCTTGGCCTTTACCCAGAACGTAGTCCTCTGGGCCAGGTACATAGACGACGTGTTTTGTCTGTGGAGAGGCAGTAAAGAAGCAGCCATACAATTTGTCAGTGAGTTAAATCAAAACGATTGCAATCTACAATTCACCAGTACTATAGACAAACAGTCTATTGAATTTCTGGATGTTTTGGTGTCAGTTGACAAAGGACGACTCATTAGAAGACTGTATCGCAAGCCAACGGCAGGCAACAGCCTACTACATGCATCGAGCTGCCATCCGAAAAACTTGATTTACAGTATACCGTTTGGTGAATTGTTGCGTGCAAATAGAAACTGTGGAACAAATGCAGACTTTGACAAGGAAATGAGTGTAATGAAAGAGAGATTCAGGGAAAGGGGCTATTCGGCCAAAGTGGTCGAACAAGCCTGTAACAAGGTCAGAAACATAAACAGGAATGATCTTCTCATCCCTAAACCATCAGGTGACAGTGAAGAAGGACCAATTAGATTCATCACCACGTACTCTGACCAGACTTGGCAGGTCAGAAAAAGTCTTAAAAAAGTTTGGCATGTACTCCAGCTAGACGGGACATTAAAAAGTGCTGTAGGGAATCAACCTATGATTACCTTCAGGAAGTGTCCAGCTTTAAAAGATGTGCTTTGCAGCAACATGGTAAACGACAAGAAAGATACCAAAGTAGTAAAGGGTTTCTTTACCTGTCGCTCATGCAAAGCCTGTAAAAACAGTGTCAATAGGAAAGAACTCATCCTATCTAAAAATAACAGACCTTTCAGTATTCAAAAACATCTGACTTGTAAATCCGATTACTGCGTATATGCACTGCAATATCCATGCCCCTTGACATATATAGGAAGCACAAAAATCCAGTCAAAAAACGTGTATTAGAACACATGAGGGCTATAACAAATGAGGATAAAAATTATCCCATTGCAAAACATTTTAAAGACTTTCATGGGAAAATTCTAAGTTCATTAAAATTCTGTGCTCTGGACAGGATTCCACCATCGGAACGTGGTGGTGACAGACTCAGACAACTACGACAACTTGAGTCGAGGCTCATAATTAAATATGATACTGTACAGCCTTTTGGGTTGAATAAAGATGAGGAGTTATCTGTCCACTTAGCCTAGGAGTCTAATTAACACATTCACCTTGTTGAGATACTCTAAAAACTGGATCCCTTATAAATCATTGACTTGAAGCTGTCTTTGTAGCTGTTTTTAAATATTTGTCTGTACTTTAAAGTGACTGTACATTTTTATGTTTGTAGGAGACATATATGTCGCCGCACAGTGAGGATGTGAAACCACTGGCTGCTGATTTAATTGGATCAACACACGAAAATGCATCTACTTTACTTATGAATTTTTTTGAGTCTAAGGACACTATAAGAGAACTATTTGGAAGCTTAAATGCCCACTGGGGCCGCATGCTTTGTAGTGAATTAACTAAAAGATATGATCATGAAAAATAATAGCCCACTGGGGCTGAACTGCATTGTGAAAGAATAAATATCTGAGCCAGGTATATTTGCCCACTTGGGCAAAACTGAATAATTAGATACTTGGTTACTCAGAATGAATGTTTTGGTTTAAAAACACAATAATTTTCTAAATTGTAATTATATGTACAAAATTATGTTCACAGTTCTCAATAGTCTAGTTGCCCATATAATTTTTGTGATATACGTGATGTATAGGATACTTGTGTTTAAAAACACATTTAAATATGGCCGGCAAACTGTGGTAAAACAAACACTTGTGTGAGGACGAGTAGTCCTACCTTTATGTTGTTTGATTTAACTTTACTTTAAAACTTGTGATGGGAGAAAACACTGTTACCCGTGACCAAGGTGCGGCTGCACCGAAACGCGTCGGGTGTTGCTTGACATTCTGTGTGCTGAATAAAACTTCACGCTAAAAGGATCTGGGCTCGAGTTAACTTCTTTCGGAAGGTAAAGTTGTTGCGTGGTAATATATATATATATATATATATATTTATATATATATATATATATATATATATTACCTACTGGCGATAGCCAGTAGGTATATATAGTTAGGATTTTTTCTCTATGGAACTTTTGAAAATTCTATGTCTAATAACTTTGGCATTTGTGGACGGAATTGGCTGAAATTTTCAGGAAAATGGCACATTTTGTTTCTGAGCAGCTCCTGAAAATTTGGGGGAGGGTCGTCAAGGGGGGGGCCGAGAAAAAAGGGGGGTCCCAAAACGCGTTTTTCCCATTCATTTTTCCATAGGGCGGTTGGACTCACTTTTAGCCCGAACGGCTGAATGGATTTCCACGAAACTTGGCAAAATTGTAGGGACTGTTAGCCCGATGTGCCTTTGCTAGGTCTCAATATATGTGCTTCAGTGGATTTTGAGAAATTAACGTTTAAATCAAGATATATATCTGTAACTGCGCTCCGGGCAGCGATCCGGTTAGCGAACTTTTCGCGTATAGGAACTTTGCGATGCGAAGCTGATTGGCCCTCCGGTGTCTGTCAACATTCTAAACAGTCCGGAGCGGCCGCCATCTTGTCTCTCGGTAGGATCGAGAGACAAGAGGAGGCCAAAACAAAGGGGGAAATGAAGGAAAGAGGGCAAGGTAGACCCCTTCTGACCCCATAGGATTGATGAGGGGGATATTATAAAGCCACGCGGGGCCAAAAAAAAAAAAAATCCGATTTTTTCACCGTAGAGACGCGTCTTGGTACGCGAACCGGGCAGCTAACCGGACAGCTAACCGGGAAGCTAACCGGCAGTGTAAACGGAGTCTGAGGAGTAGCTGATTGGCTGTCAACATTGTAAACAGTCCGGAGCGGCCGCCATCTTGTCTCTCGGTAGGATCGAGAGACAAGAGGTGGAAAAAAAAAAGGTGTAAATGAATGAAAGGGGTAAGGCAGACCCCTCCTGAACCCCTAGGATTGATGAGGGGGCTATTAAAGTTCCCTGGGGGGCAAAAGAAAAAAAAATTGCGATTTTTCGCGGTAAAGGTGCTTCCTGGTACGTTAACCGGGCAGCTAACCGGCAGCGTAATGGGAGTCCGACATATTGTGTTTTTTGAACGTTTGTGATATGTGCACGTGTGGATTTTGTCTAATTAAGGTTAAAAAAATATATATATATCTTTAAGCGTGTTCTGGCGCGCTTACGTTTTGGGTTTGGTTTGCGCTGCAGAGACGATACGTCACGGTTATGCGATGCATCATGAGGCGTCTCACGGGCTACGTGATACGTCACTTAATAAAGAATATATTTTACAGCTATAGATATTAGCTTTTAAAAAACCAATGAAATTCACAGAAAAAACCATAGGTTATAGACCATATATAGTTAGGAATTTGCATTTACAAAACCTTGAAAATTCACTGAAAAAACCATAGGTTATAGACCATATATAGTTAGGGATTAGCATTTAAAAAACCTTATTTTATTTGCACAAAACCATTGAAATTCCATATATAGTTAGTTGCACTAACTATATATCGCGGACCCGCAATCCACTGCTAATGATGTCACATATTACATCATTCATGACATGGTCAGTGACATCACTGATGACATCACTGATGACATCTCAAATGACATCACTGATGACATCACTGATGACATCTCAAATGACATCACTGATGACATCACTGACATCTCATTTGACATTACTGATTACATCACTGATGATATCAATTATGTGATAATACATCTTCAGACTCTAATATAACCTTAGATACACTCAGTGTAAACAGGCACTCACAGACTGTCACACATCCATTAAGCATGGGCGAATTTTGCGAATCTCGCGTTCGCGAATTTTGCGGATTTGCGAATTCGCAATCCGCAAAATCCGCGAATTCCCGCGAATTTGCGGATTTTTTTTTTTTGTGTTCGCCCGTGTTTCTGCCAGTTCGCGAGGGTTTTTACAATTTCGCAATTTGCGAACTTACCTGTCGGGTCGCAAGTTTTGCGAACTTGTTGTTTCTACGTGTCCAGCCTGTTTGGGACACTCTTCTTCATCACTGCCACTCTCTGTCACCACTGCCACTCTCTGACTACTCATGCCACCCTCTGGCCCACCCATGCCACCCTCTGTTTCATCACCACACCCTCTGGTTGTCCAGTGTACATTATTTTCGGCAAAGCAAAGCACACCTTCCCTGCCTCAAGTGACCTGAATTAATTTGGGGCTGATTAATGTGTCACAGAATATTTTTTTAGCTGGCACCTGCTTCCTTAGTGCGCCCTGATTAGTGATCTTTTGCACTTGCTAAGTGCTTTCATTGTTGCAAAATTAGTTACAACACCTGCCCTGCCCCAACTGACAATAATGAATTAGGGGCTGATTAATGGATTTTAACTTCCAGCCTGGCTCCTGCTTGTCTCCCTTAGCTGTAATTCAGGACCTTTGTGGCATATGTGTAACTATTCTGAGGTTCAGAGCAGGGTCACATAATAGTTGCAACTGGCAACTGAACTCTGGAGGGGCCCCTCAGGAAGCACTACAGGAAATGGCTACTAATGATGAGCCTGAACTTTTGAACCTGGTAAGTAGTTTCAGTTTTGTTAAGATCGTATTTCTGCAATTTAGCACTTATTCGCGGGGCGCGAAGTTGTACTGGGAAGCCGCGAACTCACGCGAACAGTGCGAGCAGTGCGAGCAAAATCCGCTGCTCGCGGATTTGCGGATTTTGCGGGAGATTCGCGCATCTCGCGGATTGCGAATTTCCCGAAAATCCGCAAAATCCGCGAGCGAAACGGATTTTCCGCCCATGCTTAACATCCATGGAGTTACTCACACACCTAGTCAGTCATGCAAAGAATCAATCACATCTCCATTTCCTCAACTATACAGTTATACACACCTTACTTATTCAAACATATAGTAACACATATTTACTCTCTTATACAATCCTTGATACAAGTTCACAATGATTCATACAGCCACTCACACATTCACTGGCTCCTATGTTCAGTTATTTATATATGTCAACTCTCACATGGAGTGTGTTTTACATATGTACTTACTTTGACATGTAGCACTGAGATATCCATTCACTCACCAATATACTCATGCACACAGTCAACTGTCCATACAGCTGTTTCTACATGCACTTTTGAACCCATACACCTAGGGAATCAACTGCTCACACATCTATGCACAGAGTTATACACCTCCCAGCCACCCACACACATACTCAGTTTCCCATACAAATACTTGGGCAACCATTCAATAACCCATATAGTTACTGATATAGCTACTGATTTAAACATGCAGCAGTTTACAGAACAACATAAATAATGATTGCCAAATTAAGACACTTTAATCACTAACCCATACACTCAGTGAGACACATTTAATCATTCTCTCATACAGTCAGTCATGCACCTACTAAATCCTTCATCCAGACACTTATACATCCACTCATTCTTCAATATGTAAGACATATTTTAACTTTACAGAAACATACAGTCACTGGGTGTTGTCATCAGTGATGTCATCAGTGATGTCATCAGTGATATCATTTGAGATGTCATCAGTGATGTCATCAGTGATGTCACTGACCATGTCATGAATGATGTAATATGTGACATCATTAGCAGTGGATTGCGGGTCCGCGATATATAGTTAGTGCAACTAACTATATATGGAATTTCAATGGTTTTGTGCAAATAAAATAAGGTTTTTTATATGCTAATCCCTAACTATATATGGTCTATAACCTATGGTTTTTTCAGTGAATATATATATATATATATATATATATATATATATATATATATATATAATCACTGAAAAAATCATAGGTTTCACACCAGTTATAGTTAGCTGGAAATTTTACTGACATAAAACCATTGAAATTCCCATGTTATAGTTAGTTGGACTCACTATAACTTGCACGCCTGCAATGCACTGCTGATGACGTCACATATTAGATCACTCATGACATGGTCAGTGACATCACTCATGACATCCCCAATCTTCTCCCAGCACCTCCCAAAGTAAGCAACCCACTCCATCGGGTCCAGAGACAAGGGAGATGGTCCCAAACATCCAAACCCAGTTTGGAGAATTCAAAATAGTTTGCATATTTTGTGGAAGGACAATTTGCTATGGTGAGCAAAGCATTAAACTCATCAACCGTGCTGGTGACAACCACAAGTGCCCAAAAAAAACTTAATTTTGTCCTTATTTTTTTTGCTCCAGTTGAGCCGTTTACAATTCCCTGTTTTTTGTTTGTCCCATAAAAATAACAAAAAAATATAAAATTGTTCATAAAAGCCAAAAAATGTAAAAAAATTCCAAAAAACAATAAAAAAATATAAAACAACAAAAAGAATAAAAAACAGTTATTTTTAGAACTACCTCCAATTTCTAAAAAAATGCTACATTTTTTAAAAAATCTGTCATTCTTGTTTCCCCATGGTACGCTCCCCGGTACGCTCCCCTGTGCGCGTACCGGGCGCTCCCCCCGCGCAAATTGGAAAAAAAAAAATTGCCCCGCGGGGCCCTTTTATGGCCCCCACATTAAACCTAGGGGGTCAGGGGGGTCTATCCTGCCCCCTTTTGGTCATTTCCCCCTTTGTTTGTTGAGACACAAGATGGCGGCTGCTCCGGACTGTTTGGAATGTTGACAGACACCCGAGAGCCAATCAGCTTTCCGCTCGCGAACTCGTGTAGCGCACTGGTGCGCGCCCCGGTGCCCGTACCGGGGCGCGCTTATAGATATATATATTTTTTTAACCAATATTACTCAAAATCCACTGGAGCACATATCTTGAGACATAGCAAAGGCACATCGGGCTACCAGTCCCTACAATTTTGCCAAGTTTGGTGGAAATCCATTCAGCCGTTCGGGCTAAAAGTGAGTCCAACCGCCCTATGGAAATTAACATGGGGAAAACACGTTTTGGGACCCCCCTTTTATCTCGGCCCCTGCTTGACGAATCCCCCCAAACTTCCAGGGAAGGAGCGGAGCACATCCAGGCAAATTTCAGGAAAATTACAGGCAGATTCCTCAATCGACGCCAAAGTTATTCCCAATAGAATGTTGCGGATTCCCTATGGAAAACAATCCTAACTATAACTACCTACTGGCGACCGCCAGTAGGTAATATATATATATATATTCTGCAGTCAAACGCTCCTTCCGGGCACCAGGAGACCCGTGGGAGGTGGCGTGTTCCCGGTGGAAAAACCAGTAGTCAAATCCAAAAGAATAAATGCATAATCAGCGCGCTCTCAAGGATACTATCCACAAGGATAGCAGTATTGAAAAGGAGGATTTATTCCATCATAAATCCACACACAACGTGACGCATTTCAACTGCATTTCAAAGAGATCATCATAAGTAAACATACAAAATGAAAGTAGGACTACTAGTTCAGTTCAATCCAAGAATCAAAAAGAGAACTTTGCTTAGACAGAAAAACGGGTGCCATTTTGTAGTGGTGAATACCGTGAATATGGCAAAAAATGTCACAGAGTCAATACTGTCATGACTGCACAGAGAAAACTGACTGCATAATCAAAAACGCAAGGCATTCGAACATTATGATTAGCAACAGTGAAAATTAATGACACAGGTAATAAACATACATGTAATGATGTTTAAAGCGCAAATATCAGTTATCTCCATATAAAAGAATAACTTTGAAGACTATTCTTTCCCCAAGTGGGTTGGTGACAAACTCAGAATGCATGGCATACCAATCATAATATCTCGCATAATACATTGAATTACTGCTGAGCCAATATTTCATGATACTTCCTCTCTAAGTACACACATGCCCCATAGTGGGTAAATTTCATAAAAGAACTTATGACTGATCATAAACCAATGTGTATATCAAAATAAGTATAATAAAACAAAATACAAAAAAGGAAGTGAAGATGAAATCCTTATCCACCATGGCGGTCGTATCCTGTATATTTAAAATTGTGGTGGGCGGTGCTGTATTCAGGACCCGTGATAGAGCGCGCAGGTCACCCGGCTAGGATATTTTTACTAATACTCACCTGGGCCCATCATTTTTAACAATACCTTATATACCTTAACATCACTTGGGTAACTCACGCTCTACTATCAGTATAACTTGAGATTTCCACACTTCCGATTCATATATCTATAACCTAGCAATGTAGATACTAGGAACCTAAACACCTAGGATCAGGGAGTTGAGTATTGAGCTAGGTATTTAGGAACACTTATAACAATTTAAATAATGAAATAACCACAGACTCTGGGTAGGTTCGAAACTTTATCTAATCTTCATCATCATAGGTCACGAGCATCAAATTAAAGCAAGTAATGTATAACTGTACAAGAGATAGATTATGTTGAGCATTTAATAACTTTGAATAAAAGGAAGGTAAGAACAAGGAACATGCTATATTTAGATAACAATCTTTCGCAAACACTTTTAAAGGAGGGTAAAGAAAGGGAACATGCTAATGTAATTTCAAAAAGACTTTCACAATTAAAAGCAGCTAAAGAAACTTATTGCAAATCCGAGATTCAATTTTTAGCTCAAATACTATGGGGTAGGTAAGATTGGAACATACTATTCACTTCAGCTTATCTCCTAGAGGGAGGGTAAGAAAAGGAACATATACTAAAATAGAGAACGATTTGCATTGACTAAAGGTGGGTTGAAAAGTGGTACATGCTAATAGACAAGTAATGCATGAAGATCTCATTTATCAAGGGACAGGGGAGAAAAAGGAACATATGCAATTATGCTTTGAAATATTTGAGAATTAGAAATGCAAATATAGATAAGTAATCACCCACACAGACTTTATATTTACCTAGGATAGAGTGAAGACCAACCCTGGCCACGGGTCAGTTTCGAAAAGACAGCAAGGAACCCTCAAGGACTTAGGTGCCAGAAGGCGAGCAGGTAAAGCTCATGGACAGTCAGGACAGTCAGGACAGGATAACCCCAGAATTTGGACCCGGAATGGGTTTCTCGAACCTCCCAACAAAGTGCTCCACAGCTCTCTGTATCAGTCACCTATAGAGTGCGTTGGGTCAGTGACAGGTCAGCTATTCGGACAAGTTGGACAATTTCTCTAGCTAAACCTACGCTAGTTATACTGGGGCATATTATCAAGGGGGTTTATCTCCGCTTTTTTGGCTTTAAAAGCCAAGAAAGCGGAGATAAAATTATCTCCCTATTACCTAGCTGTCGCTAACACCAGTTAGCGGCAGCTAGTAGGAGATAGCGACCATCTTGGGCCCCACTTTGCATGTCAGTGATATTTTTCACTAATGACATGCAAAGTGGGCGTGCCAAGATGTTAGTGACTGGAAACAGTCGCTAACATCGGTATCTCCTATTACCAACTTTTGGAGATATTCCCGCTAAGCGCGAATATCTCCAAAAGCTAACACCTGCCCTGAGCAGTTCTTAGCCATGTTATCCAATGGGAGGTGGATAACATGGCTAGGAGCATTTGCTCGGTAATGCATGAATATCGCTGACTTTTCAGCGATATTCATGCATTTCGGCCGATTTTTATCGCTTAGGAGATAAACCTTGATAATATCAAGACTCCTAAGCGATAAAAATATTGCCGCTAAGCCAACCAAGCGATAATTATCGCTAGTTGTTGGTAATATGCCCCACTGTTTTTCGGATCAGTGTACCACCCCCCAATGTTGCAAGTGTAAGGATCCCCAATTTTGATTGGACAAAGGAGGAGGTTAAGTCATCACACCACCTATATTTTAGACTTTCTCAAGCTTAATATTCAATTTCTGTACCCACCCCTTAAATTCCATGTTCTCATGACATATACTTTTTGTCTAACAATGGTGAATACAATATTCATGTACATTTGTAGCGACTTCAGTACAGTTCAACTTCGTTCAGCTAGGTCGCAGGGCAGGTTCCCAGGAGTATCTTGGCTGTGGCTGCCAGCTGGCTGGGTTCCACTACTGCAGAGTTCTATTCCCTCCGCAACTAGATCTGCGCAGTAGGGACTTCCAAAATGGAGTAGTAAGCACCTCCCAGGCCTAAAGGATACGATACATGGAAAGCAAGAGAAACCAATTTACAACACAGTAATAAATGATTACACTGTATACCATGAATCACTATACTACACCCATTACTGTAATATAAACTATAGCATTATTGTTTATGCAGAACAGACAGCTTTGAGAAAGTGGCAATGCAAGCTTAAAGCATGTGAGAACACAGAGCAGCCATATTAGCTTCATTGCACATGCGCAATTATTTTCCCCTCAAGACATTGAATACGTCACGTCACATGGTTATGACCGACGCATGCGCAGTCTAAATTCCCGCGTAGCAGCGGCCATTTTATAGTGCAAGCGTATTAAGATTAATAAACACATAAGCAAGCTTCACTCAGTCGCCCCGTATAATGCAAAAATGTGCAAAATTAGTAAAACGAACATGTTGGTTATTTTATTAACGTTATTTGAGGTTCATGATACAAGCAAGTCGCTTAACGTGCCAATCCTTGCTCCATCAATCCCCTCTTTGATGATATTTACTATCATCAATATTAATGGAACCAGATGCCAACTTTTTCACATTTCACCCATTTCAATCTCTTCAAACTTTCTATTCAGCTTTTTCTCTGCATCTTTATTAGGATGAGAATTTTTCACTCTTTTATACATTTGATTATTCATTTCTTCTAGTTCGAGTTCTTCAACATTTCTTTTTATTCCTCTCCTATTGACAGTATATTTCTTTTTGTGCTTTCGACATTTGCAGCAAATTATTATAGTGAACACTAATAAACCTATTCCCGCTATTGGCATCAGTATTTTACTCACAAGACTTTTACCTAGGTTAGAAAACCAACTACCTACTGAGGAGAGACCATCAGTTAGTCTCTCCCAGGCACTATCAACCTCCAGTGGTTTAAGCTCTCTTTCCAAATTAGTTATGTTTCTCACATACTTTTTAATCTCAACACTTTTGTCTGGAATATACGTGCAACAATGTTGCGCTTTCAACATTCTACAGACTCTGCCCTCTTTTGCCAATAAGGTGTCAAGAGCAAGTCGATTTTGTAAAACCATAGATCTGATCACAACCAATTCGGTATTGACCATCAGGAAACCTCCAGCAGTGTCAGTTGATAACCGATCTACTACTGTTGACAATTTACAAATTCTGTGTGTATTCAGAGCCACTCCCACTGTTGGTATCAATGCACTAAATATATCACCTAATATTTCTCCTACACTTTCTCTTTTACTACGCATTAATCCATTAGTGTTTTCTTTGCTTCCAGAGACTTCATTCACGTGGTATATCTTTGGGAAGCAATACCAAAATAACAATTTCCATATCAATGATCTGGCAATTTGAAATAAGCCTTGTTCCCACATAAATGATAAATTCCGGGAAACACAGGTTCTGACCCATTTTTGAAACCCCAACCTCCAATTACCTTGTAATTGTGTTCACATTCACTGGAACCAATGAATATGTTATTATAGTAACTACTCTTTTCTCTGTGAAGACAAAGTGTCCCCTTCTTTTCGAAATCCAGCAACAAAGCAGCATTTACTCCACCATTTGAGGTGCTTCCCATATTTTCAGCCCATTTAGGAGTTTTCTGCCTTTTGTCATTCGCCTTTCTTTGAAAATGTTCTCTTCTTTTCTCTGCCATGTTTAGAAACATTTTCTCTTGTTTGTGCAATGAACATGTTAAGTTATCTCTATGTGCTTCACCTAAATCTATTGTACCTATAGTTAGAAAGTATTCTCCCATATAACATGTTACATCACTTTTAGTATGTACAGGATTCAGGTTTCCACGTATAGGAAGTTCAGAAAATATCACATCTGAATTAGAGTAATAATACAGCAAAGGTCCTCTCTTATAGAATAAACTAGCTAAAATGCTACAGGAAATTCCATATGTTAGTGGCAAGTGATGGTAGGTCACACCCTCAGCTACTGAAGTAGGTAGCTTCATACAGACATAACAATCTTCTATCTCCATTGCTTTTATGTAATGTACTAAAAGGTTTGCAAATACATTTAAATGAGTTCTGTTCTTGATTCTATGATAATGCAGTCCTTCCTCATCTTGTGCATCTAAGTCCATTTGAGTTTGTCTAAGGCTAAGTGCTTTCTCTTGTATCTCTACTCTTTGTGGTGTATCTTTCGTTTGCAGCTCTTCTGTGCCCTTTGTCACGGATTTAGTAGGGTACAAATTAGTATCTTTACTCATCATGTAAGGAATAGTTATTGTTAGTCCTATCCATATTATAAGAACTAATGCTAAACTGCATAAACATACTTTGCTGCATGTTTTAAAACAATTTCGGTTTGGTCTTCCATTCACAGTGGAATCAGACCTTTTTAATTCAAAAGAAGCTTCCACCCCTCTTTGTAACTTTGCACAGCTTGCTTACACATGGCAACTTTCAGGTTGGTTTCACTTCTTCGTCAGTCTGATCAGCAATCAATTCTTCATCTCTTTCGTCACTTATTTCAAGGTTTTAAAGTCTTCCAACACCAGGTAAGTCCATTCAGGACTCTGATAATTGAATTCAGTCTTTTTATTCGGGCACTTCTTCTTTTAGGTTTTATCACAGACTGCTCAGTTTTACTGGAGTCTTGATTTTCCTGCTCAAGTTCTTCGTCAATAGTCTTTAGTATCAGACTCAGTCTTTTGACAAATCTAGGTACTTTATCACCTTTTCTGAATCTTTTAACTGGCACTGTAATTTGGCTTTCTTCAAGTGCTCTTTTATTCTTGTTCAGTTGTGACACATCTATGTCATTGTCTTCTTTTTCCCTTCCTGTCTGACTAGTTCCAGGTCTTATTTCAGCTTCTTCTGCCTGGTCTCTAACCTGGCCTTGTTCAGGTATATGCTGGATTGGGCTTTGTTTTGTTTCAATTTCTTCTTCCTGAACACATTTATCTAATTCTATCTGATCCTGTTGAAGCAGTTCGTACTTTTGATTTTCTTCCGCTTGAACTTCTGCTCTAATTTCTATCTGTCCCTTTTCAGGCTCTGGAGGTCTTGGAGGAGTGTCAATAATCTGTTCTTTCCCTATCTGGTCTTCCTCATCATCAGATTTGATTTGGATTTCGATAATCTGATCGTCTTCTTCTATTCCTGTCTCGTCCTCACTATCCCACTCTCTATCTAAGTAGGTTGTCTTCTTGTTCTTATTGGATCGAGAGTCAGGTCGATTACTGGGACCCAATCATCTTGACTGGAGCTCGGTTGTTCTTCTTCAGCTACTTCAGGACCAATTTATTGAGACCCCTCAGCTGCACAACCTTCAGCCTCAGTTTCTTCAGGTTCAGTCACTTTCTTCGTACGGCTGGCATGGATCCACCGTGGCACACCTGCACACTTCACAGCTGTTGGGGCAACCAGAATTACTTGTCTTGGTCTTCCCCACTTCGGTGCAAGGCAACTCTTCCGAGTATGTTTCTTTATTACAACCCAATCACCTGGGTTCAAGTCATGTGCTGGAGTTGTTGGCCTGGCGACGGCGTCTTCCCCAATCTGGTGAGAGATAGAACGCACTTGGTTACCCAGTTGCTTGCAATATTCCAGTACCAAATCATCAGATATGCTTATCAGTTTGTATCCTGGCACCCATGCTTGCCGCATTGCTCTTCCCATCAGTATCTCATGTGGACTCAAACCTGTGTTCCGATCTGGAATACTTCTAAGTCCCATCAAAACAAGTGGCAAAGCATCTTGCCATTCCATTTGAGTAGATTCACACATTTTTCCCAATCTTGATTTGATTGAGCCATTCAGTTGTTCTACCACTCCAGAAGCCTCTGGGCGATATGCACAGTGCAGTTTTGCGTGATTTTGAATGCTTCACAGATTTGTCTTATTACTTCGCTATGGAAATGCCCATGTCTTTCTGATTCAATTGTGACTGGAAAACCGTACCTTGGTATCAGTTCCCTAAGTAACAGTTTGGCTACAGTGATGCTATCATTTCTGCGAGCAGGGTAAGCCTCTACCCATTTTGAAAATAGGCAGACAATGACGAGGACGTACTTCATTCCTCGACATGGGGTAACTGAATAAAGTCAAGTTGTAATCATATGAATGGGCCTTCTGCCTTTCCAATCTTTCCTGGCAAAACTACAGTTTTCTTTCCGGGATTGAATTTCTGACAAACTAGGCACCTTTGGCAGAGTGCCTCTGCTATGTTCCTGAATTTCGAATTGAACCATGTCTGTCTAAAAACACGAATCATGGCGTCTCTTCCTAAATGTGTGTCTCCATGTATCAGTCTAGCCATAGGAGCAAGCAGGCAGTCTGGCAACACAGGCATATCATCAAGGTAAACAATGACACCATCCTCATTCCTTCTCTAACAACCACATTTTCTCCATCTTTCCTTTTCTTTTGGTTCTGCTGCATTCTGCAAATCTCTCACTTCTTCCCATGTTTTTATTCCCTCAAGCACCAGAAGTTGGCAGCTGCTTCCGTTAACCCCCATCTTTTTATTAATCACCATTTTGTATTTTGCACAATGTTGGGCCAGTTGGTCAGCATATCGATAGGAGTACCTGAAGAAGTCAGAAACTCCCTTTGTAGCCACAATTGGCCAAAGTCATGCACAACCCCATAACCATACTGGCTATCAGTGTATATGGTTATTTTCATGTTCCTCCCAAATTTACAGGCTTTTGCCAATGCAACCAATTCAGCTATTTGTGCAGACTTGACTCCACGTAAATAGGATGCTTCCACTGGACCTCCTAAAGTGCATACTGCATAGGCAGCACTTAAACCTCCGTCCTTATGTCTCCTACATGAGCCTTCAACAAACAGATCATAGTCTTTGTCAGTTAGGGGCACTTCTTTTATGTCTGGTCGTGGTTTTGTACTATACTCAAGATCAAGGCAGTCATGCTCAACATCTCCTTTCACTTCCGCTGTTAGTGAATTTGGTAGTAGGGTAGCTGGATTCAAAATATTACATAAGGCAATGGTTACATTTCCTGCACCTACAAGAATTCTCACATACTTAGTCAGCCGACTAGTTGTGAGATACTGAGTTTTGGTTCTGGTCAATAAAATTACAACTGCATGTGGAACATACACAGTTACAGGATGTCCCATAATAACTGATTCACTTTGTTCAAGACTCATGCAAGTTGCAGCTACTGCTTTCAGACATCCAGGTAATCCAGCAGCCACTGGATCCAAAGTAGAGGAAAAATATGCTACAGGACGTCTGGTTAAACCATGAATTTGGGTCAGGACTGAAAGTGCACAATTGTCTCGTGTGTCACAAAACAGTGCAAACTCCTTTGAGTAGTCAGGCATTCCTAATGCGGGAGCTGTACACAGACATTCTCGTAATTTTGTAAAAGATTACATGCTTTCCTCATCCCATTCCACTGGGTCTTTTGCTCCTTTCTTTGTCATTTTTATCAATGGTCTTGCTAGGACTGCAAATCCCACAATCCACTGTCTATAGTATCCTACAACTCCAAGAAATATTCTGATTTCTTTCTGGGTATTGGGCAGTTCCATGTTTCGAATTATTCTAATCCTTTCTGTGGTAACCTTCCTGATACCTCTCTCTATCTGGTGTCCCAGATATTTCACTGAGGAGGTACAGAACTGTAGTTTGTCTGGTGACACTTTATGTCTTCCTTTACCTAAATGGTTCAGTAAGGCAATGGTATCAATGACACAGTCTTTCCTGCTTTTAGACGCCACCAAGAGGTCGTCTATATATTGCACCAGGACTGATTCTCTAAGCAATACCAGGGTTTCAAGGCATTTTTTCAGAATTTGGGTAAAAATCGAAGGACTCTCTGTGTACCCCTGAGGGACACAATTCCAAACATAAACATGACTGTCGAATTCAAATGAGAAAAGAAATTTGGATGCAATGGTATCGAAAAGAATGCATGGCATAGATCGATGACAGTAAACCATCCAGCATTCCATGGTATTTGATACAAGATCACTGCTGTATTTGGCACAACAGGGCAGCAAGGAACAACACTTTTATTAACCATGCGCAGGTCCTGTACTACCCTGTACTTCCTGTACTTACCACTTGGTTTCTTTATTGCAATTATGGGCGAATTACAAGGACTGCTCAACACCTCTTGTATGATATCTGCTTCCAACAACCTTTTTATTTCAATAGCAACCCCTGTTTTTACTTGTGCACTCATTTTATTCTGTCGAGTATTTGGGTAAATTGCATCCTCTTTTATGGTAATTTTAATTGGGTCAACATTTGCCATTAATCCTACATCTTTTCCAGTAAAACACCATACTTCTGGTTTCACTGTCTGTTGGAGCTCTTCAGGTAAGTCTTGCATTGTCAGTGTTTTAATTTCTGAGTCAGGTCTTATAAACATTAATTTGTAAATTCCATCTTCATCTGGAGTCTGAATTTCAATGCCATTTGGAGTTCAAAAGATGGTACAGTTCATTTTGCGCAGCAAATCTCGTCCTAGTAGGGTTACAGGACTTGAATCACAAACAACAAATCTATGCATTTCCTTGAAATTCCCTTTTTAATTTCCATGGGTTCTGTAACTAGGGTACTAATTAATTTATTAGAAATGCCCACTACTTGGATCGCTTCTCCAGAGAGGGGTAGGTTTGGAACGTCTGCTGTTCTCACAGTAGAACGGGTAGCACCAGTGTCCAAAAGAAAGGTGACGTCATTTCCTTCAACCTTTCCTTCAATGTATGGCCCTGACTGGTCTACCGGCAAGGAGGCGCCAAGCACGCACTCCTCGTCCTCCCCCCTCAGGCACCGTCAATAAGGTTCGTCACAGAGGAATGTATCATTTAACAGGAATTGCGAAGTTGCTGCATTTCTATCCTCATTTCCTTCCCAAACTTTGGCTTCTTCACCCTGTTGTGCTTTGCTCCTGTAGTTTGGCCTAGGTGCACGAGGCAACTGATTCTGTTTTACCTGTTGCTGTGTCTTCCGTGGTCCCTCATTCGGCGCCTGTGGATTTAAATCATTAATTTGCATATTATCACTCAGCACAGCCTTACACTCGTCCCTCCAGTTCCTTATCTTTCCGCACCCGTGGCAGGGAAATTTCTTCCTGGCCTCCTCTCTGCTCATTTTTACCCTTGGTTTTCCCCCACTCCCAGGCTCTGATTCTGATTTTTTGTCATTTTACTTAACTGCTGTTCTTGGTGCTCTGATAACTTTTCTTGTGCCCACATGACTTTTTCTTTCAATTCCTTTTTCTTATTTTCTAGCTCATCTTCACAATATTTTGCATATTTCAGGACCTCATCTATGGGCTTAGCTTGCCAACAGATTTTATTATCTTTGATCCACTGTGAGATTTCCGGCCTTAACCCTAACACAAATCGGTAAATGAAGTGGGTCATATCCTTCATTTCAATATTATCTAGCCCACTGTACGTTTTGAACACTTGTAACAGACGCTCATAATATGAATGTACAATTTCATCGCAATTCTGAGTAGCTCTTTCTATTTGGGTCCAGTCTGTCTCTTTTGCAGGCACCTTTCCTTTCAGGTACAACATTACCTGATTGTACTTCCTCATTACGTCTTCAGAGGGAGCCCCTGTCTTTGGGTCTCTAGGGTATTCCTCATTTGGCCAATCTACAGCAATTTTACATTCTGTCCATAGATCTACAGGAACTACAATGTCAAAGAAACCATCTAGATCTTTCAGGAGGCATTTTTAAACCTTCACAAATCTCTCGACCTGTCGGTATCACTCTACAGGTTTCTCTCGTAATTTTGGGAAGTCATTTGTAAATGATACAATATCTTGTCTGGACCATGGCACATGTACATATCCTCCATCTGGTACTTCTCGCATGGGACATAATTTCTCTACTTTGTCTGCTTCTTTTAGGACAAATTCTGAAGCCATTTGTCTTGACCGTACCTCTTCCTTTTTCTTTGCCCATCTGGCTCTCAATTTCTCTAGATCACCCCATTTTTCATCAAATTGAACAGCTCTCTAATCTGGACCTTTTTCCCTGACACATTTATGTTTTCTAAATCTTTGTCAGAAAATTCTACTCAATAGGGTTTCTGCAACACCTTAGATTTGCCAATGTCAATTCCCATGCTAGCTGCCATATCCATTAATTTTTCGTGAAACACCCTTGTATTTCTAGTGATGCTTTTACAGACAAACTGCAATTCGTCTTCACTAAGGGTATTCAATCTTTCCAGTCCCACATTTCCATTCATCAATTTTTCTATTTCAATTCTTAATTTAAATATGTCTAATGGCTTGGGCTGCGGTTTTAGTCTCTCTATTTCCCGGGTTCATCTCTCTATTTCTTCAGGAGTTACTACAGTTGCACTTCTCGTACCTGATGAAGTCTCTATCTGTACTTCCCTTGCGGGTACAGGTGAGGGTTTTCTCATGGAACCACTTTCAGGCTCTCGTATTGGTAAATCCATTAAGGAAACACTGATTCACTTTTGCTTGCCTGATCATCTACTATCAGGGTTTCTTTTCTTGGCTGTACTACTGATGTTGTTACAACTGGAGCTTTTGGACTAGCTTGTTTACCTCCGTACAATGGAACAACTGGGCCAAAGGTTACTGGAATGGTCAAAGCTAAGCATGGGTTGAAAATGCGTTCCGCTTGCAGATTTGCTGATTTGCCGCGATTTGGAGATCTGCGAATCTCGCGAATCTCGCGAAATCGCAGTAAAATCCGCGAATCAGCGGGGACGAATTTAAGGCCAAGCACTTACAGGATTACAGCAGCAGGTGCAAAAGTTGAAGCTAATTTTTTGTAACCTTTTACAAAAGGGTTACAAAGAAATTAACTTCAACTTGGGCACCTGCTGCTGTAAGCCTGTAAGTGCTTCCTGGCGCCTCGTTGCCTACTTGCAACTATTCTCTGACCCTGCTCTGACCCTTGAAGCAGGGTCAGAGAATAGTTACAAGTAGGCAATGAGGCGCCTGTCACCAAAGGTAAACCTCAACAGGAAGCACTGACAGATATAAAAACAAGCATTTGCAATGCAATAGGTCTCGCATTAGGAAAGTTTGAGCTATTGGTCTTGTAAATGACAATTTTTTTATTTATGTGTTGTTTTTGAAAATAGCTAAATTAATAGCTTTGTCATTTACAATTCCAATAGTTATAACTTTCGCAAATGTAACACCTATAGCATTTGTAATGCAACATGTTTTGTATTTACGTGACTTAAATGTATTGATATTACAAATTACAATGGCTTTTAATTTTTTTAAATAATTAATACTTAAATAAAAGTGATTTTAATTTATAATGGCAATAGCTTAAACTTTTGTAAATAACTTTTGTGAAGATTATGTTCAGTGTATTTTATTGTGATGAAAATCCAAGAACAGAAGTGAAATATTAACATCTTTTTGTGACATTTGTAATAAAGCTTAAAACATTGAGAGAACATATTTGAACCAGTTGTTGTTGAATGGTTGCGCAGATTGATGCTGGGGTGGCGCTGAGTGGTGCTGTGGTGGTGCTGAGTGGTGCTGAGATGATGCTGAGTGGTGCTGGGGTGGTGCTGAGTTATTGATTTATTTATTTATTTATTGAATTTATTGAGCGCGACAGCTACCCATAAGGGTTTCCCAGCGCTGAGAGACAAAAACACAAAACACCAGGCAGAAGATTTAGAGATCAAAAAGCCAGGTTTTCACCGCTCTGCACAATCGCATATGACAGTTTTCCATCCGAATGGCCAAGGGAAGTGAGTTCCACAGTCTGGGTCTTAGTCTGAGTGATACTGGGATGGTGCTGAGTGATGCTGGTGTGGTGCTGTGGGTGTGCTGAGTGATGCTGTGGTGGTGCTGAGTGGTGCTGTGGTGGTGCTGCGTGATAATGTGGTGGTGCTGAGTGATGCTGTGGTGGTGCTGAGTGATGCTGTAGTGGTGCTCAGTGATGCTGTGGTGGTGCTGAGTGGTGCTGTGGTGGTGCTGAGTAATAATGTGGTTGCGCTGAGTGATGCTGTGGTGGCACTGAGTGGTGCTGTGGTGGTGCTGAGTGATGCTGTGGTGGTGCTGAGTGATGCTGTGGTGCTGGTGAGTGGTGCTGTGGTGGTGCTGAGTGATAATGTGTTGGTGCTGAGTGATGCTGTGGTGGTGCTGAGTGATGCAGTGGTGGCACTGAGTGGGGCTGTGGTGGTGCTGAGTGGTGCTGTGGTGGTGCTGAGTGATGCTGCGGTGGTGATGAGTGATGCTGTGGTGGTGCTGAGTGGTGCTGTGGTGGTGCTGAGTGATAATGTGGTGGTGCTGAGTGATAATGTGGTGGCGCTGAGTGATACTGGGGTAGCGCTGAGTGATGATGTGGTGATGCAGAAAGGCACAAAAAGCAGTCTAACAAAGGGCAGAAGGGCAGAAAAACAAGGGAAAAATTAGTCTAACAGAGGGCAGAAGGGCACAAAAAACCAGTCTAACAGAGGACAGAAGGGCAGAAAAACAAGGGAAAAACGAGTCTAACAGAGGGCAGAAGGGCACAAAACACGAGTCTAACAGGGGGCAGAAAGGCAGAAAAACGAGTCTAACAGAGGGCAGACGGGCACAAAAAACGAGTCTAACAGAGGGCAGAAGGGCAGAAAAACAAGGGAATCACAGATGCAGAAGGGCATGAAAAACGAGTCTAACAGGGGGCAGAAGGGCAGAAAAACAAGGGGAAAATGAGTCTAACAGAGGCCAGAAGGGCACAAAAAACGAGTCTAACAGGGGGCAGAATGAATCCCACCCTGCGTGTTTGTCCACGAAGATGCCACCTTTTTGTGCAATACCTCTACTCAACTTGAGTACTTTCTACTGTCTAATCAGTAAGTGCTCCCTCGTTGGCTAAATGTATAGGGGCAGATTTGTAATAACTGGCGCATCCCCAGGGATGCGCCAGTTATTGCACCACCCATGGTGCGCCGCATTTACAATATGGTGCACCATGTGGCCTGTGTTACAGGCACACATGGTCATTGGAGACACATCTTCTGGCCCTTTACGCAGCTGCAGTGTAGTAAAAGCACTATACATTTACCCAATGAGGGAGCACTTACTGGATTAGCCAGTAGAAAGTACTCCAGGGCAAATCGCAAAAAAATCCGTGATTTTGCGGGAAAATATGCAAATTCGCAGATTCTTTTTATGATTTCGCGGGGGAATCCGTGAATTCACGGAATGCGAACTCGCAAATTTCGCCCATGCTTAGTCAAACCCTCAGGACTTGCATTTACCAGGGATATTTTCTGAATTAATTCACTCCTCTGCTTATTTATAGTCTCCTTTTCTCTTTCTTGTAAGAGCCTCTCAAGGGAGGTCTCATGAATCACTTGCGGAATTAAAGGTGGATTAAAGAACGGAGCAGTCGGATTTGAGGTGCTTGACCCCTCATTACAGGAAGGCCTATAGAATGGTGCAGTTGGATCAGATGTACTCGACCCCTCATTACAGGGAGGTCTAAAGGACGGATTTATTGGGTTTACTATTCTTGTTTCTTCACTATACTGTGGTGGATTTTTCATTAATAAATCCTCCAAGTACTCCTCATCAGAATTACCAGTAGTCATCAAATGTCTAGTTTTCTCAGTCCTTTTACCTCCCACAGGCTCCTCTACTGTCAGTACTGGGTAAAGTCCTTTCACTGGCATATTCTGTCTCCATTCTTTCATTGTTTTTTCTTTGGTATCTCTTTTAACCTTTGGGTAAAACTTACTTAACCCTTTGTCAATTCTTGGTCTGTCCCGCTCAAAAGTTTCTATTTCCCATTCCTCTAACGCCTCATATTGTGTCAATATAGGTCTGGGATGTAATTCATTCATTAGGGTTCTCAAGTTGAACAAAATTTGTCCATTAAAGGTACCATTTAAGGGGAATGCTAAAATTCCATCATCTTTGGTATATTCCACCCAATTTTCCAACCAAACACAAGCATGGTACCCTCTGTCAAACATCATGAAGGATGCAGGAGTGTTTGGTGGTGGAATATTAACTCCTTCTCTAGTTTTAATCGGCTTGTCTTTCTTGAGATAATTTTAAACTTTGTCTACGAGAGTCATTTTTCTCTTGCTTCCGTACATTCTGCGAGGTCTACCTTGTATCGACTGTTCAAAAGCAAACCCTTGGTATCTGGGATCAGGTCTAATTTCTGGATAAGTTGGATACCACATAAACTTTCTACAAGTTTTCTTTGTTTACAAAATCACTTCCAATACCAGCGCGTCTTATTTTTCTCGACAACCAATCAACACTGGGGTTGCAAATAATCTCAACCAATAGGTGCGCGGCCTTTTCGTGAGATGAGTTCCCAAGCTCCTGCGCTCACCCCTCCTTTACAATACTATCTCAGTTACACGCCCGCTGTTTTGACCAATACCAGCGCGGCACTGAGTGAAGACAGTGCAGCTCCGCAACTGACTCCCTCCTTCACAAGGTAACTGAAGTTCAATTTTCTTACTTTTAAAGTGCAAGTGCTTTATTTAATTTAGAATGTAAAACATTCGCCGCTGTACTCGAGTGTCTAGAAAGGAAAGATTTGTTTCCCTGCAAGTAAACCTCTTCTGTCTACTTCTCATATACTGCGGATAGATCCCTTCTGCCTATACTTCACACAAGCATCAGAGAACCTGCTACTCCCTTGACTCATCCACTCTGGGATATATACTAAGTCTAAAGTTTCACCAGCGAATCCTTTTGCTATCAATCAATCTTCAACGAACCTGCTACTCCTTCCGTGTGACCCTTACGAGGTTATATCACAATAGACGTTTTGCCAGCGAACTCGTTGCTATCACTTATTCAACCATTCATACAGAAAGCCCTAATTAGTGCTTCCAGTTCTGCCTAACATGGCACTAATTTTCCTCGAGCCACTGACCTCACTGCGATGTGGCTTCTATTACCACCCTCTATTTGGCCCCCGGGGATTCCAGACAAAATATATAACAGGTACGCACAATTGTAGTTAGTACATATATTTCAATATAGCAGCATCCAATAAACATTTCAATAATAACACATTTTAATACTAATACATTTGATCGATCAATTAAAATATGATTCTTAACCTACTAACTAACTAACTACCTAACTTTAACTAATCCCTAATCATACCTCTGCTTACCAGAAAAGAATACTGATAGAGCGCGCAGGTCACCCGGCTAGGATATTTTTACTAATACTCACCTGGGCCCATCATTTTTAACAATACCTTATATACCTTAACATCACTTGGGTATCTCACGCTCTACTATCAGTATAACTTGAGATTTCCACACTTCCGATTCCTATATCTATAACCTAGCAATGTAGATACTAGGAACCTAAACACCTAGGATCATAGAGATGAGTATTAAGCTAGGTATTTAAGAACACTTATAACAATTTAAATAATGAAAAACCACAGACTCTGGGTAGGTTCAAAAATGTATCTAATCTTCATCATCAAATTAAAGCAAAACAAGCTATCTATAATAAAAAGCATAAGTAACGTATAACTGTGCAAGAGATAGATTATGCTGAGCACTTAATAACTTTGAATAAAAGGAAGGTAAGAACAAGGAACATGCTATATTTAGATAACAATCTTTCACAAACACTTTTAAAGGAGGGTAAAGTAAGGGAACATGCTAATGTAATTTCAAAAAGACTTTCACAATTAAAAGCAGCTAAAGAAACTTATTGCAAATCCGAGATTCAATTTTTAGCTCAAATACTATGGGGTAGGTAAGATTGGAACATACTATTCAATTCAGCTTATCTCCTTGAGGGAGGGTAAGAAAAGGAACATATACTAAAATAGAGAATGATTTACATTGACTAAAGGTGGGTTGAAAAGTGGTACATGCTAATAGACAAAGTAATGCATAAAGATCTCATTTATCAAGGGACAGGGGAGAAAAAGGAACATATGCAATTATGCTTTGAAATATTTGAGAATTATAAATGCAAATATAGATAAGTAATCACCCACAAAGACTTTATATTTACCTAGGATAGAGTGAAGACCAACCCTGGCCACGGGTCAGTTTGGAAAAGACAGGAAGGAACCCTCAAGGACTTAGGTGTCAGTAGGCGAGCAGGTACAGCTCATGGACAGTCAGGACAGTCAGGACAGTCAGGAAAGGATAACCCCAGAATTTGGACCAGGACCGGGTTCACCAAAGGGTACGACCAACACCTGCAGCTTCGGTACAATGCCTGCGCTACTCCCTCTCTGCAAGGAATCTGCCAGTAACCCCGATTGGGTTCTCAAACCTCCCAGCAAAGTGCTTCGCCAGCACTTTCAATTACCAAAACCCCGGAATTAGGCATGGGCGGAAAATCCGTTCCGCTCGCGGATTTTGCGGATTTTCGGGAAATCCGCAATCCGCGAGATTTGCGAATTTCCTGAAAAATCCGCAAATCCGCGAGCAGCGGATTTTGCTCGCACTGCTCGCACTGTTCGCGTGAGTTCGCGCCCCGCGAATAAGTGCGAAATTGCAGAAATACGATTTTAGCAAAACTGAAAGTAACTACTTACCAGGTTCAAAAGTTCAGGCTCATCATTAGTAGCCATTTCCTGTAGTGCTTCCTGAGGGGCCCCTCCAGAGTTCAGTTGCCAGTTGCAACTATTATGTGACCCTGCTCTGAACCTCAGAATAGTTACACATATGCCACAAAGGTCCTGAATTACAGCTAAGGGAGACAAGCAGGAGCCAGGCTGGAAGTTAAAATCCATTAATCAGCCCCTAATTCATTATTGTCAGTTGGGGCAGGGCAGGTGTTGTAACTAATTTTGCAACAATGAAAGCACTTAGCAAGTGCAAAAGATCACTAATCAGGGCGCACTAAGGAAGCAGGTGCCAGCTGAAAAAATATTCTGTGACACATTAATCAGCCCCAAATTAATTCAGGTCACTTGAGGCAGGGAAGGTGTGCTTTGCTTTGCCAAAAATAATGTACACTGGACAACCAGAGGGTGTGGTGATGAAACAGAGGGTGGCATGGGTGGGCCAGAGGGTGGCATGAGTAGTCAGAGAGTGGCAGTGGTGACAGAGAGTGGCAGTGATGAAGAAGAGTGTCCCAAACAGGTTGGACACGTAGAAACAACAAGTTCGCAAAACTTGCGACCCGACAGGTAAGTTCGCAAATTGCGAAATTGTAAAAACCCTCGCGAACTGGCAGAAACACGGGCGAACACAAAAAAAAAAAAAAATCCGCAAATTCGCGGGAATTCGCGGATTTTGCGGATTGCGAGTTTGCAAATCCGCAAATTCGCGGATTGCCAATCCGCAAAATCCGCTCATGCTTACCCGGAATGGGTTTCTCGAACCTCCCAACAGAGTGCTCTGCAGCTCTCTGTATCAGTCACCTATAGAGTGCGTTGGGTCAGTGAAAGGTCATCTATTCGGACAAGTCGGACAATTTCTCTAGCGAAACCTACGCTAGTTATATTGTTTTTCGGGTCAGTGTACCACCCCCCAATGCTGCAAGTGTAAGGATCCCCAATTAATTTTGATTGGACAAAGGAGGAGGTTAAGTCATCACACCACCTACATTTTAGACTTTCTCAGGCTTAATATTCAATTTCTGTACCCACCCCTTAAATTCCATGTTCTCATGACATATGCTTTTCGACTAACAATGGTGAATACAATAATCATGTACATTTGTAGCAACTTCAGTACAGTTCAACTTCGTTCAGCTAGGTCGCAGGGCAGGTTCCCAGGAGCATCTTGGCTGTGGCTGCCAGCTGGCTGGGTTCCACTGCTGCAGAGTTCTCTTCCCTCCGCAACTAGATCTGCGCAGTAGGGACTTCCAAAATGGAGTAGTATGCACCTCCCAGGCCCAAAGGATACGATACATGGAAAGCAAGAGAAACCAATTTACAACACAGTAATAAATGATTACACTGTATACCATGAATCACTATACTACACCCATTACTGTAATATAGACTATATCATTATTGTTTATGCAGAACAGACAGCTTTGAGAAAGCGGCAATGCAAGCTTAAAGCATGTGAGAACACAGAGCAGCCATATTAGCTTCATTGCACATGCGCAATTATTTTCCCCTCAAGACATTGAATACGTCACGTCACATGGTTATGACCGACGCATGCGCAGTCTAAATTCCCGCATAGCAGCGGCCATTTTATAGTGCAAGCGTATTAAGATTAATAAACACATAAGCAAGCTTCACTCGGTCGCCCCGTATAATGCAAAAATTTGCTAAATTAGTAAAACGAACATGTTGGTTATTTTATTAATGTTATTTGAGGTTCATGATACAAGCAAGTCGCTTAACGTGCGAATCCTTGCTCCATCACCCGCCACAATGTTGAAAGGACATGTTGTGCATTTGCATGCACAACGTGACAGGCACCGCGTGGGCCTGCCAACTTGTGCATGTAAATGTCGGGGAGTACCATGGGTGCCCCCAAGTGCAGCCACCCACCCCCCCAACTCCCTTGGGGCCCCAAAGGCATTCTCCGCATGCCTTTCCATGGCGTAGTCTCCACCATGGAAAGGCATGAGACCATCATCATCGTAATATCGATGGCGGTGCCTGGGGCACCGCCACCATATTGCAGCTCTTTTCTGACCGGTAGGCAATCGGGCGATTGCCTACAGGCGGAAAACTAGTGGATGGTTTTTCCGTTTGCCTGTTTCCCCACTACAATCGTAATATGGTGGGGGGGAAATGATAGGCGGGCGGACGGAAATGGCAGGAGGATCGCCACCGCCATACGGGCGGTGACGGTCCGCCCACCATCCTAATAGACCCCTATGTTTTTGTATCACAGTATTGTTGTGATCAATATCATGCCTGTGAACGGTATAAATCTGGCCAATATATTCAGTGTGCTTGGGCTTTGTGGCAGAATTACATCAGGGAGGGGGATCATGTGACATAATGTCCTGCACTTACAGTAAGGAATGTGCTTCTGGGTAATCGGGATGAGGCTAATAATTTCAGTGTCCTGTTTAAGCAGGGGTAGAAAATCCGTTCCGCTCGCGGATTTTGCGGATTTTCGGTAAATTCGCAATCCACGAACGCTCGCGAATTTACCGAAAATCCGCAAATTCGCACGCAGCAGATTTTTTTTTTTTGGTGATACAATTTTGCGGCGCGCGGCGTTCGTTTGCCGTGTTGTTTTTCTCGATATTTTGCGAGTGCTGCGCCATTTTGGATCTTGCTGCGAGATCCCGCGGGAGTTTGGCGACTGCGATTACGTCATCGCGCCCGCCACCTTGCACAGCGAGAGTTTGTCAACGCGAGTACGCCGTGATCACGTATCGCGGGAGTTCGCAATTGCGAACCCATACATGCGGCGGGCAGCAACAATCTCGCACTCGCGAAAATACAAAATTTGCAATTCTGCATAAGAAATCCACCAGCAAGCGGCATAAACCTTCTGAAAATGATGATTTTTATCAGAATAACTCCTCAGGTTGACATTTGCCTGCACTTTTTTTTGCAAGGAGTCCATTTTTGGGGGGGGGGGTGGGAGGAAGGAAGTGCCCCACAGTCTCCAACATCCTGTTCCTGTCCAGCAGGCTCCTCCCAGTGCTTTCTTCATGTGCTGGTCACTTTCATTCGGATTCTTCACCTGGAAGGATTACTTTTTGTGGATGCTGCTGGATATTTGGATTTGAGGCCTTTTTGATTTTCTTTGGATCACTTTTGGGTTAGAAATTTCACAAGTAAGTTTGTTTGGGGCATTACAGTTGCTGCAACTACAATTTTGGAATTTTCGATTTTTGGGCTGTTGTTGGGGCCTTTTGCCCAGGGGTACTCAGTGGTGGGTGGACTGAGTCTTTCTGTGGGGTCTCTTTAATAAAAACATCATGGAGGGCCTGGATGGCTTGGGATTGTGCTGATTTTTCTGTGATTTTCGTTTTTTTGGGCTGTTGTTGTGGCCTTTTCACCAGGGGTAGTGAGTGGTGCATGTGCCTAGTCTTTCTTTGGGGTGTCTTGAATTTAAACATGATGGAGGGCCTGGATGGCATGGGATTGTGCTGATTTTCTGTGTTTTTCGATTTTTTGGGGTGTTCATGGGGACAGGCCATGTGGGTGGGGGCCATTTTGAGTGCTGCTACAGGCCCTGGCCATGTGCTGGGAGGGAGGGGGGCATTTTGAATGCAGGCAGTGTTCTTAGGTCTGCAACCATTTTGCCTAGCTTTCAACCTTTATGCCCAGGGGTAGTGAGTGGTGCATAGGCCTAGTCTTTCTGTGGGGTGTCTTGAATTTAAACATCATGGAGGGCTTGGGATTGTGCTGATTTTTCTGTGATCTTCGTGTTTTTTGGGCTGTTGTTGTGGCCTTTTCACCAGGGGTAGTGAGTGGTGCATGTGCCTAGTCTTTCTTTGGGGTGGCTTGAATTTAAACATCATGGAGGGCCTGGATGGCATGGGATTGTGCTGATTTTTCTGTGTTTTTCGATTTTTTGGGGTGTTCATGGGGACAGGCCATGTGGGTGGGGGCCATTTTGAGTGCTGCTACAGGCCCTGGCCATGTGCTGGGAGGGAGGGGGGCATTTTGAATGCAGGCAGTGTTCTTAGGTCTGCAACCATTTTGCCTAGCTTTGAACCTTTATGCCCAGGGGTAGTGAGTGGTGCATAGGCCTAGTCTTTCTGTGGGGTGTCTTGAATTTAAACATCATGGAGGGCTTGGGATTGTGCTGATTTTTCTGTGATTTTCGTTTTTTTGGGCTGTTGTTGTGGCCTTTTCACCAGGGGTAGTGCATGGTGCATGTGCCTAGTCTTTCTTTGGGGTGGCTTGAATTTAAACATCATGGAGGGCCTGGACGGCATGGGATTGTGCTGATTTTTCAGTGTTTTTCGATTTTTTGGGGTGTTCATGGGGACAGGCCATGTGGGCGGGCCATTTTGAGTGCTGCTACAGGCCCTGGCCATATGCTGGATGAGAGGGGGCCATTTTGAATGCAGGCAGTGTTCTTAGGTCTGCAACCATTTTGCCTAGCTTTCAACCTTTATGCCCAGGGGTAGTGAGTGGTGCATAGGTCTAGTCTTTCTGGGGTGTCTTGAATTTAAACATCATGGAGGGCTTGGGAGTGTGCTGATTTTTCTGTGATTTTCGTTTTTTTGGGCTGTTGTGGCCTTTTCACCAGGGGTAGTGAGTGGTGCATGTGCCTAGTCTTTCTGTGGGGTGTCTTGAATTTAAACATCATGGAGGGCCTGGATGGCATGGGATTGTGCTCATTTTTCTGTGTTTTTCGATTTTTTGGGGTGTTCATGAGGACAGGCCATGTGGGTGGGGGCCATTTTGAGTGCTGCTACAGGCAGGCCCTGGCCATGTGCTGGGAGGCAGGGGGGCCATTTTGAATGCAGGCAGTGTTCTTAGGTCTGCAACCATTTTGCCTAGCTTTCAACCTTTATGCCCAGGGGTAGTGAGTGGTGCATAGGCCTAGTCTTTCTGTGGGGTGTCTTGAATTTAAACATCATGGAGGGCTTGGGATTGTGCTGATTTTTCTGTGATTTTCGTTTTTTTGGACTGTTGTTGTGGCCTTTTCACCAGGGGTAGTGAGTGGTGCATGTGCCTAGTCTTTCTGTGGGGTGTCTTGAATTTAAACATCATGGAGGGCTTGGGATTGTGCTAATTTTTCTGTGATTTTCGTTTTTTTGGGCTGTTGTTGTGACCTTTTCACCAGGGGTAGTGAGTGGTGCATGTGCCTAGTCTTTCTGTGGGGTGTCTTGAATTTAAACATCATGGAGGGCTTGGGATTGTGCTCATTTTTCTGTGATTTTCATTTTTTTGGGCTGTTGTTGTGGCCTTTTCACCAGGGGTAGTGAGTGGTGCATGTGCCTAGTCTTTCTGTGGGGTGTCTTGAATTTAAACATCATGGATGGCATGAGATTGTGCTGATTTTTCTGTGTTTTTCGATTTTTTGGGGTGTATAACTGAACTGATGTTCCTCTGTCTTCCATTGCTTTTAGGTGCACAAGACTCAAGAGAACCACCAGTGCCAGGAAGAATTCCTGCAGCGGTGTGTGTGTGCAGCATAACGTCACGCGACGTCACGTCTGGCCTCAGACAACTCTGCAACTCATGCAACTGCGGCCTGCTGTTCTGACCTGCTCTGAAGAAGATGGCCCCAAAAAAGGTCCCCGTAGCTCCATTAGCAAGAAAGTTGCCAGTAAGGAGCAGAAGAAGCAAGTTACCAAGGAGACTGGTGTGCCGCCCGCCACATTTTTTGGGAGTAAAAAAAAAAGTACGCCTGCAGCAGCAGCGGGATCTGCTGGGGACCAAGCTGGGAGCTGCACCCCCGTTCCATTGGGCTCAGTGACACCACCACCACCACGCCAACTTAAGTCCAAGCCCTTGAGTGCTGCAGAGGCACTTAGTCTAGTTGTTCAATCACCATCGGCCAGTGATGTTGGCTCATCGCAAGAAAGTAGCAGCAATGTCCCTCAATCAACACAGGTTGTTGTAACTCATCTGACGAGTGTTGAACAACCACAGCCGCAACAACCACATGTGCAAGTACAAGCCCAAGTACATGTGGAAGGAGAGGCAGCGCAAGGAGATGCGCAAGCAGAGGTGCATGGAGGGTCACAAGTGCCCACAATAGTTGTTCCTCCCGAAGTAGGGGCACATCAGGAAATCAACAATCAAGCCGAGGTATCATTTGAGGAAGCCACTCCTCCTGATGATCATTCATTGTCTTCCACATCCCTAGCAAGGAAAAGATCAAGGGTGGTGTCTACATCTTCTTCAAGCCCACCTCCTTCTGATGATACGGATCAAAATTGGGAACCATCACTGCCGTCTGAGAGTGAGGCACACCATGATCTGATAAAGGTAGTTAAGCGTATAAGGAAGGTCGTCGAAAAACTCATAGTTATGGAGTGTGATGAGGCTCAACAAGAAGTTGCGGATACTGCTGCTGATGAAGACTGTCACGACGACGACCCAGTCATCATAAAGGTCACTGCAGCCCCAGCGGACATGCAGCAAACAGACATTTTGACCCTAGCCCGAGAAGCTGCTGAGCGTGATGATGTTGTCGACGAGGAGGCAATGGAAGAAACACCACAATCATTGGAGTTAACTAGTACACCAACACGTACTGCTTCCATATTTCTTCCTCGCCAGAAGGGACCTCCATCCACCTCGACCTCAATTAGTGGTGGTGAAAGTGAAAAACGTATTAAAGTTCGGCAATCCACATCCTCCACTTCATCTGGCATTAGCAGCAGGACCACCACCACCAGTATCGCCGCCTCCTCCGGCCCCCAAAGACATTTCAAGTCCGCAGTTTGGGACTTCTTTAGTGTTTGCCCAAAAAAGGAAAACCTCACCATTTGTAGCATTTGTAAGCATGCAGTTAATCGTGGTAAGTTTGGTACAAACTATGGTACCGGAGGCCAGAGAGGTCATCTTGAGAGACAGCACGCTGTCCAATGGTTTGCGCACCTAAAGGAGATCAAGAAAGCCCGAATTGCAAGTCAAGAAAACGTTGATGTTTCATCTGATGATGACGAGGAGGAAGAAGACGTGTCAAACACTTCACTTACACCCAGTACCCCTGCCGGCAGCACACCCCATGTGAGCCACACTAAGAGTGTGGGAGAGAGTGAGACACCAATGCGAAAAAGTTCATCAGCGAGCGTAACTGGGTCGAAGAAGTCATCATCATCATCATCCCGTAAATGCTTGGTCCAGGGCAACATTAGAACCATGTTGCTTACAGAAGCACCATATGAACGCAACCACCCACTGACGCGTCTGTATAACACAAAGCTGGCTAAAATGCTAGCTCTGGACCTTCTCCCTTTTTCTTTTGTAGAAGGGATTGGTTTTCTAGAATTAGTGGCAGCGCTCTGCCCTAAATGGAAGGTTCCTAGCCGGTTCTATTTTGCCAGAGTTGCGGTTCCAGCACTACATGAAGATGTGCTGGAGGTGATTGGGGCAGCTTTGCAGAAGAGTGCTGTTCACACTATACATCTGACAACAGACATGTGGACCAGTGGCGCAGGCGCTGATTACATGTGCATCACTGCACACTGGGTCTCTTTTTCAGGGGTTAAAGCAAAGCTAAACGCAGGTGTTGACTTGGACCAATTTTTTAAAGCTGCTCGGAACATGCAACACTAGCCATGTTTGGCTTGGAGAAACGTCACACAGCACAAAACATTTTGGATGAGTTTAACACAAAGGTCCTTCACTGGCTGTCCCCAAAAAAACACCAGATTGGTTATGTTTCCACGGATAATGGCGCCAATGTAGTTAAGGCCATGGATCTGGGTCACTATTTCAGAGTGCCGTGTTTGGCGCACTGTATAAACCTGGTTGTTAAAAAATTCTTGAGTGATAAAGACAGTCCAGCGTGCGAGGTAGTGGACACCTGCCGAAAAATGTGCAACCATTTCAGCCATTCTTTTAAGGCCCGGAAGCATCTGAGGAGCCTGCTACATGAACGTCGAATGCCAGTGAAAGCACTCATCCAGGAGGTGGCAACACGTTGGAACTCAACCGTCTACATGCTTGAACGTCTGTATGAGCAGTACACGGTACTCAATCACTATTTCTTAAAACAGGGTACAGCTCAGAAGGACCTGAGGATGGATGCGGCGCAATGAGACATAGTTAAAAGCCTGACAGACATGCTTCGTCCTTTTGAGGTCTTCACGCGTGCAGTCAGCAAGGAGGACTGTAATTTGGGGAAAGCTATCCCATTGTTGTACATGCTGGAGCACCAACTGAAGGCGGTGTCTTCTGTGTTTCAAAAAGATGAAAAAAAACAAGACCCTTTTGTTTTGGCGGAGAAATTATTAGAGCGCCTACAAGGTGATGAACGTCTTAAAATCATCCACTCAGAACAGCATTACATTTGTGCTAATATTCTGGATCCACGCTACAAAAAGGTGCTGGCAGGCCGAGCATTCTTTCTTTTTGCTGATGAAGATGTTACAAAGTACAAACGTTGGCTAGCCTTGTCACCCAAGAGGTTTGAAAGAGAACGCAGCTCATTGAAGGAAAAGGCAGTACATCAGCATCAGCATCAGCATGCCATTCCCAGTCAAAACAATCCACTTCTGAACCTGTGGCTGTGGCACAAGTGACCTCTCAGCCGTTAAAGACACAACAGTAACATTGGATGCTGAAGAGGGTTGGCTAACTCGGCTTGGGTTTGGTTCTCAAAAGGTCACAGCAAAAGCTAAGCAAAGTGGAGGAACCTTGGAGGACCTTGAGTCGATGGTGCGGGACTATCTGAATGACTCAACAGAGTTCTATGTTAATGCTGACCCATTGGCGTATTGGCATGGGAAAAAGAAATGTGGCCACAGCTCTCCAACCTGGCTTTAAACTACTTGTCTTGCCCACTCGCAAGCGTGTCTTCTGAACGTGTTTTCAGTACTGCTGGTGGCATTGTAACTCCCAAACGGAGCCGCCTCTTGCCCAAAATGTGGAGAGGTTAACAATGATCAAGATGAATCAGCACCTCATACCACCAGATTACAAAGTACGAGAAAGCACGCCGGATGAAGACGAGGTGGACAGCAACGTAGATGAGGGAATTTCTTCTCTGTTAGGCGACACTGAGCTCACCCTGCCTGAATTCGCAGAGTATGATGACGAAGCCTTATTCTTATTCCCTGACACTGAGCCCTGAAAATGAGACAATGAATCAATAACTTTCTTTTTCGTCCTTATTCACTTTTATTCCTGTGTGTCTGTCTTTCTTTGTTGTGCACAGTTAATATATTTCAAACTTTAATCAGATAATCACAAAAACAAGCCCATCAGCAGAACTGTCTTCACTGGTTTGCTAATTGATTTGAAGTTGCCGCAGTCTGCATTCCTCAGGTTCACAAGTTTAGAAGAACATGCTCCTCTATCCTCCTCCTCCAGACTCCTATTTCCATCAAACCAGAGGGCTGGTTTACGCCCAATGAAGAAAGACTCAGCACTTGTGGGGGTGTTGTTCTACCTCTTTGCAGGTGAGTTGACGGCTCTGGGACCATTGTTGGGAAGCTCTAATACCGGATAAAAGTGGTTTGGACCAAATTCGAGGCGCACATTTTTTAGTGTTTTTGCTGACTTGCTTGCCTTTGAGGTGCTCTTAGGGGGGTTCCGTCTGTTTGTGGGTGAGTTTCGGGTCTGGGAGCACTGCTGGGACACTAATCTTGATTGCATTTGCTTTTCAGGAAATCCTTGGTGGCAACCCCGACTTATGGCCTAGCTACTCAGCGCGTTTGGACTGAAGGCCGAGAAATATTGCAAGTATGAGATTTTTCTTTTGGCCTGTTTGGGGGTGTTATGCTTCTTGGCGGGTGGGTTGGCGGGTCTTGGGGCATTCCTGGGAAGGTCTAATACCGGGTAGAAGTGGTTGGGACAAAATCCAGGCCGATTTTTTTGTTGCTATTTCTGACATTTTGCTCAATGTAGCGTTTTCGGGGGCCTGTTTGGGGGCTTCCTGGTGTTTGTGGGTGAGTTTCGGGGTCTGGGAGCACTGCTGGGACACTCTAATCTTGATTGCATTTGCTTTTCAGGAAATCCGTGGTGGCAACCCCGACTTATGGCCTAGCTACGCAGCGCGTTTGGACCGAAGGCCGAGAAATATTGCAAGTATGAGATTTTTCTTTTGGCCTGTTTGGGGGTGTTATGCTTCTTGGCGGGTGGGTTAGCGGGTCTTGGGGCATTCCTGGGAAGGTCTAATACCGGGTAGGAGTGGTTGGGACAAAATCCAGGCCGATTTTTTGTTGCTATTTCTGACATTTTGCTCAATGTAGCGTTTTTGGGGGCCTGTTTGGGGGGCTTCCTGGTGTTTGTGGGTGGGTTTCGGGGTCTGGGCGCACTGCTGGCTATATATAATTTACTTTGCAAGAGGTTTGAAGCAAATCCATGGTGGCAGAGGGGAGTTAGGGCCTAGCTGCAGAGCGTGCGCGGAGTGATTTGGGAAATTCACTCCGCTTCTTGGCGGGTGGGTTGGCGGGTCTTGGGCCATTCCTGGGAAGGTCTAATACCGGGTAGGAGTGGTTGGGACAAAATCCTCGCGGAAAAGCCTTTTGGCACTTTTTGTAACTTAGGGTTCGTTAGGGTTAGCCCTAGCAGCAGGATTGCATGTGTTTCAGGGTGTTCTAGATTTTTGCAACTGAGTTCTGGGGTCTTAGAGCACTCGTGAGAATGTGTAATTTTGGTTGCAAGTCATTTGAAGAAAATCCATGGTGGGAAAGGGGGGATTTGGCATAGTTAAAGAAAGCCTTTGCCACTATTCTTAACTTAGGGTTCGTTAGGGTTAGCAGTATTTCTATTGCATGTGTTTGGGTGGGGGGGGGGTTCGAGTCTTGGAGCGATGCTGGCTATGGATACTTTTGCTTGGTTGCTTGCAAGTGGTTTGAATGCAATCCACGGTGGGTAAGGGGGTACTTGGGCCTACTTTTACTTTCAAAGTACGTTTTGTCCCCAGTTTTCTGCTAGGCCTAGTTTTTTGAGATTTGATTGGGGGTCTTCTACATTTTTGCGACTGGCTTTAGTAAGGGTCTGGGTGGGAGCACTGCTGGGAAGATCTAATTTTGTTCTAAAACACAGTTTACAGGACACCTAGCTTGAGGGGAAAGATCCGCTACATTAATTTGCCCATACTTATTTATCCTTCAAAAGGTGACTCTGACAGAGTACGCACTTTCAAAAATATTGTACTGTCTACTAGGAAAATCAAAGTGTGACTTTTTGCACTCCACAGCCTACATACCTTATATTTATTTATCAGTGGTGTTGTAATATTATATCACTTCCTGTTTTTCGTTGAATAATTACAGGCCGGGTTTCAGTCTGTGCAATGGGGAAAAAAGGATGGAGTCAGGCTTCACATTAGCGAGCCACAATTCAGCATCAGGCAGGCAGTGGACAGGGTGTCTTCTGGTCACCAACATCGATGGACGAAGCGTCAGCTGCAATGGAGGAGTGCCGCTAATAAGAGGATTTTTTTTCTGCAGGCAACTTACTTACCAAATTCAACAGGACAACTACAACAACATACAGATACAGTATCCTTTGTCTTTTTCTCTGACTGTGACTGCATTTCTTGGATCTCTCTCTGCTTGTAAATTGATCCCTTAACACATCACTTAGTCCACTCCACTATCACATCTGCACCAAACATAGTCATTTGTAAGTGCTCCTACGTAATTCGCAAGTCGCAGCACGCCCCAGCCCGTAGAGGACTGGGATGGCCCCAATGATGAAGCATGTCACCAAGGGGCAACCCTGGTGAGTGAGGGGACACCTAAAAAAAGAGCAATTTCTCCTTTTCTATCTACTATACCTTCCAGACCAACCCCATTGAGTGTTGTGAATGGATTTATAGTGACCAGCAAGGCTCTCAGGTATCTGGCAACAGAGACCTTATGTTGAATATATTTATCAATAATTCCACACACGCCCTGTTCTGTCGCATTCTTTCTTCCACAGTTGTCGAAAGTACTACTTACTTTTCACTGACATGCATGCAGTAGTGCATGCACTTTCAAAGATTGATGGATAGGTTTGTACCCAAAGATTTGTTTATGTTCAATTGTTTGTCCATGCTGTGCTTTTTTTACAGGGTGTCTTCTGGTGACCAACATCGATGGACGAAGCGTCGGCTGCAATGGAGGAGTGCCGCTAATAAGAGGATTTTTTTTCTGCAGGCAGCTTACTTACCAAATTCAACAGGACAACTACAACAACATACAGATACAGTATCTTTTGTCTTTTTCTCTGACTGTGACTGCATTTCTTGGATCTCTCTCTGCTTGTAAATTGATCCCTTAACACATCACTTAGTCCACTCCACTATCACATCTGCACCACACATAGTCATTTGTAAGTGCTCCTACGTAATTCGCAAGTCGTAGCACGCCCCAGCCCGTAGAGGACTGGGATGGTCCCAATGATGAAGCATGTCACCAAGGGGCAACCCTGGTGAGTGAGGGGACACCTAGAAAAAGAGCAATTTCTCCTTTTCTATCTACTATACCTTCCAGACCAACCCCATTGAGTGTTGTGAATGGATTTATAGTGACCAGCAAGGCTCTCAGGTATCTGGCAACAGAGACCTTATGTTGAATATAGTTATCAATAATTCCACACACGCCCTGTACTGTCGGATTCTTTCTTCCACAGTTGTCGAAAGTACTACTTACTTTTCACTGACAAGATTGATGGATAGGTTTGTACCCAAAGATTTGTTTATGTTCACAATTGTTTGTCCATGCTGTGCTATTTTTTCTTGTCTCCCAAAACCTTTCCCAAAAACCCCCGCACCCATCCATTTTTCAAACCCTAACCCTCTTCCCCCGGGCTGTGTGGTTTTCATTGATGTGTGACTAAATTACAGCAATAAATCCACACACTTGCTGGGGAGGATAAGGTGATAGCAACAGGCTGGTGAAGAAATCCGAGGATATATTCTTACTCTGCTTGACAAAGACCCATGGCTAATGTCAAAGAACTTCAACCGAATTAGTTATACTTTAACATTTGTTAGGCTACAATGTGGCACTGTTCTAGTGTACTTCTGTCACCTGCTATATTCTCTATTGTACCGTTGTATTGCTCAGGAGGACAAACCAGATTTCATTTTCTTTTTTTTCATAGGCATGCAACTGCCACTGTGTCACACCACTAGTACCACCGCTATGAGGAAATTTTATCCGCCCAGGATTGCCAACCTTATTCGCTGTTTCCCGTGGAGCCAGCCCTGGGCCTAGCCCTACTTGCAAACAGAAATTACAGGTAAGATAGGCATTTGGTTGGAGGTAGTATAATGGAGTATTAGGAGAGACGAGAGATTGGATTGACGGTAGTACTACTAAAGTCCTAGGACTATTCAGGAAAACAAACTTACTGTTAAACCCCCACCCACCAGACTCAAAAGCAGTAAAAAACAGGTATGGTCAGATAAAGTTTCAAAAAGTATATTTTTATAGCCCTAACAAAAGAATCTCCCGCAAGACCCTCCCTAACCCCAACGATTGTTCTTCAAAAGTCCCCAAAAAACCCAACTCCCAATTCCCACCCCCCAAAAGTCTCTAAAAAAGGGGCAAGGGACACTATGGCAGGGTGCTGTTGGAATTAGCAGCCAGGGCATCATGCTCCTTGCGGAGGGTGGCAAGTTCGAAGCGGAGGCCCTCCACCAAGTTCTTATAGTTATGGACCTCCTGCTCCAGGTACGACAGTCTGAGGGATAAGCGGCGCCGGTGTGCCTTGCAAATCCTGTGAGGGGCAGCTGCTTTCTTTGCTGCTCTGCGGTGGCGTTTGGCTTTGGTAGCCCGGCTCCGTACCGCTGGAGCACTGCGCTGGCTGGCAGCCCGCACGGAGGAGGATGCAGCTGTCCCAGTGGACGTTGTTGTTGTACCAGACTGCGTCTCCTCCTCCTCCAGGGCCACCAGCCGCCAATATTCTGCGACAGTGGCATCCAGCCTCCGTTGCCGGGCCATTCGAGCCAGCTCCTTCCTCCTTGATGGTGTCTTCGATTTGGAAGGAGCAACTACATGAAAAAAGAAAGACATAGTCTGTAACCAATGCTCCTTAAGATTAACACAAAATGATTGAGCAGAAAGTTGTCACAGTACAAGTAGCAAATTGAAAGCACAGTACATAACTATTGAGGACAGTATCTATGTAACCTCCGACTTCTTCATCCTTGCTCTAACATTAGTGGGAGTTTAAGGAACAAATTATACGAGCACTATGGACTTCCATTACAGTCGACTATGACAGTACACCACTCTTATTCTTCTTCTTCTCTCTTGTTTAGGAAAATTGGTACGTTATCGTATGCAAGCCGGCATAATGCCAGCGCAGTGAACTTGCACCCGAGAAAAACAGACGCACACCATGATGAGTGAGACAGACTTGCGTTACTGTACCGGTCCAGTACATGCAGGTGGTGAAGCTCTTACTTTTCTATTACGGGTGGCACTGAGAATACTCTGTTAAAAGGGCTACTGCTTAATTAATTTAGCTTTCACCCTACAGTGCAAATGAGTATTAGAAAAGGAAAATGAAGAAGCTAAATTATCTGATTATCTATCACTTCACATGGGATGTATTTGATGACATATGGGATGACTTTAGGTGCTTTGCTTATTATTGAGTGAACAGTGATACCCCCACACATGAATGACGTACTACTACTAAACTAAAGTTATCACGAGAGGTAGGGAGTGTCCACCGTAATAACCGGATATATGCTGTGCTTGCAGTTGCAATACAAACTACTGCTACTATTCATGGTAGTATTTGGACAACGTTACAACTTCTTTTCCTTGCCTTTCCTACACTGGAACGGACGTGCGGGTGCGGTGTTACATACTCTTCAAAGTAACACTTAGTTCATCCAGTGACCGTCTACTCTCTCTAGATACACATATGCTATCTAAGAGTCAGATAGTACCATGAATGATCCAGGCATCCATCCATTCAAAGTATATACACACATACAGTTTCTGTCTCACCCACCCAGGCTGTTCTCCTTCCACCCATCCTTGCTTCATCATTCACCCAGCCATGCACCATACCATTTTCTTTCCTTCCCAGCCACCTCGGGGACCAAGCAAACACATATCATTCTTCTTTGCCAGTCATCATTACATTTCTCGTGCTTCCACACTTACTTACACCCTTCTTTCGCTTTTCGTTCATCCCATCCATCAAGTAAACCTCAGATCTGATTGGGATTCTTCTCACCAAAAACTTCACAGCTAAGTCGAAGTACATTTAGAGGAGGCTACTACCTGGTTTATTTATAATACACCTGTGCAGAAAGCACACTCTGCAGTCTTCAATCTCAATGACTAAGGAATGTATAGCTTACCTCTGCCCGCCACCACCGTGTGAACCCTCACAGGCATGTCCTTGTCCGGCACTTGCACCGCCTCCTCCCCAGAGTTGTCCTCCTCGTCCAATGCCACCACCACCTCCGCGCTGGCCCCGTCTCCAGATGTTCCACCTACAAAGTACATTTAATAATGTTAGAATACACCACTCACTACTATATAATATTTGGTCTAGGAGGAAGAAAGAAATGTGAAAAAAACAGTATACAATTTAATAATTTATGACTGTGTACTCTAAAGTAAAAATGTCCCTTTTTCCAGGGAAGGCTGTTGTCTTGCTGCACTTTTTGGCACAACTGATGAATGTTTGCTTTTTACTTTTTAACACGCACCACTTTTTCTCCTAACAGACAGAAGCTTGACTTCTAAGAACACAAGCAGGATCAAGTTCAAACCAGGTGAGAGCTCGGCTCGACCACAAGAAATGTGTCCAATTATTCGTCAGCACTAAGCACTTTTCCATTTTCAGTTACACGTTCACTTTTATGACAAACTTGATTTTAATAAATGTGTTTACTTTTAATAAAGCTTTTAAACTTAAATAGACTCTGTGGTTTTTGGTCCTCCAGACTAGAGTGGATGAGCTAAAGGTTTTGGAATTTTTGCAAGCATGAGTCCGTGCCTCTGCCATCGGGGACTTTGGGAGCTAAATGACTCTGCCACACTATCTAGTCCGTAAGGAGATTGGGGGTTCAACTACAAAGTCTGTTATCACTGAGGTATGTGGAAAGTCTCACAGCACCTATTATAATTGATAAGCTAAGCAATGCATTATTTAGTGTCCATAGTTCTGTTTGTGCAGATTTGTCCCTGCAACAGTAGTAGAATGGATTGTCCTCCTATCCAAACCAAAAGTAAAGTAGTATCTTATTCTTTCTTGGTGGTCATTCACCTTTTTATTGTTGGCAATGGTCAAAGCATAAACATTTAGAATACTTGAAAAGACATTATGGACAATCCCAGAGGACTGCACTCAGTGCATAGAGCTATTGCTGACTAGAATGGGAGTCCAATGGAAATGCCAAATGTGCAATCTTAGTTAGCTACACAGACAGACTAATAAGAATAATCTAGTAATACCACACGGAGTCATAGTCGAGGCAGGATAAGAATTTAGATCCTGTCTACAAGAAGATCAAAGACGATTTAGAAAAAATCGAATGAGGAACACTAGGAAAAAATAAGTACTCTATATTAAAATTAAAACTTACTGGGGCCAGCAAAGGAGCCCTCGCCTGCCCGGTCCTGGCCTGCATCCTCAACAGCACCCTCCTCCTCCTCCTCCTGTGTCCTCCTCTTGCCCCTGGGGGAAGCTGATGTACAACATGAAAGAAAGAAAAACAGAAAACATGGATGATATTTCTCAACCAAATCAAACATTTCAAAAGGACTAACAAAATATTTTTGCGAAATAGCAAATAGGGAACGACTTCATGGGATATATTATTGACCAATCTCATGTGGTCGACTACGTTATTACTTTAGTATTGCTTGATTTGCGGACCGTCGAATTGGAAACTACCCTATGTAACTCACTAAACAAAGTACTAAAAAGGTTTGCCTAGGGTTGGCAGGCAGCAGTCCGCAGCACGCAAAGTGACAGCCAAAGTCCATCGTGATTGAAGATCAGCGACAGCACTAAAGTTTCCTACTACATTAACCAGTCATTAAAATACTCAAACTATTAATCCACCACCACTATTTCTTCTTATCGCCATGTGTACAAAGGAAGGACTGGACTTGGGTCTGTAGGGGCTGATTTAGAAGCCCCTTGCGGCTCTTTTGCTCCATTGTTGCGTGACTTTTGTGACGCAGCGACAGCACAAAAGAGGCGCAATGGTGTGGCGTATATTAACAACGTGACGCATATGGGAGATGCATCACGTTGTAAAGCCCTGCGCCAATAGGGGGTGTTCCGGCACAAGGGAGGGCGTTCCTGCGCAGGAACACATCCTAAAAGTGGCTGAGGGAAATCTACAAGATTTCAATCAGTCACTTTGAGGACAATGATGCGTGACTCAAACCCTGCGCCTGCTTGAAGCAGACGTACGGCTTGACGCAGCATTGGGGAGATAGGGCACCCCAGAGCATTGATGGAGCTGCACCATCGTTGCGACGCAACTCCAGCAATGCCGCCACAGATGCGTAACGCTTTGGTGACGTTTTGGGCCCATGGTGTGCCGCATTGTAAATACGGCGCACCATGGGTGATGGTGGCGTGACGCACAATTACTGGCACATCCCTGCTACTTTGCAGGGATGCGCCGGGAATTAAAAATCTGAACCTTAGTGTGTAGCATTACGCAGTTCTTTAAACTACACTCATACATAATTTCACAGGCCAATGAAATGAACACAAAATCTAAAACAAATAAGCATAGTAGCAACACTACTGAGAAGAAGGAGAGCAGTGTACCTGAAATGCACAGAAGATTTTGAAATATAATTTACCTACAATGCAATGAGCAGCATTATTGCTCTTGGTAAAAATCAAAAATTTGCAATATAATAACACAGCAGGAGAAAACATAGTAGTAAAGAAATAGCTACTACTACTCACCAAGCCCGGCGATCTCAAGGCCAAGGAGGTCGAGCAGATCTCGCTCACGGGTCAGGACATCCGTCCAGCGGTGGGTAGCCTGGTTGTAGGTGCGCCAGACCCGAGAGTGGTGGTAAATGGCCTGGCACACCTTCTCCCACCGCTCCCGGCGCTCCCGGGCCCCGTACCCGGCACTGATCTTGCCGCCTCCCATGATGGTCCTGGGGAGGCGGCGCTGAACATAAAAAATGAGTTGGCCTACCTCCTCCGGGGTAAAGATCTCCCTGGGTACGACCTCCTCCCCCCTCAAACGCCCGCACGGGAGCCGGACACGGGGTGCGGGACCCTTCCCTTTCTCGGGATGCTTCCCGGCTCCCTTCACCATGGTCTGGGCGGAAAGGAATAAAGAAAATAGAATAGGGAAGAGAAGAAAAGAAAAGAGTTTAAAGTAGTTTAAAACTAACCAAAAGTAGCAGTAAACACAAAAATGTAGGGCTAGAAAAATAGAGGGATAGATAATAAGTAAAATAGATAAAAAAAACTTCAAACAAGCAAAGGATGGCAGAGATTGACAGAGGATACAAAGACCATGCCCAGAACCATAGCAATGAATGGGAAACAAGATGGCCGCGCCCGTTCACGACCGCGCGGGAAAGTTCGCGCGAGATTTTCCTTGCGAACACGCGCGAAACTGTACTGGCAAGCCGCAGACTTTGCGAGATTACACTTCGCGCCCGGAAATGGAAATACGTCAGGCAAACAAGATGGCCGCGCCCTTGAACGACCGCGAGGGTAACTTCGCGCCTTGCGCTACGAGCGGCTCGCAAAAACGCACAAAACCTTGCCAACTAACACGCCGCAAAAAAAACAAATTGCATATTCGCAACAATTTGCGGCTTCCGAATCCGATCTCGCGCGTGTTCGCGCCCCGCGAACCCCGCGAAATTGCAGAAAAACGAGTTTTTCAAAACTGAAAGCACTCGGCAGGGGCAAGAGTTCAAACTCATCATTAGTAACAATTCCCTGTAGTGCTTCCTGACTGGGGCCCCTCCAGAATTCAGTTGCTAGTTGCAACAATTGTATGACCCTGCTCTGACCCTCACAGCAGGCTCATAGAATAGCTACAAGTAGGCCACAAAGGTCCTGGGGGAAAAAAATGCACTGCAACAGAAAGCAAAATTACAGATAAGGAAGCAGGTGCCAGACTGGAATTTTAAAACAGTGACACATTAATAAACTAACCCCAAATTAATTCATCTCAGTTGAAGCAGGGCTGGTGTGCTTGCTTTTCCCCCCCATAATCTACAGTAATTGTCAGGGTCTGACAAATGTGCCTGCCCAGATGATGAACTACACCTACCAGAATGCTTTGCACCTTGGGGGCTGTTGTCAGAGTGTATAAAGACATGTGGGACCTTGTAATAGGTGCTCGTGATTTGTCCAATGGTATGCTGTTGTTGGCGGACGCCCTGTCCCCGCGGATCTGCTGGGAAGGTGAGGTTCGTCTTTTGCTCTGCGGCTGTAGAGCAAGCTGGAAGCGAGACGGGTGTTGACTGTTCTTGCGTGAGTCATCCGCAAGGCGCGTGAGACGCCGGATTGCTCCCTCAGCGCACTTGCGGAACTGTTTTTGTTATTTCGTGAGGAACTCGGAGACGCCGGATTGCCCCCTTCGGTTCGCTCACGCTTATAGCCTAGAACTGTGTTCTCGGCACCGGCTGGTGCTTTGTTTGTTCTTTGCGTGTGAGACGCCGGATTGCCCCCTCCACGCCTTTGGGTTATTCTTGTTACTTTTCCAGGCGTGCATGTGAAGACGCTTGGATTTCCCCCTTCACTGCACGCCGGGACTATGAGCTCATTTGATAAAGTATTTACCGAGAATAGGAGACGCTGGATTGCCCCCTACTAATTCCGTTGTGATAAACACTGTTTCCGTATAACTTATTCAGAGTGAAAAGCCGGTTGGCTGTATTTCAGTTTGGTTACTCTATCATTTCTATCAGGAACATCGGAGATTCTATCTAACGACAAAGAGCGGGGGAAGAGCCTGTTCCTTCCTTAATTCCTTCGGTGATCTCATTACTACTTCCCCTTCTTTGGCAACTGGTGAGTGAATGAGTGCTGGGTTATCAGAGCACATACACCTAAAACATAGGGGGTTACCAGAGAGTCATAACCATTGTTTTGTTGTTCTACCTTTAGCTGAAGAAGGGGTACAAACAGGGGAAGAGCCATATCCTGAGCAGTATCAGGTGAGGGTTCGTGTTAACAACAGTGAGTTGAAGAGTAGAATAACGGGGGATTTAGTTAACGTATGCCTCTTGTCATTTCAGGTCCCTGTCCCGGATGTTCCTGTTTTTCGACCCATATTTTCCCTCGCCTGACTGCCTTGCACTCTGAGGTAATTAGCTAGAGTGCAGGGGCGTCTGGAGGTGGACCCCATTAGAGCATCATTCCGACCCTGAGGATCAACAGCTGTGACAGAATCACGAGCCCACGTTGTTAATACCTCCTGGTCGGAAGAAGGCTCAAGCTATGGCAACTATGGACAACGTGCTCCAGGCCCTGTTGTTGGTACAGCAGGAACTGGCGTCGTCCAAGTTGGAGGTCACTGCCTTAAAAGAGAGGTTAGACCGACAACAGGTTAATCCTTTCGATGCAGCACCAGGTGGTCGCACCATTCAAGTAACGGTGCCTCCTCCAATTCCTTTAGCCAGTCCAGAGAGATTCTCTGGTGACCCTCAGAGAATTCAAGCCTTCCTAACCCAGATCACCCTTCATTTTTCGTGTAGGCCGGCTTCGTTCCCCAATAATATGTCCCGAGTGGCGTTTGCCATTTCCTACTTGTCTGGGGATGCAGCGAATTGGGCTGTTCCCTTTGTTAAGAACGATGATCCCATATTAAATGATTGGTCAGCGTTCCGTAGAGAGTTTGAACGGGTGTTTGATCGGAGAGCGACAACACTAAGTGCAGATAAGGAACTATTGGGGCTCCGACAAGGGAAGAAGGATTTAGTGTCGTATATGACTACTTTCAATCGTCTTGTGACGGAGACAGGCTGGACAGAAGACAAAAGGATGGCGTTATATTACCAGGGCTTGTCCGATGAGTTAAAAGACATCATAGTACAGATTGATCCCCAACCTACGACATGTACTGATTTAATCAATCTCACCCTGCGCCTGGACCATAGAGTAGGGGAGCGGGGAGGCGACCGAAGGAAACATGATAGGCCCTCTGATCCAGTGAGTCACTTACTTCCGCCGGTTCCACGGGTTGGAGACAGTTCAACAGAACCTATGGATGTTGGGGCCGTCCGATCCCCTCTTACTAAAGCCGAAAGAGAGAGCCGCTGCTCTCAGGGGCTATGTATGTATTGCGGGAAGAAGGGACACTACGTTAAGGAGTGTCCCTCCAAACCCAAAAGGTCCAAAACCTTTTACTCAGCTAAGAAGGTGGCTCTTACCACTGTTGATCTTGATACCAGTGACGAGAGTCCTTCCGTGAGTGATGGGCAGAAGACAAAAGAATGGAGACTCACATCGTTGGCCTCGGTTGATGGCAAGGCCCCTATAACACATATTGCCTTATCCTCCCTATTGTTGAGCCAGGGCAAAGAACATGCAGTGTGGAGCATGATAGACTCAGGGGCTACTGGGAATTTTGTGGACGAAGGCCTTGTGCGCCGTTTGGGGCTGGGCAGAGTGACTACAAAAAATCCAGAAACCGTGTTGGCAGTAGATGGTACCCCCCTGAAATCTGGTCCTATCGTTGAACGTACTGAAGAGGTGGTATTGGTTCTGGAGAACAGTATTGTCAAACATACTGAGAGTATCGTTTTGAACATCATCGAGGCTCCACAATACGAGCTAATACTGGGTATCCCATGGTTAGAAAAACACAACCCTTCCATAGACTGGAGAGAAAAAACTGTGAGCTTTCGGTCGGACCAATGTCAGACCACTTGTATGAGTACCCCTTCTTCACATACGATAGCCTTGGCCCAGATAACACACATAGCCACTGCGGTGGAAAAAGTAACCGTCCTACCTAGAGAATACCACGAGTACAGTGAGGTGTTTAGTGAAGCACAGGCTGAAGTACTCCCTCCCCATAGGGAGTACGATTGTAGAATAGATTTGGTGGAAGGCGCTGTTGTTCCCTCTTGCAGGGTGTACGCCTTGTCAGAGCCTGAGTCCAAACATCTGCAAGAATACCTGACACACTTTAGTACTATAGGGTTCATATGGCTGAGATACCCGCCACCCCCTCTCAACACAATCCCCGAAAGGAGGAAAACCGGAAACAGTTCTTAAAGTTTTTTGGATGTGGGATGGAGTAACCATCCCGGCCGTATTTATTAAAACAAAAAATTAAAACATTAAACGTTTCATGTTATGTACAATTTCATTATCACATTGCGATGTTTGGCTAACCTTAACATATTCTCTAATACAGAGGTTCTCCTAGCCGAACTAGCATCCTACAAAAACATTCTCTAGAAACACTGAAATTGTACATCCTAACGTTTAAGGGCCAACGGCAAGGTCATAACCGGTGTCAAGATCCCTAACCAGACTTACCCCTCCCACTTGGGAGGGGCGACAGCACAGAGGCTTACCTCAAGTGCAACTACTAACAATTTCCCTTGACTTGACGGGGGCACTTAAGACTCGACGCCATTTAAAGGTCGTTCGAAGACTTGTGTGTGGTATCTAGAAGGTATCGTGGACCTCCCCCCACCCCACACAACTTACCGCATCTGCCGTCGCAGATGACACTGGCCCCGGGAAATTCCCCAGGAGGGGGCTGTAACCCCTCCTACAAAGGAAGGGGCCTTGACCGCCTTTCCTTTACTTCCGGCGACCCGCCCTTAGACGGGACCGCCTCCCCACTGAGGGGCCAATGGCCACCTCTCCCGAGCGCTCCCATCCGTGTTGGGTGACGCCCACTCATAGGGATCTACCAATTAGTGCTCACCGATCATGACCTTACCGCCTACCAAAAAATAAATACGACAATTCTTACTCAAACCTATGAAAACATTGGTCGCTACGACCGAAAGAACATGCATAAAATGCAACACTACATCAAATCATTTTAGTCATAACAACCTACACGATATCCACCATACTTTATTATGATCAACAACAAACTGATACTCTCACAGCCTGTAAACGAAATGGATAGAACAAACTTATAAATTCACTTTATTGCACAACAACTTGCTGTCCTCAGGGGCTGGTGGGTGGGTCAAAATTGGCTCTTCGTTCCGTCCCGAGCTCACGTGTAGCGAGGAGGTGCAGCTTCGGAGCACAAGAACAAGAGGACGTCTTCTGGTCTTGCGTCTCTTTTTATCCGTCTTCAGGGCGGGCGAAAACCCGCCCCTGCCTGCCCCTAGGGCGGGGCTGGCTACGTCGGTGTCTAGGCCAGCCCACTCTAGGGCGGGAAAAAAGCGCGCCCCGGCTACGCCGCTTCGGGCATACCAGCCGAGACGCGCTTCCCGCCCCAAAATGGCTTCCCGGGGGGATCGAGGCACTCCGCCATACGTTCGGGGGGACCGAGTGGTCGCCCCTTTCCATATGGCTGAGATACCCGCCACCCCCTCTCAACACAATCCCCGAAAGGAGGAAAACCGGAAACAGTTCTTAAAGTTTTTTGGATGTGGGATGGAGTAACCATCCCGGCCGTATTTATTAAAACAAAAAATTAAAACATTAAACGTTTCATGTTATGTACAATTTCATTATCACATTGCGATGTTTGGCTAACCTTAACATATTCTCTAATACAGAGGTTCTCCTAGCCGAACTAGCATCCTACAAAAACATTCTCTAGAAACACTGAAATTGTACATCCTAACGTTTAAGGGCCAACGGCAAGGTCATAACCGGTGTCAAGATCCCTAACCAGACTTACCCCTCCCACTTGGGAGGGGCGACAGCACAGAGGCTTACCTCAAGTGCAACTACTAACAATTTCCCTTGACTTGACGGGGGCACTTAAGACTCGACGCCATTTAAAGGTCGTTCGAAGACTTGTGTGTGGTATCTAGAAGGTATCGTGGACCTCCCCCCACCCCACACAACTTACCGCATCTGCCGTCGCAGATGACACTGGCCCCGGGAAATTCCCCAGGAGGGGGCTGTAACCCCTCCTACAAAGGAAGGGGCCTTGACCGCCTTTCCTTTACTTCCGGCGACCCGCCCTTAGACGGGACCGCCTCCCCACTGAGGGGCCAATGGCCACCTCTCCCGAGCGCTCCCATCCGTGTTGGGTGACGCCCACTCATAGGGATCTACCAATTAGTGCTCACCGATCATGACCTTACCGCCACAGGTCCGGATAGTTGACCGGCTATCCGGACCCCCCACAAAACTCCTACCTAAAGGTCATGATGTAACGATTTTAACCAAGCTAGGAAGTCTCCTATGAGTAACTCATTCCCCACCCTCGACAAATGCACACCATCCCCCAAATACATACTGTCATCATTAATACAACTATGCGAGATCGAATGCAATGTCTTGGCACGGAACAACCTACTCACTTTGTTATTCAATTTTCTAACGGAATGATTCAAAGCAGGGATCGAGATAGCCCCCCGCCACACTTTTCGTGGGATCATATGAGACCACGCAATTATGCACCCCGGAACTCTCCTTGCTAACCAACTTACCGTGGAAAGCATAGCCTCCAGGAGAAGTCGTCTACCGGTGGTGACCAAATCATTGCCCCCCAAATGCACTATGACTATGGACGGCGGTGACCTCATCCGCTCTAACAAACCCTCAAAAAACTTCTGAAACTGGTCAATACAGAGACCGCCCCTTCCGTAGAAGGACACTCTGTACCCGTATTCCCCAGGTACGTGAATCATGTCACCTGCTTTGAATACGTCTGCGGCCCGTCTCACGTATGAGTGGCCCACGACCCACACCTCCTTCCTCACAGCCGGTGACGTGCGACCGCTGGCCTGGTGTTGGGTCGACTGCACAGTCCGCCCTGCCGCGTAGGCTTGCGCAACTGAAAACAAACAAAAGACAAGAAGCGTGAGAACATGATTACAGCTTCACAACATGTGCAATCGCACGTACCTCTTATAACAATTGGAGGACCAGCGCCCCACACGTTTCACTTGTTCCACATTAAGACCCCTGGCTGTAGCTTCAGTGGCAGCCCCTATTCGAAAGGAATGGGTCCCAAATTCGCCCGGGTCCAAGCCCGCTGCGGCAATGGCCATTGCAAGCACCCGCTGAAACTGAAACCTCGTCAGCGGGGTGGCGTCTGCATGCCTCAACAATGTCCCCCCCCATGATGCCACCCTTCGTGCTAGGTAATCTTCTAAGCACCGTACCGGACACATGGATGACTCGGGGTACCTGCGAATGATCGTGCAGTCCCCTCTCCCATCTTGGTCAGTCTTGGACCTGAGAAAGGAGACAATCATCGCATCACCCCTGATCTGAACATGTTCCCTGCACAAGCCCCCCGACACATCCTGTTTGTTCCTTGCAACTAGCTCACTAACTCTCATAGCCCCGTGAAACGCCAGCGTAAATGCAGTCCGGAACAAACAAGTCTCGAAAGGGGACGAGCATGTGTTAGGGAGTGTGGCCAGTAACTGGGACAACCTGTCTAGACCTATCGGTCGTCTTACGTCTACTCTGCGACCCTCTAGGCGTTGCCACCCACGCAGCGCTTTCTGTACTGTAAAAGACGCTGTTGGGTCCAGGATGCCATGGGCCCTGGCAACAAAGGAAATGGCGGCACGATGCCTTTGGGCCGTAGCCACCGATTTCCCAGCCCTACGTAAGGACATCAGAAAAAATACTACCCACTCTTCCTGACCCCAAAGTCCCCCTCTCTCTGCCCCCAAAAAGGCTAAATAGGCCTGGAACGCCCCTTCATATGCCTTCCTTGTCCTGGGTGCTAGACTCTCTCCCACGAGGTGACGAAGTTCGGAGCACCGAGAGACCAGAGAGCTTCGGGGAAGGGTGCCGGCTCCGGGTCCGCTGAAGGGAGGAAACCCGAGAAAGCCTGCATGTGAAAACGAGACAGTGCATCAGCAGCCTGATTCATCACCCCTGGGACATGTTTTGCTCTGAATACCACGTTCTGTTGCATACACAGTAAGACAATTTCTTTGAGCAGCCTCAAAATCAATTTACAACGAGCTGCCTGACTATTGATGCATTCTACCACGGTCATATTGTCGGACCAGAACACAACAGAATGATCTCTGAACCCTTCTGGCCAGGTTCTCAGGGCCACCAGAATGGGAAATAGCTCAAGGAAAGCGATGTTACTCGTCAGCCCCTTCTCGTGCCACCATAGGGGCCACTTTTTTGCCGACCATTTTGTGCCGAAAATGGCGCCAAAACCTACGCTTCCTGCTGAATCTGTCCATAGCCCAAGCTCTTCGGAGGACACGGCTGGCTTGTTCCAGACGACTCGGCCATTGAAGTCCGCCAAGAAAGCTAACCAAATCCGCATGTCCTGGCGGACCTCAGCCGATAACCTTGTGCGATGATGACCCTCCTTTAGGCCAACCATCGCTTGGGCAATTGAGCGGGAAAAAGGGCGAGCCATTGGTATCACCCTCAAGGCAAAGTTCAACTTTCCCACTAATTGTTGCAACTGATGCAGTGTAACTTTGGATGCATTTAAACATACTTGGAGGGCTGCCCTGAATTTCGACACTTTACTAGCTGGTAAACGGAAGCACCCCTCCCTTGAGTCCAACTCGATCCCCAAAAACTCGAGGCAAGTCGTGGGACCCATAGTTTTACCCGGTGCCAATGGCACGCCAAGATGACCCATCAACACACAGAATTCATCTAAGGCCTGGGCACATTCGAGATTACCGGCGGGGCCAAGGAACAAAAAGTCGTCAAGGTAGTGCATTACATTTCGGAAACCCGTTCTCTTAGTGAACACCCATTGCAGGAAAGTACTGAATTGCTCAAAGTAGGCACATGATATAGAGCATCCCATTGGCATACACCTATCCATGTAAAATGACCCCTGGAACCCGAATCCCAGAAGACGCTGATCGTCTGGGTGTACCGGGAGCAACCGGAACGCTGACTCGATATCAGATTTCGCCATCAACGTCCCGTGCCCCAGGCGATTCAAGATGGCTACTGCCTCATCAAAAGATGCGTATCGCACCGAACAAACTTCTGGATCAATTGCGTCGTTCACCGAAAGACCATGTGGAGCAGACAGATTATGGATCAAACGAAACTCACCCGGGTCCTTCTTGGGGACCACCCCTAACGGAGAACAAACGAAATCCGGTACCGGGGGTACACTAAACGGGCCGGCGACCCGTCCCCGGCTAACCTCTTTCTGAATTTTCTCTTGAACTACAGATGTATGTTGTAAAACGGAAAGTTGATTTTTGCACATCCCTACACCCTGAAAGTCCCCTACCGGGATGCGGAAACCATGTGTAAAACCGTTCCGCAGCACCCCGGCAGAAGCACGATCCGGGTATTCGCTGAGCCAGGGAATCATTGCCAAGGTATCAATCGGGGTTGGTAAAGGCGCCCCTCGGCCTAGCTTAGACCTGTTTGGCGCCTCCCTTACCCCCATTCTCACTCGTTCTGGCTCTGCACGATGACTCAGGATGGGATGACCCACACGTACTACATTCGTGCTTGAATTTACACGATCCCGGAGGCCTGGTACATTTCCCCTTGTTGAAATTAAAAACAGAAACCCTTTCTCCCTGTATTGCCTGCGGGCCTCGACTGGTCGTCGGTGCTCGTACTTTGTCTAAAGGGCGTCCCCACATTTTGGCGGGAGTAATCAACAACATTGCTCCCGACCAATGGCATTCTTAACATTCCCGATTCTTTCATTTTATCCCATGTTAAAGAATCGTAACAATCCCAAGTCAAACTCTTGTTATGTTCCTTTTCTTTCCTGAACAGATTGTCATAACAAAACCAATGGTTACCTTGATACGCTGTCGAGTAACCCATAATTCGTGATTGATAAACGGGAAACTCAGGAAGCAACTCGGGCCTACGTTCCCCCAAAATCGATGTGAAAATACCCCATGCATTGCCCCAGTTGCCAATGTTCTCATTTACCTTAAAGGCGGCCATTTTTGCGCGCCAAACACTCGGATGCATTAGGTCCTTCTGACTTTTCACATGCTCCACATCATAATGATCAACAAGCAAGGAAAAAATATTCACGTACTCCCCTGCCCAGATCTTTTCCTTTATAGCTAAAGGCACATGTTGTCCCAATCTCTCTCTACGAGAGGGTGCTGACTCGTCCCTTGCAATCGGCAATGGCCGCTTACCTGAACCGGACGCAGCTTCTGCCGCTTGCGGCTTGTCTATCCCCGCCAACGGCGCAGCCACTCTAGCTGCCTCTCTCTTCTCACGAAGCCCTTTTATCAGCGCCTGTGCCTCGGCAGCCGTGGCGCCATCACTACTATCCCCCAACCATGCTGCTAGCTGTGCTGCCAGCTCAGGGGGCATGTCTTCCTTGGATGTCGGGGTGACGACAACGGGGATTGGATTCCCCTCCATCGGTACTGGGGTCGGCGCCTCGAGCGGGGCAGAGGGAACCGGGACGGCCCCACCGGCTGGAACCCTTCTCGGCCTCTTAGGTCTCCCTCCAGCCGGCGCAGGGCCCGAACCCTCCTCCCCATCTCGCTCGGCCAACCGTTTCTTTATGTCGGACACCTCTTTGCAAAGGGCCCGCACCATCTGGTCGGTCGTCATTCTCTTTGCGCCTTTCTTGGGCATCTCTCCGAGGAAGTATCTAGAAGACAAAGAAAAAGATCAAAACACTCAAAATTGGCTCTTCGTTCCGTCCCGAGCTCACGTGTAGCGAGGAGGTGCAGCTTCGGAGCACAAGAACAAGAGGACGTCTTCTGGTCTTGCGTCTCTTTTTATCCGTCTTCAGGGCGGGCGAAAACCCGCCCCTGCCTGCCCCTAGGGCGGGGCTGGCTACGTCGGTGTCTAGGCCAGCCCACTCTAGGGCGGGAAAAAAGCGCGCCCCGGCTACGCCGCTTCGGGCATACCAGCCGAGACGCGCTTCCCGCCCCAAAATGGCTTCCCGGGGGGATCGAGGCACTCCGCCATACGTTCGGGGGGACCGAGTGGTCGCCCCTTTCCATTAGACCTTCCCGTTCACCGGCAGCGTCTCCTTTGTTTTTTACGACGAAGGCCAATGGGGAGTTACGTACCCTCATTGACTATCGCCAGTTAAATAAACAGACCATAAGGAACCGGTACCCTCTTCCCCTCATCCCTGTGCTACTGGACCAGGTGAGAGAGGCAGTGATCTACACACGGTTGGATCTCCGTGGTGCCTACCACTTGGTCAGGATTCGTAGCGGTGATGAGTGGAAGACAGCCTTCAAGACCAGATATGGTCTCTTCGAGTACCTGGTAATGCCGTTCGGGCTTTGCAATGCCCCGGCGGCATTCCAGTACTTCCTTAATGATGTTTTGAAGGAATACCTGGACCAGTTCGTCATCGTATATATAGATGACATCCTTGTTTATTCTGATTCACGTAACCAGCACACTGGTCATGTTCTCCTGGTGTTACAGAGGCTGTTGGAATACCGGCTCTACTGTAAGCTCAGTAAATGCGAGTTTGATGTAGAGGAAGTGGAATTTCTGGGGGTTATACTCACACCTAAAGGGTTTCACATGGCAGAGAGGAAGGTTGATGCGGTGAGTGCATGGCCAGTGCCAAAGAGCGTGAAAGAGGTGCAATGCTTTCTTGGCTTTGCCAATTATTACAGACGTTTTATTTCACAGTTCTCCTTGTTGGCTTCACCCATCACCAAGTTATTACGCAAAGGAGTTCCCTTTCAGTGGAACACCGAAGCCATGAGGGCGTTTGAACTGTTGAAGGAAGCGTTTGTTTCTGCCCCTATCCTGAAACATCCACAACTGGACTTATCTTTCATAGTGGAGGCGGACGCCTCTGATGTCGCAGTAGGAGCAGTCCTATCGCAAAGAGATAGAGTCACAGGCCAGTTACATCCAGTTGCCTTCCTGTCCAGAAAATTGAACTCCGCTGAAAGCAACTACTCAATTTCTGAAAAAGAACTGTTGGCAATAAAACGAACCTTCCAAGAGTGGAGACATTACCTGTGGGGGTCACAACACACCATAACGGTTTATTCCGACCACAGGAATTTGTTGTTCATGAAAACGGCTCGTCACTTATCGCAACGGCAAATGAGGTGGATGCTGTTTTTCGCGGAATATAATTTCATCGTCACCTTTCGGCCTGGAACTGAAAACAAGAAAGCAGACTCACTCTCCAGACTAGGGGGAGACCAGACATCGGAAAAAGAACAACCAAAAGCGATCATTGCACCCGAGAAAGTGGTTTGTTTAATAACAGCTGATCGCTTTATAGAACAAGTGCGGAAAGAACGAAACCAAGTGCAATGGCAGAAGTGGGTGAGCCAGAACCGCCTCCGAAGTCTACAACACGGGGTCCCCTTGCATGGAGGGAAATTGTTTCTTCCCTCTCACGATCTACGGCTTCAGGCATTCAACTGGTATCATGGGGAAGTGCTGGCCGGGCATCCGGGGGTGACAAAAACCATCCATCTGGTAAAGCGACACTTCTGGTGGGAGACAATGTCAAAAGATATAGAAAAGTGGATTGGACACTGCGATACTTGTGCAAGGGCAAAAGGGGATCATTCCATGTGTCGTGGGAAACTCAGACCACTACCCACTCCGTCCCGTCCTTGGCACACCATTAGCATGGACTTCATCGTGGGGTTGCCTATGGACCAAGGATACAACGCTATCATGGTAGTGGTAGACAGTTTGACAAAAATGGGACACTTTATTCCATGCAAAAATCTTCCTACTGCCAGTCAAACTGCTCAATTACTGTTGACACAGGTGGTCCGGATACACGGAATTCCTCGCGTGATCATCTCGGACAGGGGACCACAGTTCGTGGCACGGTTCTGGCGTATGTGGTGCAAGGCGCTGAGGGTGGAGGATGCACTATCCACCAGTTTCCACCCTCAGACGGATGGACAGACCGAAAGACTGAATCAGACACTAAAACAGTACTTGAGGTGCTATTCAGAAGAAGCTAGCCGTTCCTGGGTCTCTCTTCTCTGGCTGGCTGAGTTGTCCTATAATAATGCATGGCATAGCTCAACTGGGGAAACACCGTTCAAGGCCAATACAGGCTTTCATGCTAACACCCTTCCGTTGACCATACCAGAGGAAATCCAGAACCACCCTACGGTGGCCGCCCATGTGAAGGCCTTGTTGGAGTCACATCAACGAATACAGAAAACCCTTGTCCGAGCAAAAACCGTATACAAGAAATGGGCGGATAAGCATCGACAGGAGAGTCCTTTGTATGAGGTTGGGGACAGAGTTTAGTTGTCCACAAAGAACATTCGATTCCGTTATCGCAGCATATTTCACCCACGTTTCATTGGTCCGTTCGTGGTCATCAAAAGGATCAATCCCGTGGCCTACAAATTGAAATTGCCCATGTCCATGAGAATACATCCTGTGTTTCACAGCAGCCTGTTGAAGCCGGCTGGTTCTGTAAGGAGCAAGGCCGCCCCGCCGGTGCTGAGAGATGGCCAACTGGAGTACGAGGTGCGTCGCATCATGGACGCGAGGCTCCGTCAGGGGAAGCTGTGGTTCCTTGTCGCCTGGAAGGGATACGGCTCAGAGGATGACTCTTGGGAGCCCAGTCATGAAGTGCATGCCCCTCGATTGATCCGTTCATTCTACGCCCGTAATCCGGGGAAGCCTGGTGCTAGGAGGCACAGGGCGGGGGGGGCATACTGTCAGGGTCTGACAAATGTGCCTGCCCAGATGATGAACTACACCTACCAGAATGCTTTGCACCTTGGGGGCTGTTGTCAGAGTGTATAAAGACATGTGGGACCTTGTAATAGGTGCTCGTGATTTGTCCAATGGTATGCTGTTGTTGGCGGACGCCCTGTCCCCGCGGATCTGCTGGGAAGGTGAGGTTCGTCTTTTGCTCTGCGGCTGTAGAGCAAGCTGGAAGCGAGACGGGTGTTGACTATTCTTGCGTGAGTCATCCGCAAGGCGCGTGAGACGCCGGATTGCTCCCTCAGCGCACTTGCGGAACTGTTGTTGTTATTTCGTGAGGAACTCGGAGATGCCGGATTGCCCCCTTCGGTTCGCTCACGCTTATAGCCTAGAACTGTGTTCTCGGCACCGGCTGGTGCTTTGTTTGTTCTTTGCGTGTGAGACGCCGGATTGCCCCCTCCACGCCTTTGAGTTATTCTTGTTACTTTTCCGGGCGTGCATGTGAAGACGCTTGGATTTCCCCCTTCACTGCACGCCGGGACTATGAGCTCATTTGATAAAGTATTTACCGAGAATAGGAGACGCTGGATTGCCCCCTCCTAATTCGGTTGTGATAAACACTGTTTCCGTATAACTTATTCAGAGTGAAAAGCCGGTTGGCTGTATTTCAGTTTGGTTACTCTATCATTTCTATCAGGAACATCGGAGATTCTATCTAACGACAAAGAGCGGGGGAAGAGCCTGTTCCTTCCTTAATTCCTTCGGTGATCTCATTACTACTTCCCCTTCTTTGGCAACTGGTGAGTGAATGAGTGCTGGGTTATCAGAGCACATACACCTAAAACATAGGGGGTTACCAGAGAGTCATAACCATTGTTTTGTTGTTCTACCTTTAGCTGAAGAAGGGGTACAAACAGGGGAAGAGCCATATCCTGAGCAGTATCAGGTGAGGGTTCGTGTTAACAACAGTGAGTTGAAGAGTAGAATAACGGGGGATTTAGTTAACGTATGCCTCTTGTCATTTCAGGTCCCTGTCCCGGATGTTCCTGTTTTTCGACCCATATTTTCCCTCGCCTGACTGCCTTGCACTCTGAGGTAATTAGCTAGAGTGCAGGGGCGTCTGGAGGTGGACCCCATTAGAGCATCATTCCGACCCTGAGGATCAACAGCCGTGACAGTAATGATGAACCAGAGGGTGGCATTGATGTAACAGAGGGTTGCAGTGGTGAAACAGAGGGTGCTGGGAACCTGTGATGATGAACCAGACGTAGAAACAACATAATCGCGACCGTTGCGCGCCGAAATGTAAGTTCGCAATTGTGAACTGGTACGAAACCCTCGCGAACTGGCAGAAGTCCTTGCGAACACACAAAAAAAAATCCGCAAATTCGCAAGAATTCGCGGATTTTGCGGATTGCGAGTTCGCAAATCCGCAAAATTCGCGAACGCGAGATTCACAGAATTCACCCATACTTAGTGGTATGTATGTGTGAGTATGCCAGCTGTGTGTCCATTTGTATGTAAGTTCTTTGTATGTGTTACTTTGGTGCTTCTACTTATGTTTGTTTCTTTGTGTGTGGTGGTGTTGTGGTGTGTGTGTTTCGTGGCACTGTGCTGTGTGTTGTGTGTCCCAGTGCAGCCACTCCTGCAGTGGCTGTCTCCCTGGTTGTTTGTTGTGTGGTGCAGGGTGTGAATTGACCTTGCTTGTTGCTGTGCATGGGGTGCACAGGATGGGCACCTGCCATGTGCCTTCGTGGGGTGTGTTGATGTGTGGTGGGGGAGGTGTGTCCCTGGGGTCTTTGTGCCCTGCCCCTGCCTTGGACTGGCCTTGCCTTCTACATTGTGAGCATGTATTCACCGCTATGGTGACGTGACTGGGACATTGCTGCAAGTTCACGGTTGAAGTGTGTCCAGGATGCAGAGGGGTCACTTGATGGCAGGTGTGTCATGTGTGGGTGCCCTTGTGGATGTGTTGATGCCCACAGCAGAGTGTCTGTTGTGCATTTGGACCCTGTGTCATCCCGTGTGTTGTGTGTTTTATTTGCGTAGTTGCGCACCTGCGGCGGCGTCCACGGGGGCCCATGAGTTGATAGTGATGTAGCAGGTACAGCACCAGTAACATGTGTAGAGCGGGGTCCATGGCGGTCGGGAGTGGGTAGAGGGGACCGGGACTCTGGTCGAGTTTCGCCGTCTCTGGTTGGGCCGTGTCTCCGCTGTGATGCGTCTGCTTGTTTGGGCCATCCTAATTTGTGAAGCGGGGCGGACGTCATTCAACATGGCGGTGAGTCTCCATTGGCTCACACCGCCGCAGTGGTGGGCGCACTTTGATGGGGGTGCTCGTCGCTCCTCGGCGGACGGGAATTGACCTATGTTTTGCAATACTAATATGGCATATGTGTTTCTCGTTGCTCGTGGGTGGAAACATTTGTTTTTCCACCCCGCCAGCACCACGGTGGTGTCACCGCACAACTTCCTAATGGACCCTTAGTGTTGGTGCCGTGAGATGTGGTGAAGACAAAAATTCAAACAGTCACTAAAGGAATAGGCGAGATTTGAGCAGAATAGTTAAAAACCGTGTTTATAGTGGATTCAAAACTGGACATCTAAATTAAAGTCAGCCGACTTCTAAAAAAATATCATATTGGTGAAATTCTCAGAGCGCAAGACTGGACTGAATATTGTAGAAGGACACTATAAGAGGTTATAAAAAGTTATAAAGGTCTTCACTGATGTTTAATCCTGCCAGGGCCTTAGTGTTGGGTTCTATTATGAATTTCGACTCCAGTTGTCTCAACAATTTCTCTCTGTTGCCACTCCGTCTGAGTGGCGGAATGCTATCAATGACGCAGTATTTAAGGTGGTCTAAGTTGTTCTGGTGTGTCTCTCTGAAGTGGCTAGCTACAGGGTATGTTGGGTCACTGTTGACAATGGCTCTGAAGTGTTGCAAAATCCGTAGGTGCACTTGGAGCTTAGTGCTCCCTACATATTTTAGTTCGCAGTAGCAAGTAAGAATGTGCACTGTAAATTCTGTTCTGCATTGTGAGTTTCTGTTGTATCATTATGGGTTTGCTTTTGAATTCTGCTGAGATTTGTTTGGTGTTAACTTCAAATCTGCAGGCCCTGCAACAGCTGCATTTACAAAAACCTTTAACATTAGTTAACCAATTGGTGGTATTGGTTATTTCAGGGCTGTATCTGACTATAGTGTAATGCATGGACCAGGCTCTCCTGTAGGTGATGTCAGGCCTAGAGGCAACCACGGGTCCTAGTGTGGAGTCTGTTTTGATGATCCCCCAGTGTTTGTTGAAAATGGATTTGAGTGCTCTTGATGATGAGGCGTGTAGCTACATATCCCTTAGTGGCCAGACCGCTTGAGTGTCTGTATCAACAATGATCTCTGCGAATGTGTTCTGTAGTAACAGCTCTCTGGGAAATGAATTGGCGTTGGTGATTGCAGCAGTGATAGTCTTTTTAGTGTAACCCCTGGCTGCGAATCTCATATATATATATATAACCCTGGCCACGGGTCAGTTTCGAAAAGACAGCAAGGAACCCTCAAGGACTTAGGTGCCAGAAGGCGAGCAGGTAAAGCTCATGGACAGTCAGGACAGTCAGGACAGGATAACCCCAGAATTTGGACCCGGAATGGGTTTCTCGAACCTCCCAACAAAGTGCTCCACAGCTCTCTGTATCAGTCACCTATAGAGTGCGTTGGGTCAGTGACAGGTCAGCTATTCGGACAAGTTGGACAATTTCTCTAGCTAAACCTACGCTAGTTATACTGGGGCATATTATCAAGGGGGTTTATCTCCGCTTTTTTGGCTTTAAAAGCCAAGAAAGCGGAGATAAAATTATCTCCCTATTACCTAGCTGTCGCTAACACCAGTTAGCGGCAGCTAGTAGGAGATAGCGACCATCTTGGGCCCCACTTTGCATGTCAGTGATATTTTTCACTAATGACATGCAAAGTGGGCGTGCCAAGATGTTAGTGACTGGAAACAGTCGCTAACATCGGTATCTCCTATTACCAACTTTTGGAGATATTCCCGCTAAGCGCGAATATCTCCAAAAGCTAACACCTGCCCTGAGCAGTTCTTAGCCATGTTATCCAATGGGAGGTGGATAACATGGCTAGGAGCATTTGCTCGGTAATGCATGAATATCGCTGACTTTTCAGCGATATTCATGCATTTCGGCCGATTTTTATCGCTTAGGAGATAAACCTTGATAATATCAAGACTCCTAAGCGATAAAAATATTGCCGCTAAGCCAACCAAGCGATAATTATCGCTAGTTGTTGGTTATATGCCCCACTGTTTTTCGGATCAGTGTACCACCCCCCAATGTTGCAAGTGTAAGGATCCCCAATTTTGATTGGACAAAGGAGGAGGTTAAGTCATCACACCACCTATATTTTAGACTTTCTCAAGCTTAATATTCAATTTCTGTACCCACCCCTTAAATTCCATGTTCTCATGACATATACTTTTTGTCTAACAATGGTGAATACAATATTCATGTACATTTGTAGCGACTTCAGTACAGTTCAACTTCGTTCAGCTAGGTCGCAGGGCAGGTTCCCAGGAGTATCTTGGCTGTGGCTGCCAGCTGGCTGGGTTCCACTACTGCAGAGTTCTATTCCCTCCGCAACTAGATCTGCGCAGTAGGGACTTCCAAAATGGAGTAGTAAGCACCTCCCAGGCCTAAAGGATACGATACATGGAAAGCAAGAGAAACCAATTTACAACACAGTAATAAATGATTACACTGTATACCATGAATCACTATACTACACCCATTACTGTAATATAAACTATAGCATTATTGTTTATGCAGAACAGACAGCTTTGAGAAAGTGGCAATGCAAGCTTAAAGCATGTGAGAACACAGAGCAGCCATATTAGCTTCATTGCACATGCGCAATTATTTTCCCCTCAAGACATTGAATACGTCACGTCACATGGTTATGACCGACGCATGCGCAGTCTAAATTCCCGCGTAGCAGCGGCCATTTTATAGTGCAAGCGTATTAAGATTAATAAACACATAAGCAAGCTTCACTCAGTCGCCCCGTATAATGCAAAAATGTGCAAAATTAGTAAAACGAACATGTTGGTTATTTTATTAACGTTATTTGAGGTTCATGATACAAGCAAGTCGCTTAACGTGCCAATCCTTGCTCCATCAATCCCCTCTTTGATGATATTTACTATCATCAATATTAATGGAACCAGATGCCAACTTTTTCACATTTCACCCATTTCAATCTCTTCAAACTTTCTATTCAGCTTTTTCTCTGCATCTTTATTAGGATGAGAATTTTTCACTCTTTTATACATTTGATTATTCATTTCTTCTAGTTCGAGTTCTTCAACATTTCTTTTTATTCCTCTCCTATTGACAGTATATTTCTTTTTGTGCTTTCGACATTTGCAGCAAATTATTATAGTGAACACTAATAAACCTATTCCCGCTATTGGCATCAGTATTTTACTCACAAGACTTTTACCTAGGTTAGAAAACCAACTACCTACTGAGGAGAGACCATCAGTTAGTCTCTCCCAGGCACTATCAACCTCCAGTGGTTTAAGCTCTCTTTCCAAATTAGTTATGTTTCTCACATACTTTTTAATCTCAACACTTTTGTCTGGAATATACGTGCAACAATGTTGCGCTTTCAACATTCTACAGACTCTGCCCTCTTTTGCCAATAAGGTGTCAAGAGCAAGTCGATTTTGTAAAACCATAGATCTGATCACAACCAATTCGGTATTGACCATCAGGAAACCTCCAGCAGTGTCAGTTGATAACCGATCTACTACTGTTGACAATTTACAAATTCTGTGTGTATTCAGAGCCACTCCCACTGTTGGTATCAATGCACTAAATATATCACCTAATATTTCTCCTACACTTTCTCTTTTACTACGCATTAATCCATTAGTGTTTTCTTTGCTTCCAGAGACTTCATTCACGTGGTATATCTTTGGGAAGCAATACCAAAATAACAATTTCCATATCAATGATCTGGCAATTTGAAATAAGCCTTGTTCCCACATAAATGATAAATTCCGGGAAACACAGGTTCTGACCCATTTTTGAAACCCCAACCTCCAATTACCTTGTAATTGTGTTCACATTCACTGGAACCAATGAATATGTTATTATAGTAACTACTCTTTTCTCTGTGAAGACAAAGTGTCCCCTTCTTTTCGAAATCCAGCAACAAAGCAGCATTTACTCCACCATTTGAGGTGCTTCCCATATTTTCAGCCCATTTAGGAGTTTTCTGCCTTTTGTCATTCGCCTTTCTTTGAAAATGTTCTCTTCTTTTCTCTGCCATGTTTAGAAACATTTTCTCTTGTTTGTGCAATGAACATGTTAAGTTATCTCTATGTGCTTCACCTAAATCTATTGTACCTATAGTTAGAAAGTATTCTCCCATATAACATGTTACATCACTTTTAGTATGTACAGGATTCAGGTTTCCACGTATAGGAAGTTCAGAAAATATCACATCTGAATTAGAGTAATAATACAGCAAAGGTCCTCTCTTATAGAATAAACTAGCTAAAATGCTACAGGAAATTCCATATGTTAGTGGCAAGTGATGGTAGGTCACACCCTCAGCTACTGAAGTAGGTAGCTTCATACAGACATAACAATCTTCTATCTCCATTGCTTTTATGTAATGTACTAAAAGGTTTGCAAATACATTTAAATGAGTTCTGTTCTTGATTCTATGATAATGCAGTCCTTCCTCATCTTGTGCATCTAAGTCCATTTGAGTTTGTCTAAGGCTAAGTGCTTTCTCTTGTATCTCTACTCTTTGTGGTGTATCTTTCGTTTGCAGCTCTTCTGTGCCCTTTGTCACGGATTTAGTAGGGTACAAATTAGTATCTTTACTCATCATGTAAGGAATAGTTATTGTTAGTCCTATCCATATTATAAGAACTAATGCTAAACTGCATAAACATACTTTGCTGCATGTTTTAAAACAATTTCGGTTTGGTCTTCCATTCACAGTGGAATCAGACCTTTTTAATTCAAAAGAAGCTTCCACCCCTCTTTGTAACTTTGCACAGCTTGCTTACACATGGCAACTTTCAGGTTGGTTTCACTTCTTCGTCAGTCTGATCAGCAATCAATTCTTCATCTCTTTCGTCACTTATTTCAAGGTTTTAAAGTCTTCCAACACCAGGTAAGTCCATTCAGGACTCTGATAATTGAATTCAGTCTTTTTATTCGGGCACTTCTTCTTTTAGGTTTTATCACAGACTGCTCAGTTTTACTGGAGTCTTGATTTTCCTGCTCAAGTTCTTCGTCAATAGTCTTTAGTATCAGACTCAGTCTTTTGACAAATCTAGGTACTTTATCACCTTTTCTGAATCTTTTAACTGGCACTGTAATTTGGCTTTCTTCAAGTGCTCTTTTATTCTTGTTCAGTTGTGACACATCTATGTCATTGTCTTCTTTTTCCCTTCCTGTCTGACTAGTTCCAGGTCTTATTTCAGCTTCTTCTGCCTGGTCTCTAACCTGGCCTTGTTCAGGTATATGCTGGATTGGGCTTTGTTTTGTTTCAATTTCTTCTTCCGGAACACATTTATCTAATTCTATCTGATCCTGTTGAAGCAGTTCGTACTTTTGATTTTCTTCCGCTTGAACTTCTGCTCTAATTTCTATCTGTCCCTTTTCAGGCTCTGGAGGTCTTGGAGGAGTGTCAATAATCTGTTCTTTCCCTATCTGGTCTTCCTCATCATCAGATTTGATTTGGATTTCGATAATCTGATCGTCTTCTTCTATTCCTGTCTCGTCCTCACTATCCCACTCTCTATCTAAGTAGGTTGTCTTCTTGTTCTTATTGGATCGAGAGTCAGGTCGATTACTGGGACCCAATCATCTTGACTGGAGCTCGGTTGTTCTTCTTCAGCTACTTCAGGACCAATTTATTGAGACCCCTCAGCTGCACAACCTTCAGCCTCAGTTTCTTCAGGTTCAGTCACTTTCTTCGTACGGCTGGCATGGATCCACCGTGGCACACCTGCACACTTCACAGCTGTTGGGGCAACCAGAATTACTTGTCTTGGTCTTCCCCACTTCGGTGCAAGGCAACTCTTCCGAGTATGTTTCTTTATTACAACCCAATCACCTGGGTTCAAGTCATGTGCTGGAGTTGTTGGCCTGGCGACGGCGTCTTCCCCAATCTGGTGAGAGATAGAACGCACTTGGTTACCCAGTTGCTTGCAATATTCCAGTACCAAATCATCAGATATGCTTATCAGTTTGTATCCTGGCACCCATGCTTGCCGCATTGCTCTTCCCATCAGTATCTCATGTGGACTCAAACCTGTGTTCCGATCTGGAATACTTCTAAGTCCCATCAAAACAAGTGGCAAAGCATCTTGCCATTCCATTTGAGTAGATTCACACATTTTTCCCAATCTTGATTTGATTGAGCCATTCAGTTGTTCTACCACTCCAGAAGCCTCTGGGCGATATGCACAGTGCAGTTTTGCGTGATTTTGAATGCTTCACAGATTTGTCTTATTACTTCGCTATGGAAATGCCCATGTCTTTCTGATTCAATTGTGACTGGAAAACCGTACCTTGGTATCAGTTCCCTAAGTAACAGTTTGGCTACAGTGATGCTATCATTTCTGCGAGCAGGGTAAGCCTCTACCCATTTTGAAAATAGGCAGACAATGACGAGGACGTACTTCATTCCTCGACATGGGGTAACTGAATAAAGTCAAGTTGTAATCATATGAATGGGCCTTCTGCCTTTCCAATCTTTCCTGGCAAAACTACAGTTTTCTTTCCGGGATTGAATTTCTGACAAACTAGGCACCTTTGGCAGAGTGCCTCTGCTATGTTCCTGAATTTCGAATTGAACCATGTCTGTCTAAAAACACGAATCATGGCGTCTAAATGTGTGTCTCCATGTATCAGTCTAGCCATAGGAGCAAGCAGGCAGTCTGGCAACACAGGCATATCATCAAGGTAAACAATGACACCATCCTCATTCCTTCTCTAACAACCACATTTTCTCCATCTTTCCTTTTCTTTTGGTTCTGCTGCATTCTGCAAATCTCTCACTTCTTCCCATGTTTTTATTCCCTCAAGCACCAGAAGTTGGCAGCTGCTTCCGTTAACCCCCATCTTTTTATTAATCACCATTTTGTATTTTGCACAATGTTGGGCCAGTTGGTCAGCATATCGATAGGAGTACCTGAAGAAGTCAGAAACTCCCTTTGTAGCCACAATTGGCCAAAGTCATGCACAACCCCATAACCATACTGGCTATCAGTGTATATGGTTATTTTCATGTTCCTCCCAAATTTACAGGCTTTTGCCAATGCAACCAATTCAGCTATTTGTGCAGACTTGACTCCACGTAAATAGGATGCTTCCACTGGACCTCCTAAAGTGCATACTGCATAGGCAGCACTTAAACCTCCGTCCTTATGTCTCCTACATGAGCCTTCAACAAACAGATCATAGTCTTTGTCAGTTAGGGGCACTTCTTTTATGTCTGGTCGTGGTTTTGTACTATACTCAAGATCAAGGCAGTCATGCTCAACATCTCCTTTCACTTCCGCTGTTAGTGAATTTGGTAGTAGGGTAGCTGGATTCAAAATATTACATAAGGCAATGGTTACATTTCCTGCACCTACAAGAATTCTCACATACTTAGTCAGCCGACTAGTTGTGAGATACTGAGTTTTGGTTCTGGTCAATAAAATTACAACTGCATGTGGAACATACACAGTTACAGGATGTCCCATAATAACTGATTCACTTTGTTCAAGACTCATGCAAGTTGCAGCTACTGCTTTCAGACATCCAGGTAATCCAGCAGCCACTGGATCCAAAGTAGAGGAAAAATATGCTACAGGACGTCTGGTTAAACCATGAATTTGGGTCAGGACTGAAAGTGCACAATTGTCTCGTGTGTCACAAAACAGTGCAAACTCCTTTGAGTAGTCAGGCATTCCTAATGCGGGAGCTGTACACAGACATTCTCGTAATTTTGTAAAAGATTACATGCTTTCCTCATCCCATTCCACTGGGTCTTTTGCTCCTTTCTTTGTCATTTTTATCAATGGTCTTGCTAGGACTGCAAATCCCACAATCCACTGTCTATAGTATCCTACAACTCCAAGAAATATTCTGATTTCTTTCTGGGTATTGGGCAGTTCCATGTTTCGAATTATTCTAATCCTTTCTGTGGTAACCTTCCTGATACCTCTCTCTATCTGGTGTCCCAGATATTTCACTGAGGAGGTACAGAACTGTAGTTTGTCTGGTGACACTTTATGTCTTCCTTTACCTAAATGGTTCAGTAAGGCAATGGTATCAATGACACAGTCTTTCCTGCTTTTAGACGCCACCAAGAGGTCGTCTATATATTGCACCAGGACTGATTCTCTAAGCAATACCAGGGTTTCAAGGCATTTTTTCAGAATTTGGGTAAAAATCGAAGGACTCTCTGTGTACCCCTGAGGGACACAATTCCAAACATAAACATGACTGTCGAATTCAAATGAGAAAAGAAATTTGGATGCAATGGTATCGAAAAGAATGCATGGCATAGATCGATGACAGTAAACCATCCAGCATTCCATGGTATTTGATACAAGATCACTGCTGTATTTGGCACAACAGGGCAGCAAGGAACAACACTTTTATTAACCATGCGCAGGTCCTGTACTACCCTGTACTTCCTGTACTTACCACTTGGTTTCTTTATTGCAATTATGGGCGAATTACAAGGACTGCTCAACACCTCTTGTATGATATCTGCTTCCAACAACCTTTTTATTTCAATAGCAACCCCTGTTTTTACTTGTGCACTCATTTTATTCTGTCGAGTATTTGGGTAAATTGCATCCTCTTTTATGGTAATTTTAATTGGGTCAACATTTGCCATTAATCCTACATCTTTTCCAGTAAAACACCATACTTCTGGTTTCACTGTCTGTTGGAGCTCTTCAGGTAAGTCTTGCATTGTCAGTGTTTTAATTTCTGAGTCAGGTCTTATAAACATTAATTTGTAAATTCCATCTTCATCTGGAGTCTGAATTTCAATGCCATTTGGAGTTCAAAAGATGGTACAGTTCATTTTGCGCAGCAAATCTCGTCCTAGTAGGGTTACAGGACTTGAATCACAAACAACAAATCTATGCATTTCCTTGAAATTCCCTTTTTAATTTCCATGGGTTCTGTAACTAGGGTACTAATTAATTTATTAGAAATGCCCACTACTTGGATCGCTTCTCCAGAGAGGGGTAGGTTTGGAACGTCTGCTGTTCTCACAGTAGAACGGGTAGCACCAGTGTCCAAAAGAAAGGTGACGTCATTTCCTTCAACCTTTCCTTCAATGTATGGCCCTGACTGGTCTACCGGCAAGGAGGCGCCAAGCACGCACTCCTCGTCCTCCCCCCTCAGGCACCGTCAATAAGGTTCGTCACAGAGGAATGTATCATTTAACAGGAATTGCGAAGTTGCTGCATTTCTATCCTCATTTCCTTCCCAAACTTTGGCTTCTTCACCCTGTTGTGCTTTGCTCCTGTAGTTTGGCCTAGGTGCACGAGGCAACTGATTCTGTTTTACCTGTTGCTGTGTCTTCCGTGGTCCCTCATTCGGCGCCTGTGGATTTAAATCATTAATTTGCATATTATCACTCAGCACAGCCTTACACTCGTCCCTCCAGTTCCTTATCTTTCCGCACCCGTGGCAGGGAAATTTCTTCCTGGCCTCCTCTCTGCTCATTTTTACCCTTGGTTTTCCCCCACTCCCAGGCTCTGATTCTGATTTTTTGTCATTTTACTTAACTGCTGTTCTTGGTGCTCTGATAACTTTTCTTGTGCCCACATGACTTTTTCTTTCAATTCCTTTTTCTTATTTTCTAGCTCATCTTCACAATATTTTGCATATTTCAGGACCTCATCTATGGGCTTAGCTTGCCAACAGATTTTATTATCTTTGATCCACTGTGAGATTTCCGGCCTTAACCCTAACACAAATCGGTAAATGAAGTGGGTCATATCCTTCATTTCAATATTATCTAGCCCACTGTACGTTTTGAACACTTGTAACAGACGCTCATAATATGAATGTACAATTTCATCGCAATTCTGAGTAGCTCTTTCTATTTGGGTCCAGTCTGTCTCTTTTGCAGGCACCTTTCCTTTCAGGTACAACATTACCTGATTGTACTTCCTCATTACGTCTTCAGAGGGAGCCCCTGTCTTTGGGTCTCTAGGGTATTCCTCATTTGGCCAATCTACAGCAATTTTACATTCTGTCCATAGATCTACAGGAACTACAATGTCAAAGAAACCATCTAGATCTTTCAGGAGGCATTTTTAAACCTTCACAAATCTCTCGACCTGTCGGTATCACTCTACAGGTTTCTCTCGTAATTTTGGGAAGTCATTTGTAAATGATACAATATCTTGTCTGGACCATGGCACATGTACATATCCTCCATCTGGTACTTCTCGCATGGGACATAATTTCTCTACTTTGTCTGCTTCTTTTAGGACAAATTCTGAAGCCATTTGTCTTGACCGTACCTCTTCCTTTTTCTTTGCCCATCTGGCTCTCAATTTCTCTAGATCACCCCATTTTTCATCAAATTGAACAGCTCTCTAATCTGGACCTTTTTCCCTGACACATTTATGTTTTCTAAATCTTTGTCAGAAAATTCTACTCAATAGGGTTTCTGCAACACCTTAGATTTGCCAATGTCAATTCCCATGCTAGCTGCCATATCCATTAATTTTTCGTGAAACACCCTTGTATTTCTAGTGATGCTTTTACAGACAAACTGCAATTCGTCTTCACTAAGGGTATTCAATCTTTCCAGTCCCACATTTCCATTCATCAATTTTTCTATTTCAATTCTTAATTTAAATATGTCTAATGGCTTGGGCTGCGGTTTTAGTCTCTCTATTTCCCGGGTTCATCTCTCTATTTCTTCAGGAGTTACTACAGTTGCACTTCTCGTACCTGATGAAGTCTCTATCTGTACTTCCCTTGCGGGTACAGGTGAGGGTTTTCTCATGGAACCACTTTCAGGCTCTCGTATTGGTAAATCCATTAAGGAAACACTGATTCACTTTTGCTTGCCTGATCATCTACTATCAGGGTTTCTTTTCTTGGCTGTACTACTGATGTTGTTACAACTGGAGCTTTTGGACTAGCTTGTTTACCTCCGTACAATGGAACAACTGGGCCAAAGGTTACTGGAATGGTCAAAGCTAAGCATGGGTTGAAAATGCGTTTCGCTTGCAGATTTGCTGATTTGCCGCGATTTGGAGATCTGCGAATCTCGCGAATCTCGCGAAATCGCAGTAAAATCCGCGAATCAGCGGGGACGAATTTAAGGCCAAGCACTTACAGGATTACAGCAGCAGGTGCAAAAGTTGAAGCTAATTTTTTGTAACCTTTTACAAAAGGGTTACAAAGAAATTAACTTCAACTTGGGCACCTGCTGCTGTAAGCCTGTAAGTGCTTCCTGGCGCCTCGTTGCCTACTTGCAACTATTCTCTGACCCTGCTCTGACCCTTGAAGCAGGGTCAGAGAATAGTTACAAGTAGGCAATGAGGCGCCTGTCACCAAAGGTAAACCTCAACAGGAAGCACTGACAGATATAAAAACAAGCATTTGCAATGCAATAGGTCTCGCATTAGGAAAGTTTGAGCTATTGGTCTTGTAAATGACAATTTTTTTATTTATGTGTTGTTTTTGAAAATAGCTAAATTAATAGCTTTGTCATTTACAATTCCAATAGTTATAACTTTCGCAAATGTAACACCTATAGCATTTGTAATGCAACATGTTTTGTATTTACGTGACTTAAATGTATTGATATTACAAATTACAATGGCTTTTAATTTTTTTAAATAATTAATACTTAAATAAAAGTGATTTTAATTTATAATGGCAATAGCTTAAACTTTTGTAAATAACTTTTGTGAAGATTATGTTCAGTGTATTTTATTGTGATGAAAATCCAAGAACAGAAGTGAAATATTAACATCTTTTTGTGACATTTGTAATAAAGCTTAAAACATTGAGAGAACATATTTGAACCAGTTGTTGTTGAATGGTTGCGCAGATTGATGCTGGGGTGGCGCTGAGTGGTGCTGTGGTGGTGCTGAGTGGTGCTGAGATGATGCTGAGTGGTGCTGGGGTGGTGCTGAGTTTATTGATTTATTTATTTATTTATTGAATTTATTGAGCGCGACAGCTACCCATAAGGGTTTCCCAGCACTGAGAGACAAAAACACAAAACACCAGGCAGAAGATTTAGAGATCAAAAAGCCAGGTTTTCACCGCTCTGCACAATCGCATATGACAGTTTTCCATCCGAATGGCCAAGGGAAGTGAGTTCCACAGTCTGGGTCTTAGTCTGAGTGATACTGGGATGGTGCTGAGTGATGCTGGTGTGGTGCTGTGGGTGTGCTGAGTGATGCTGTGGTGGTGCTGAGTGATGCTGTGGTGGTGCTGAGTGGTGCTGTGGTGGTGCTGCGTGATAAGGTGGTGGTGCTGAGTGATGCTGTGGTGGTGCTGAGTGATGCTGTAGTGGTGCTCAGTGATGCTGAGGTGGTGCTGAGTGGTGCTGTGGTGGTGCTGAGTAATAATGTGGTTGCGCTGAGTGATGCTGTGGTGGCACTGAGTGGTGCTGTGGTGGTGCTGAGTGATGCTGTGGTGGTGCTGAGTGATGCTGTGGTGCTGGTGAGTGGTGCTGTGGTGGTGCTGAGTGATAATGTGTTGGTGCTGAGTGATGCTGTGGTGGTGCTGAGTGATGCAGTGGTGGCACTGAGTGGGGCTGTGGTGGTGCTGAGTGGTGCTGTGGTGGTGCTGAGTGATGCTGCGGTGGTGATGAGTGATGCTGTGGTGGTGCTGAGTGGTGCTGTGGTGGTGCTGAGTGATAATGTGGTGGTGCTGAGTGATAATGTGGTGGCGCTGAGTGATACTGGGGTAGCGCTGAGTGATGATGTGGTGATGCAGAAAGGCACAAAAAGCAGTCTAACAAAGGGCAGAAGGGCAGAAAAACAAGGGAAAAATTAGTCTAACAGAGGGCAGAAGGGCACAAAAAACCAGTCTAACAGAGGACAGAAGGGCAGAAAAACAAGGGAAAAACGAGTCTAACAGAGGGCAGAAGGGCACAAAACACGAGTCTAACAGGGGGCAGAAAGGCAGAAAAACGAGTCTAACAGAGGGCAGACGGGCACAAAAAACGAGTCTAACAGAGGGCAGAAGGGCAGAAAAACAAGGGAATCACAGATGCAGAAGGGCATGAAAAACGAGTCTAACAGGGGGCAGAAGGGCAGAAAAACAAGGGGAAAATGAGTCTAACAGAGGCCAGAAGGGCACAAAAAACGAGTCTAACAGGGGGCAGAATGAATCCCACCCTGCGTGTTTGTCCACGAAGATGCCACCTTTTTGTGCAATACCTCTACTCAACTTGAGTACTTTCTACTGTCTAATCAGTAAGTGCTCCCTCGTTGGCTAAATGTATAGGGGCAGATTTGTAATAACTGGCGCATCCCCAGGGATGCGCCAGTTATTGCACCACCCATGGTGCGCCGCATTTACAATATGGTGCACCATGTGGCCTGTGTTACAGGCACACATGGTCATTGGAGACACATCTTCTGGCCCTTTACGCAGCTGCAGTGTAGTAAAAGCACTATACATTTACCCAATGAGGGAGCACTTACTGGATTAGCCAGTAGAAAGTACTCCAGGGCAAATCGCAAAAAAATCCGTGATTTTGCGGGAAAATATGCAAATTCGCAGATTCTTTTTACGATTTCGCGGGGGAATCCGTGAATTCACGGAATGCGAACTCGCAAATTTCGCCCATGCTTAGTCAAACCCTCAGGACTTGCATTTACCAGGGATATTTTCTGAATTAATTCACTCCTCTGCTTATTTATAGCCTCCTTTTCTCTTTCTTGTAAGAGCCTCTCAAGGGAGGTCTCATGAATCACTTGCGGAATTAAAGGTGGATTAAAGAACGGAGCAGTCGGATTTGAGGTGCTTGACCCCTCATTACAGGAAGGCCTATAGAATGGTGCAGTTGGATCAGATGTACTCGACCCCTCATTACAGGGAGGTCTAAAGGATGGATTTATTGGGTTTACTATTCTTGTTTCTTCACTATACTGTGGTGGATTTTTCATTAATAAATCCTCCAAGTACTCCTCATCAGAATTACCAGTAGTCATCAAATGTCTAGTTTTCTCAGTCCTTTTACCTCCCACAGGCTCCTCTACTGTCAGTACTGGGTAAAGTCCTTTCACTGGCATATTCTGTCTCCATTCTTTCATTGTTTTTTCTTTGGTATCTCTTTTAACCTTTGGGTAAAACTTACTTAACCCTTTGTCAATTCTTGGTCTGTCCCGCTCAAAAGTTTCTATTTCCCATTCCTCTAACGCCTCATATTGTGTCAATATAGGTCTGGGATGTAATTCATTCATTAGGGTTCTCAAGTTGAACAAAATTTGTCCATTAAAGGTACCATTTAAGGGGAATGCTAAAATTCCATCATCTTTGGTATATTCCACCCAATTTTCCAACCAAACACAAGCATGGTACCCTCTGTCAAACATCATGAAGGATGCAGGAGTGTTTGGTGGTGGAATATTAACTCCTTCTCTAGTTTTAATCGGCTTGTCTTTCTTGAGATAATTTTAAACTTTGTCTACGAGAGTCATTTTTCTCTTGCTTCCGTACATTCTGCGAGGTCTACCTTGTATCGACTGTTCAAAAGCAAACCCTTGGTATCTGGGATCAGGTCTAATTTCTGGATAAGTTGGATACCACATAAACTTTCTACAAGTTTTCTTTGTTTACAAAATCACTTCCAATACCAGCGCGTCTTATTTTTCTCGACAACCAATCAACACTGGGGTTGCAAATAATCTCAACCAATAGGTGCGCGGCCTTTTCGTGAGATGAGTTCTCAAGCTCCTGCGCTCACCCCTCCTTTACAATACTATCTCAGTTACACGCCCGCTGTTTTGACCAATACCAGCGCGGCACTGAGTGAAGACAGTGCAGCTCCGCAACTGACTCCCTCCTTCACAAGGTAACTGAAGTTCAATTTTCTTACTTTTAAAGTGCAAGTGCTTTATTTAATTTAGAATGTAAAACATTCGCCGCTGTACTCGAGTGTCTAGAAAGGAAAGATTTGTTTCCCTGCAAGTAAACCTCTTCTGTCTACTTCTCATATACTGCGGATAGATCCCTTCTGCCTATACTTCACACAAGCATCAGAGAACCTGCTACTCCCTTGACTCATCCACTCTGGGATATATACTAAGTCTAAAGTTTCACCAGCGAATCCTTTTGCTATCAATCAATCTTCAACGAACCTGCTACTCCTTCCGTGTGACCCTTACGAGGTTATATCACAATAGACGTTTTGCCAGCGAACTCGTTGCTATCACTTATTCAACCATTCATACAGAAAGCCCTAATTAGTGCTTCCAGTTCTGCCTAACATGGCACTAATTTTCCTCGTGCCACTGACCTCACTGCGATGTGGCTTCTATTACCACCCGCTATTTGGCCCCCGGGGATTCCAGACAAAATATATAACAGGTACGCACAATTGTAGTTAGTACATATATTTCAATATAGCAGCATCCAATAAACATTTCAATAATAACACATTTTAATACTAATACATTTGATCGATCAATTAAAATATGATTCTTAACCTACTAACTAACTAACTACCTAACTTTAACTAATCCCTAATCATACCTCTGCTTACCAGAAAAGAATACTGATAGAGCGCGCAGGTCACCCGGCTAGGATATTTTTACTAATACTCACCTGGGCCCATCATTTTTAACAATACCTTATATACCTTAACATCACTTGGGTATCTCACGCTCTACTATCAGTATAACTTGAGATTTCCACACTTCCGATTCCTATATCTATAACCTAGCAATGTAGATACTAGGAACCTAAACACCTAGGATCATAGAGATGAGTATTAAGCTAGGTATTTAAGAACACTTATAACAATTTAAATAATGAAAAACCACAGACTCTGGGTAGGTTCAAAAATGTATCTAATCTTCATCATCAAATTAAAGCAAAACAAGCTATCTATAATAAAAAGCATAAGTAACGCATAACTGTGCAAGAGATAGATTATGCTGAGCACTTAATAACTTTGAATAAAAGGAAGGTAAGAACAAGGAACATGCTATATTTAGATAACAATCTTTCACAAACACTTTTAAAGGAGGGTAAAGTAAGGGAACATGCTAATGTAATTTCAAAAAGACTTTCACAATTAAAAGCAGCTAAAGAAACTTATTGCAAATCCGAGATTCAATTTTTAGCTCAAATACTATGGGGTAGGTAAGATTGGAACATACTATTCAATTCAGCTTATCTCCTTGAGGGAGGGTAAGAAAAGGAACATATACTAAAATAGAGAATGATTTACATTGACTAAAGGTGGGTTGAAAAGTGGTACATGCTAATAGACAAAGTAATGCATAAAGATCTCATTTATCAAGGGACAGGGGAGAAAAAGGAACATATGCAATTATGCTTTGAAATATTTGAGAATTATAAATGCAAATATAGATAAGTAATCACCCACAAAGACTTTATATTTACCTAGGATAGAGTGAAGACCAACCCTGGCCACGGGTCAGTTTGGAAAAGACAGGAAGGAACCCTCAAGGACTTAGGTGTCAGTAGGCGAGCAGGTACAGCTCATGGACAGTCAGGACAGTCAGGACAGTCAGGAAAGGATAACCCCAGAATTTGGACCAGGACCGGGTTCACCAAAGGGTACGACCAACACCTGCAGCTTCGGTACAACGCCTGCGCTACTCCCTCTCTGCAAGGAATCTGCCAGTAACCCCGATTGGGTTCTCAAACCTCCCAGCAAAGTGCTTCGCCAGCACTTTCAATTACCAAAACCCCGGAATGGGTTTCTCGAACCTCCCAACAGAGTGCTCTGCAGCTCTCTGTATCAGTCACCTATAGAGTGCGTTGGGTCAGTGAAAGGTCATCTATTCGGACAAGTCGGACAATTTCTCTAGCAAAACCTACGCTAGTTATATTGTTTTTCGGGTCAGTGTACCACCCCCCAATGCTGCAAGTGTAAGGATCCCCAATTAATTTTGATTGGACAAAGGAGGAGGTTAAGTCATCACACCACCTACATTTTAGACTTTCTCAGGCTTAATATTCAATTTCTGTACCCACCCCTTAAATTCCATGTTCTCATGACATATGCTTTTCGACTAACAATGGTGAATACAATATTCATGTACATTTGTAGCAACTTCAGTACAGTTCAACTTCGTTCAGCTAGGTCGCAGGGCAGGTTCCCAGGAGCATCTTGGCTGTGGCTGCCAGCTGGCTGGGTTCCACTGCTGCAGAGTTCTCTTCCCTCCGCAACTAGATCTGCGCAGTAGGGACTTCCAAAATGGAGTAGTATGCACCTCCCAGGCCCAAAGGATACGATACATGGAAAGCAAGAGAAACCAATTTACAACACAGTAATAAATGATTACACTGTATACCATGAATCACTATACTACACCCATTACTGTAATATAAACTATAGCATTATTGTTTATGCAGAACAGACAGCTTTGAGAAAGCGGCAATGCAAGCTTAAAGCATGTGAGAACACAGAGCAGCCATATTAGCTTCATTGCACATGCGCAATTATTTTCCCCTCAAGACATTGAATACGTCACGTCACATGGTTATGACCGACGCATGCGCAGTCTAAATTCCCGCATAGCAGCGGCCATTTTATAGTGCAAGCGTATTAAGATTAATAAACACATAAGCAAGCTTCACTCGGTCGCCCCGTATAATGCAAAAATTTGCTAAATTAGTAAAACGAACATGTTGGTTATTTTATTAATGTTATTTGAGGTTCATGATACAAGCAAGTCGCTTAACGTGCGAATCCTTGCTCCATCACCCGCCACAATGTTGAAAGGACATGTTGTGCATTTGCATGCACAACGTGACAGGCACCGCGTGGGCCTGCCAACTTGTGCATGTAAATGTCGGGGAGTACCATGGGTGCCCCCAAGTGCAGCCACCCACCCCCCCAACTCCCTTGGGGCCCCAAAGGCATTCTCGGCATGCCTTTCCATGGCGTAGTCTCCACCATGGAAAGGCATGAGACCATCATCATCGTAATATCGATGGCGGTGCCTGGGGCACCGCCACCATATTGCAGCTCTTTTCTGACCGGTAGGCAATCGGGCGATTGCCTACAGGCGGAAAACTAGTGGATGGTTTTTCCGTTTGCCTGTTTCCCCACTGCAATCGTAATATGGTGGGGGGGAAATGATAGGCGGGCGGACGGAAATGGCAGGAGGATCGCCACCGCCATACGGGCGGTGACGGTCCGCCCACCATCCTAATAGACCCCTATGTTTTTGTATCACAGTATTGTTGTGATCAATATCATGCCTGTGAACGGTATAAATCTGGCCAATATATTCAGTGTGCTTGGGCTTTGTGGCAGAATTACATCAGGGAGGGGGATCATGTGACATAATGTCCTGCACTTACAGTAAGGAATGTGCTTCTGGGTAATCGGGATGAGGCTAATAATTTCAGTGTCCTGTTTAAGCAGGGGTAGAAAATCCGTTCCGCTCGCGGATTTTGCGGATTTTCGGTAAATTCGCAATCCACGAACGCTCGCGAATTTACCGAAAATCCGCAAATTCGCACGCAGCAGATTTTTTTTTTTTGGTGATACAATTTTGCGGCGCGCGGCGTTCGTTTGCCGTGTTGTTTTTCTCGATATTTTGCGAGTGCTGCGCCATTTTGGATCTTGCTGCGAGATCCCGCGGGAGTTTGGCGACTGCGATTACGTCATCGCGCCCGCCACCTTGCACAGCGAGAGTTTGTCAACGCGAGTACGCCGTGATCATGTATCGCGGGAGTTCGCAATTGCGAACCCATACATGCGGCGGGCAGCAACAATCTCGCACTCGCGAAAATACAAAATTTGCAATTCTGCATAAGAAATCCACCAGCAAGCGGCATAAACCTTCTGAAAATGATGATTTTTATCAGAATAACTCCTCAGGTTGACATTTGCCTGCACTTTTTTTTGCAAGGAGTCCATTTTTGGGGGGGGGGGTGGGAGGAAGGAAGTGCCCCACAGTCTCCAACATCCTGTTCCTGTCCAGCAGGCTCCTCCCAGTGCTTTCTTCATGTGCTGGTCACTTTCATTCGGATTCTTCACCTGGAAGGATTACTTTTTGTGGATGCTGCTGGATATTTGGATTTGAGGCCTTTTTGATTTTCTTTGGATCACTTTTGGGTTAGAAATTTCACAAGTAAGTTTGTTTGGGGCATTACAGTTGCTGCAACTACAATTTTGGAATTTTCGATTTTTGGGCTGTTGTTGGGGCCTTTTGCCCAGGGGTACTCAGTGGTGGGTGGACTGAGTCTTTCTGTGGGGTCTCTTTAATAAAAACATCATGGAGGGCCTGGATGGCTTGGGATTGTGCTGATTTTTCTGTGATTTTCGTTTTTTTGGGCTGTTGTTGTGGCCTTTTCACCAGGGGTAGTGAGTGGTGCATGTGCCTAGTCTTTCTTTGGGGTGTCTTGAATTTAAACATGATGGAGGGCCTGGATGGCATGGGATTGTGCTGATTTTCTGTGTTTTTCGATTTTTTGGGGTGTTCATGGGGACAGGCCATGTGGGTGGGGGCCATTTTGAGTGCTGCTACAGGCCCTGTCCATGTGCTGGGAGGGAGGGGGGCATTTTGAATGCAGGCAGTGTTCTTAGGTCTGCAACCATTTTGCCTAGCTTTCAACCTTTATGCCCAGGGGTAGTGAGTGGTGCATAGGCCTAGTCTTTCTGTGGGGTGTCTTGAATTTAAACATCATGGAGGGCTTGGGATTGTGCTGATTTTTCTGTGATCTTCATGTTTTTTGGGCTGTTGTTGTGGCCTTTTCACCAGGGGTAGTGAGTGGTGCATGTGCCTAGTCTTTCTTTGGGGTGGCTTGAATTTAAACATCATGGAGGGCCTGGATGGCATGGGATTGTGCTGATTTTTCTGTGTTTTTCGATTTTTTGGGGTGTTCATGGGGACAGGCCATGTGGGTGGGGGCCATTTTGAGTGCTGCTACAGGCCCTGGCCATGTGCTGGGAGGGAGGGGGGCATTTTGAATGCAGGCAGTGTTCTTAGGTCTGCAACCATTTTGCCTAGCTTTGAACCTTTATGCCCAGGGGTAGTGAGTGGTGCATAGGCCTAGTCTTTCTGTGGGGTGTCTTGAATTTAAACATCATGGAGGGCTTGGGATTGTGCTGATTTTTCTGTGATTTTCGTTTTTTTGGGCTGTTGTTGTGGCCTTTTCACCAGGGGTAGTGCATGGTGCATGTGCCTAGTCTTTCTTTGGGGTGGCTTGAATTTAAACATCATGGAGGGCCTGGACGGCATGGGATTGTGCTGATTTTTCAGTGTTTTTCGATTTTTTGGGGTGTTCATGGGGACAGGCCATGTGGGCGGGCCATTTTGAGTGCTGCTACAGGCCCTGGCCATATGCTGGATGAGAGGGGGCCATTTTGAATGCAGGCAGTGTTCTTAGGTCTGCAACCATTTTGCCTAGCTTTCAACCTTTATGCCCAGGGGTAGTGAGTGGTGCATAGGTCTAGTCTTTCTGGGGTGTCTTGAATTTAAACATCATGGAGGGCTTGGGAGTGTGCTGATTTTTCTGTGATTTTCGTTTTTTTGGGCTGTTGTGGCCTTTTCACCAGGGGTAGTGAGTGGTGCATGTGCCTAGTCTTTCTGTGGGGTGTCTTGAATTTAAACATCATGGAGGGCCTGGATGGCATGGGATTGTGCTCATTTTTCTGTGTTTTTCGATTTTTTGGGGTGTTCATGGGGACAGGCCATGTGGGTGGGGGCCATTTTGAGTGCTGCTACAGGCAGGCCCTGGCCATGTGCTGGGAGGCAGGGGGGCCATTTTGAATGCAGGCAGTGTTCTTAGGTCTGCAACCATTTTGCCTAGCTTTCAACCTTTATGCCCAGGGGTAGTGAGTGGTGCATAGGCCTAGTCTTTCTGTGGGGTGTCTTGAATTTAAACATCATGGAGGGCTTGGGATTGTGCTGATTTTTCTGTGATTTTCGTTTTTTTGGACTGTTGTTGTGGCCTTTTCACCAGGGGTAGTGAGTGGTGCATGTGCCTAGTCTTTCTGTGGGGTGTCTTGAATTTAAACATCATGGAGGGCTTGGGATTGTGCTAATTTTTCTGTGATTTTCGTTTTTTTGGGCTGTTGTTGTGACCTTTTCACCAGGGGTAGTGAGTGGTGCATGTGCCTAGTCTTTCTGTGGGGTGTCTTGAATTTAAACATCATGGAGGGCTTGGGATTGTGCTCATTTTTCTGTGATTTTCATTTTTTTGGGCTGTTGTTGTGGCCTTTTCACCAGGGGTAGTGAGTGGTGCATGTGCCTAGTCTTTCTGTGGGGTGTCTTGAATTTAAACATCATGGATGGCATGAGATTGTGCTGATTTTTCTGTGTTTTTCGATTTTTTGGGGTGTATAACTGAACTGATGTTCCTCTGTCTTCCATTGCTTTTAGGTGCACAAGACTCAAGAGAACCACCAGTGCCAGGAAGAATTCCTGCAGCGGTGTGTGTGTGCAGCATAACGTCACGCGACGTCACGTCTGGCCTCAGACAACTCTGCAACTCATGCAACTGCGGCCTGCTGTTCTGACCTGCTCTGAAGAAGATGGCCCCAAAAAAAGTTCCCCGTAGCTCCATTAGCAAGAAAGTTGCCAGTAAGGAGCAGAAGAAGCAAGTTACCAAGGAGACTGGTGTGCCGCCCGCCACATTTTTTGGGAGTAAAAAAAAAAGTACGCCTGCAGCAGCAGCGGGATCTGCTGGGGACCAAGCTGGGAGCAGCACCCCCGTTCCATTGGGCTCAGTGACACCACCACCACCACGCCAACTTAAGTCCAAGCCCTTGAGTGCTGCAGAGGCACTTAGTCTAGTTGTTCAATCACCATCGGCCAGTGATGTTGGCTCATCGCAAGAAAGTAGCAGCAATGTCCCTGAATCAACACAGGTTGTTGTAACTCATCTGACGAGTGTTGAACAACCACAGCCGCAACAACCACATGTGCAAGTACAAGCCCAAGTACATGTGGAAGGAGAGGCAGCGCAAGGAGATGCGCAAGCAGAGGTGCATGGAGGGTCACAAGTGCCCACAATAGTTGTTCCTCCCGAAGTAGGGGCACATCAGGAAATCAACAATCAAGCCGAGGTATCATTTGAGGAAGCCACTCCTCCTGATGATCATTCATTGTCTTCCACATCCCTAGCAAGGAAAAGATCAAGGGTGGTGTCTACATCTTCTTCAAGCCCACCTCCTTCTGATGATACGGATCAAAATTGGGAACCATCACTGCCGTCTGAGAGTGAGGCACACCATGATCTGATAAAGGTAGTTAAGCGTATAAGGAAGGTCGTCGAAAAACTCATAGTTATGGAGTGTGATGAGGCTCAACAAGAAGTTGCGGATACTGCTGCTGATGAAGACTGTCACGACGACGACCCAGTCATCATAAAGGTCACTGCAGCCCCAGCAGACATGCAGCAAACAGACATTTTGACCCTAGCCCGAGAAGCTGCTGAGCGTGATGATGTTGTCGACGAGGAGGCAATGGAAGAAACACCACAATCATTGGAGTTAACTAGTACACCAACACGTACTGCTTCCATATTTCTTCCTCGCCAGAAGGGACCTCCATCCACCTCGACCTCAATTAGTGGTGGTGAAAGTGAAAAACGTATTAAAGTTCGGCAATCCACATCCTCCACTTCATCTGGCATTAGCAGCAGGACCACCACCACCAGTATCGCCGCCTCCTCCGGCCCCCAAAGACATTTCAAGTCCGCAGTTTGGGACTTCTTTAGTGTTTGCCCAAAAAAGGAAAACCTCACCATTTGTAGCATTTGTAAGCATGCAGTTAATCGTGGTAAGTTTGGTACAAACTATGGTACCGGAGGCCAGAGAGGTCATCTTGAGAGACAGCACGCTGTCCAATGGTTTGCGCACCTAAAGGAGATCAAGAAAGCCCGAATTGCAAGTCAAGAAAACGTTGATGTTTCATCTGATGATGACGAGGAGGAAGAAGACGTGTCAAACACTTCACTTACACCCAGTACCCCTGCCGGCAGCACACCCCATGTGAGCCACACTAAGAGTGTGGGAGAGAGTGAGACACCAATGCGAAAAAGTTCATCAGCGAGCGTAACTGGGTCGAAGAAGTCATCATCATCATCATCCCGTAAATGCTTGGTCCAGGGCAACATTAGAACCATGTTGCTTACAGAAGCACCATATGAACGCAACCACCCACTGACGCGTCTGTATAACACAAAGCTGGCTAAAATGCTAGCTCTGGGCCTTCTCCCTTTTTCTTTTGTAGAAGGGATTGGTTTTCTAGAATTAGTGGCAGCGCTCTGCCCTAAATGGAAGGTTCCTAGCCGGTTCTATTTTGCCAGAGTTGCGGTTCCAGCACTACATGAAGATGTGCTGGAGGTGATTGGGGCAGCTTTGCAGAAGAGTGCTGTTCACACTATACATCTGACAACAGACATGTGGACCAGTGGCGCAGGCGCTGATTACATGTGCATCACTGCACACTGGGTCTCTTTTTCAGGGGTTAAAGCAAAGCTAAACGCAGGTGTTGACTTGGACCAATTTTTTAAAGCTGCTCGGAACATGCAACACTAGCCATGTTTGGCTTGGAGAAACGTCACACAGCACAAAACATTTTGGATGAGTTTAACACAAAGGTCCTTCACTGGCTGTCCCCAAAAAAACACCAGATTGGTTATGTTTCCACGGATAATGGCGCCAATGTAGTTAAGGCCATGGATCTGGGTCACTATTTCAGAGTGCCGTGTTTGGCGCACTGTATAAACCTGGTTGTTAAAAAATTCTTGAGTGATAAAGACAGTCCAGCGTGCGAGGTAGTGGACACCTGCCGAAAAATGTGCAACCATTTCAGCCATTCTTTTAAGGCCCGGAAGCATCTGAGGAGCCTGCTACATGAACGTCGAATGCCAGTGAAAGCACTCATCCAGGAGGTGGCAACACGTTGGAACTCAACCGTCTACATGCTTGAACGTCTGTATGAGCAGTACACGGTACTCAATCACTATTTCTTAAAACAGGGTACAGCTCAGAAGGACCTGAGGATGGATGCGGCGCAATGAGACATAGTTAAAAGCCTGACAGGCATGCTTCGTCCTTTTGAGGTCTTCACGCGTGCAGTCAGCAAGGAGGACTGTAATTTGGGGAAAGCTATCCCATTGTTGTACATGCTGGAGCACCAACTGAAGGCGGTGTCTTCTGTGTTTCAAAAAGATGAAAAAAAACAAGACCCTTTTGTTTTGGCGGAGAAATTATTAGAGCGCCTACAAGGTGATGAACGTCTTAAAATCATCCACTCAGAACAGCATTACATTTGTGCTAATATTCTGGATCCACGCTACAAAAAGGTGCTGGCAGGCCGAGCATTCTTTCTTTTTGCTGATGAAGATGTTACAAAGTACAAACGTTGGCTAGCCTTGTCACCCAAGAGGTTTGAAAGAGAACGCAGCTCATTGAAGGAAAAGGCAGTACATCAGCATCAGCATCAGCATGCCATTCCCAGTCAAAACAATCCACTTCTGAACCTGTGGCTGTGGCACAAGTGACCTCTCAGCCGTTAAAGACACAACAGTAACATTGGATGCTGAAGAGGGTTGGCTAACTCGGCTTGGGTTTGGTTCTCAAAAGGTCACAGCAAAAGCTAAGCAAAGTGGAGGAACCTTGGAGGACCTTGAGTCGATGGTGCAGGACTATCTGAATGACTCAACAGAGTTCTATGTTAATGCTGACCCATTGGCGTATTGGCATGGGAAAAAGAAATGTGGCCACAGCTCTCCAACCTGGCTTTAAACTACTTGTCTTGCCCACTCGCAAGCGTGTCTTCTGAACGTGTTTTCAGTACTGCTGGTGGCATTGTAACTCCCAAACGGAGCCGCCTCTTGCCCAAAATGTGGAGAGGTTAACAATGATCAAGATGAATCAGCACCTCATACCACCAGATTACAAAGTACGAGAAAGCACGCCGGATGAAGACGAGGTGGACAGCAACGTAGATGAGGGAATTTCTTCTCTGTTAGGCGACACTGAGCTCACCCTGCCTGAATTCGCAGAGTATGATGACGAAGCCTTATTCTTATTCCCTGACACTGAGCCCTGAAAATGAGACAATGAATCAATAACTTTCTTTTTCGTCCTTATTCACTTTTATTCCTGTGTGTCTGTCTTTCTTTGTTGTGCACAGTTAATATAATTCAAACTTTAATCACCTAATCACAAAACAAGCCCATCAGCAGAACTGTCTTAACTTGTTTGCTTATTGATTTGAAGGTGCCGCAGTCTGCATTCCTCAGGTTCACAAGTTCAGAAGAACATGCTCCTCTATCCTCCTCCTCCAGACTCCTATTTCCCTCAAAGCAGAGGGCTGGATTATGCCCAATGAAGAAAGACTCAGCACTTGTGGGGGTGTTCTACTTCTTTGCAGGTGAGTTGACGGCTCTGGGGCCATTGCTGGGAAGCTCTAATACCGGATAAAAGTGGTTTGGACCAAATCGGAGGCAGAATTTATTTTGCGTTTTTGCTGACTTGCTTGCCTTTCAGGTGCTCTTTGGGGGGGTTCCGGGTGTTTGTGGGTGAGTTTTGGGGTCTGGGAGCACTGCTGGGACAGCCTAATCTTGTTTGCATTTGCTTTTCAGGAAATCCGTGGTGGAAAACGGGAGTTATGACCTAGCTGCACAGCGCGTTTGGACCGAAGGCCGAGAAATATTGTAAGTATGAGGTTTTACTTTTTGGCTGTTTGGGGGAGTTGTGCTTTTTTGCGGGTGGGTTGGCGGGTGTTGGGGCATTCCTGGGAAGGTCTAATACCGGATAGAAGTGGTTTGGACAAAATCCATGCAGAATTTTTTTGTTGCTATTTCTGACATTTTGCTCAATGTAGCGTTTTTGGGGGCCTGTTTGGGGGGCTTCCTGGTGTTTGTGGGTGGGTTCAGGGGTCTGGGAGCACTGCTGGCTATGGATACTTTAGTTTGCAAGAAGTTTGAAGCAAATCCATGGTGGCAGAGGGGAGTTAGGGCCTAGCTGCAGAGCGCGCGCGGAGTGATTTTGGAAATTGGCAGGAAAATGACTAAGTACACATTTTTGTACTTTTGCTTTTTGGCTGTTTGGGGGTCTTCTACTAGTTTTCTCCTGGGTTGACGGCTCTGGGGCCATTGCTGGCAAGCTCTAATACCGGATAAAAGTGGTTTGGACCAAATCGGAGGCAGAATTTGTTTTGCGTTTTTGCTGACTTGCTTGCCTTTCAGGTGCTCTTTGGGGGGTTCCGGGTGTTTGTGGGTGAGTTTTGGGGTCTGGGAGCACTGCTGGGACAGTCTAATCTTGATTGCATTTGCTTTTCAGGAAATCCGTGGTGGAAAACGGGAGTTATGACCTAGCTGCACAGCTCGTTTGGACCGAAGGCTGAGAAATGTTGTAAGTATGAGGTTTTCCTTTTTGGCTGTTTGGGTGTGTTGTGCTTTTTTGCGGGTGGGTTGGCGAGTCTAGGGGCATTCCTGGGAAGGTCTAATACCGGATAGAAGTGGTTTGGACAAAATCCATGCAGAATTTTATTTTGCTATTTCTGACATTTTGCTCAATGTAGCATTTTCGGGGGCCTGTTTGGGGTGCTTCCTGGTGTTTATGGGTGGGTTTCGGGGTCTGGGAGCACTGCTGGCTATGGATACTTTAGTTTGCAAGAGGTTTGAAGCAAATCCATGGTGGCAGAGGGGAGTTAGGGCCTAGCTGCAGAGCGCGCGCGGAGTGATTTTGGAAATTGGCAAGAAAATGACTGAGTCCACATTTTTGTACTTTTGCTTTTTGGCTGTTTGGCGGTCTTCTACTAGTTTTCTCCTGGGTTGACGGCTCTGGGGCCATTGCTGGCAAGCTCTAATACCGGATAAAAGTGGTTTGGACCAAATCGGAGGCGGAAATTTGTTTGCGTTTTTGCTGACTTGCTTGCCTTTCAGGTGCTCTTTGGGGGGGTTCCGGTTGTTTGAGGGTGAGTTTTGGGGTCTGGGAGCACTGCTGGGACAGTCTAAAATTGATTGCATTTGCTTTTCAGGAAATCCGTTGTGGAAAACAGGAGTTATGACCTAGCTGCACAGCGCGTTTGGACTGAAGGCCAAAAAATATTGTAAGTATGAGGTTTTCCTTTTTGGCTGTTTGGGGGTGTTGTGCTTTTTTGCGGGTGGGTTGGCGGGACTTGGGGCATTCCTGGGAAGGTCTAATACCGGATAGAAGTGGTTTGGACAAAATCCATGCAGAATGTTTTTTTGCTATTTCTGACATTTTGCTCAATGTAGCGTTTTTGGGGGCCTGTTTGGGGGGCTTCCTGGTGTTTGTGGGTGGGTTTCGGGGTCTGGAAGCACTGCTGGCTATGGATACTTTAGTTTGCAAGAGGTTTGAAGCAAATCCATGGTGGCAGAGGGGAGTTAGGGCCTAGCTGCAGAGCGCGCGCGGAGTGATTTTGGAAATTGGCAAGAAAATGACTAAGTCCACATTTTTGTACTTTTGCTTTTTGGCTGTTTGGCGGTCTTCTACTAGTTTTCCCCTGAGTTAACGGCTCTGGGGCCATTGCTGGCAAGCTCTAATACCGGACAAAAGTGGTTTGGACCAACTCGGAGGCGGAATTTTGTTTGCGTTTTTGCTGACTTGCTTGCCTTTCAGGTGCTCTTTGGGGGGGTTCCGGGTGTTTGTGGGTGAGTTTTGGGGTCTGGGAGCACACTGGGACAGTCTAATCTTGATTGCATTTGCTTTTCAGGAAATCAGTGGCGGAAAACGGGAGTTATGACCTAGCTGCACAGCTCGTTTGGACCGAAGGCCGAGAAATATTGTAAGTATGAGGTTTTACTTTTTGGCTGTTTGGGGGTGTTGTGCTTTTTTGCGGGTGGGTTGGCAGATCTTGGGGCATTCCTGGGAAGGTCTAATACCGGATAGAAGTGGTTTGAACAAAATCCATGCAGAATTTTTTTTTGCTATTTCTGACATTTTGCTCAATGTAGCGTTTTCGGGGGCCTGTTTGGGGTGCTTCCTGGTGTTTGTGGGTGGGTTTCGGGGTCTGGGAGTACTGCTGGCTATGGATACTTTAGTTTGCAAGAGGTTTGAAGTAAATCCATGGTGGCAGAGGGGAGTTAGGGCCGAGCTGCAGAGCGCGCGCGGAGTGATTTTGGAAATTGGCAAGAAAATGACTAAGTCAACATTTTTGTACTTTTGCTTTTTGGCTGTTTGGCGGTCTTCTACTAGTTTTCTCCTGGGTTGACGGCTCTGGGGCCATTGCTGGCAAGCTCTAATACCGGATAAAAGTGGTTTGGACCAAATCGGAGGCGGAAATTTGTTTGCGTTTTTGCTGACTTGCTTGCCTTTCAGGTGCTCTTTGGGGGGGTTCCGGGTGTTTGTGGGTGAGTTTTGGGGTCTGGGAGCACTGCTGGGACAGTCTAATCTTGATTGCATTTGCTTTTCAGGAAATCCGTGGTGGAAAACGGGAGTTATGACCTAGCTGCACAGCTCGTTTGGACCGAAGGCCGAGAAATGTTGTAAGTATGAGGTTTTACTTTTAGGCTGTTTGGGGGTGTTGTGCTTTTTTGCGGGTGGGTTGGCGGATCTTGGGGCATTCCTGGGAAGGTCTAATACCGGATAGAAGTGGTTTGAACAAAATCCATGCAGAATTTTTTTTTGCTATTTCTGACATTTTGCTCAATGTAGCGTTTTCGGGGGCCTGTTTGGGGTGCTTCCTGGTGTTTGTGGGAGGGTTTCGGGGTCTGGGAGTACTGCTGGCTATGGATACTTTAGTTTGCAAGAGGTTTGAAGCAAATCCATGGTGGCAGAGGGGAGTTAGGGCCGAGCTGCAGAGCGCGCGCGGAGTGATTTTGGAAATTGGCAAGAAAATGACTAAGTCCACATTTTTGTACTTTTGCTTTTTGGCTGTTTGGCGGTCTTCTACTAGTTTTCTCCTGGGTTGACGGCTCTGGGGCCATTGCTGGCAAGCTCTAATACCGGATAAAAGTGGTTTGGACCAAATCGGAGGCGGAAATTTGTTTGCGTTTTTGCTGACTTGCTTGCCTTTCAGGTGCTCTTTGGGGGGGTTCCGGGTGTTTGTGGGTGAGTTTTGGGGTCTGGGAGCACTGCTGGGACAGTCTAAAATTGATTGCATTTGCTTTTCAGGAAATCCGTTGTGGAAAACAGGAGTTATGACCTAGCTGCACAGCGCGTTTGGACCGAAGGCCGAGAAATATTGTAAGTATGAGGTTTACCTTTTTGGCTGTTTGGGGGTGTTGTGCTTTTTTGCGGGTGGGTTGGCGGGTCTTGGGGCATTCCTGGGAAGGTCTAATACCGGATAGAAGTGGTTTGGACAAAATCCATGCAGATTTTTTTTTGCTATTTCTGACATTTTGCTCAATGTAGCGTTTTCGGGGGCCTGTTTGGGGGGCTTCCTGGTGTTTGTGGGTGGGTTTCGGGGTCTGGGAGCACTGCTGGCTATGGATACTTTAGTTTGCAAGAGGTTTGAAGCAAATCCATGGTGGCAGAGGGGAGTTAGGGCCTAGCTGCAGAGCGCGCGCGGAGGGATTTTGGAAATTGGCAAGAAAATTACGAAGTCCACATTTTTGTACTTTTGCTTTTTGGCTGTTTGGCGGTCTTCTACTAGTTTTCTCCTGGATTGACGGCTCTGGGGCCATTGCTGGCAAGCTCTAATACCGGGTAAAAGTGGTTTGGACCAAAACGGAGGCGGAATTTTTTTTGCGTTTTTGCTGACTTGCTTGCCTTTCAGGTAATCTTTGGGGGGTCAGGGTGTTTGTGGGTGAGTTTTGGGGTCTGGGAGCACACTGGGACAGTCTAATCTTGATTGCATTTGCTTTTCAGGAAATCCGTGGCGTGAAACGGGAGTTATGACCTAGCTGCACAGCTCGTTTGGACCGAAGGCCGAGAAATATTGTAAGTATGAGGTTTTACTTCTTGGCTGTTTGGGGGTGTTGTGCTTTTTTGCGGGTGGGTTGGCGGATCTTGGGGCATTCCTGGGAAGGTCTAATACCGGATAGAAGTGGTTTGGACAAAATCCATGCAGATTTTTTTTTTGCTATTTCTGACATTTTGCTCAATGTAGCGTTTTCGGGGGGCTGTTTGGGGTGCTTCCTGGTGTTTGTGGGTGGGTTTCGGGGTCTGGGAGTACTGCTGGCTATGGATATTTTAGTTTGCAAGAGGTTTGAAGCAAATCCATGGTGGCAGAGGGGAGTTAGGGCTGAGCTGCAGAGCGCGTGCGGAGTGATTTTGGAAATTGGCAAGAAAATGACTAAGTCCACATTTTTGTACTTTTGCTTTTTGGCTGTTTGGCGGTCTTCTACTAGTTTTCTCCTGGGTTGACAGCTCTGGGGCCATTGCTGGCAAGCTCTAATACCGGATAAAAGTGGTATGGACCAAATCGGAGGCAGAAATTTGTTTGCATTTTTGCTGACTTGCTTGCCTTTCAGGTGCTCTTTGGGGGGGTTCCGGGTGTTTGTGGGTGAGTTTTGGGGTCTGGGAGCACTGCTGGGACAGTCTAAAATTGATTGCATTTGCTTTTCAGGAAATCCGTTGTGGAAAACAGGAGTTATGACCTAGCTGCACAGCGCGTTTGGACCGAAGGCCGAGAAATATTGTAAGTATGAGGTTTTCCTTTTTGGCTGTTTGGGGGTGTTGTGCTTTTTTGCGGGTGGGTTGGCGGGTCTTGGGGCATTCCTGGGAAGGTCTAATACCGGATAGAAGTGGTTTGGACAAAATCCATGCAGATTTTTTTTGCTATTTCTGACATTTTGCTCAATGTAGCGTTTTTGGGGGCCTGTTTGGGGGGCTTCCTGGTGTTTGTAGGTGGGTTTCGGGGTCTGGGAGCACTGCTGGCTATGGATACTTTAGTTTGCAAGAGGTTTGAAGCAAATCCATGGTGGCAGAGGGGAGTTAGGGCCTAGCTGCAGAGCGCGCGCGGAGTGATTTTGGAAATTGGCAGGAAAATGACTAAGTATACATTTTTGTACTTTTGCTTTTTGGCTGTTTGGGGGTCTTCTACTAGTTTTCTCCTGGGTTGACGGCTCTGGGGCCATTGCTGGCAAGCTCTAATACCGGGTAAAAGTGTTTTGGACCAAATCGGAGGCAGAATTTTTTTTGCGTTTTTGCTGACTTGCTTGCCTTTCAGGTGCTCTTTGGGGGGGTCAGGGTGTTTGTGGGTGAGTTTTGGGGTCTGGGAGCACTGCTGGGACAGTCTAATCTTGATTGCATTTGCTTTTCAGGAAATCCGTGGTGGAAAACGGGAGTTATCACCTAGCTGCACAGCGCGTTTGGACCGAAGGCCGAGAAATATTGTAAGTATGAGGTTTTCCTTTTTGGCTGTTTGGGGGTGTTGTGTTTTTTTGCGGGTGGGTTGGCGGGTCTTGGGGCATTCCTGGGAAGGTCTAATGCCGGATAGAAGTGGTTTGGTTAAAATCCATGCAGAATTTATTTTTACTATTTCTGACATTTTGCTCAATGTAGCATTTTCGGGGGCCTGTTTGGGGGGCTTCCTGGTGTTTGTCGGTGGGTTTCGGGGTCTGGGAGCACTGCTGGCTATGGATACTTTAGTTTGCAAGAGGTTTGAAGCAAATCCATGGTGGCAGAGGGGAGTTAGGGCCTAGCTGCAGAGCGCGCGCGGAGGGATTTTGGAAATTGGCAAGAAAATTACGAAGTCCACATTTTTGTACTTTTGCTTTTTGGCTGTTTGGCGGTCTTCTCTTAGTTTTCTCCTGAGTTAACGGCTCTGGGGCGATTGCTGGCAAGCTCTAATACCGGATAAAAGTGGTTTGGACCAAATCGGAGGCGGAAATTTGTTTGCGTTTTTGCTGACTTGCTTGCCTTTCAGGTGCTCTTTGGGGGGGTTCCGGGTGTTAGTGGGTGAGTTTGTGGGGTCTGGGAGCACTGCTGGGACAGTCTAATCTTGATTGCATTTGCTTTTCAGGAAATCCGTGTGGGAAAACAGGAGTTATGACCTAGCTGCACAGCGCGTTTGGACCGAAGGCCGAGAAATATTGTAAGTATGAGGTTTTCCTTTTTGGCTGTTTGGGGGTGTTGTGCTTTTTTGCGGGTGGGTTGGCGGGTCTTGGGGCATTCCTGGGAAGGTCTAATACCGGATAGAAGTTGTTTGGACAAAATCCATGCAAATTCTTTTGTTGCTATTTCTGACATTTTGCTCAATGTAGTGTTTTCGGGGGCCTGTTTGGGGGGCTTCCTGGTGTTTGTGGGTGGGTTTTGGGGTCTGGGAGCACTGCTGGCTATGGATACTTTAGTTTGCAAGAGGTTTGAAGCAAATCCATGGTGGCAGAGGGGAGTTAGGGCCTAGCTGCAGAGCGCGCGCGGAGTGATTTTGGAAATTGGCAAGAAAAGTACTAAGTCCACATTTTTGTACTTTTGCTTTTCGGCTGTTTGGGGGTCTTCTACTAGTTTTCTCCTGGGTTGACGGCTCTGGGGCCATTGCTGGCAAGCTCTAATACGGATAAAAGTGGTTTGGACCAAATCGGAGGCGGAAATTTGTTTGCATTTTGCTGACTTGCTTGCCTTTCAGGTGCTCTTTGGGGGGGTTCTGGGTGTTTGTGGGTGAGTGTTAGGGTCTGGGAGCACTGCTGGGACAGTCTAATCTTGATTGCATTTGCTTTTCAGGAAATAAGTGGTGGAAAACGGGGGTTATGATCAAGCTGCACAGCGCGTTTGGACCGAAGGCCGAGAAATATTGTACGTATGAGATTTTCCTTTTTGGCTGTTTGGGGGTGTTGTGCTTTTTGGCAGGTGGGTTGGCGGGTCTTGGGGCATTCCTGGGAAGGTCTAATACCGGATAGAAGTGGTTTGGACAAAATCCATAAGGAAAAGCCTTTTGGCACTTTATGTAACTTAGGGTTCGTTAGGGTTAGCCCTAGCAGCAGGATTGCATGTGTTTCGAGGTGTTCTAGATTTTTGCAACTGAGTTCTGGGGTCTTAGAGCACTCGTGAGAATGTGTAATTTTGGTTGCAAGTCATTTGAAGAAAATCCATGGTGGGAAAGGGGGGATTTGGCATAGTTAAAGAAAGCCTTTGCCACTATTCTTAACTTAGGGCTCGTTAGGGTTAGCAGTATTTCTATTGCATTTGTTTGGGTGGGGGGGTTTTCGAGTCTTGGAGCGATGTGGATACTTTTGCCTGCTTGCAAGTGGTTTGAATACAATCCACGGTGGGTAAGGGGGTATTTGGGCCTACTTTTACTTTCAAAGTATGTTTTGTCACCAGTTTTCTGCTAGGCCTCGTTTTTTGAGATCTGATTGGGGGTCTTCTACATTTTTGCGACTGGCTTTAGTAAGGGTCTGGGTGGGAGCACTGCTGGGAAGGTCTAATTTTGATCTAAAGCACAGTTTACTTTACACCTAGCTTGAGGGGAAGGATCCGCTAAATTAATTTGCCCATACTTATTTATCCTTCAAAAGGTGACTCAGACATAGTACGCACTTTCAAAAATATTGTACTGTCTATTAGGAAAATCAAAGTGTGACTTTTTGCACTACACAGCGTACATACCTTTTATTTATTTATCAGTGGTGTTGTAATATATCACTTCCTGTTTTTCGTTCAATAATTACAGGCCGGGTTTCAGTCTGTGCAATGGGGAAAAAAGGATGGAGTCAGGCTTCACATTAGCGAGCCGCAATTCAGCATCCGCCAGGCAGGCAGTGGACAGGGTGTCTTCTGGTCACCAACATTGATGGACGAAGCGTCAGCTGGAATGGAGGAGTGCCGCTAATAAGAGGAATTGTTTGCTACATGCAACTTACTTACCAAATTCAACAGGACAACTACAACAACATACAGATACAGTATCCATTGTTTTCTTCTATGAGTGTGACTGCATTTCTTGGATCTCTCTCTGCTTCTAAATTGATCCATACAGCCATTCTATAGGTTTTACTTCAGCTATTTTTTAAACCTAATTTAATGTAAGAAGTGTTCCTCTGAGTGCAGAGATAGGCAAGTGAAAACACTGCAGCCCTGTACTGTCGCATTCTAGTACTACTTACTTTTCAGTAACAATGCATGCAGTAGTGCATGCACTTCCTTTATGTCACTTAAAAGATTTATGGTTAGCTTTGTACCCAAAGATTTCTTTATCTTCAATTATTGTTTGTCCATGTTGTGCTTTTTTTTTCTTCTCTCAACAAAACCTACCCAAAAAGAAACCCCCATTCCCATCCATTTTCCAAACCATAACCCTTTTTTCCCCCGGGCTGTGTGGTTTTGCTTGAAGTGTGACTAAATGACATCAATAATTCCACCTACTTGCTGGGGAGGATAAGGTCATAGCAACAGGCTGGTGAAGGAATCCGAGGATATATTCTAGACTTACTCAGCTTCAGTACTATTTCTTGTAGTAGTAGCCAATGTCAAAGAAATCCAACACAAGTACAAGTTGTACTTTCAATACTTTACCATTTGTTAGACTACATTGTGGCACTGTTCTAGTGTACTGTCACCTGCTATATTCTCTATCGTACCGTTGTAATGCTACAGTAAGGACAAACCAGGTTTCATTTTCTTTTTTTCCATAGGCATGCAACTGCCACTGTATCACACCACTAGTACCACCGCAATGAGGAGGACATTTCATCCGCCCAGGATTGCCAACCTTAATCGCCATTTCCCGTGGAGACAGCCCTGGGCCTAGCCCTACTTTCAAACACAAATTACAGGTAAGATAAGCGTTTGGTTGGAGGTAGTATAATGGAGTATTGGGAGAGACGCGAGATTGACGGTAGTACTACTAAAGTCCTAGGACTATTCAGGAAAACAAACTTACTGTTAAACCCCCACCCACCAGACTCAAAAGCAGTAAAAAACAGGTATGGTCAGATAAAGTTTCAAAAAGTATATTTTTGTAGCCCTAACAAAATAATCTCCCGCAAGACCCTCTCTAACCCCAACGATTGTCCTTCAAAAGTCCCAAAAACAACCCAACTCCCAATTCCCACCCCCAAAAAGTCTCTAAAAAAGGGGCAAAGGACACTACAGCAGGGTGCTGTTGACTTTAGCGGCCAGGGCATCATACTCCTTGCGGAGGGTGGCATGGTCGAAGCGGAGGCCCTCCACCAAGTTCTTATAGGCTAGGACCTCCTGCTCCAGGTAGGACACTCTGAGGCATAAGCGGCGCTGGCGTGCCTTGCAAATCCTGTGGGGGGCAGCTGCTGTCTTTGCTGCTCGGCTGTGGCGATTGGCTTTGGTAGCCCGGCTCCGTAGCGCTGGAGCACTGCGCTGGCTGGCAGCCCGTGGGGGCACGGAGGAGGATGCAGCTGTCCCAGTGGATGTTGTTGTTGTACCGGTAGACTGCGTGTCCTCCTCCTCCAGGGCCACCAGCCGCCGATATTCGGCGACAGTGGCATCCAGCCTCCGTTGCCGGGCCATTCGAGCCTGCTCCCTCCTTGATGGTCTGTTTGATTTGGAAGGAGCAACTATATGAAGAAAGAAAGACATAGTCTATAACCAATGCTCTTTAAGATTAACACAAAATGATTGAGCAGAAAGTTGTGTCACAGTACAAGTAGCAAATTGAAAGCACAGTACATAACTATTGAGAACAGTATCTATGTAACCTCCGACTTCTTCATCCTTGCTCTCACATTAGTGGGAGTTTAAGGAACAAATTCTACGAGCACTATGGACTTCCATTACAGTCGACTATGACAGTACACCAGTCTTATTCTTCTTCTTCTCTCTTGTTTAGGAAAATTGGTACGTTATCTTATGCAAGCCGGCATAATGCCAGCGCAGGGAACTTGCACCGGAGAAAAACAGACGCACACCATGATGAATGAGACAGACTTGCGTTACCGTACCGGTCCAGTACATGCAGGTGGTGAAGCTCTTACTTTTCTATTACTGGTGGCACTGAGAATAAAAGGGCTACTGCTTAATTAATTTAGCTTTCACCCTACAGTGCAAATGAGTACTAGAAAAGGAAAATGAAGAAGCTAAATAATCTGATTATCTATCACTTCACATGGGATGTATTTGATGACATATGGGATGACTTTAGGTGCTTTGCTTATTATTGAGTGAACAGTGATACACCCACACATGAATGACGTACTACTACTAAAGTAAAGTTATTAAGAGAGGTAGGGAGTGTCCACCGTAATAACCGGATATATGCTGTGCTTGCAGTTGCAATACAAACTACTGCTACTATGCATGGTAGTATTTGGACAAAATTACAACTTCTTTTCCTTGCCTTTCGTACACTAGAACGGACGTGCGGGTGCAGTGTTACATGCTCTTCAAAGTAACACTTAGTTCATCCAGTGACCGTCTACTCTCTCTAGATACACATATGCTATCTAAGAGTCAGATAGTACCATGATCCAGGCATCCATCCATTCAAGGTATATGCACACCTACAGTTTCTGTTTCACCCACCCAGGCTGTTCTCCTTCCACCCATCCTTGCTTCATCATTCACCCAGCCATGCACCATACCATATTCTTTCCTTCCCAGCCACCTCGGGGACCAAGCAAACACATATCATTCTTCTTTGCCAGTCATCATTACATTTCTCGTCCTTCCACACTTACTTACACCCTTCTTTCGCTTTTCGTTCATCCCATCCATCAAGTTCATCTCAGATCTGATTGGGATTCTTCTCGCCAAAAACTTCACAGCTAAGTCGAAGTACATTTAGAGGAGGCTACTACCTGGTTGATTTATAATACACCCATGCAGAAAGCACACTCTGCAGTCTTCAATCTCAATAGGTAAGGAATATATAGCTTACCTCTGCCCGCCACCACCGTGTTAACCCTCACAGGCATGTCCGGCACTTGCACCGCCTCCTCCCCAGAGTTGTTCCCCTCGTCCAATACCAGCACCTCCGCGCTGGCCCCGCCACCAGATGTTCCACCTACAAAGTACATTTAAGAATGTTAGAATACACCACTCACTACTATATAATATTTGGTCTAGGAGGAAGAAAGAAATGTGAAAAAAACAGAATACAATGTAATAATTTGTGACTGTCTACTCTAAAATAAAAATGTCCCTTTTTCCAGGGAAGGCTGTTGTCTTGCTGCACTTTTTGGCACAACTGATGAATGCTTGCTTTTTATTTTTAACACGCACCACTTTTTCTCCTAACAGACAGAAGCTTGACTTCTAAGAACACGAGCAGGATCAAGTTCAAACCAGGTGAGAGCTCGGCTCGACCACAAGAAATGTGTCCAATTAATCGTCAGCACTAAGCACTTTTCCATTTTCAGTTAAACGTTTAGTTTTATGACAAACTTGATTTTAATAAATGTGTTTACTTTTAATAAAGCTTTTAAACTTAAATAGACTCTGTGGTTTTTGGTCCTCTGGACTAGAGTGGATGAGCTAAAGGTTTTGGAATTTTTGCAAGCATGAGTCCGTGCCTCTGACATCATTGGGGATCAATCATCGGTGACTTTGGGAGCTAAATGACTCTGCCACACTATCTAGTCAGTAAGGAGATTGGGGGTTCAACTACAAAGTCTGTTATCACTGAGGTATGTGGAAAGTCTAACAGTACCTATTATAATTGATAAGCTAAGCAATGCATTATTTAGTGTCCATAGTTCTGTTTGTGCAGATTTGTCCCTGCAACAGTAGTAGAATGGATTGTCCTACTATCCAAACCAAAAGTAAAGTAGTATCTTATTCTTTCTTGGTGGTCATTCACCTTTTTATTGTTGGCAATTGTCAAAGCATAAACATTTAGAAGACTTGAAAAGACATTATGGACAATCCCAGAGGACTGCACTCAGTGCATAGAGCTATTGCTGACTAGAATGGGAGTCCAATGGAATTGCCAAATGTGCAATCTTAGTTAGCTACACAAACAGACTAATAAGAATAATCTAGTAATACCACAGGGAGTCATAGTCAAGGCAGGATAAGAATTTAGATCCAGTCTACTAGAAGATCAAAGACGATTTAGAAAAAATCAAATGAGGAACGCTAGGAAAAAATAAGTACTCTATATTAAAATTAAAACTTACTGGGGCCAGCAAAGGAGCCCTCGCCTGCCCGATCGTGGCCTGCATCCTGAACAGCACCCTCCTACTCCTCCTCCTGTGTCCTCTTGCCCCTGGGGGGAGCTGATGTACAACATGAAAGAAAGAAAGACCAGAAAACATGGATGATATTTGTCAACCAAATCGAACATTTCAAAAGAACAATAACAAAATATTTGGGCGAAATAGCAAATAGACCACTATTTCATGGGCTATATTGACCGATCTCAGGTGGTCTACTACGTTATTAGTATTGCTTGATTTGCGGACCGTCGAATTGGAAAGTTCTTATGTAACTCACTAAACAAAGTACTAAAAAGGTTTGCCTAGGATTGGCAGGCAGCAGTCCGCAGCACATGAAGTGACAGACAAAGTCCATCGTGATTGCAGATCAGCGACAACACTAAAGTTTCCTACTACATTAACCAGTCATTAAAATACTCAAACTATCAATCCACCACCACTATTTCTTCTTATCGCCATGTGTACAAAGGAAGGACTGGACTTGAGTCTGTAGGGGCTGATTTAGAAGCCCCTTGCAGCTCTTTTGCTCCATTGTTGCGTGACTTTTGTGATGCAGCGGCAGAACAAAAGAGGCGCAATAGTGCGGCGTATATTAACAACGTGACACATATGGGAGATGCATCACGTTGTAAAGCCCTGCGCCATCAGGGGGCGTTCCGGCGCAAGGGAGGTCGTTCCTGCGCAGGAACGCATCCGAAAAGTGGCTAAGGGAAATCTACAAGATTTCAAACAGTCACTTTAAGGAAAATGATACGCGACTCAAACCCTGCGCCTGCTTGAAGCAGACGTACGGCTTGATGCAGCATTGGGGAGATAGGGCACCCCAGAGCTTTGATGGAGCTGTGCCATCGTTGCGACGCAACTCCAGAAATGCGCCGCCTTTACGGCATAGATGCATAACGCTTTGGTGACGTTTTGGGCCCATGGTGCGCCGCATTGTAAATACGGCGCACCATGGGTGATGGTGGCGTGGCGCACAATTACTGGCGCATCCCTGCTACTTTGCAGGGATGCACCGGTAATTACAAATCTGAACCTTAGTGTCTAGCTTTACGCAGTTCTTTAAACTACACTCATACATAATTTCACAGGCCAATGAAATGAACACAAAATCGAAAACAAATAAGCATAGTAGCAACACTACTGAGAAGGAGAGCAGTGCACCTGAAATGCACAGAAGATTTTGAAATATAATTTACCTACAATGTAATGAGCAACATTATTGCTCTTGGTAAAAAACAAAAATTTGCAATATAATAACACACAGAGCAGGAGAAAACAGAGTAGTAAAGAAATAGCTACTACTACTCACCAAGCCCGGGGATCTCAAGGCCAAGGAGGTCGAGCAGATCGTGTTCACGGTCCAGGACATCCGTCCAGCGGTGGGTGGCCTGGTTGTAGGTGTGCCGAACCCGAGAGTGGTGGTACATGGCCCGGCACACCTTCTCCCACCGCTTCCGGCGCTCCCGGATCCCGTACTCGCTACCGATCTTGCCGCCTGCCATGATGGTCCTGGGGAGGCGGCGCTGAACATAAAAAATTAGTGCGGCCACCTCCTCCGGGCTGAAGATCTCCCAGGGTACGACCTGCTCTCCCCTCAAATGCCCGCACGGGAGCCGGGCACGGGGTGCGGGACCCTTCCCCTTCTCGGGATGCTTCCCGGCTCCCTTCACCATGGTCTGGGCAGAAAGGAAGCTAAATAATAAAGAAAATAGAATAGGGAAGAGAAGAAAAGTAAAGAGTTGAAAAAGTAGTTTAAAATTAACCAAAAGTAGCAGAAAACACAAAAATATAGAGCAAGAAAAATAGAGAGATAGATAATAAGTAAAATAGATAAAAAAAACTTCAAACAAGCAAAGGATGGCAGAGATACAGAGAGGATACCAAAAGCATGCCCAGAACCATAGCAATGAATGAGAAACAAGATGGCCGCGCCCGTTCACGACCGCGCGGGTAAGTTCGCGTGCGAACACCTGCGAAATTGTACTAGCGAGCCGCACACTTTGCGAGATTACACTTCGCGCCCGGAAACGGAAATACATCATGCAAACAAGATGGCCGCGCCCTTGAACGACCGCGAGGGTAACTTCGCGCCTTGCGCTACAAGCGACTCGCTAAAACGCACAAAACCTTGCGAACTAACACGCCGCAAAAAAAATCGCATATTCGCACAAATTCTCAGCTTCCGAATCCGATCTCGCGCAAGTTCGCGCCCCGCGAATCCCGCGAAATTGCAGAAAAATGAGTTTTGCAAAACTGAAAGCACTCAGCAGGTGCAAGAGTTCAAACTCATCATTAGTAACCATTTCCTGTAGTGCTTCCTGACTGGGGCCCCTCCAGAGTTCAGTTGCTAGTTGCAACAGTTGTATGACCCTGCTCTGACCCTCACAGCAGGCTCATAGAATAGCTACAAGTAGGCCACAAAGGTCCTGGAAAAAAAATTGCACTGCAACAGAAAGCAAATTACTGATAAGGAAGCAGGTGCCAGACCTGGAATTTTAAAACAGTGACACATTAATAAACCAACCCCAAATTAATTCATGTCAGTTAAAGCAGGGCAGGTGTGCTTGCTTTTCCCCCCCATAATCTACAGTGATGATGAACCAGAGGGTGGCATTGATGTAACAGAGGGTGGCAGTGGTGAAACAGAGGGTGCTGGGAACCTGTGATGATGAACCAGACGTAGAAACAACATAGTCGCGACCGTTGCGAGCCGACAAGTAAGTTCGCAATTGCGAACTGGTACCAAACCCTCGCGAACTGGCAGAAACCCTTGCGAACACAAAAAAAAAATCCACAAATTCGCGAGAATTCACGGATTTTGCGGATTGCGAGTTCGCAAATACGCAAATTCGCGAACGCCAGATTCGCAAAATTTGCCCATGCTTAGTCCTGTTAGCTGTGTTGTTTTGATGTGAATAGGCTGTTCTTGTACCCTAACTACATTAACTTCCTGACATGTCCTAGGCCCTGGAATTAACCAGGGGTTGGGTTGATTTAAAAAAAGCTTTTATCAGTCGTAGAGGGGTATGTGAAAAATTCAAGCAATAATTATCAACCCCTTAATGGCTAGGCCTCCAACCAACCCCCAATAATGAGCCCTTTTTTTTTTAGTTATTTTGGGCAGTTTGTGCTTAGGCCGTCATACCTATTAGTCCACATACGGTATCCACGTCATATTTGCGTCCTTTTTTCCAACACCCTGGAGATTTTGAAGGTACCCAGAGTTTTGGGATTTGCCTGAAGAGGACCGACAAAATAGCCAAAATATAGCTAAATATTGAGATTTTTGAGAAAAAAAGAAAAAGGTGTTCGTGATTCAATTGTTTTTGCTTTTTTCATTAAAATGGTGTAAATTAATGGTTTGCTGTGCTAAAGTCATTATCTACACGGCTTTCAGGAACATGCAGAGCAGAATCAAAAAAACTACGTTTTTTACCATAGTTTTGGCATTTTTCAAAGAGGAAGCTCATTTTTCATATTTGTTGTGCTTTCAGCCTACTTCCAGCTTGTGGTGGAAAGAAGTGTGAAACCCATGGGTGGTCTATGAAGAGCTATGGGCCAGGCAAAATTAATCTGAAACAAAACCCTAACTTTCCGACTTTCGGTATTCACAAAGTGCATTTAGGAGTAGTAATGTTAGGAATCCTAACTTACTTTACTACAACTAAATGACCTTTGTGAATACCGAAAGTCGTAAAGTCACGATTTTGTCTCAGTGAAACTTACGTTTCGGTCTTAAGTTTACAACCTTGTTTAAAAGAAAACACACTATATGTCCATCCTCCTGATTTGTCAATAATTCATGTTCAAACAGTCATGCACTATTCTGGTGAACGTTTTTAATGATCACAGAAGGAACACATTCTTTCTAAAGCAATCCAGCAGAAGTTATTTGGGCCATCAGGGGATTAATTGATTTCCAGATTTATTCAGGTGTTACTATTTTGGCAGCTTGTCGTAGGAGAGATTTTGGGGTATGATTTACTCTTTCAAGGTGCTTGGAAACAAGCTACCCTTGTCCAACAATCAAAACAAAGTCTTGCACAAAGTTTCTGACTTTCTATTCACTATCTGAAGCCTATGAGCTGCTTAAAGAAGTACACATGAACGAAACATGATTGATTTGATTTATACATTTATAGAGTGCTCGAATGCCCTAGGGCATCTTGGCACTGAGTTACATGGACTAAGTTTGGGGCTGCCCGAGATGGAATTCAAACTATGCTGAGAAGAGCCAAGTTTTTACGGCCTTTCTGAATGATAGCAGCGAAGGGCTATTTTTTATTGAGAGTGGTAGTTGGTTCCAAGTCTTAGCTGTTTGCAGTAAAAAGATTCTCCCCCCTATCACAGTTGCTTGAATTTGGGAATCTGAATCGGTTTTGCATCGCTTGATCTAAGTTTCTTTGGAGGTTCATACTGTTTCAAGTTACCTACCCCCTGAAAAGCCTTACATGCTAGGCAAGCTGTCTTGAACTGTATATTTCTCTCCATCTGTAGCCAGTGGAGGCTTCTTAGTCTATTGGCCAGCGGTTTCGGACCTGGGAATGTCCAGAACTAACCTTAGATGCAGCGTTTTGTCCGTGCTGCAGTTTTGACAGGAGTTGCATTTGTAACCCAGCATACAGAGCATTCCATAGTCCAGCCTGGACAAAGCTAGTGCGGTTGCCAGTGTTTTACATGTTTCTATGGGAATGAACGGCAGAAGTCTTTTTATCAGCTTCAAAAAGTACCACACAGAGGAGGATAGTTTGTTGCTCTGGGCTTGGAATGTTAGTTTGGTGTCAAATACAAAGCCCAAATTCCTTTGTCCACCGGGGAAGGGCATTTGCCCAAACTATCACGCCACCATTTATGCGACCGGATGTTGGGCTCCACCTCAAGTATCATGACCTCTGTTTTATCACTGTATAGTTTTAGGCAGTTTAGTTGCATCCACTGGTTGACTTGTTCCATGCAGTTACTAAACCCGTCAGCTATTTGATCTTTGATTGTGCAGTACTGAAGATTTTGAATCAGTGCAAAACTGAGATATTGTAGTATTCGATTTGTATGCAATAAAATGTGATGTCCTTTAATTATTGTATTGCTCGATGAAAGGCTGTAATAACTTAAGAGGTTCTAAGTGGAGGAGGGCTCAAGGGTTTTCTTTTTCCTTCCTAAGCGGGTCTCAAGGGGCTAAAACATTGCACCTATCAGATTGGGGTTTCAGGGAAACCAAACAGATAGGCCAGGTAATTCCCTTTTTGGGCTGCATTTGGAAGGGGGTCTTAGCATGAGTGGGAAGATAGGTGGGTCAGTAGGGGTGGGGATCACAAGGTGGATGTGTCATAAAAAATGGTAGTATATTGTTTACATTGCATAAGGTTGCCCGTTATGGCAATAAGTAAATGGCTGGAAATGTGGCTTTACTTGTAGTTAGTGCTAGGTACGATTAAGATTATTTGTTATAATATACATTACTTATCTAATAAGCATAAATCTTAGGCTGCTGTTTAATGACTGAACACTCTTAGCCTAAGTGTGAATTTTTTGGGCAGGAGACACATCTTAAATTAAATGAAGCAAAAGAGTATATTCCCAGGTTTTTCCCATGCTATTCTTTCCATCAGTACGTCATGCAGGGGGGTAGCCACACTTTTCACTAGCTTACAATGGGGAGATTTTGGCTGTTAAGAGAGATAACCCCAGGATATGGTTGTAGGTGATGACGCGTTTGAAATCTCAGCACTTTAATTTTATAATCAACTATGGTCCTATTGAAGATCAGATAGCTTCATCACAGCAGATCTATACTTTAATCAGAATCTCTAATGCCCACATTATAATTCTAGGAGAATTGTTTTACAAACCCCAGAATTGCATGCATTGCATGGAGGCAAAAACTAGTTGAAACTTAAGATTGCCGCAATCATTGTGAGAATAAAAACAGATTATGCCCTTTAGACCCCTGGCATTTTGAGAATCCCAGTAATAGGCAATACACTTGTTTGTCCAAACAATTACATTCAGCCTCAAGAGTTGGTTTTTTTTTATTTCCTAATGTTTAGTTAGAATGAATGGGGCAATTTTGGCAAACAGGTTTTTTGGATCATTCTTTAGTAATGAATCAGATACAGGTTGAGCTGATTGGGGTTGTAGGTGGCAAGTGGTTGCTCTTAAGGCAAAGATACAAAAATTGTGTAAATTGTGAATTAAGAGGTTACAGAAATGTTTAGAAATGGAAATGGCGCTAAGTTTAGAATTGCAGATATTTCCTATGAGTAAATCATTATTTCAGGCTAGACAACTTTTGGAGGACCGGTTAATCTGAGAAAAGCCCTGCAAAAACGTTATGAAGAAAGTGAACATACAGATAAGGAATAAGCCTGGTCTACAAAAGTTATGTTGAATAGTAATATTATTATGGAGATCGTGGATTCTATCACTAATGCACTTAAAACCAATAATCATAATATTCAGAAGTTTTTTTTTAATCAGTATACTTTTTTTTCCAGGAACCTGATATTATTTTACAAAATGCAATAACACATTTTCTTGCTTCAATGCACTTTTCAAAATTATCAGATCATCAACAAATGACAATTGTGATTCTGATTACATCAGCAAAATTTAAGGAAGTTATAGTGTCTATTGCAAGTTTGAAAGCTAATGGAAAAGATGGCATCACTATTCAGGTCTATAAAGAGTTTCTCCCATATCTCTAGGACTTTATGAGAAATCTGTTTAATGCAATTATATTAGCTGAATAATACTTTTAAAAATAATAATTTTTTATTGAGAGGATGAACACAGATGTAGAACATTACATAAGTTCCTTAGTGCAAAAACAATACATAATACCATGGGAAAATATTCTGATAAGAAAGGAATAAATGTATAAGAGAAAAACAGAACATAGGGATAAAGAGAATATAATTAATGTATTAAAGGAGTGTGTTCCAATAGAGAAGATGTTATATCGGAAATTATTTGATATATAAAAGAAATAAAGAAAAGAATTGAGAGAGAAGAAGGAAAACAGGAAAGAGAGGAAAGAAAAGAGGACGCTGGAAGAATTTAAAATTTTAATAGAAAATGGATATTATAAGAAAGATGAGTGTGAAGAAAAAAATGTAGTAAAAGGTAACCATAGTAAATCAGATTTTATCTTTAAATAGACAGAAGAGTGAGATACAGAAGCAATTCTATGTTCATCACAAATCAAATTCCACCATTACAAAAAAGAAATCTTAGAATTATCTTTCCAACATGTCACTATAACTTTAAAGAAAATAGCAATAAAAAAGTTGAATAAAATAGATTTGAAAGGAAGTTGATCGAAATCCACAGATAAGATACCTAGAAAAATATTATGAATAGCAAAGTAAAAATCAATAAACATTTTGACCATATAGCCTTCCAGAAGCTTCAGACCTTAATAAAGTAAATGCATCAATGAACCTTCAGAGGAAAGACAAGACCAACATAATGGAGAGATAGATTGGTCAATTTTGAGTAGAAAAAGGGGAGTAACTACCACTCTGTTATAAATAAAATTTCGGTATTGTGTAATATTGGCAGTTTTAGAAGCCGTAATTCGTTTTGCCACATTTGGTCCTATTGAGAAACAGAGAGTGTTTGAGATAAGTCTTGCTTCCAAACTAATTCAATAGGGGATTTCTTTTGAGTAGTAGTAGGTGAGGATAAGGTCTTATATATAAAAGAAGCACTTGGGTTTGGGTCAAGAGGAGTTCGAAATAGGAGAGTAACAGAAGTAAAAGAAGTATGTTGGAGTTTGAATTTGTAGAAAAATTTGGAGAACAGGAAATTTGATGTATACAAGAGTCTGGAAGATTACATTTCTCTTGCAACTGGGGAAAGGATAGAAGTGAATTACTGACCAACAACTGATGAACATAAAATATACCCTTTTCTTTCCAGTGCTTGCAGTAGAAGGATTTGTGACAGAACCTAATATGTTTGTTAAACCAAATGGAAGAGGCTAAAAAGGATTGATAGGGATCAAAATCTTTAAAAAAAAGGTCATGTAGAAGATAGTGAGAATATTTTAATATAGGGTATTTGGAAATGAAAGTGCAATTGGTCATAAGCGTAATGTCCTGAAAACAATATTCGTTTAACAATGAACGTTAAACTTCAACCCATGTTGGCATAGGAAAATCTTGGTAATCTTTAGACATCTTTTTTTTAAGGGCGAGAATATTGGAAAACATTCTAGCATTGTCAGAGGTGAGATGACCCTTAACAAAACCAGCTTGATCTGGTTTAACAAGGGGAGGAATAACCTTCTCTAGACGGGAAGCCAACATTTTTGCAAACATTTTACAATCGTAAATAATCAGTAAATAGTTTCGCAAACTTTTACAAAATGAGGAATCTATGCCCGGTTTAGGAATAACAACAATAAGGGCTTCTAAAAAAGAGCCACATGCTCTAGAGTTAGAAAGGAATGAGTTAAACAGGTCCAGTTGTTTGGGGGCAATAACTGTGGAAAAAGTTAAGAAAAGTTCAATTGAAAACCCATCTTGTCCCGGGGCTTTGGCCTTTTTTAAAGATTTAAGAACATCAGTTATCTCTTGAAGGGAGATATCCTTTTCAAGAGATAAGAAAGTTTTAGGGAGGGAAGGAGGTTGAGGAATACCTTGTAAAAAAGTTTCAAAATAATTTTCAGATGGAGAAGTATCATCTGTATATAAAAGTACATAATATGATTGAAATGTCTATAATATCTGAATCAGAAGAAAGAAGATTATTGGTTGTTTTTGCACTGTTCTCGGCTTTCTGTTTAACAAAGCTGCGAACCCATTCTGTCTCCGGAGTTTATTTACTTTGTAGCGAGAAAGGAAAAGTTGTACTAATGCCGCTGGCTTCGATTTGCTTAGAACATTCTTAGTTTGTTCCTATTTCCGAGCAATTCAGTATCTTTAGTGGCTTTACCTCGCCGAAGTTCAACTCCGTGGGCTGAGTCGTACCTTAATAGTAATTCATTAAGTTCCGCAGACGCCGAGCGCCACCTTGACTCCTCCTCTTTGTGACAGAGGTTTGTGCTGGGTGGTGAGCCCTTAAATCAATTCCGTAATCCACACATTGGTCCTCACATCCAAGGCTGTATGAAAAAGCACGAACTCGAGTTGCATCAAAAAGGATTTTATTCCGTGACTGGCAACAGAAAATTAACTCGACGCGTTTCGGGAAACTTCCCTTGCTCACGAGTCAAGTTGTGTGCATCTCATTGGTTTAAATAAACAAACATGTGACATAATGACATAAACAACAGACTACCGCGATTTGTCAACAAAGTGGTAATTGGGAATGTTTCTTCTTACTAACAGTTTACTCATATTCTTTTTGTTTAATTCAAAACAAGGGTTTACCTTTTTATAATCATGTCTGTAAAACAAAAATTAATTAATGCAAAACAATTTTAGCTTTGCTTCGCCGTGTTCGTTGCACTTGTATCAATAAAGTTATGCAAGTTCCTCAGGCTTTCTATTGAGCCATAAATCTTAGAGTCTGCGTATTTTATAAGCAAAAGGCGATTGCTATCTTAAGACAGCCGCGGTTTCAAAACCAATCACAAGGCTAAAGCTCATCAATACAGTTATTCAAATGCCTTGGCTTGAACTGTAGTAGTTTACTACCGCTTAAAAAATATCAATCGACGATTATAATTTGCAAGTACTGCCCCAGTGGGCTAAAGCAATTCCCAAATGAATTTCAACGGAACATCATATCACACATGATTTGCAAAGTGCAGAACAGTCAAGCCTTATTGTGTCAGCAACCAATCCTGCCCCAGTGGGCGTAACTCCCTCAACGTCATTTTCCTGAACATTCAAGTGTGGTAAACTGCATTATGTTGTCTAGTCCACATTCCCTACAATAAAAATAATAATAATGAACTACTCAAATTATATAAAAAAGGCCCATTTTGCATTTTTTTAAAACTCTGTCATTCTTTTTTCCCCATGGTACGCTCCCTGGTACGCCCCCCGGTGCGTGTAGAGGCTCCACCCGTGCCTTTTATGGCCCCCACATCAAACCTAGGGGGTCAGGGGGGTCTACTCTGCCCCCTTTTGGTCATTTCCCCCTTTGTTTTAGCCACCTCTTGTGTCTTGATCCTACCGAGACACAAGATGGCGGCCACTCCGGACTGTTTGGAATGTTGACAGACACCTGAGAGCCAATCAGCTTTCCGCGCGCGAACTCGCGTAGCACGCTGGTACGCGCCCCGGGGCGCGCATATAGATATATATATTTTTTGGAACCTAAATCACTCAAATTCCACTTGAGCACATATCTTGAGACATAGCAAAGGCACATCGGGCTACCAGTCCCTACAATTTTGCCAAGTTTGGTGGAAAACCATTCAGCCGTTAGGGCTAAAAGTGAGTTCAACCGCTCTATGGAAATTAACATGGGGAAAACACGTTTTGGGACCCCCCTTTTATCTCGGCCCCCGCTTGACAAATCCTCCCCAAACTTTCAGGGAAGGAGCGGAGCGCTGCGAGGCAAATTTGAGGAAAATTTCAGGCAGATTCCTCAACCGGCGCCAAAGTTATTCCCAATAGAATGTTGGAATTCCCCATACAAAATATATATATATATATATATATATATATATATATATATATATATATATATATATATATATATATATATATATGTGACCAAGCCCCGTTCGCGGGGCGAAACGCGTCATGGAGGGCACTTGCTCTGCACTTTCCACTGCTTATTAAATGCACTGCTTCAACTAACAGCGTTGGTGTCTGGCTCATCTATTGTCTATTGAAGATTGAGGAGATTTATCGAGGTCTGCGCTCGCTAGTACTGCGACCATAGCAGTTGGGAGTCTGCTGTTTTCATATATATATATATATATATATTTGTATATTACCTACTGGCGTTCGCCAGTAGGTATATATAGTTAGAATTTTTTCCCTATGGGACTTTTGAAAATTCTATGTCTAATAACTTTGGCGTTTGTGGATGGAATCGGCTGAAATTTTCAGGAAAATGGCACATTTTGTTTCTGAGCAGCTCCTGAAAATTTGGTGGGGTTTCGTCAAGGGGGGGCTGAGAAAAAAGGGGGGTCCCAAAACGCGTTTTTTGCATTGAGTTTTCCATAGGGCGGTTGGACTCACTTTTAGCTCGAACGGCTGAATGGATTTGCACGAAACTTGGCAAAATTGTAGGGACTGTTAGCCCGATGTGCCTTTGCTAGGTCTCAATATATGTGCTCCAGTAGTTTTTGAGAAATTAACGTTCAAACCAAGATATATATCTGTAACAGCGCTCTGGGCAGCGATCCGGTCCGCTTACTTTTCGCTTATCGGAACTTTGCGCGCAGAAAGCTGATTGGCTCTCCGGTGTCTGTCAACATTCTAAACAGTCCGGAGCGGACGCCATCTTGTCTCTCGGTAGGATCGAGAGAGAAGAAGAGGTGGAAAACGAAGGGGGAATTTAATGAAAGGGGGCAAGGTATCCCCCTCTTGACCTCCTAGGAATGTTGTTGGGGTTATTAAAGGGTCCCGTGGGGAAAATAAAAAAAAAATGATTTTTCACGGTAGAAGCGCGGCCGCGAACTGGTAGCGAAACGGGAATTCGCCATTTTGTGCTTCGTAAATTAAATTACTAGTTATAAGTGGGTACGGGAGACGTATCCTAATCCCCTATGTTTCCTGAGGGTGGGTGAGGAGGCTGATATATGTTGATACATCTCTTCCAGCGGCTGTGCGTGAGCTTTTTTTTTTTTTTGCTGCGTGACAGTCCGGAGCGGCCGCCATCTTGTCTCTCGGTAGGATCGAGAGAGAAGAAAAGGTGAAAAACTAAGGGGGAATTTAATGAAAGGGGGCAAGGTATCCCCCTCTTGACCCCCTAGGAATGTTGTTGGGGTTATTAAAGGGTCCCGTGGGGAAAATAAAAAAAAAATGATTTTTCACGGTAGAAGCGCTTCACGGGCCGCGAACTGGGCCGCAAACTGGTAGCGAAACGGGAATTCGCCATTTTGTGCTTCGTTAATTAAAGTACTAGGTATAAGGGGGTGCGGGAGACATATCCTAATCCCCTATGTTTCCTGAGGGTGGCTGAGGAGGCTGATATATGTTGATATATCTCTTCCAGCGGCTGCGCCATCTTGCCTTTTTTCGAATGCCACAATTTTGTCGTGCACGGCAGCCATTTTAGATGCCAGGCTGGTCCCAGGCTATCACCTACCCCTGCGGATGTAGTTTATGGCCCCAGCTGTAGAGAATTCAGACATGCCAATTCTCCTGATTCAGGCGTGTGAGTACTGATTTCAGTGCTAGTCTCCCGCCTCCCGATTTCTGCAAGCAAAAACCCGGGGGCATATTACTAACAACTAGCGATAATTTTTGTCTATAACTTGTTTAGAGACAAAAATTATCGCCGCACATCGGCGATTTTTATCGCAGATAAACCTTGCTATTATCGCAGAAAAGTCAGCGATATTCATGTATTATCGACCTAATGCTCTTAGCCATGTTATCCACCTCCCATTGGATAACATGGCTAAGAACTGCTCAGGGCAGGTGTTAGCTTTTGGAGATATTCGCGCTTAGTGCGAATATCTCCAAAAGTTGGTAATAGAAGGTAGCGATGTTAGGGACTGTTTCCAGTCGCTAACATCTTGGCACGCCACTTTGCATGTCATTAGTGATAAGTATCACTGACATGCAAAGCCGGGCCCAAGATGGTCGCTATCTCCTTTTAGGTGTCACTAACTGGTGTTAGCGACAGCTTGATAATAGGGAAATAATTTTATCTCCGCTTTCATGGTTTTTAAAGCCAAAAAAGCGGAGATAAACCCCCTTGATAATATGCCCCACGATTCCTTGGGGGTTTCAGCTGATAGGGCTTGGTATTGTGTTACATGGTAATTTTTCCATGAAACGTCAGAGGGTCGATGTAGGGGTTCTAGAAGAGGTGATAAACCATTTAAGCCTCATGAACAAGCGCATGGTCTTTTAAAGATTTCTGAAGTACTCGGGGCGGCGGTGTGTGTGTGCCCTCTTTCAGGAGCGGGCGGGGGGGCACTGCCAGCAACTTGCCAGGTCAGGTAGTGTTCAACACGTGCATCACCCTTTCTCTGCCTGCTATTGCGCTCCATGCTTCGGAAAGGTAAGAAAAAGAACGTGCATTTGAGTTTGAAATGTCCGATCCTGCAGCAGCACACTTCCAAAGCCCACACATGACAATAACCCGATTCAAGGCCCCATTCACCCGTTTTTCAAAAAATAGATAACACTCCAACAAAGTAAGGTTATAAAACTTTATTAACTTTTAACGATAATGAACAGAACAAAAACTAAAAACATTTAAACATTTATTAACACAAAAAGCAACAATGGTTAGAAGCTGTCTTTTGTGCGAATAGTCCCAAGGCAGCACAACGTGCAGAGTTCTGGACGGCACCCAGGTGATGTCGCCTGGGTGCCGCACTGGTTTAGGGATCCTACAATGCTGCTCCGAAAATTGGCGTGGGGCGTCCCGGGTGGGGCGGGGGGAGGCCTCGTCAGTAGCGGTCTGTTGTGCGAATAGTCCCAAGGCAGCACAACGTGCAGAGTTCTGGACGGCACCCAGGTGATGTCGCCTGGGTGCCGCACAGGTTTAGGGATCCTACAATGCAGCACAGAAAAACAGCGTGGGGCGTCCCGGGTGGTGCGGGGGGAGGCCTCGTCAGTAGCGGTCTGTGTCCAGTGTCACATGGCTGACACAACATGTACGACAGGCACCCAGGTGATGTCCAGTAAACTGCCGCACTGGTTTTGGTATCCTACAATGCTGCTCCGAAAATTGGCGTGCGGCGGCCCGGGGGGGGGGGGGAGGCGGCGTGAACGGGCCTCCCCAGGTGGCGGCCATTCAGCTGTTTACCGCCCGCTCTTGCGACTACAGCGTCTCGCTCACCATGTAGTTGAGTTGTTCCCACTCTTGCGGTGCAGCGATAGGCGGCTGCCACATGACTCTTAAAATGGCGGACGGCTCTTCGGTTTTGGGCCTGGTCCACTGAAATGGCCCTGGGACACCTTGGAAGTCGGATGCTTGCCTGCTAGGGCTTGGGCTCCATTCTCGAAAAGCGTCCCCTCAGCCGTGAAGATTGTATAAAAGTCTTGGGGGCTCCCGACTCCCGCAGGCTTTCGGTGGGGAGCGGCTGCCATGATTGCTCGCGGAATGACCACGACGGAGCCACGAGATGGTGGTGCTCTCATGCTGACGCCAGCTTCAGTCTGAATGATCCAGAAACAAGGTGGGGCTTTCATCGTTTGGGAAAAAAAAATGTTCTAAACCAATGAAAAGTGTTATTTTTAGGTCATATGACCAAGCCTTCCATCTTTAGGAAACCAAAAGTAAAATGAACCAATGAAAAGTTTTATAAACAAGTCACATGACCTGTTATGCGACATAGGGCTACAAAAAGCGTAGAAAATCCGTTGGCACGTGAGGCGGCGTCAGTAGCGGACCGATGTGCGAATAGGCCGAAGGCAGCACAACGCGCCGAGATCCGGATGGCACCGAGGTGGTGTCCAGCAAATTGCCGCACTGGTGTGGCCATCCTACAATGCTGCGCCGAAAGACGGCGTGTCCAGCTGAATTGCGGTCACTGTTGCGGTACAGTGACTCGAACGCGCCGAGATCCGGATGGCGCCGAGGTGGTGTCCAGCAAATTGCCGTACTGGTGTGGCCATCCTACAATGCTGCGCCGAAAGACGGCGTGTTCAGCTGAGTTCCGGTCACTCTTCCGGCACAGTGACTCGAACGCGCTAAGATCCGGATGGCACCGAGGTGGTGTCCAGCAAGTGGCTGCACTGGTGTGGCCATCCTACAATGCTGCGCCGGAAGTCGGCGTGGGGTGCCCCGTTGGCTTATGAGGTGATGTCAGTAGTGGACTGATGTGTGAATAGGTCGGAACCAGCACAAGGCGCCAAGATCCGAATGGCAAGTCCTGGATGTTGAGTGCCTCAGTTGAGATTTCTGAGCAGTGCTTGTAGAACTGTCTGAAGCTTATTTGCACCTGCTGCAGCTTCACTAGGTCCGGCGGAACTTGTTGCCTTTTCCTTTCTGCTTCTTTTCCTACAATGCGTTTCTTCTGAAGACACGACCAGGTCCCTGAATGTGTGCAGGGGGACGCTATTGAATGAATGAACGCGCCGAGATCTGGATGGCACCGAGGTGGTGTCCATCAAATTGCCGCACTGGTGTGTCCATCCTACAATGCTGCGCCGAAAGTCGGCGTGGGGTGCCCCGTTGGTTTATGAGGTGATGTCAGTAGCGGACCGATGTGTGAATAGGTCGGAACCAGCACAAGGCGCCCTGCACTGTTGAGCCTTTTTCAATGTCTGTTTTTTGTTCTTTCCCTTCCATCAAAAACAAAACAAAAATACAAGGCGCCAAGATCCGAATGGCAAGTCCTGGATGTTGAGTGCCTCAGTTGAGAGTTCTGAGCAGTGCTTGTAAGACTGTCTGAAGCTTATTTGCACCTGCTGCAGCTTCACTAGGTCCGGCGGAACTTTTTTCCTTTTCCTTTCTGCTTCTTTTCCTACAATGCGTTTCATCTGAAGACACGACCAGGTCCCTGAATGTGTGCAGGGGGACGCTATTGATTGAATGAAAATGGCGGCTTGACACAAAGCTGACTCAAGCGTTACTGTTGGTGCTATACAGACAAAAATTGGTTTTCAGTTTGTACATTCTTCAGGGTTTTTTTTCCATCCAAGTCTGATTGAGAGTTTGTAGAAAAATGGCTTCAGATTTTCCACATACTACTCTTCAACATTCTTCCTAAATGTAACAATGTGAAACTCACTAGGAGAACGGCTGTTTCTGTTTCCTTTCAAAATGCTGCCACCAATATTTTCTGAATGGAAGACATCATCTTGTAACATAAAGGGCCGAAAGGGGTTCTGGTCTGGCCGATGGTTGGTGGAGACATTTTGACTATATCTTGGACCTGCCCGGCCTCGCCCAAAATGGCGCCGGTATAAATGGGACTCGTAACTCTTTGCCCGCAAATGTATATCTAGAAAATGTTATTGTAAGTGGCCCTGTCGTATTTTAATTACAAAATGTACGTCCACCGATACCGCAACTGTTAGACACCTTTGTTCTTGTCACCTAATGGCCCGCTCGTTACGTTCTTCTACAGTGTAAATGTCTCCTCATCATATACGATTTGAGTTTGCTCCGTGGCCGGCCCACGTGGTTATAGGCCCGTATTTGTATACTGACATTTTCACAATAAAGGTTTTTAAAACAAAACACGGTAGTAGTATTTTCATTTGTAAAGTTTTTACTTTTAGTGACTGTTTTCGAATCAGTAAAAGGCAAGTGAAATAAAGCAGTCCAATTACATGACGGATAAAAGGTATAATATGTAGGAACGCAGTAAAGATAAATGGTCAAGGGCAGTTGTGTTTTTCATGTCTGCAACATAAAGTGATCGATAAGAATCTGATAATCAGGCGTATCGGCGACTAAGACAGCAGGCCGAATCTCTTTTACTCAACGGCTCCGTCATGGAAGGAAGAAACGCCCTTTTTCTCGAAAAAGGAATATATTTTACTTGCCAGACAGTTGTAAATTTTCCGGGAAAGTACATTAGCCTGGAATATTATAACATATGTTTGAAAAAAAAATATTGTTCGAAAATAATAAAAAGCGTAATTTTTAGGTCATATGACCAAGCTTTTCATCATTAAATTAACAAAAGTAAAATGAACCAATGAAAAGTTTTATTAACAAGTCACATGACCTGTTATGCTTACGTTACGCGCTGCGCGCCGCGCCTCGGATCACTTCCGGGTGCGCTAACGCGGCGTGTCATAAAACGCATTACGCGACAACGTAGGTCAAGAATATAGTCTAAATGTCTCCACCAACCAGCGTTCAGAACACAACCCCTTTCAGCAGTCCAAAAAGTTCTGTTAAATGACAACAGAGGGGACAGGCAACAAGAACCATCAGTCAAAGAGGGGAGGGCAAGTTCTTCTCTTCCGGGTCATGTTGGGGCGCTACCGGAACTGATCGAATTGGTAGTCTACAGTGTTTCTGGATGTTTCAGACTAAAGCTGGCGTCAGCATGAGACCACTACCATCTCGTAGCTCCGTCGTGGCCATTCCACGAGCAATCATGGCAGCCGCTCCCCACCAGAAGCCTGCGGGAGTCGGAGGCCCCCAAGACTTTTGTAGAATCTTCACGGCTGAGGGGACGCTTTTCGAGAATGGGATCCAAGCCCTAGCAGACAAGCGTCCGAGTTCCAAGGTGTCCCAGGGCCATTTTAGTGGACCAGGCCCAAAACCGAAGAGCCGGCCGCCATTTTGAGAGTCCTGTGGCAGCCGCCTATCGCTGCACCGCTAGAGCGGGCGCATCTCAACTACATGGTGAGCGAGACGCTGTAGTCGCAAGAGCGGGCGGAAAACAGCTGAATGGCGGAAGAGGCACAGTGTAGCAAAAGCGGGCGGAATGGCAACTAAAACGATAAAGGGGCGCCTCACTACAGCTTGTCTTCAGGTCAAACGGATTGTGGGACAAGGTCCAGAATTGAAGAGTCATCAAAAGGCAAAAAGTACCGCCGGACCCCGGGAGCCGGCCGCCTATGTCGGGGGCGATCTCAGGCTACACCAGTGCTATAAGACTTGGGGAGGGTGTCGGAGCCAAGCGTCTTCTCCGAGTCCATGGCCATCACAGCGCCCCTCAGGGGCCTCCGTCAAGCTGTTTAGGAAGGTAACATATCATATTGTTTTCTAATGCAGTCAGGTCCACAAACGACACTCACTTACTTTGAGAATAGTGAAGCTGCAGTAGGAGGAAATAAGCTTCAGACAGTGTTACAAGCGCTGCTCAGAACTCTTAACTATGGCACCCAACATCCAGAACTTATGCTATTTGAGAATGGTAGTGACATCGAAGCATCTCGGGGACCAAAACCATTAACGTACTTTCACGTATGAAAATCTTACTTGGGGAGGGGGCAGGAGCGAAGCGCCCCCTCCCAGTCAGCGCCACCACACCGTATGTTGAAAATCTGAAGCCATCGTTCTACAAAGTCAACCAAACTTGGATTGAAAAATCTAGAAAAATGTACAAACTGAAAACCAGTTTTGGTCTGCATAGCATCAGTAACAACGCTTGAGTCAGCTTTGTGTCAAGCCGCCATTTTGATTCAACAAAGCACAGGCATTGAAAAAGGCTGAAATTCAGAACTCTAAACTATGGCACCCAACATCCAGGAGCTTGCTATCCGGATCTTGGAGCCTTGTGCTGTTTTCGATCTATTCACACATCGGTCCACTACTGACATCATCTTATAAACCAACGTTATGTAAATAGTTTTTTAATAAAATGTTTTACCCTATTTCTTTGCTGGTGTGTTGTCTATATTTTTAATATTTGCATAGGGTTTGTCATTATTTTGTGCGGGATGGGTGATGGAGCCGAGCTGTCTTGCAGCCCTCATGGTGTGGAGCTCAGTTCATCTCACTATTTTCGTATTTCTCAAGAAGGGTTGTTCCTAATATTTCTATTTTAGCGAGGTCAAAAAGAGATCCAATTAGTGGCCTACTGATTTTGCTCGATTACTTTTATTTTTTTACACGATTTTTCACTATCTGCAAAGACTAAACAGAGTATTGCGACTTTGTGCTTGTTTGTAAATAGAGAATGATCCAAAGAGGACCAATTCTAAAACAGTAAATGCTTGGACAACAATCAATCAAATGGAGAGACAAGGAGGTACGACGGATTACAACGGGGGTAAAGGCCTGCGTTAACTACCCTTCAGTATCTGCAAAGAGAGAGTACTAACAAAGGCAAAAGAGGGGAGGGGGGGGGGTGCAGCGTTCAAAGCACATCAGCGTGCATAAATACGAAAATGTTTTTATCTATCACGTACTTGACATTTTAAAGCTTTTCATATTTGCTATTAAAAAACCAATGAAATTCACAGAAAAAACCATAGGTTATAGTGGATATATAGTTAGGAATTTGCATTTACAAAACCTTGAAAATTCAATGAAAAAACCATAGGTTATAGGCCATATATAGTTAGGAATTCGCATTTACAAAACCTTATTTTACTCGCATAAAACCATTGAAATTCCATATATAGTTAGAAGCGCTAACTATATATCGCGCACCCGCAATCCACTGCTGATGATGTCACATATTACATCATTCATGACATGGTCAGTGACATCACTGATGACATCACTGATGACATCTCAAATGACATCACTGATGACAACTCAAATGACATCACTGATGACATCTCAAATGACATCACTGATGACATCACTGATGACAACTCAAATGACATCACTGATGACATCTCATTTGTCATCACTGATCACATCACTCATGTGATAATACAATGAACCTCTTCAGACTCTAATATAACCTTACATACACTCAGTATAAACAGACACTCACAGACTGTCACTCATCCATGGAGTTACTCACACACCTAGTCAGTCATGCAAAGAATCAATCACACCTCCATTTCCTCAACTATAAAGTTATACACATCTTACTTATTCAAACATATAATAACACATATTTATTCTCTTATATAATCCCTGATACAAGCTCACAGTGATCGATACAGCCACTCACACATTCACTGGCTCTTATGTTCAGTTATTTATATATCTCAACTCTCACATGTATTGTGTTTTACATACGTACTTACTTGCACATGTAGCAATGAGAAATCCATTCACTCACCAACACACCCATGCACAGTCAACCGCCCATATAGCTGTTTCCACATGCACTCTTGAACTCATACTCCTAGTGAATCAACTGCTTACACATCTATGCACAGAGTCACGCACCTCCCAGCCACCCACACACACACTCAGCCTCCCATTCAAATACTTGGGCAACCAATCAATAACCCATATGGCCACTCTTATAGCTACTGATCAACACATGCAGCAGCTTACACAACAACAAACATACTGATGCACAAATTAAGACAGTTTAGTCACTAACCCATGCACTCAGTGAGACACATTTAATCACTCACTCATACAGTCAGTCATGCACCTACTAAATTCTTCATCCAGACACTTATACATCCACTCATTCTTCAATATGTGAAACATATTTAAACTTTACAGACACATACAATCACTGGATGTTGTGATCAGTGATGTCATCAGTGATGTCATTTGAGATGTCATCAGTGATGTCATCAGTGATGTCACTGACCATGTCATGAATGATGTAATATGTGACATCATCAGCAGTGGATTGCGGGTGCGCGATATATAGTTAGCGCTTCTAACTATATATGGAATTTCAATGGTTTTATGCGAGTAAAATAAGGTTTTGTAAATGCGAATTCCTAACTATATATGGCCTATAACCTATGGTTTTTTCATTGAATATATATATATATACATATATACATATATATATATATGCTACTGAACTCATTCAGTTTTAAAAGTGATGTATTTTGTAGCGTTGGACTAGTTTATAGCATGAAATACATTTTGCATGTAGGAAACGAAAATGTATTTTCGTTCCATTGAACTAAGCAAAAGCTTACATTTAGAAATTAAGAAAAAAAAATGTAACATTTCCATGTGTGGTAACTACTGCATATTAATCACACATCTTTAACTGACCTGCAAACAGCCTGCTGTACCGTGGGTACCCTCATTTGCCCCTTTGGGAGACTCTTATGTCCCTTTTGCCCTTAGCGTGCAACCATTGACAACTAACTTTGCCAAATTGGTACCATCGAGAATATGATGACTAAACATCATGAGTCTGATCCTACAACGTTCGGTTAAGTATGCAGACTAAATTGCAACTCTAGATTCCTCTTTGGATATGATTTCAAATAATTCCTTTGGATATATTCTGGGAGTCGGTCTGTTTGTTTTAAAGGTAATTAATCCACTTGGAACTCAAGCAAGACGTGTTAAACCTTTAAGAAAATTGTAAATTGTGTTAATTAGTTCACTAAACCCATTTCTATCTGTGCATTTTAGTGTCATGCAAAATCGCGTTGTGCTGTCACGCAAACACACAACTGAAATAACGGTTATTATACACCACTTTTATTAGAAAAATAGATACGTTTCAAATACCTCTTGCTACAATACTTTAAAAAACACTGTGGAGTAAAACTTCACTAACCATACATTTAAATTTAAAGTTAGTATTTTTTACTGCGCATTCAGGGGCATATTTATGTTGCTTTCACACAGAGCAGCAAGCCACCACAAAGTGTGAAAGGGAAAGGGCAGAAATGCGCCGTATTTAACATTATATGGCGCATTCCTGTCCTTTCCTTGCGCTGGTACCCTTTTGGCTGCCTAGCGCCAACGCAGGTACCCTCGTGCCATGCCTGCTTTTAATAAAGGATTGTTTTTGTGCTGGAAGGAACACCATCCTGCACAAAAACAATCCCCTGAGGCATTTTCCTCTGTCTATGTGTGCTGCAGAATGCAGCACACATAGAAATAGGAAAAAAAGGAGAAATAAACATATTTCTCCTCGTTACACCTCCCTGGGGAGGCGTAGCCTTTTGATGCATTCCCTGGTCTATGAGTAATACTAAATCTGAGAATAAGCCCAGAAAGATGGGTGGATGCCTCGGATCATCCATGCCTCGCTCACCCATGGAATGCCTTCTGGTGCAGAGAGACACAACACAGCAGGGCCTCATTTATGAAAAGTGACGCATCGCTGCGTGAAAGCAGTGATGCGTCACTTCTCAGTGCTCACTCCTTGCGACATACCTGATGCGCCATATTTAATGTATGACGCATCATGTCGCAAGGAGTTACAGATACGTCAGTGACGCATTGCTGGAGTGTGTCACAAAAGTGACGCAACTCCATCAATGCATCCTTTCACATGGGGCAAGCCCCATGTGAAAGGGCCTGGGTCAGTCTTACGCCTGCTGCGAGGCAGGCGCAAGATTTTGACGCAACGGCGTCCTAGAAGTGAAGCAGTGAAATCTCATAGATTTCACTGCGTCATTTCTACAAGGCTTTTTGCGGGGGAACGCCCCCCCTGCATACATTATACCTGACGCAGGTATAATGTGGCGCAGAGGTTTAAAAAGTGACGCATCTGCTCAGATGCGTCACTTTGTAAATAGTGCGCAACAGGTGGCATGTTTGACGCCACCGATGCGTCATAAAATGTGACGCTTCGGAAGCGTCAAACTGACGCATGGCCTCATAAATGAGGCACAGCAGTTTGTGCTGCTTTGAGTTAGTCTGGATTTATCAAGCCACTCAGAGCCACCTAAGGTGGCCTTGCTTGCATGGCTCGATAAATCTAACTTGGGTTTTGAATCACCATTGCTACCTCTTGCACGTGGCAAGGGCGATGCAAAACCTACATAAATATGCCCCTCAGTTTGTCTGGTCCAGATAAGATAATCAGTTGCAGGAATTTGAGGATCTAAGGCTTCAGAATGTGTCCAATATTTTAGAATAATTTAAACTGCGGCGCGGTTGTCTAAATGAAAATATATTTAGGGTTCTTTGGGCTTCAGTGAGGTGTCAACTCTGGCTCGGGGATGCGGCGAGCGCAAGGTAAGTGGTTTTATTTAATTATTTATTTTACAATCCCTATCCAGTTGTTTGTCACTTTCACCCCTCTACTCCCGCCTCACTGTGCTTACCTGCACGGGCCACCACAGTAATCCAGTTGTGCCAAATTCACATTTGTGTTATGTGCTCGTAAGTAATACTGCACATTATGGTTTTAAGTTGCAAAGCTGTTTGCAACAATATAGGAACATGTTATATTGCGTTCCACTGAGGAATTAAAAAGAAATCAGTTTGGATTTATTGTCTCGAAGCAGATGATCGATTTTTTGGCTGCATGGAAAAATTCTGTCAAGATCCTTAAGCTAATTGTTGACATTCAAAGGCCAGGGGCGTTTTATAAACAAGCGGTGCTTACTTTTTGCTGGTGCTTGCAGGTGGTGGGCGCCAGCACTCATTTTTGGAGACAAGGTCTAATTTTTCACTATCATACTTTGACTCGGAGCAAGTAAGACTAAGGCAGACAAGGGAGACAATGGAGAAAGATAAAGGCAGAAAAACAGTGAACATGGGAAAAAGCAAGGATGAAAAACCTGCAAGAGTGAGATTAAGAGACACAAACTGAATGTAAATATAAGAAAGAGGTACGAGGTGGAATCAAAATTCAACATCATTGTTATTTGGCTACCCCATAATTTAACAACATCCGCAGCGGACACCGAAGTAAAATGTTGTGCCCCTGCCCTTGTTGTTTTTCAAATTAAGTTCTGCGAACAAAGTGTAGTAGTGAGTAAAGTGCTGCTCATGTTTTGAATGAAATTAGGTTGTCTGTATGCACATGTACCACTTGCATGAGGTAGTGTGTGAGTTACAGATAGCACAGGTCCAAGGTCTGGAGCTCCTGCTGTTGATCTGTGTTTGAAAGCTGTGTTGTCTCTGGTGCATGCATTAACTAATAAAGTTACCAAGCGTGTATATGCTGTGCTTAAGCCAGTACACTCATATTCACAAACAGGCACACAGTTCAGAACAGACCAATGTGCCTAGCATGAATGCAATAGGGCTGCCTATGGGCCTGTGCGCTAACCTAGCAACTGTACAAGACAGTAACTAAGCTCAGGCAGCACAGATGATAAACACAACCTGTTGTGCTGCTCTATGTTTTCAAGTTGTGCTGTCTGCAGCTCATGCACTAACTCAGGGACTTTTGAATTGTTTCAAGTTTAATGTGTGCTATGCAGTGTGATTCAGAAACAAAGATGATAATTCCATTCGTGCTATCCCACATGTTTATGATATTGGCCCGGGGTTATGTGCTACCATGTGTGCAAGAGCACACTGATGAGGAGAGGTGTGCGTAGCTTAATTTTAACCACATATGCCGCAGACAGCACAGAATCACTGATTTGTGGCTCTTATTCTATTGGCTGTATCATGAACACTGCACACAGATGCACAAAATCTCATTATCTACAGTGCATGTGGTATCTCGATAACATGATGAGTTTGTGCAGGAGCTGAAGACAGCACTGCTCATAAACAAGGACTGGAGGTTGCATCTCGTGTGTTTCTGAGCTCCGATGCTCCAGGACCCATGCACTAGCTCATGAGATTTCTGATTTAGTACATACTCATTGGGCTCTATTTGCGAGATTATTACCTTGAAAGCAAGTGCACTGATCCACACAGGGCCTGATTCTGATACGGTTAGGAAGGCCTCCTAATGGCATTTGCTCTGTCCAAATTGGATCGGTAATGTGTCTTTCTAAAAGACTCGGAAAGGTTTCCAACCAACCTACTATGATGTGAGTTAGGCCTTAGGAATATCCTAATCCGAACCCGACTGCATCTGGAATGACCAAGCCCTACGGAGTACAATTGTACGTCCCTACTGAAGTAAGTGACCCTATTAGGGTCACCCGGGTCACTCTCGACCTCCTCTAGCCTTCCAAGAAATGACGCAGTAGAGAATACAAGCAAACTAGTTTATTCACAAAGTAAACTGCAGTGGAGTCCAATCTGGCCAGACTCCTATGATGGCTGATGAGGGACTGACTCTAACAAGCATAAAGTAACATTATGTATGTTGCGGAGCCCGCAAAGACCCGCCTACTATGGAAAAAAACTGGTAGCTGTCATAATACAATGGGGGTACAGAACATACGTTTTGATTCTGCATCCTGGCACAAGCTATCTACTGCCCAAGGTCGTCTGGCTTATCCTCCCCACTAGACAGGTGAGAGAAGGCCTCTATGTAACAGAAAAGGCATGCGTTAAAGAGCAAGATTCAGCTTTGAAGAAACAAAACTTACCAAGGACCATTTCTTGTAAATGATCAGTAACAGTTTCGATTATAATACAAAATGGCGTCTCAGAGGGGTAAAATGGTGGCACAGATATTAACCTAACTAACGTAACATCTGCACTTACTAGTTGCGTATGCATACAGAAAGAATATATAATGACATAGCTATATAAACGCTAACAAATTATCAGGTAAAATACGAGTAATTTGGCAATAATACATTTCAATTTTAGTAGACCCTCCTTTTAGCATTTATAAGCTAACAGTGACACCTTCATTCTTGCCATCAGGTAAGGGTCTTTACAGTTCTAACAGTAGAGAAACATACAGTCAAACAGGCAATAATATGTCAGGTAGGAATATATGCATATATGCATAGCCAATGTAGAGAAGAAAATGACACTAAACATTAGCAGTACAGGTGGCATCAGGAATAGAATCTGCAAGAGAAGTAGTTGAACCAAAAACTCCTTCATCGATTTGCATGATACTATCAATCTTCTTTTTAAACATTATAGTTGCATTAGTACCATGAACTGAAATCCTCTTGGGAGAGAGATAAGTAGTACAGTATGAGCAACACAAGGGAAGACACTGAATCAAAACACAACAACAAATTACAAGGACAATGAAATATATCACCTTTTCCAGAATCCAACCCCAACCACCAAATAAAGACCAGCTCCAATCGACACTCTCCATCCCTTAAACATTTTCTAAAATGTCTAAAATATGTTGTGAAATATTCTTTTCCATATTAGTGATACCGAACACACACTGTTGTGTGACTGGTGGACCCCCTCCCTGGAAATATGTCCTGTGCCTGTAAAATCAGCCCGTAATCTGGGCGTGACTATTGATACTTCACTGGCCATGACGCAGCAGGTTAACCAAACTGTGTCCACTTGTTGGGGTGTCATTAAGATTCTTAGGAAAATAGCCCATTATCTCTCCCCCCAAGCTCGCAAACAGACCGTGGTGGCCCTTGTGACATCACGGCTGGATTACTGTAACACACTGTACGTGGGAATAAATAAGAGCCTGATTCTTCGCCTTTAGACCGTTCAGAATGCGGCTGCCAAATTTGTCCTGGGCGTCCCTAACACCTTCTCTGCTACTCTCGCCAGGAAGAGTCTGCATTGGCTCCCGATCCATCTTAGGATCACTTTTAAAATTCTATGCCTGGTCTTCAGTGCCCCATCAGGTGGAGGTTCAGAAGCCATTGGCTCCCTTTTTGTCCCCTACACCCCTAGCAGAAGCCTTCGTTCTGCCTCTAAGAATCTCTTATCTGTCTCTTGAACAAACAGAGTCAGATGGGGTGGAAGGGCTTTCTCCTCTATGCCCCCTAAACTGTGGAATGACCTCCCTTCCGAGTTAAAAGCACAACCCTCTATGGCCCTTTTTAAGAAAGCATTAAAAACGCGGCTTTTCATCGAGGCCTATCAGTAGCATGTTCTCTGATTCTGGACAATGTTTTGGTTAGGCGCCTTGACGCCCGTTGGGCAAAGTTGTGCTTTATAAATTGCTTTTCATTCATTCATTCACTGTTCTCCTATTATTGTGCATGCACCACCGCTCTTGGCTAAAATAAAATCGACCGCATATCTCGTTTGCTCAGAGTATATGCGCATACTTTCTAACTAGTTGGTGATGTCACATAAGGCTGCCTCTGCAGAATTAGACAAAATCTGCGATTTGCACCCAAAATACCCTCTAGCTCGTTCACCCCTGGCCATGGCAGTGCTGCCAAATGTGATAATAAAGGAAAGGATATATTCGAAAGTAATACCGTTACTGTAGTTGTTCACTTCTAAATCTGTAACCCCTTCCCAAAATTCCTTGGTCAACGTTCTTTTTATCCATCTTGTATTTGGTTAACTGTACCTGCAAGGTACACCAAAAGGTAAAACTATTCCCAAGGTCACATCCTCTGTGCGTTGTACATATTAGAATAGGTACCATTTGATAGAAAATAGAAACCTTGGTGTGCATAAAGCGGACCCTGATAATCCAATGGAGCATATCTAGTATTTCTGCCCTCCATACTAGGTTTATCCTTTCTTCCTAACCGCAATATATTTTTGTATACTATTGATCCAGAACAATTCAGATAAGCATCAGTACTATTTATTATTGGGCAACACGCAGGATAAATACCTGCCTCTTGAGTGACGTTCAGGTCTTGATAATGCCAACCTATCAGAGTGACATTTTGTTTATCAATATACAGATTATCACAATACATTTCAGGCATGCAAGCTGGGCACCCTGTCCCTCTTAGTTTTCTATATTATAAACAAGGGCCAGGATATCCCATAACAAATTCACCTTTTGCCACTACAAAATGGGGAGGACGAACATATGTATAATTCACCAACGATAATGGGTAAGCAGTCAAACAAAACCTGTAACAGATTCAGTGGGGTAGCAAGCTGTGTTATCTCCGAAAAACTTCCTGTGTGTATCTAAGAAAACATTACTTTGGGTACGTCTTAGAAGGACACCGGAGCTTGCTAAATATGCTGCGGTCCTTGATGACCTTATTACTGCCAATTCCCCAATGAAGATTGGCTGGCTAAAAAAACTGAGGGACTTGGTGATCAATTTGGGACTAAGGGAAGAGTGGACCTCTCAGTTACCACCCCGAAGGAAACCATCAAGAAACTCTATTGGAAGTGGATTCAAGCTAGAGACATGAAAAATCCAAAGGGGGGGTCTCTTAACTGACCAGTTCTTGGACCATAAGCCTGAGAGTAAGCTAGAACCCTTTCTTGATTTCATTAGTAATCCGAGAGACAGAACACTGTTTTTGAAATTGAGATATGGAACGCTACCCTTGAATGCCTTTACTAGAAGCTGGAGAGGATCATCTCACCATTAAGTTACCTGTCCGGGGTGTGCAAATCCCACTGAGACCCTTGCTCACTTTATGTTTGCTTGCAGGGCATACAGGGGCCCCAGAAAAAGATGATTAAGACCTGTTTGTAGAGAACTGGGAACAAGGCATTATTCAGAGGCCCTCCTCATTTTAACAACAGATACCACATCCATGATGGTAATCTGCGGAGTTGCAAAATTTCTGGGGAAAGCATGGCAAATACATACAAAGCTTGCTAAACTAAGTAAGGGGTAGGACATCAAGTGTTATAACTGTGTCGACATATTAATTAGCATTTTTAGTATCTCTTTTAAACCAACTAGATTTGACCTGTTTTTATCATTGACGTGTATTTTAATTGGTTTTTAAACCTGCTTTTTCGCTTTTATACCCTGTAACTTGTTTTATCTAATTTTACCTTCTGTGATGAATTTGTATTTACTTTTATGATACTCTGTTATCGAATAAAGTATTACAACAACAGTGTAATTCACCAACGATAATGGGTAAGCAGTCAAATAAAACCTGTAACAGATTCAGTGGGGTAGCAAGCTGTGTTATCTCCGAAAAACTTCCTGTGTGTATATAATAAAACAGTACTTTGCATAGCTCTTTTACTACTATCTGAATAGACAATCTGATATAATGCACGCAATGGGGGTGTCACCAGAACACTCCAGGACCCAGAACATCCCCATCCCACAAACAAGAACAGTAATAGGAAAACAATACAGAATGCCTTCTTTGTGAGTAACCAATCGAACCTGAGCTGCCCCAGTTGTAGGGCAAAGAAAGGCTGTACATCTTCTACAATGGGACAACCAAACAGATACATGTTCACTATATAGGGGAAAGCAGAAACAAGGGCCATTTCACTAATCTTATCCATGTAGTCCTACCCTGCTACAATCACTTTTTTGTTTTTGTGAACTATTTTTCTGTCGGGGACACAAATTATACCTTGTCACTCCAGGCACTGTCTCATCACGGGAAAGAATCTGAAATTCAGAGAGTGTCGGCGACTGAGACTCAGGCTCCTGCGGATCAGATGAAAATGAGGCCTGGGCAGCCCTTATTTCTGAAGGGACTGCCACGTTCAGAGCAGCCTCATTCTCCTCCTCCGTCTGTGCCCAAGTCAGCTGAGTGTCTGAGAAAGGGACAAAACGTGGAACCTTCTCCGTTTCGTGGTCCCCTATCCCCTCACAAACTCACCGGTCATAGGGGAGGGTAAGTGGCACTCCCCGACAGGGAAAGTTATGGATCCAATGCTTCTGACCGTTCACTCTCACTGCCATCCTTGTCGTAATGAGGACCAGATATGGTCCTTTCCATCTGGGTTCCATTTTTAATGAGGACGTAGTCTCCTAATTGTATGGTATGCCCGGGCCCCTCTGGTGCTGGAATCAAGGTATCTGTGGACGAATAGAATGTAGACGTTTAGTAAGATCATATAAATATTCGACTAACAGAGGATAAACAATTTCAGAAAACCTTTTTGGTCTAGGATGGCCCACACATTTGAGGGATGGCCAAAGACCACCTTGTGTGTCGATAATCCAGTTCTAGAATGGGCTGTCATTCTGGTGGACAATGGAGCAAGGGGTAATGCATCTGGCCATTGCAACCCAGTACTTTCTTTAATCTTAGCCAATTTTAGCTTCAGACAACTATTGTAATTCTCGACTCAGCCTACTGACTGAGGATGATTTGCTGCATGGAATTTTTGCTTGATGTGCAGACCATCGCACACCAATTGAATCACTTTTGTGTTAAAGTGACTTCTGTTGTCACTCCAAATGAAATGGGGAAAACTGTAGCGTGGGAAAAACTCCTTAATAAGAGCCTTCGCCATCGCCATGGCTGTGTTTTCTTTCGTTGGGTAAGCCTCAATCCATTTACTCAATGCACAAACAGCCACTAGCACATATTTGAATTATTAACTCACTGCATCTCTATGTAGTCCATCTGGAGTACCTCGAAAGGGAGAGAGGGTGGTGCAAAATTACCAGAATGTGTTGGGATACCTTTTCCAGGATTGTGCTTCATACAGATCATACAATGTTTCACTAGGTGCACAGCAACCTTTTGGGATATTATCATTTTGCCCCACAGGATCCAATAACCTACAGATTCCCCTAGCCGGACCATGTGCCATTGTAACTAACTACAGGAAATACATATGCATCGGGTAACATCCATGTCTCCTTCTCTGACTTATCAGTCCAGCACCCTTCATCATATAAACACCTTGTACTCTCCCACCACACTGCCAACTCCTCAACTGTTGCCTCACTCTGTATTTCTCTAACACTTTCCAGTGAGTTTCAAACATGGTAACATCTGGTACCCATCTAGCAGGTCCTGTCAGAAATGATTTTCATCACTTTCAACCTGGCTGTCTCTTTTACTGTCTGATCTGCAAAAGCATTTCCCCTCCCCACATCATCGATAATTGCTTTATGGTCCCTCCACTCCACTTTTGCCAATCATTTGGGAAGGGTCAAAACTGTCAAAAGCCTCTCTATCAACGGACCGTTCTGAATTTTAGTGTCATATGAAGTCAAGAATCCTCTCTCTGACCAGAGGGGTCCAAACTTATGGGCCACCCCGAAGGCTGTCAGTGTAAATATTGACAGTCAGTCCTTTGCTCAATTCACATGCTCACAAAAGGGATACCAGCTCCACATCTTGCGTGGTTTGGCAAGGAATACATAATGTCACAACTACAGTGCGCAGTGTGATATTAGCATACGCCGCTGTAGTGGTGCCATCTGACAATTTGAAACAAGAACCATCAAAATACAGTTCCCCTTGTGGATCAGATAAGGGAACGTCAGTCAAGTCTCATTTTCCGAAGGGAAGAGTAGTAATGTGGCTGGGTTCAGAATCACACATCATTTAATAATAATATGAGGTGCAAAGAGAGTCAATTCGTACCCGGTCAGATGAGCAATAGTAAGGTGCTGTGTCTTTGTCTTATACTTCTACAGCATGGGGTACCATTACTGTGAGATCATGATTAAGAACTAGCCCTGCTGACTGTCGTATAGAGACCGCCGCACTCAGCAGGACATTGGTGAAAGGGTAAAGCGTAGCAGAAAAATAAGCACACAGCGTCTGCTTATCTCCAAAGACTTGTGTTAACACTGAAAGCGTACACCCAGCTATTTCGTGTACGTACAACATTAAAGGCTTCTTATAATCAGGCATACCAAGTACAGGTGCAGAGCAAAATGCAACTGTAAATTGTTCAAAAGAATGCTGACATTCATGCGTCCAGGGCAAAGGTTCATTCACATCTTTAGTTGTTAGGCAAAGCAAAGGCTGTATTAATAAAGAATAAGCAGGTATCCATTGTCGACAATACGTGGTGATTCCTATGAAAGCACGCACATCCCTCTGAGTCACAGGGACAGGCATCTTACCAATAGCAATAACTCATTCAGTTGTTAGCCTCTGAGCCTCTTTCGACAGCAGGTGACCTAAATAGGTGACCTGCTGTTGACAATATTAAAATTTGGAAAGGGACATTTTATGTTCTTTGCTTGCCAAATGCTTGAACAATTTGACCATGGCATCCAGACAACCCTCTTCAGTATCAGATGCTATAAAAATGTCATTCACATACTGCAATAATACATTACCTGCGGGAAGAGAGAGTCCAATTGACTTTTCAAAGCCTGGCTACAAATACTGGGACTTTCAGTATACCCCTGGGGAGCTCGACAGAAGTGGAATCTCCTATCGGCCAAGGCGAAGCCAAAAAGGTATCCGCTGTCTGGATGAATAGTAATACTAAAGAAAACATTTTTCAAATAAATCACAGAAAAGAATTTGGCTGTGGAAGGAATCATTGTCAAAAGACCATTAATATCTGGAACCACGGGAACTGGGGGACTACTATCTTAATAATCTCCTGGAGATCAATCACAAAGCGATACACATCAGGATGTGCATCAGTGGAATCTAAAGGTGCCTTCTTAAGAACAGGGAGAATGGGGCTGTTGCATATATTTGCTACTGTCTCCTCATCCACCCCCGATTTGATCAGGTCCTGTATAATCTGCATCAAAGCCTGTTCCCCAGCTTGTGAAATTTTGGACTGGGGAATAAAAGGGAGCACAACGTTATCCTTGCACTTTATAGAAACTGGTGGTATCTGCAATAGCTCCACATCCATTTCCCCTGTGGCCCACAATGTTAACTGCATTCCGGTCTGGGAAAGACATGGCTTGGTAGTTCGGACTGGACTGTTCCCATGAGGCATAGGGTCAGAGCTGATTTGCATACAGCCAGTGTCTAACCCAGGGTGGTGTGGAGTACAAAAAAACGATGGATTTAGGCCTAGATCCTTGTACTGGGGTGAATGTATGACATTGTTCTACATTCTGTCCATCAACTGTGTTTTTTGCAATTTTCACCACAATGTAAACAGCACACCCCTAAATTCAACAGGAAGCGGCGCATCCTTTGACAAACATTGTTTTGCACTAACCACATCAGGTCCAAGAATCATGAAAACACCATCCGGGGAACAATAAATGATAGCATGTAACTTTTTCAACAAATCCAAACCTAATAAGTTGTCCTCATAATTTGCCATCAACAAAAATGGGGAGTCCACAGTAAGAGGACCAACAGTCAAAGCAAGAGGTTCAGAAATGGAGCTAACAACTGGTAAGCCTGAAAAACCTACCGAAACATCATTACAGCCAGACGGGGCTGCCCCGGGGACCAGTGAACAAGAAACAGAGCTATTCATTGCACCTGTATCCACTAAAGATTTCTGTGCTGAACCATGCAAATCTACAATGATATTAGGACCACACTGATCTACAGGAATTTGGCCTGGTCCCCTGGCTGTCCTAATTATAGGACATCCCTGCAGCTTCATCCATATCATAATCATCATGATAGTACTATCTTCCCTGGGGATCATCGAAATAGTTTTGATCAGAACGACTCCCTGAGGACACACCTGCTTGAACCTCCTCCCGACCAACCTCATAACGGCCCCTTTCACTTGAACCCCGCCCTCTAGGTACCGCAATTTTCTGTAAGAAATCTGGACAATGCAAATATTAACCCCCACTCACAAGGATCTGGGTTAATTCCATCAGTCTTTTGCTCACCACACCACCCCAGTTTTGACCCAGTCATATGCAAATCAGTCTTGACCCTGTTACTTGTGGGAACAGTCCAAGCTGAACTGCCAAGCCAGGTCCTCCCTGGACAGAAAATAAGCATCCTGGGACCGGTCCACTGAAATCCAAGAACACCCCTTCAAACCGAATAAAGAAATCAGACACACTCTCCTCTTTCTTTTGACGACATACCATCAACTTATCTCAGTCTACTCGCCTAGGTGGGATAAGAGAATGAATATAAGCGATGACATGATTTGGCAACCCCAGAATCTCAGCCCTAGGCTTTTCACCGGGCTTTCGCTCCTTGTCCCATGCCATATTCTCATCCCAAGAGCCGCCCAATTCCAATCTGTGATCCTGTGTGTGCACCTGCCTTCATATATCCACCGACAGCCCAAAAAATATCTCTATATCTGCTAGGGTCATAACTGACGAGGAGGCGGCCTCTGCTAACTCTTTATAATATGCTGTGGGGTTTTTCTTAGGATCCAGTAACTGACTCTTGAGAGCTAGCACCTCACATTTCTTCCACGGGGTATCGAACCACTGTTCCTGATAAGGAACCGCTACCCATTGTTAGACCACATCACTTCTCTGGTTAAGCTGCTTTGGAATCTCAGGATGAAAAATAGGATGCACCTCTCTCATCAAAAATTGGGACACACTTGTCAGAGTACGGTAATGTAAACTTTCTCTGTAACCGAGTAGTGTCCCGACATTACTAAGAACTTCTGCAGGGGCCATATCAGCTGAAGATACACAATCTCGACTGTCATAATTATTTGAGGAGCTGTGCCTCCAATACAATGTTCACACAAACCTATCAATGTAGCCGACATATGCTGAAGGACATGATCAATATCTTTCATCACACTCCAGAAGGCACTCCAAAACTGGGAGTGCCTTCTAAAGGCGCTTTCTGCCTTTTCTCCAGTCAATGCTCAGCAGAGCAACAGTGATACCCCATGCACCACACTTTACTCCAACAAGGCATCCTAGCATTAGACACATTCACTATCCACTCAATCAACACACACGCAATAAAAAGACACAAAAAAAAAAGAGCTCTCAAAAGCAGTCCTCAGACTGCACCAAGACAAGATAGGCTCTAGCCCCAGGCCTTTTAAAGAATAATCCAAATTCAACAAGTGGCCTGGCAGAACATTAAAAAATGCTCCATACCACAAGTAAATCAAAACGGCTCCGCTCTTACCAAGAATCAAGATGAACTTACCTGGTGCACACAGGTCAAACAAGATTATTCTCCACTGCCGGCTCTTCAGACCACATGGTCAGATCCAAGGGTTGCACCTTTTCAGGACCCAGCTGAGGTGACCACTAGACGAGGCAGCAAAACACACAAGATGATGGACCGAATTTTGCACAATGGCAAAACATTCACCCCCAGTCACAGATCTGGGTTTAATCCATCGTTATTTTTCTCACCAAGCCACCCCAGTTCAGACATGGCCATATGCAAATCAGTCTTGACCCTGTGCCTCATGGGAACAGTCCAGACCGAACTGCCAAGCCATGTCTTCCCTGGACTGGAATCAAGCATCCTACACAAAATACAAAAGATGATGGACGGAATGCTGCACAATGGCAAAACATTCACCCCCAGTCACAGATCTGGCACCCAACTCAAATCGGCAGTTGAAATCAGACTTTGGGTGCCCGTAGTGGTCCCCCGGCACCTGAAGCCTTCCCAATCGGGCCTGTGGGGGTAACCTGGGGTCTTCCCTTATTCTCCATGCACAGTGTGGCAGGCACCAGGGAGTGCCCTCCACAGGATGCCCAATTTTCCCCGGCCACCACTTTCTTCAATGTGAGCCTATACATTCGGTCGGAACAAAGGCTCCCATTGAAGTCAATGCGATGTGTTACATTTTTCGTAGTTATTAAAATGCAATTATTTGAATGTTGCGCTTTTAGTTCCGTAGCGCGTTGTGGATTTATAGGGGAATAGGGTGGGAAGTAATTTAAATATTACATTTATCAAAAATATATATTTGAATTTAGCATTTTTAGTTCCGTAGCGCGTTGTGGGTTTATAGGGGAATAGGGTGGGAAGTAATTTAATTATATTAAATGTATTATTCTTTTTTATTTACATTTTTGCATTTTTAAATCTGTAGTGGTTGTGGGTTTATAGGGGCATAGGGTAGGAAGTAATTTATTTATATTAAAATTTGTTTTTTTTATTAGAATTTTCAATTTTTAGTTCAGTAGCGGGTTGTGGGTCTATAGGGGAATAGGGTGAGAAGTAATTTAACTATATTGCATTTATTTATCAATTTTTATTCATTAATATTTGTTTAATTGCGATATTATAGTGTCAAATGTGTAAAGGTATTTATTATTAATTCATTAATAATTGGTTGTTATTATTGGTATCTAATTATGATAATTGTGTAATTAATTGAAAGTGTGTGTTGTGGTGTTTATAGGTGTAAAGAGTGGGAAGAAATGCATTTTTAATTTATGAATTAATAATTGGTTCTTTTATTAATTTTAATGAACTAATTGGTAATTAATTATGGTAGTTGTGTAATTAATTAACCGAAAAGCTAGGAAGTAATTTATGTTTGATTAATTAAGAAATAGTTGTTAATTACTGTTAATTATTTGGTATTTATTTTGAGTAAATATTTATCTTTGTTTGTGTTGTTTTTACTTTTAAAAGGGTTAAGGGTGGGTATTCAATAAAATGTAATTATTTATTTATTAGTTAATAGTAGTAATCCTTTTTAATTTTAAAATAAGTTTTATTTATAGTTTAATTTATGTGTGTGTTGTGGATATTATAGTGTTAAAGTGTGTGTTAATAAATGTTTATTCGTTTTTTTCTTAATATTATATATTTTTATGGATTATTATTTTTTAATTATGTAAATAAATGTAATAAGAAATTTTGAAATGTTTTGTTATTGGTGTGGTGTTATATGGTAGGAATAAAATGAATGCATTTATGCTTTAATTAATTGTTTTATCTTTAAATATGTTCTAGTTTAAAATAATAATTTTTTAAATAAGTATTCATTATTTTATTTTATATAATAGTTGTAGGTTTTTGTTATATGCAAATAATATTCTAATATGTGTTCTTTTTGTATGTTTAATATATATATATTTTTAAGATATTGTTTATTAATTATTTTTTTTAATATATGTAATTCTTTTTAAGTGTTTGAGTGTGAATAGCAAAAACAAATCTCTGGTATCCAAAACTTTCCCTACTGTTGCATTCACTGGAGTGGAAATGTTAATTTTTACCCCTTTGCTATCCAGCACTTTTCCTACTGTTGCACTCACTGGAGTGTGAATAGTCATTTTTACCCCTCCGCTATCCAGCATTTCCCTACTGTTGCATTGACTGGAGTGGGAATAATAATTTTTACCCCTCCGCTATCCAGCACTTTCCCTACTGTTGCACTCACTGGAGTGGGAATACATTTTTTACCCCGTGCTATCGAAAAATGATCCTACTGTTGCATTCAGGGTAGTTGGAATACTAATTTTTCCCCTCCGCTACCCAACATTTTCTCTACTGTTGCACTCTTTGGAGTGGGAATATTAATTTTTGCCCCTCTGCTATCCAACACTTTCCCTACCGGCACTCTCACTGGAGTGGGAACAGTGCATTTTCCCCCTCCACTATCTACCACTTTCCCCACTGTTGCACTCACTGGAGTGGGAATAGCAATTTCCACCTCTCCGCTATCCAATGCATATCCTACGGTTGAACACAGTGGAGTGGGAATACTAATTTTTACCCCTCCGCTATCCAACACTTTCCCTACTGTTGCTCTTACTGGAGTGGGAATAGTAATTTTTACCTCTCTGATATCCAACACTTTCCCTACTGTTGCACTTTTTAGGGTGGGAATAATAATTTCTACCCCTCCCCTATCCAACATTTTCCCAACTGTTGCACTCACTGGAGTTGTAATATTAAATTTAATTATTTTACTATCCAACACTTTCCCTACTGTTGCACTGATTGTATTTTCTGCATTTTAAGTTACATTATTTTTTCATTGTTTAATGTTTTAATTTATTGCAGATTTTTTTATATTTTAAATTATGTATAAATATATATATATATATTTATTTTTATATAATTGTAAAGTTTTAAAATAAATTAAAGATAATAGTTTATTATTTATTTTAAAGTGAATATATATGTGTAAATTATAATGTTGGTGGGCTTGTTTTTTGTATTTAAGTTTATTTGTTAGTCAGTCAGTCAGAATAACTGTATTTCGCCAACACAATGTAGGCATAAAAAGTATACTACAGTAAAAAGAAACATTTTCAGTGTTTCACAATATTACAGTATGGTTAAAATATATAATAATAGTAATATAAAAATACTAATTCATAATTATTTACACAATACAATAAAATCAGTTCATTGTTCGGTATATATTTTTAGCAAATTGTTCATCTCTTTTTTAATTCAGATAGCAAAAAGGACGCCAGAGAATAACAAGCAAAAGGGTCAGGTAGTGATTGGAGGTAATAAAGGGCTACACAACACTGTCTGAACTTCATTTTACGCATAATGGGGACAATAAATTGCTTCCTTCATCACAATAAAATTTACAGAAAAACAAAAAGTGTATGTCATTCTGAGCAGATTGCTGATCACATGGACAAAATGGGAGGTCAGAAGCAACATAAACATTATTGGGACTGTCACTCTGGCAATAGTGGACAAGCTGAGAAATGCTGCCACCATTTCTGTAAGCACATCTGCCCCTTCTGAGTAGTGCTGGTCCTTTTCCACCAAGGGCATCATTATGAAGTCCCCAATAACTTCGCTTTTACCTCCGCACCCAGAGTTACTGATTCCAGGGATTCCAGTAACTGTGGGTAGTGGAGTTGAAATGGGATCAAGCGTGGAACCCTAATATTTCCTTGACTATGAGGAATTGCTGGGGGAATCAGTAATTCTGCATTTGATACCCTAGTAATTTTTAATTTTCCCTCCAGTAAATCTGCAGACCCTATAATTACCAAGGGTCCAATAAGAAATGTTACTCATCCTATCAGACTTCAACGAGAGTTCATAGTGAGGCACTAAGGGCCCCATTAGGATGGCGGGCGGATCGCCCCCGCCGGCCGGCGGTAGTCACCGCCGACCCAGTGGGGGAGATCCGCCCGCCATCCGTGCAGAAATGACCCCTTGCCATATTACAATGGCTGGGGGGTCCATGGCGGACAGAAAGACTGTCTGCTACTTTTCCGCCCGGTCGACATGTCAAACAAGGGTTCACTATGGTGGCAGTGTCTGACAAACACTGTCAGCCACATTAGAATGTGGGTTTTGAGATGCCTTTCCGTGGCAGCATTGTCACAGTTGCTGGTTCTCCGCAGAAGGCACTTAGAAGGCGGGCCTCCGCTCCTTGAAATATCATGGTTTTGCTCGAAGGAACGCTTCGCGTTCTAGTTTCTGAAGTCCTGTTTCTCTACTTCCGGTTCACGTAAAGCGCTTCCGGCTTCCGCTACGCTGCTCCTGATCGAGTTACCTCTCTGCCGGCTCCCTCACAGACGTCCTCTTTGGCTCCAAGCCTCGTCGAGTTCACATTCTGGACTGTGGTTACTGGCATTTAATCCAGGCGGTAACGCGCTCGCGCTGGTAGCATGTTCTGTTTCTCCTGTGACCCAGGCGGTATCGTGCTCGCGCTGGTGGCATGTTCTTGATTGCCCTTCGAATTCATTTGGCTATTACGCTTGTGTTGGGCAAAGCATTGATCCTTCCCTGGATTCCTTGGCAATTACGCTCAAGTTGGGCGGAGCGTTACCTCCTATGTTTATGATTGGTGTGGACTTCATATGAGCATCTGCATTTCACGCTAGCTGCTAGCCGCATATAAGGCTGAGCCTATCCTCGAGTTATCTTGACCGCATTTCTCATGAAGTTAAGGAGAGCTGAGATGTTTATCTTCTATGTTTAGTTGTTATTTATACCTCTTTGATACGGTGCCTAAAGTCTCCTCAAGTAGGTGCAAAGGCTATTTACTATTGTGACATATTTTTTGTTTCCTTTGTTACTTCATTCCTTATTGTACATATTCAAACACGATATTTACACCACAATTGTGGTTTTGTAATTAATCGGCACTGGTCCTGATTTTTTAGGAATCTGTGTACTCATCTACTGGTAAGCCCTTATCCTTACACTATAATGTAGCCATAATTATACACTGCACCAATTTGACTTCTTTCTATTCTGTGTCTCCTAGGATGATACTCACTTTCTGCAACATATTCCCTCAGATATGGACACAAGTGGAAGAGGGGAGTCAGACAGGTAGATTATATCAGTGTAAGCATGGGCAAATTTTGCGAATCTCGCGTTCGCGAATTTTGCGGATTTGCGAACTCGCAATCCGCAAAATCCGCGAATTCTCGCGAATTTGCGGATTTTTTTTGTGTGTGTTTGCGTGGGTTTCTGCCAGTTCGCAAGGGTTTTGTACACTTTCGCAAATTGCGAACTTACCTGTTGGGTCGCAAGTTTCGCGAACTTGTTGTTTCTACGTGTCCAGCCTGTTTGGGACACTCTTCTTCATCACTGCCACTCTCTGTCACCACTGCCACTCTCTGACTACTCATGCCACCCTCTGGCCCACCCATGCCACCCTCTGTTTCATCACAGCACCCTCTGGTTGTCCAGTCAGTGTACATTATTGTGGCAACGCAAGCTCACCTTCCCTGCCTCAAGTGACCTGAATTAATTTGGGGCTAATTAATGTGTCACAGAATATTTTTTTAGCTGGCACCTGCTTCCTTAGTGCTTCCTGATTAGTGATCTTTTGCACTTGCTAAGTGCTTTCATTGTTGCAAAATTAGTTACAACACCTGCCCTGCCCCAACTGACAATAATGAATTAGGGGCTGATTAATGGATTTGAACTTCCAGCCTGGCTCCTGCTTGTCTCCCTTAGCTGTAATTCAGGACCTTTGTGGCATATGTGTAACTATTCTGAGGTTCAGAGCAGGGTCACATAATAGTTGCAACTGGCAACTGAACTCTGGAGGGGCCCCTCAGGAAGCACTACAGGAAATGGCTACTAATGATGAGCCTGAACTTTTGAACCTGGTAAGTAGTTTCAGTTTTGCTAAGATCGTATTTCTGCAATTTTGCACTTATTCGCGGGGCGCGAAGTTGTACTGGGAAGCCGCGAACTCACGCGAACAGTGCGAGCAGTGCGAGCAAAATCCGCTGCTCGCGGATTTGCGGATTTTGCGGGAGATTCGCGAATCTCGCGGATTGCGAATTTACCGAAAATCCGCAAAATCCGCGAGCGAAACGGATTTTCCGCCCATGCTTATATCAGTGTTATCGTTCTTTATTGTGCAGAACAGTGTGTTGACCCAGTTTTTGTTCACAGGATCACAGAAGTCTCCAGTGATGGGTCATGGGCGCCTGGCCGTGCTGAGGGATCATCTTCGGGGTTTTTTCCCCCTTCTCTCCCCTCTTCCCCCCACGTACCGATTTCGCTTTGACTAAGTTGGGCGAATTAGTGGTGGTTGGAAGTTGGGAACTAGCTTCAGTCTCTGAACTCTCGCTTCTGCGGAAACCTCAGGTGAGTCCTGATAGAACACGAAGCCCACGTAGACTTTTCTGCCCGAGCGAGATGGAAGAGAATAAGATTACTCTAACAGATTTAGCTCACATGATTGGGAATACACAGAAAGAAACACAAGCTGTTTCACTAAGGGTAGATACTCTGCAAAGAGATTGGGTGTCAGACCCCTCCAAAGGAGCAGTTGGAGGAGCTTCAGGTTCCTCTCCTGCCCCTTCCTTAGCAGGAGAACCAGGTGACTCCACCTCCTTCCATTCCATTATTTCCTCCAGAGAGATTTACAGGAGATCCTTCCCGATTCGCTACTTTTATTAATCAATGCCAGTTACACTTTATGTGTAAGGCAGCTAGTTTCCCAACTGAACAAGCCAAGGTGGCGTTTGTTCTCTCATACTTGGGGGATGTAGCAGCTACCTGGTCAATACCTTTGGTAGAAAGTAACGATCCGCTCCTGTATAACTACAATTTGTTTAAAGACGAGTTAAACAGATTATTTGATAGACATGCCTTTATACAATCAGTGGACACTGAATTACTAAACTTGAAACAATAACAAAGGATTTAGTAACATAAATCAATCACCTAATTACTGAGGCGGGTTGGCCAGAGGCTAAATGTAGTGCCTTGTTTTACAAAGGGCTCAGAGATGAATTGAAAGACTTGTTAGCTCAGGTAGTGGATCCTCCTGATGACTGTAAGGCCCTTATGGATCTGGTGGTCAAACTGGATCACTGATTACATGAACGAAGGAAGGAAAGGGGTCGCCCTGAAGCACGGCTCATGGTGTGTAGGGAAAAACGCGCAGAGACAGAAAGACCTGTGGCTGAAGCTGAGCCAATGCAGATAGGAAGCATAAAGGACCCTATCAGTTAAGAGGAAAGAAAGTGTCATAGAGATAATAAACTCTGTTTATATTACGGAAAACAGGGGCACTTATTGAAAGATTGTCCTGTCAAACCCAAAAGGTCCTTAGAAGTGGGAAACTAAAAAGCCTGGAGTCTAAGGAGACAAAAATTTCAGACAGTTCAGAATGAATAGTCTCCCAACCTGATCCTGTGGTAGATAACCCTTTGTTTTCTTCTCATTTCTATGTTGACTCTTGTTCCCACTGGGATGAACATGTTATCAAGGTCCATATTATGATAGATTCAGGCGCTACAGGCAACTTTATGGATATCCAATGGGCAAGAAAGATGAACATACCTGTGAAAGAAAAAGTTACCATAGAAGAAGTTAAAACTATAGATGGCAGCAATATTAAATCCGGTCCTATCACACACACTACAAGAACCTTGTCCTTGTGTTTAGAAGAATCACACATTGAAGACATGTCTTTTGATCTAATTCAGTCCCCGCACTTCCCTGCCATTCTAGGGGGTTCACGGTTGTCACAGCATAATCCTGCCATTGATTGGAAACGGGGGGTGTTGCCCTTCCCTTCCGATTTTTGTACAAAATATTGCTTAAGGAATCAAATTCATCACGTTTCTGTATTGGGAGTTTGCGATACAACAGGGCCGGAACTTTCTTTGTGTTATCAAGATTTAGCGGAAGTTTTTGATTAAAAAAAAGCCGCCATTCTTCCACCGCATCGATCATACAATTGCAGACTAGATCTTCTACCGGCAGCCCAGCTCCCTTGTAGTCATATTTATGCTCTCACAGAGAAAGAGAATATATACCTGAGAGAGTATCTAGATGAAATGTAGCGTATTGGGTTTACACGTCCCTCTAGATCTCCGGCCTCCTCTCCACTTTTTTTTATTCCTAAGCGTGAAGGGGGTCTTCGGTGTTGCATAGATGACAGAATATTAAATAACTATACCGTAAAGAATAGATATCCTTTGCCATTAATTTGATCCATCCCTGTTGGATCAGGTTAAAGACGCAAAGATATTCACTAATCTGGATTTAACAGGGGCATATCATTTGGTGCGAGTACAGCAGGGAGATTAATGGAAAACAGCCTTCCGTACTAAGGTGCTCATTAGGATGGCGGATGGACCAGCGTCCGTCCGCCACCCCAGAGTAGGAGGGACCGTCTGCAGGGGCAGCGGCGGTCCCTCCGTGCAGATTAGGATGTGACCACCACCCTGGCGGTCACATCCTCAATATTTAACATTGCGGTGGGTGCTGCTTGAAGCAGCACCCGCCGCCAAGGTTAAATATACATGCATCGCATTTGCATGCACAAAGCGGCAGGCCTCGTGCGGTGCCTGCTGCTTCGTGCACGCAAACGCAGGTGGGTAAAATAGGTACCCCTCATGTGCACCCCCCACCCCCCGTCACCCTGGGGGCACGCAACGGGCCCCCAAAGAAAAGTCCGTATGCCTTTTCGTGGCGGCATTGCCGCCGCGGAAAGGCATCACAAAATTCAAATCCTAATATGACTGGCGGTGTCTGATAGACACCGCCAGCCATGTTAGAGCTTTTCCGCCCCGGTCGGAAGGCGACCGCGGCGGAAAAGCGGCGGACGTAAAAATGAACCCCAGCCATCCTAATCTGGCTGGGGGTCATCTGTGTGTCCGCCGCAGTAAATCCGCATACTCCGGGCCGTGGGTGGCTTTCGCCGGCCCGGAGTATGCGGATTCACCGCAATCATGAGGGCCTAAGTTTGGGCTTTTTGAATATCTGGTCATGCCCTTTGGGCTTTGCAACGCCCCCACAGTCATTCAGTTTTTTATTAATGAAGTACTAAGAGACATGCTGGATATCTATGCCATTGCATTCATTGACGACATCTTAGTCTATTCTGCTAATATGGAGGAACATGAACGTTCGGTACTGAAAAAATTAAAAGAGAACCACTTATTTGTGAAGCTAGATAAGTGTGAATTCCACACTACACAGGTGGCCTTTCTGGGTTTCATTCTCACACCCAATGGGGTCAGTATGGATCCTCAGAAAGAAACAGTGATCACAAAATGGCCGTCACCAAAATCTGAGAGGGAGGTACAAAGCTTTCTGGGGTTCGCCAATTTTTATAGGTGTTTGATTGAACATTTCTCTTCTCTGGCCTCTTCTATTACACAGTTGCTTAAAAAGGGGTAGTGTTTCTTGGTCTCCTGCAGCAGAGAAGGCTTTTGAACAACTGAAGTATGCTTCTACTCATGCTCCAGTGCAAAGACACCCTAATCCAACTCATCCTTTTGTTGTAGAAACTGATGCCTCACAAATGGCAGTGGGAGGAGTGCTTTCGCAAAGAGACACCAGTACTGGGTGTCTTCATCCAGTGGCTTTTGTTTTCTTACAAGTTGAACCCAACAAAACAGAATTACTCTGTAGGAGACAGGGAATTACTAGCTGTTAAGAAGGCATTTGAAGAATGGCTTCAGTACCTATTGGTGGCCTTGCATAAGGTCACAGTTCTTACCGATCATAGGAATTTATTGTTCCCCAAATATGCAAGAGCATTGTCAGCTACACAGTTAAGATGGGCCCTTTTTTGTGAATTTGACTTCACAATCCAGTACCAACCAAGGAAAAGGCATGGTAAGGCAGACGCCTTATCAAGAATAGGCTACGAGGTAGAAGAACAAGAAGCAGAACCTCCCCCTATCATAGCTTCTGAACGTATTATAGGGATGGTTACTTCTGAAGAAGAATTCCTTCAAAAGATAGCAGTACCGCAAGCCACAGAAGAGGTCAAAGAGTGGGAAAAAAGTTTCAGAGAACTAGAATAGAAAATTTGTTATATACAAGGAGGACTAGTGATTTCCACACCTGAGCTACAGAAGCAAGCCTTAGAATGGAGTCATGCTCATATACTATCAGGTCATCCGGGTTACACAAAGACATTGGATACAGCGAGATGCCACTTTTGGTGGCCTGCCTTGGCCACTGATGTTAAAAGTTACATACAGAAATGTCACATTTGTGCACAAAGCAAAAGCTCACATCAAGCCCCAGCTGTGCTTTTGATTCCCTTACCCACTCCTCCCAGTCCTTGGCATTCCATTTCCATGGATTTCATAGGAGAATTACCCAAGACCACAAGGGTACATACAGTAGTGTGGGTGGTGGTAGATCTGTTAAATAAGATGTCCCACTTCATACCTTAGAAATCTCTTCCTTCCTCTCCAGAGTTAGCTTGGTTGTTTGTACAACACGTAGGGCACGATTCACAGAACTAACTTAAGACAAAATCCTAAACTTACTACTTTTTATATTCACAGAAGTTAGGATTTTGTCTTAAGTTTGTCTTAAGACAGACTTAAGACAGACTTAAGTTAGGATTTTGTCTTAAGTCTGTCTTAAGTCTGTCTTAAGACAGACTTAAGACAAAATCCTAACGTATGTGAATACCAAAAGTAGTAAGTTTAGGATTTTGTCTTAAGTTAGTTCTGTGAATCGGGCCCGCTGTCAAACTGCATGGAGTGCCTTCAGTTGTAATTCCTGACAGAGGGCCCCTAGTTCTGTCCCATTTTTGGAAAGGGTTGAGCAAACTATTACGCATTGATATGAGGTTCTCATCTGGTCCTCACCCCCAAACTGATGGACAAACAAAAAAGGGTCAGTTAGTGTTTGGAGCAGCATTTATGGTGTCAACTACTGCAATTTCCAACAGATTGGGACAAACATTTGTGGGCAGCAGAGTTTTCCATAAACAACAGCATACACTCCTCTACTAATCATACTCCCTTTTTCTGTTCCTATGGTTTCCATCCTCGGTTTTTGCCATCTCCTTTCATGCAGTCAGCCCCTGTTCCTGCTGCACTAGACTTTGTCAAACAAATCCAGGAAGTAAATAATCTGCTGCACACAATTTAGATAAAGCAAAAGCAGACTACAAGAGAAATGCAGATCTTCATTGTCGCCCTAACCCAAATTATGTTAAAGGAGATCGAGTCTGGTTATCAACATGTCACATTAAGATCAAAGGGGTTAGAACGCTCAAACCTCGGTATATAGGGCCATATAAAATCACAGAGGTAATAACCCCTGTGGCCATGAGATTGGAACTACCTGCATCCCTGAAGATACATCCTGTCTTTCACGTGTCCTTACTGAAGCCTTTAGCACTAGGAACAGAGTTGCCCAAACAACCTGTTACAGTTGAAGCTGAAGATGAACAAGAATACGAAGTAGGTGCCATTGTAGACTCCAGAAGAGTACAAGGTAGGCTTCAATACCTTATTCATTGGATAGGGTATAGGCCTGCGGACCGTACTTGGGAACCTATAGGGCATGTTCACGCCCCTCGATTAGTCCTTATGTTTCAACGCAAGTATCCATGGAAACCTAAACCTGTGGGGGGCACCGTGGGGGAGGGTGTACTGGCACGGTTGCTGGTTCTCTGCGGCAGGCACTTAGAAGGCGGGGCTCCGCTCCTTTAAATATCCTGGTTTTGCTCGAAGGAACGCTTCACGTTCTAGTTTCTTAAGCCCCAATTATCCACTTCCGGTTCACGTCAAGCGCTTCCGGGTTCCGCTACGCTGCTCCTGATCGAGTTACCTCTCTGCCGGCTCCCTCAAAGACGTCCTCTTTGGCTGCAAGCCTCGTCGAGTTCACATTCTGGACTGTGGTTACTGGTATTTAATCCAGGCAGTAACGCGCTCTCGCTGGTGGCATGTTCTGATTCTCCTGTGACCCAGGCGGTATCGTGCTCGCGCTGGTGACATGTTCTTGATCGTCCTTTGAATTCATTTGGCTATTACGCTTGTGTTGGGCAGAGCGTTGAACCTTCCCTGGATTCCTTGGCAATTACGCTCAAGTTGTTTATGTTTTGATTGGTGTGGACTTCATATGAGCATCTGCATTTCAAGCTAGCTGCTAGTTGCATATAAGGCTGAGCCTATCCTCGAGTTATCTTGACCGCATTTCTCCTGAAGTTAAGGAGAGCTGCGATGTTTATCTTCTATGTTTAGTTGTTTTTTATACCTCTTTGATACTGTGCCTAAAGTTTCCTCAAGTAGGTGCAGGGGCTATTTACTATTGTGACATATTTTTTGTTTCCTTTGATACTTCATTCCTTATTGTATATATTTGAACACGATATTTACTCCACAATTGTGGTTTTGTAATTAATCGGCACTGTCCTGATTTTTTAGGAATCTGTGTACACATCTACTGGTAAGCCCTTATCCTTACACTATAATGTAGCCATAATTATACACTGCACCAATTGGACTTCTTTTCTATTCTGTGTCCCCTAGGATGATACTCTCTTTCTGCAACAGATTCCCTCAGATCTGGACACAAGTGGAAGAGGGGAGTCAGACAGGTAGAATATATCAGTGTTAGTATGTGATGTAATGTTATAGTTCTTTATTGTGCAGAACAGTGTGTTGACCCAGTTTTTGTTCACAGGATCACTGAAGTCTCCAGTGATGGGTCCTGGGCACCTGGCCTTGCTGAGGGATCATCTTCTTCTTTTTTTCCCCTTCTCTCCCCTCTTCCCCCCACATACTGATTTTACTTTGACTAAGTTGGGCTAATTAGCGGTGGTTGGAAGGTGGGAACTAGCTTCAATCTCTGAACTCTCGCTCCTGCGGAAACCTCAGGCGAGCCCTGATAGGCATTGCCGCCATGGAAAGGCATGTGTGGTCTGCTAGTTGGCCCCCAGGGACTCCGGGGGAATGGGGGTGCACATGGGGGGTACCTATGATACCCCCTGCAGGACCGTGGTGCCTGCCATGTTGTGCATGGAAGTGCACAACATGCCTTCCTGGCATTGTGGCGGGCGGTGCTGAGGGCACCGCTCGCCACAATGTTAGGAATGCAGGATTTGCCCGCCACTGTGGTGGGCACATCCTAATGGCACCCACAAGGTCCCTGCCCTTATAGCGGGTTGTCCCTTTTTACGAAGGGATGGCGGGTGGACAAGTCCTCCCGCCATCCTAATGTGCTCCTATGTGTAGCTGTCCAGCTCAGTTTACCCACTGTCTGACTTAGCGCAGCTGTCCTTTTGAAGGCTGGTTCTGTTAGGACACTAAATGTAGGCATCTCACTGAGGAGTGCTAATATTTTCTGACTATGAACTACTGTGACTCTGAACAGTGGTGGCCAAGCACTCTTATCAGTAGCCATGAATATGAGCCTTTGGTACCCGTGGGGACCCATACAATCCCACTGGAGCCATTCCAGCACAAATGGGCCGATATTAGCAATCACATAGATGTCTATCTGCATCCATGGACTTCCAAAAACAACCTTCGAGCATCATGGCTATCAAATGAAACTTTAAAGCCTAAAGGCCTTGATTAACCCTGAAGGAATCCATAGGCCTGTATGATGATGATAATGATGATGATGTTCTATACAGCTAAAACAGTGACCTTGAAGCATGTCCCTGAGCTCTCATAGGATGCCATCCCAAGAGGAAACAGGGGCAGAGTCAGAAAAACAAAATGCACCAGAGAGTAGATGGCTGATGTTTTATGAAATCTCCAAACAGCCACAGTTTTTGGCATTTAAAAAAGTTATCTTTTTTTAACTGGGGCAACTGATCTCTGTAGTTTGCTGTGTTAGCAAAAACTGTTGTGTCACCTGGCTGGAGCTTCCGAGCTTGGGAGAATTTTTAAGGGGATCACTGTTTTAGATCTTAGGTTTCATGAAGAAATTTATTTTTTAACCTATCCTTTGAAAACTTGCCCATAGATTTGTCAAATGCAAGAGTGTGTGACCGAGACATTTAATGATCAGCTGTCTGTGGATTAGCAGTCATTGGAATTTTGGAAGATGCAAACCGACTGATTCCTTCCTATTAAGGGCCCAATTCTGATCTCACTAGGAAGCCCACCGTACGAATCGGACCGGAGAGCTTTACTAGCGAGCCGCGCTGTGCAAGTCTGTCCGAACGAGTACGAAGCAACTGCATGGTTACAGACTTGATTTGGCCGGATTACCATAGCACTCTATGGGAGCTTGTGTATGGACGTGTACACAGGCTCCAAGGCAAAAAAGTGGTAGTGGCTGAAAAGCGTACCCACCATGGCGGTCACCCCATTTCGCCCCCCACCCCTCCCCACTGTGCATGCATGGACCTGAGGGACCCATGAGCACCCCCATGACAGTTTTGGAGGGCTCTGGGTGAAGGGGGGCCTGCTACGACAACCCAAAGTACGATTCCGACAGCCATTTAGTCTCACTGAGACAGAGTCAATGCAGCTGTCCGAATCGTGCATCGTACTTGCTCGGTCGGAATCCGGCTCCATTGTGCAGCACGATTTGGCTACGATCGTTTCGTATGGAAAGGATCAGGTTCAGAAAAGATTTGGTTGGTGCCTTTGCGATCTTCGCACCATACTTGGTCGTTCGGACCTGTGTATAATTCGGCCAGAAACAAAGGCTACGAATCGGATCCGGAAAAGCCAACTCCGATTCGGAGGCCTTCCGAACGACATCAGCATCAGACCCTGATTCTAAACTATTTGAAGTCCCACTAATAGATATTGGTGACATATGATATAAATGGAATTGCAGTAATCCAGACGAGGCCTGATTACTGTGTGCACTACCGTTTCTTACAATTGGATGGAAAAAGAATAAGAATTTTTGTTAGGGTTTTCAACACCAAGAAATAGGATGCCTTTACTTTGGTAATCTGGACTGCTAACATCCCTTTAGGTCCAAAAATAAATCCCAAATCCTCACTTTTTCTAGTTAAATGGATACTCTTCCTGGTTATCCAGACACCAGTTTTTACCTTGATGACCACTAGTAGCACTTCAGTTTAATCTGTGATGAGCCAAAGTTCTTTCTGTTTTATCCAGTTTGTCACCACTGTCTTGCATTTTACAGCACCAGCAGGTTTTCTCACTCCCAACTCCCAACTTATCAATTGAGTTTCATCTGTGTAATATATAAAGGTAATCCATTACAGTGGATGCAAGAGATGCTTAATTACATATTAAACCGAGAAGGCCTGGTGGATGAGACCTGTGGATCTCCATAGGGCATTTTTTTGGAAGAAAGATTTATAGCATCAAAGGAGTAAATACTCTGATCTGTCTTGTAAAAGGGTGTTAACCAACTTAGGACACTATCTTCAAGGCTTCTTCCTGCAGCCTACGTAGAAGCACCAGATGGGAGACAGTGTTGAATGCAGCCAAAAGGCCTAAAAGAATCAGGAAAGCAGCATTGCCTGTCATCGGTCAGGTGGTGGTCATCTAACACAGCCACCAAGACCGATTAAATGCAGTGCTCTGGTCATAAACCAGATAGTGCTCCTTACGTGAGAACTTACCTGTTGGACAGTTTTTGCGCTTGACATGTAATTGCTCCGAAATTTGTGACTACAAGTCTCATGCAAAAAAACTCTCAAGGAAACTGTCCAAAAAAAACTACTTGCCCGATTTGGTTGAAAAAACAAAGAAAATAGCTCTTAGAGGCTATTACGATCCAGTTTAGAAAGCATTTCGACCGGTTCGGTTCCAGAATGCTTTGCGGAGGACTCCGATCGGGGGAGTTTGACTGAGCGATTTGGATGCATCCGGATACTTCCGGATACTAGTCGGTCAGACTCACATTGACTTCTATGGGAGCCTGTGTTCAGAACGAGAACACAGGCTCCCATTAAAGAAAGGGGTGGCTTGGGAAAATCGTGCAACCTGTGGCGCGCAGCTCATGGTGCCTGCCACACTGTGCATAGTTAGGAGGGGACCCATGGGTACCCCCTCAGGCCAGATTCAGAGGGCCCCCAAAGACAAATTCCGACAGCCGTTTCTTCTCAGGCAAACTGAATCGGAACGGCTGTCCGAATCGGTCATCGTAATCGCTCCATCGGAAACAGTGTCCATGGAGCTGTAAGATTCGGCTCCGGAAACGCTCGACCTGTCCGATTACCTTTGAGAACCAATTCGGAAAGCCCTTACGGTTTCCAGGCATTGTAATCAGTTGTTCGGAACTGTGAAAAATGTGGTCGGAAACAGGGCTTCCAAATCGGATTCGGCAAGCCTGAATCCGATTCGGAGCCCTTCCGAATGAGATCATAATCGACCCCTTAATATTAACAGAGATAAATTGTTAACCTCCTACAAAAGAGATGTTCAGGACAGACTAATCTGTGTGACTACTTTCAGTCCCCTATCAAATAGCTTCCAAAAATCGTTAATAAAAAATTGGGGGATTTTACAGTCAAGTGGCCTAGGTTACAGTCAACTTTAAAAAAAAATTACACAATTAAAATGAATTTTCAATTAAATAACTAATAGTATTTAGCAACTAATTATAAATTAACTGAAATTAATTTACTCCCCACCCTTTACCCCTATAAACCCAAAATCCACACCCCAAAAAATGTTATTAAACAATTAACATAATTAGTATTAATTAAATAATTGATACTAATTGAATTTGAATTTGAATTTAAAATACTTATAAAGCGCTACGTTCACCGTGCGGTTTCTTGGCGCTGTGGAGACAAATTTAGCAGAGAGAAGCCGTAGATACTGGTGCAATGAAATGGGCTAGTGATAATTTACAGAGAGAAGGCCTGTTTGAACAAGAAGGTTTTAAGGTCTTTACGGAAGGAGGAGTAATGTTGAGCAGACCGTAAGTGGTCGGGGAGGGAATTCCAAAAAGTGGGAGCCAAAGTTGAAAAATTGGCCCCTCCCCACTTTTTGCGTTTGTAACGTGGAATTTGCAGAAGTGATTGGGACGATGAGCGAAGCTCTCCGGCAGGGACATACTCCCTAATCAAGGAGGTAATGAAGGCGGGAGCAGAACCCTGGCGGGCCTGAAAAACCATACAGCCAGTTTTAAAAAGGGATCGTTCCCTGACAGGAAGCCAGTGGAGCGCCTTTAATAAAGGAGTTGAATGGTGGGAGCGGGAGAGGGCATACACTAACCGGGCCGCCTGGTTCTGAACCATCTGGAGCTTCCGTAGGCTGTACGCCGGGATGCCGTTGTACAGGGCATTGGCGTAATCCAGCCGGGAAATCACCAAAGCGGACATAATCAGTTTAAGTGCCAGGGGAGAAAAGAAACGGGAAACAGTGCGAATAGTACGAAGAGTGAGAAAACAAGAAGAAACAACAGAACTAATTTGTGAGTGTAAAGTGAAATGATTGTTCATTTTGATACCTAGGGTCTTGACTGTGGAGGAAGGAGTGGGAGGGGGACCAAAGGAAGAGGGCCAGAATAGAGAGTTCCAGGGACTGGAAGAACCGCCCGTGAGAACCAGCTCGGTTTTGTCCGGGTTCAGCTTCAGATGGTTGTGGTTCATCCAGTCCCTGATAAAAATCATAATAATCTGAAAGTTAGAAACAGAGGAAGAAGAGGAAGAGAGATTGAAAATGAGCTGGAGGTCATCCGCATAGTTATATACGGTGACCTCCAGCTGCTGGAGTGCAAAGATTAAAGGATAGATATATAGATTAAACAGTAAAGGGGAAAGAGAAGAACCCTGGGGAACACCACAAGTGACCTGGAGTGGGGTGGCCGTGAGATCCCCCAGCCGAACCGCCTGGGTGCGGTCCCTCAAGAAGGACGATAGCCAAACCAGGGCTGAGCCCTCGATTCCCGCCGCTCCGACACGTGACAGCAAGATGGAATGGTCCACCGTGTCAAAAGCGGCGGAGAGATCAAAGAGCACCAGGGCCTGGTGTTTGTTTTGGTCCATGCCCTCCCTGAGGTTGTCCAGGACCGACACCACGACAGATTCAGTAGAGTGCCTAGGACGGAAGCCAGCCTGACGAGACGCCAGGCCCCCATTTGCTTCTACATGGGCGCTGAGTACTGATGTAACATGGCGCTCAAGCACTTTGCCCAGATAGGGCAGTAGAGAAATGGGGCGATAGTTAGCTGGGGCGGAAGAATCCACACCGGGCTTCTTCAAAATAGGCACTATTGTGGCTGATTTAAGTGCTGGGATCACAACCCCCTGGGCAAGGGAACTGTTAAGGAAAGTGATCGGGGGCTGAGTGCAAACAGAATAAATCTGTTGGAGAATACGTGCCGAGCAGATGTCAGCCGGAGAGCCTGATTTTACCTTTGGGAGTATCTCCAGGAATACTTCTTCGGTAAGGGAAGGAATCGAAGAGAGACAGCACTGGACAGTAGGGGGAAAGGGTTCAACAAAAGTAAGAGAGGGGGGTGGGATATTGGCCTTGATGATAGTAATTTTTTCCAAAAAGTACGAATTTAACGAATCACACAAGGACTGGGTGGGAGGAGGTTTAGGTGTAGCCCTGTCAGAGTAAGCTAGATCGTACATTATTGTGAAAATCTCCCTAGATTTATTCTCTGCCACCAGAATCTTTGTTGAAAAGTAGGCAGTTTTAGCAGCTAGTATAGCTTTTTTTATAATCACTTAATAGTGTGGAGTAGTGGATTTTTAATAAAGGAGGACAATAGTCCCTTCTCCATTGCCTCTCAGCCTGTCGTAGGGCCAGCTTTTGTTCCTTCAAGTCTTCACTGAACCACCTATTTGAATCCTTAGGTCGTCGAGTTGAAATCCAACGTAGGGGGGCTACCGAGTCGCTGCCTCAAGCGAGCCAGGTGTTAATAGCGGTGGCTTGTGAGGAGGAAGATAAGCCTGTCAGGTTAGGTGAGGAGTTCAGGAGCAGGGAAGACAGTGAAGGGAAATCAACACGATTCCAGTTCCGCGCCCAGGTGTTTTGGCGCGCGGGACCTTAGTGACAGGGTTGAGGAGAAGGGAGAAGGAGATTAGGGCGTGGTCTGACCAGGGACACGGAGATACAGACATGGAGGAAACAGAAATATTGAGAGACCAGACCTGGTCTAATATGTGACCATGTATGTGTGTCGGAACATGTATGTGAGGGACGAAATTCAGGGATTGGAGTGATTCAGTGAACTGTTTGGAGGAAGTACACTCAAGGGGGTCCGAGGGCCAGTAATTGAAATCATCTAGCACTAGGACTGAGGCGTAATTGACCGCCAAGGTGGCCAGTAAGTCCTGAAGGGCTGGCATAAACAGAGGGGAGGACTGGGGCGGACGATACATTAAGAGACAAGTAAGCGGGGGAGAAAAAGTAAGAGAGTGGACTACAAGATGTTCAGTGGGGGTAATGAGGGGGGAGGGAAGAGGTTGAAAATTATACTCGGATGGGCAATTAGAGCCACACCACCCCCTGTCTTACCCGCCGGGCGGTCTACACGTAGAGCCACGTAGGGAGGGGGGAGAGCAGCCAAGAGTGAGGGTAGAGAGGATTCGCAAAACCAGGTTTCGGTCAAGAACAGTATGTCGGGCTTGTGGGAATCAAGCAGAACAAACAGCTCGTGATAGTGTTTAACCGCTGACCTGGTGTTAAGCAGAATAATAGATAAAGGAGGGGTGGAAGGAAAAGAGCCAGAAGAAGAGGGAGACGGCACCAATGGTACAGACAGGGGAGCAGAAAGCTGAGGGGATGAGGAAGCAAGGCCAAGAGAAGAAATGTGGCTAATGACGGAATCAGATAACAGCCAATGGCCCTGTATAGCTTTTAGGTCCTCAGACGTATACAACAAGGAAATGGCATAAGGACGCGCCCCACGCCCCGTCCGGCCGCGGTCGGGCGCAGACGGGCTTGACTTAGGCTCGACTTCGGCGTGCCTTCGTCGCGCCCGATGCGCTCGTCCGCTGCGCTTCCTCATTGGGGGCCATTTAAATAGGGGCGGAGCGCGGGGGTGTGGCGCCGAGCTAGGTCGCCTGAGCAGCCCGATGTAAAATGGCGCCCACACACCACTGAGTCCTGAAAAGGTAAAGAAAGTTATTGTCCTGTTGATTTTCAGTGAAGTTAAAACATAAGTATTGCAGATAAAAATGCAGTGCCCCTGCCCTCAGTCAGCAGGGCGCTGCTATCACACTCAGGAATCTAATAAAGCTCCTGCCTGCAGACGCGAACCCTCTGCCACCGGGATCGCCTGCCTCCAACAGCGAGCGCTGCGCAACCACTCCTAAATAGGGGCGGAGCGCGGGGGGTGTGGCGCCGAGCTAGGTCGCCTGAGCAGCCCGATGTAAAATGGCGCCCACACACCACCGAGTCCTGAAAAGGTAAAGAAAGTTATTGTCCTGTTGATTAATTAATTAATTATCAATTAATTATTTATTAATGAACAATAAATTACTTCCCACCCTTTACCCCTATGAAAACCACAACCTGCACCTAGAAAAAATACACAATTTCCATAAATACTTAACAGTTAATTAAGCAAATTATTAAATCATTTCGAATAGATTACTTCCCACCTTGTAACCCTATAAACCACAAAATGCACACATTAAATTTACCCCAAACAAATTAACAGCACAATTACCACGTGGAGAGGGAGCGGCCCTTGACCCCACCAGGTAGGTCGCTCCCTTCCGCACAGCACCGCCTGTGAGTCCCTGCCTCAGCTGTCACTGCTGAGGAAGTTTCAGGCCCTCCACCACCCACAGGCTACCACCTGTGACTCATCCCTGGTGGCCAGTGGTAGGCCATAGGTAGGTTTGTTCATCCTTCGCTTTATTGCTTTTATTGTATTGCCTGTATTTTCAGTCAGTCAAGAGGTCTTTATTCGATTTGCATCATAAAAGACAAAATACATAGTAAAACAGTTTATACGATTTTACATTTAATTTAAGATAATAAATACGGTACATTTTAAAACAATGCTAAAAAAAGTATTACATTTAGACAATGATGTACAAAGGACCCCTGACTACATAAGAGCAATACTAAGTTGCAACTAAAAACTCATAAAAACGTATACAATGGGAACTTCATTTACCAAGGTTGCGAATGCGGACTGACCAAGCCCAACTCACGAATTTTGCTACACCAATGGCGATAGGGGCAGAAGTATCAGTTTTTAGAATCCTAGTCGCTGCAACAGCAGATCTTGTACCTAATAAGCGGCAAACTGGTAAAAGCCAAACTTTTCTGGGTAACGAGTACATAGGGCAGAAGAAGAAAAAGTGTCCAATATTCTCTACTGCTGTTACACAGAAAGGACACTTATCGCTTCCACCAGTCGACCAGGAGTGCGTAAGCCCCCGCACGGGTAACAAGCCTACTCTCATAATTGATGATACAGTTTATGATCATTTGGCTTGGTTATTAAGTCCCAGTAGGCTTCATATTTAGGGACATCCTTAACAACCAAAAATTCCAGTGACATGGTAGGACCAACAACCATGGTAGATCTCCTCTCATCGATCCAGTGCCAATAAATATCTTTGAGTGCCTTTTTTGATGGAAAGGTAGCACGTGCTGGATCAACCCATAGTGCCTCCAGGCTCAGATTTTTCAATAGCATCCTGAGATGAGAGAACCAGGGTACCCTATGGGCCCCTTCGAGCCCCCTCACCTCAACGATGGCCTCAGCAAACAGGGTTAATTCGGGTGTAGTCCACAGACGACGCCAGAACGCCAGTGGTCTATACCGTACCACGTCCTCGATAGATTTAACACCTAAATCAAGCTGCAGGGGTAAGCAAGGTGTTGATTGTGGGAGACCAGTTGCCATTCTGAGGAACCTATTCTGTGCCACCCTCAGAGTGGATAAATCACTATACCCCCACAGTTCTGCACTGTAGATAATTGTAGGAATTATCTTGGAGCCATAGATTTTTACCAACGGTGCCAGAGGTTTAGTGAGAGATTTTGCGTGCTCCTTCAATAAGGCTCCCCCAAGTTGAGCATGTTTCAGGGTCATAAGATCCAATTGGGGTTTCCGGCTCAAGTTCTCACTTAATGTGAAACCCAAATATGTAAAGACCTCCGTTTGATCCAAAATGGCTCCGCTCATCGACACCTTGGCCTTCACAGCCTTGGGGCCTCGCAGAACCATAAATTTGGTCTTGCAGATATTCACATCTAACTCTGGCTTGCTACAGAAACAGTCGAAATGGGCCAGCGCGGACTGAAGGCCCTGCCTCATTTTAGAAATAATAAGAGTGTCATCCGCGAACATGAGGAGGGGAATTTTCCTTCCAGCAAGGCAGGGGGCGTCCATTGGAAAGTTAGAAAAATACTTAGTCACCCCATTAATAAACAAAGAAAAAAGGGTGCGGGCCAACACACACCCTTGTCTAACCCCCTTGGCGACTTTGAAACTGTCGGTGACCTACCCTGGACCACCCCATCTTACTTTGGCATAGGTGTTTGAATGCAGATTGATAAGCAGCGCCACCTGCTCTTTGGGCATGCCCAAATCCAACAAGACTTCCGAGAGCTTAATCCTAGGCACTAGGTCGAAAGCGGACCTGAGGTCCACAAATGCCGCAAACAGCAGACCTCCCCCTAGGTAGACCACCTTCCAATATAATAGCATAAATCTAAAAACTTGCTCTAAGGTCCCCATATGTTGCCGAAAACCCGCCTGGAGAGGACTTAAAACATCATAATCAGAGATCCAACTCTGGATCCTACCCAGAAGTAGGCGAGGCACAATCTTTTGTACAGCATCAATAAGGCTAATAGGTCAATAATTAGCCGTTACTGAGCGATCACCCTTCTTATGAATTGGGAGGATCTCCGTCCCCAGCCAAGAGTCAAGGACTTTCGCACCCCTTGCCAGAGCATTGGCTAAAAGAACAATGTATGGGACCCAAAGGTCCTGTTCCTGCTTAAACAAATCAGCAGGTATGCAGTCAGGTCCTGGTGCTTTACCCCCCGGGATAACACTGCCCTCACTTCAGTAGAAGTAAAAACCAGGGCTTCGTCAGTAGTGATGGGCAGCAGAGTGGCAGAACTAGTGACATTCGCTTTGAATTGGTTTCCATAGTATTCAACCCATTCCCTTGGCTCAACAAGTCAAGTCAAGTCATAAAATTTATATAGCGCACTACATACCCAGAGGGTCTCAAGGCGCTTAGGGAGTGGAGGAGGATTACTTGTCGAATATCCACGTTTTAAGTTGCTTTCTGAATGCTAGGTGGTTCTGGGTAAGGCGAAGGTAAGTGGGAAGTGAGTTCCATGTTTTAGCTGCCAGGTAAGAGAAGGATCTACCTCCCATGGTGGTCTTGTTGATACGAGGTACAGTGGCGAGGGCTTGGTTGGAAGAACGCAGTTGGCGGGAGGGGGTGTAGAAGGACAGTCGTGAGTTGAGGCATTCTGGTCCGATTTCGTACAGTGCTTTGTGTGCGTGGGTTAGAAGTCGGAAAGTGATCCTCTTATTGACGGGTAGCCAGTGGAGGTTTTTCAGGTGACCAGAGATGTGTTCGTTACGCGGGATGTCTAATATGATCCTGGCTGAGGCGTTTTGGATTCGTTGGAGTTTTTTCTGGAGTTTAGCGGTAGTACCTGCGTAGAGGGTGTTTCCGTAGTCCAATCGGCTCGTGACCAGAGCATGGGTGACTGTTTTTCTGGTTTCGGTGGGGATCCAGCGAAATGTTTTTTTGAGCATGCGAAGAATGTTGAAGCAGGATGAGGAGACGGCGTTGACTTGTCTGTTCATTGAAAGTGAAGAATCCAGGATAACACCTAGGTTCCGTGCGCGGTCTGTCGGGATGGGAGCTTTTCCAAGGGCTTCCGGCCACCAAGAGTCGTCCCATGCAGAGGGGGAAGTACCTAAGATGAGGACTTCTGTTTTATCTGAGTTCAGTTTCAAACGGCTGTGTTTCATCCATTCGGCAACTTCTTTCATTCCTTCGTGTAAGTTAGTTTTGGCGGTGCTGGGGTCATTGGTGAGTGAAAGGATCAGTTGAGTGTCATCCGCGTAGGAGATGATGTTGAGGTTGTGTTGGCGGGCGATGGCCGCGAGGGGGCTCATGTATACGTTGAAGAGGGTGGGACTGAGTGAGGATCCTTGTGGTACGCCGCAGATGACTTCAGTGGCCTCTGACTTGAATGGTGGGAGGCGGACTCTCTGGGTTCTTCCGGTGAGGAACGAGGTGATCCATTCAAGTGCTTTTCCTTGTATTCCGATGTTTCTGAGGCGTTGTAAAAGGGTGCTGTGGCAGACTGTGTCGAAGGCAGCAGAGAGGTCGAGGAGGATGAGGGCGACTGTGTCTCCATTGTCCAGTAGAGTTCGAATGTCGTCTGTTGCTGCGATGAGGGCGGTCTCAGTGCTGTGTTTTGCTCGGAAGCCAGACTGTGAGGAGTCGAGGGATTTGTTGGCTTCGAGGAAAGCGGCGAGCTGGTTGTTGACAGCTTTCTCAATGACTTTGGCCGGGAAAGGAAGGAGCGAGATGGGGCGGTAATTTTTAAGTTCGGTGGGGTCCGCAGTGGTTTTTTTCAGAAGGGCGCTGAGTTCAGCGTGTTTCCAGCTTTCCGGGAAGGTGGCGGAGTTGAAGGAGCAGTTGATGACGTCTCGGAGGTGCGGTGCTATGACGGAGTCTGCTTTGTTGAAGATGTGGTGAGGACATGGGTCTGTGGGGGATCCTGAGTGGATGGAGTTCATCAGGCGGATGGTGTCCTCAGTGGAGATTGGGTTCCAGTCGTAAAGGGTGTTCAAGGGGGGTGAATGTTCAGCATATGGTTGGGTGCGTTGGTCGCCGGGTTGGTTGTCGAAGCTGTTGTGGATGTCTGCAATTTTGTTGTGGAAGAATGAGGCTAGGGAGTCGCAGAGGGCTTGGGAGGGGGTGATGTCGTTGGAGTTGGCCGAGGGATTGGTGAATTCCTTGACGATGTTGAAAAGTTCCTTGCTGTTGTGGGCGTTGTTGTCTAGTCGATCCTTGAATGCTGTTTTCTTGGCCTTTCGGATTAGTTGGTGGTGTATGCGGGTGGCGTTTTTGAAGGCGTCCTTGGTGCTGGTGGTTGGGTCTTTTTTCCAGGCCTTTTCGAGGGAGCGGCAGAGTTTCTTGGACTTATTAAGATCATCGTTGAACCATGAGGCCTTCTTGCTGCCAGGTTTGCTTTGACGTTTTTTCAGTGGTGCTAGGGTGTCGGCGCTGTTGGATAACCATAGGGTGAAGTTGGTAGCGGCTTGGTCTGGGTTAGAAGAGTGGGCTGGGGTGTTTAGAAGGAGTGATGAGGAGATCTGGTCGATGGTGATTTTGTTCCAGTTTCTTTGCAGAGTTGGTTGGGGGTGGTTGATGGGTTTCGGCTTGTTGTAGGCGAAGTGAACGCAGCTGTGGTCAGTCCAGAGGAGATCCGTAGTGTGGCTGAAGGAGACATGGTTGCTGGAGGTGAAGATAGGGTCGAGTGTGTGACCTGCGATGTGGGTGGGGGAAGTGACCAGTTGTTTAAGTCCGAGGTTGGCGAGGTTGTCCAAGAGGGTGGTGGTGTTGCGGTCGTTGTTCTTTTCAAGGTGAAAGTTGAGGTCTCCCAGAAGGATGTAATCTTTGGAGGGGAGCGCGTGTGGAGTGATGAAGTCCGTGATGTCTTCACTGAATTTTGCGCGGGGTCCTGGTGGTCTGTAGAGGAGGGTGCCTCTGAGTGTTGTCTTGGGGTCGATGTGGATCTGGAAGTGAAGGTGTTCAGAGTTGGCGAGACTGACGTCAGAGCTGGTTGAGATGTGGATTGATTTTTTATGGACGATAGCAATTCCTCCTCCTGTGTGGCCGGCGCGGTCCTTGCGAATGATCTTATAGTCTTCCGGGATGGCAATGGTGATGTCTGGGGCGGAGGAGGCGTTCATCCATGTTTCTGTTAGGAAGGCGACGTCTGGAGAGATGGTGTCTAGTAGATTCCATAGGTCAATGGCGTGTCTGTGGACCGATCGGGTGTTGAGAAGGATGCATTGTAGGTGGTTGGTGTCGAGAATCTGAGGTGTGATCGTAGCGAAGTTGTTGACGGTACCGATGAATTTGCAGGAGTAGCATGAGAAAGGACCATGGGTGTGTCCAGGAGCGGCTTGGACGCAGTTGGGGGAACGGCCGGGGTTGAGGGCTAGGAGGGTGGTGGCATCATAAGTAATGCGGGAGGGCTGGGCAGCGCGAGGAACAGGGGGTATGGCGCTGGACGCGGTCCAGGCGCGGACGGGCGTAGACGGCTTACCTTTGGCGCACCTTCGGCGAGGACGCTGCGCGTTAGGACATCAGGCATAAATGAAGTGTGGAGGGGGCGGAGCGTGGGAGGGTCAGCTGGGAGGCGGGGTCTGGGAGGAGTCACGGTAAAAGTAAAACAAATTGAAATGGCCGCCCGGTGAGAAATCGAAACTGGGGCACAGCCGGAGTTTCAGTCAATGAAACTTGCAACAAAGTATCCAGATAGACGCTTCAGTAATAGTTACATCCGCCGCTATGCAGATAATCACAATGAGGCAATGTGAGCAGGAACGATACTAAGCGCACATCAGCTGTGCATTTAAATATAATTAATCAATGTGAGCCAAAAACGATACTAAGCGCACATCAGCTGTGCATTTAAATATAATTAATCAATGTGAGCCAAAAACGATACTAAGCGCACATCAGCTGTGAATTTAAATAAATTAATCAATGTTAGCAAAAACAAAACTAAGCGCACATTAGCTGTGAATTTAAATAAATTAATCAATGTGAGCAAAAACGATACCAAGCGCAGTGGAATGAGCTATGCGCTGTAACAGGGCGGCAGGCAGCAGGTACCAGGGCAGGCAAGGCAGGCAGCGAGGGGAAGGCTTCCGTAATGCCCCATTTAAGCTGCCGCCAGAATTTAATCATGTTATTACTCTGGCAAGCCTCCAACAGTTCCTTCCATCGGGTCTCGTCCCAGTTCTTTTTGGCAGTGGCCTGCACAGTTTTGTAGGTAGCCCTGCAGCTGCGGATTAAGCTCTGATCTCTTGACTTTAGAGCCGCATGCAGCGCCTTTTGCGACTCCCTGCATGCACTGTCAAACCAGGTTAGGGGCTTCAACTTATTTCTTCTAGGGCCAGTGCACTTAACAAAAAGAGTTTTAAGATTGAGAACGAGATCCCTATGTAATGTGGTGATATTGTCCAGAAGGGCCGACTCTTGGCAAAACCCACTAATTTGAAGCATTGTATCCCCAAGCATGGTTCTAATCCTTGACAGAACCTCCTCATCAAGGGCTAGTTTAGGCCAACTAACCCTTCTTTAATTATTGGATAGTGAGGCCTGTGGCTGTGATCTGCCACAAAGGTACCTTCTTTGATCGATATAACCAAGGGATTGTGATCGCTCTCGGCTCTACTTACTACCACCATATCCAGTAGACTGGGCCACATTTCCACATTCACCAGGATATAGTCAATGCGGGAGCCAGATCTGCCATTATCGTAGGTCATTGCCCCCATCCTATCAGACTTCAATCGCCCATTGACTGCACGCATTCCTTGATTCAAGCATAGACCCTTCAAAAATATGGCTGATTGGGACCATTTCTTAATAGGTTGTAATTCCAAACCCGGGATGCCCCATAAAGAATCCTCATCTTCGGTAAGCATACCATCGTCCAGCCCCAGAGGTTCAAAACAGGTATTGAAGTCCCCCAATACCACCCTATTTGTATTCACCGGCAATGAACTTAAGAGACCCTCCAACACGAGTGCAACAGGTGAGCATTTTCCCCCTTGGATGCCCCGCATATAGATATTTACAATCACCATATTCAGTCCCGAAGACGAGTTTACCCGTATGGCCAACATATCGTGGTTGTCCAACGGGAGCTCCTCCACTGTTACTCCCACATGTTGGCGTACCCAAATAGCTAGACCACCTACTGGTCTGCCCCTTGCACCTTTCACAGCTGGTCTAGAATAGTTCAAAAAGCCAGCGCGAAATATAGGCCGAGTGGCCCAGGTTTCCTGGAAGGACCAAATATCAGAATGGTCTATAAAGGTCCCCCAGTCAGGCAGATCAAGCTTTGATTCAAGGCCAGCAATATTCCAGGAGCATATACGTAGCAACGGTAAACACTGGTAAATTGCCCCCTTCCCACCTCCCGCCGAGCTAGATATGGCTGGGCAGGATGAACTGAGAGTTGGGCTGACACCAGTGCAAGAAGTAGTCTGTGACTGCTGTTGTCTGTCGTCCCCTGCTGCCTGTACGTGGTCCGTGACCCCTTTTCTTCCCTCTGTTCTCCTCGCTGTCCCCGTGCTCTCTCTGCCCAGTCTTTCCTTCTGTACGCCTCGCTGCCCCGTGTCCCTGCCCTGTTTTCCCTTCTGTTCCCTTTCGCTGCCCTGTGCCTCTCTGCCCATTCTGCCTTCTGTTCTTAGCTGCCCCTGTATTTCTGTATTCTGTATTTTGCCTCTGTGCCACTTGTTTTTCCGGTATTTCTGTGCCCTTTTTACCTTCGGTGCCACTCGTTTTTCCCTCGTTTTTATGCCTCTTTTGCCTTCTGTTCTACTCTTTTTTTGTGCCCTTCTGCTTTCGGTTCCTCTCGTTTTTTTGTGCCCTTCTGCCCTCTGTGCCACTCGTTTTTCCCTCATTATTTGTGCCCTTCTGCCTTCTGTTCCACTTGTTTCTTGTGCCCTTCTGCCCTCTGTTCCACTCATTTTTTTGGTTTTTTGTGCCCTTCTGCCCTCTGTGCCACTTGTTTCCCCCTTGTTTTTGTGCCCCTTTTGCCTTCTGTTCCACTCCTTTTTTGTGCCCTCTGTTCCACTTGTTTTATTGTGCCCTTCTGCCCTCAGTGCCACTTGTTTTTCCCTCGTTTTTGTGCCCTTCTGCCTTCTGTTCCACTCAATTTTTGTGCCTTCTTCCCTCTGTTCCACTTGTTTTTCCCTCATTGTGTGCCCCTTTTGCCTTCTGTTCCATTCCTTTTTTGTGCCCTTCTGCCCGCTGTGCCACTCGTTTTTCTCTCGTTTTTGTGCCCCTTTTACCTTCTGTTCCACTCCTTTTTTGTGCCCTCTGCCTTCTGCTCCACTCGTTTTTATGTGCCCTTCTGCCCTTTGTGCCACTCGTTTTTACCTCATTTTGTGTGCCCTTCTGCCTTCTGTTCCAATCATTTTTTGTGACCTTCTGCCCTCGGTTCCACTCATTTTTTTGTGCCCTTCTGCTCTCTGTGCCACTCATTTTTCCCCCGTTTCTGTGCCCCTTTTGCCTTCTGTTACCTTTGTTGTCCCTCACCGCCCTAGCAGCTGCGGCCCCACCCCCCCTGACTGCCCACTGCCCATTGGCTGCACCTGCCTCCCAGCTGCTCCTCCCTCCCACCTACCCATATAGGCCGGCCGCTGCACGATGTAGAGAGCGACCCTTGACCCTACCAGGTAGGTCGCGCCCCCTCCAAATAGCACTGCCTGTGTGTCCCAGCCCCAGCTGCCGCTGCTTAGGAAGTTCGAGGCCCTCCACCACCCGCAGGCTACCACCTGTGCCTCATCCCTGGTGGCCAGTGGTAGGCCGTAGGTAGGTTTGTTCATCCTGCGCTTTATTGTATTACCTGTATTTTCATTGTTGTGTCTGTGACGACTATTGTCTGTCTTCCCCCGCTGCCTGTACGTGGTCCGTGCCCCTTTTTCTTCCCTCTGTTCCCCACACTGTCCCTGGGCTCTGTCTGCCCGGTCTTTCCTTCTGTACCCCTCGCTGCCCCCGTATCCCTGAAACATTTTCCCTTCTGTTCCCTTTCGTTGCCCCTGTGCCTCTCTGCCCATTCTGCCTTCTGTTCTTAGCTGCCCCTGTATTTCTGTATTCTGTATTTTGCCTCTGTGCCACCTGTTTTTCCGATATTTCTGTGCCCTTTTTGCCTTCTGTGCCACTCGTTTTTCCCTCGTTTTTGTGACTCTTTTGCCTTCTGTTCCACTCTTTGTTGTGCCTTCTGCTTTCTGTTCCATTCGTTTTTTTGTGCCCTTCTGCCCTCTGTGCCACTCGTTTTTCCCTCATTATTTGTGCCCTTCTCCCTTCTGTTCCACTCCTTTTTTGCGCCCTCTGCCCTCAGTGCCACTCATTTTCCCCTGTTTTTTGTGCCCTTCTGCCTTCTATTCCACTCATTTTTTGTGCCCTTCTGCCCTCTGTTCCACTTGTTTTTCCCTCGTTTTGTGCCCCTTTAATCTTCTGTTCCACTCGTTTTTGTGCCCTTCTGCCCTCTGATGCACTAGTTTTTTGTGCCCTTCTGCCCTCTGTGCCACTCGTTCTTTCCCTCGTTTTTGTGCCTCTTTTGCCTTCTGTTACACTCGTTTTTTGTGCCCTTCTGCCCTCTGTTCCACTCGTTTTTTGTGCCCTTCTGCCCTCTTTGCCACTTGTTTTTCCCTCGTTTTTTGTGCCCTTCTGCCTTCTGTTACACTCGTTTCTTGTGCCCTTCTGCCCTCTGTTCCACTAGTTTTTTTGTGCCCTTCTGCCCTCTGTGCCATTCGTTTTTCCCTTGTTTTTGTGCCCCTTTTGCCTTCTCTTCCACTCCTTTTTTGTGCCCTCTTCCCTCTGTTCCACTTGTTTTTACGTGCCCTTCTGCCCTCTGTGCCACTCATTTTCCCCTCGTTTTGTGTGCCCTTCTGCCTTCTGTTCCACTTGTTTTTCACTTGGTTCAAGTGCCTTCTGTTCCACTTGTTTTTTGTGCACTTCTACCCTCTTTTCCACTCGTTTTTTGTGCCCTCCGTGTGACTCGTTTTTCCTTTGTTTGTGCCCCTTTTGCCTTCTGTTACCTTCATTGTCCCTCACCGCCCTCGTCGCTGCGTCCTTTGCAGCCCCACCCGCCTCACTGCCCACTGCCCATTCGCTGCCCCTGCCTCCCACCTCCTAGCTGCTCTTCCTTCTCACCTACCCATATAGGCCAGCCGCTTCACGGTGAGGAGAACAACCCTTGACCCTACCAGGTAGGTCGCGCCCCTCCGCACAGCACCGCCTGTGTGCCCCTGCCCCAGCTTCCGCTGCTGAGGAAGTTCGAGGTCCTCCACCACCCGCAGGCTACCACCTGCGCCTCATCCCTGGTGGACAGTGGTAGGCCGTAGGTAGGTTTGTTCATCCTCCGCTTTATTGCTTTTATTGTATTGCCTGTATTCTCATTGTTGTGTCTGTGACTGCTGTTGTCTGTTTTCCCCCGCTGCCTGTACGTGGTCCGTGCCCCTTTTTCTTCCCTCTGTTCCCCTCGCTGTCCCCGTGCTCTCTCTGCCCAGTCTTTCCTTCTGTACCCCTTGCTGCCCGCGTGTCCCTGCCCGGTTTACCCTTCCATTCCCTTTCGCTGCCCCTGTGCCTCTCTGCCCGTTCTGCCTTCTGTTCTTAGCTGTCCCTGTATTTTGCCTCTGTGCCACTCGTTTTCTGGTATTTCTGTGCCCTTTTTGCCTTCTGTGCCACTTGTTTTTCCCTTGTTTTTGTGCCTCTTTTGCCCTCTGTTCCACTCGTTTTTTGTGCCCTTCTGCCCTCTGTTCCACTCGTTTTTTTGTGCCCTTCTGCCTTCTGTGCCACTCCTTTTTCCCTCATTTTTTTGTGCCCTTATGCCTTCTGTTCCACTCATTTCTTGTACCCTTCTGCCCTCTGTTCCACTCGTTTTTTTGTGCCCTTCTGCCTTCTGTTCCACTCCTTTTTTGTGCCCTTCTGCTCTCTGTTCCACTCATTTTTTTGTGCCCTTCTGCCCTCTGTGCAACTCGTTTTTTCCTCGTTTCTGTGCCCCTTTTTCCTTCTGTTACCTTTGTTGTCCCCTGCGGCCCACCCCCCCTGACTGCCCACTGCCCATTTGCTGCCCCTGCCTCCCACCTCCCAGCTGCTCCTCCCTCCCAGCTCTCCATATATGCCGGCCATGGTGAGGCCTAAGGCAAGCCCTACTGCGCCCGTCCAAGCCTGGACCGAGCCCAACGCCAGAACCCCTGACCCCCGCCACGACGACTGCCGTCACTACGACGCCAGCACTCTGCATGCTCTCAACTCCGGACGAAGCCACACCTGCTTCAAGACCGCACTGAAATGCACACACGGCCCCTTCACCTGCCGGAACTGCAGCTTCACCAGCCTCAGAGCAGATGAACCACCTGCCAAGAAAGACCTCAACCACCTCCGATGCATACTCCTGAACACCCGCTCCGCACGCAAGCATGCCGTCAAGCTCTGAGACCTGCTCGACATAACATCCCCGGACGTTGCCTTCCTGACAGAGACCTGGTTTAACAACTCTTCCGCACTCGACATCGCCATAGCCATCCCAGATGGCTACAAGATCACCCGCAGAGACCGCACCAACGGAGTTGGAGGAGGAATCCCCATTGTCCACAAGAACGGCATCAGGGTCTCGACTAGCACCGACGACGCGCTCAGCACCGCTGAACACATGCATTTCCAGATCCACACAGACCCTAACTCCACCCTCAGAGGCACCCTCGTCTACCGACCCCCTGGACCCCGCCCCTAGTTCAGCGACTTCATCGTCGAATTGATCAGCAAGCATGCCCTGACCTCCACCGACTACATCCTCCTCGGAGACCTGAACTTTCACCTTGAGATCAACAACTAAACAACTCTGATCGATAACCTCACCAACCTCGGACTGAAGCAACTTGTCACATCGCCCACTCACTCCGCCGGTCACACGCTCGACCCCGTCTTCTCCTCAAGCCTGCATGTCTCCGTTAGCCACACCACCGAACTTATCTGGACCGACCACCGCTGCATCCACTTCACCTTCCAGAAACCCACCACACATCACCACACGGAACAGATCCCCCGCCACTGCTGGAGCAAAATCACCGTTGACCAACTACACGCAAACCTCGCTATCAGCCCACCCACCAAACCCTCCAACACCGATGACGCTGCCCACAGCCTCAGACGCTGGATCGAGGACTGCTCCAACACCCTCGCCCCACTGAAGAAACCCCCCACAGAGACACCAGCAAGAGGGCCAGCTGGTTCACCCCAGAACTCCAAGCCTCCAAGCAAGCCTACCGGAAACCAGAGAAGAAATGGCACAGTGAACAAACTCCGGACAGCCACGCAGCACACAGAACGCCATCTGCAACTACCACCACCTCATCAGGGTGGCCAAGAGGACCTCCTTTAAAGACCGCCTCGACAACAATGCACACAATAGCAAGAAGCTCTTCAACATTGTGAAAGAAATCTCCAACCCCAGCTCCAACACCAACGACATTCCGCCGTTGCAAGCCCTGTGCGACTCCCTCGCCACCTTCTTCCACCGCAAGATAGCAGACATCCATGACAGCTTCAACAACCAGACATCCCAACAGACAGCAACACAACAGACCCTCTGCACACCATCGACCATGACCCCCTGCTAGCCTGGGCAAGTGTGAACATCGATGACACCATCAAGACCATGCGTACAATCCACTCCGGCTCTCCATCAGACCCATTCCCACACCACGTCTTCAACAGAGCTAGCAGCTCCATCGCAACCCACCAGCTCAACGTCATCAATCTCTCCCTCGAGACTGCGACCTTCCCAGAGATCTGGAAACTCGCTGAGATCATCACCCTATTAAAAAAACCTAAGGCAGACCCAAGAGACCTCAAGAACTTCTGGCCCATCTCGCTGCTCCCCTTCCTGGCCAAGGTCATCGAGAAAAAGTCAACAAACAGCTAACCCGATACCTCAAAGAAAACAAAATCCTGGACGCTTCCCAGTCAGGGTTCCGCAGCAACCACAGCACCAAGACTGCCCTCATCGCCACCACCGACGACATCAGGACCCTGCTGGACAACGGCGAGACCGCAGCACTCATCCTCCTAGACCTCTCTGCCGCCTTTGACACCGTCTGCCACCGTACACTACGCGCACGCCTCCACGCCATAGGGATCCGAGACAAGGCTCTGGATTGGCCACCTCCTTCCTCTCTGGCAGAACCCAAAGCGTACGCCTCCCCCCATTCCATTCCAAAGCCTCTGAGATCATCTGCAGCGTACCCCAGGGATCCTCCCTCAGCCCGACGCTGTTCAACATTTACATGGCCCCGTCCGCACACGTAGCCCGACAGCACGACCTCAACATAATCTCCTACACCAACGACACTCAGCTGATCCTCTCCCTCACCAAGGATCCCATCACCGCCAAAGCCAACCTCCACGAAGGAATTAAGGCCGTCGCCGACTGGATGAAGACCAGCCGTCTGAAGCTGAACTCGGACAAGACGGAGGCCCTCATCCTCGGCTCCAACCCTTCAGCATGGGGCGACTCCTGCTGGCCGATGGCACTGGGGGCAGTCCCGACACCCACCGACCATGCATGCAACCTGGGAATCATCCTCGGCTCAACGCTCTCAATGACCAAACAAGTCAACTCCGTCTCCTCCTCCTGCTTCAACACCCTCCGCATGCTCCGCAAGAACTACAGATGGATCCCGACAGATACAAGAAAGACAGTCACCCAGGCCCTCGTCTGCAGCAGACTCGACTTCGGAAACACCCTCTACGCGGGAGCCCCGACCAAGCTCATCAAACGACTACAATGCGTCCAAAACGCCTCGGCCCGACTGATCCTCGACGTACCACGACACGGCCACATCACCCCCCACCTGAGAAATCTGTACTGGCTCCCTGTTAACAAAAGGATATCCATCAAGCTTCTCACCCACGCACACAAGGCACTCCACAAGACCGACCCAGCCTACCTCAACAGACAGATCTCCTTCTACATCCCCAACCGCCAGCTTCGCTCTGCCGACCGCTCACTCGCCACCGTCCCGCACATCCGAAGAACAACCACTGGTGGCAGATCCTTCTGTCACCTCGCCGCCAAGACATGGAACACCCTCCCACTGAGCCTACGACAGACCCAAGAACTGCTGACCTTGAGGAGGATACTCAAGACCTGGCTGTTCAATCAGTAGCACCCCCCCTAGCGCCTTGAGACCCTCGCGGGTAGTTATGTAATGCGCTTTACAAATGATTGATTGATTGATTGCACACTAAAAAATATCAATTAAATAAATACTAAATACAAAATAATCGTTAATTTATTATAATTATATTACTTCCCACCATAATCCCCTATAAACCCACAACCTGCTGCTTAACTAAAATAGACAAAATGTAATTAAAATAAATGTAATAACTACTAAAAATGTAGCACATATACTAAGATATAAACAACACAAACCAAAAAATTACATCACATACATTTAAAATATATACTAGAATACATAACATTAATAAAAAAATTTATATTTTAAACAACTATATTTTTTCAAACGATATTAATGTCTTGTATATTTTAAAAAAATATATCACTTACCTTAAAATCAATGTTTTTGTCCACGATATTCTAGCTTACGATATTTCTGTGTCACGATAATTATGTCAGTCGGAACTACTGACTTAATATTTTGTCTGAATACCCAGTATGGTAATTGCAGTGTGTGTCCCTTCACCTAGAAGGTGAAAGAAGTTTACATGGGACTCTAACCCCATGGAAGCTTCAAAACCTCACAAACTGGAACTCTAAGAACGTGGTGTAGGTCAAAAAATGCCCCTACAGCCTTTTTTATGCATGCATGATGAACAGGTGTGTATGGACAAGGATAACTGAACATAGCACAATGTTTAGGTGCAAACATGAAACAACCAGACTAACCACACATTTCATTGACAAAGGACACAATGAGAATGACATAGAGTGGTTCTTCCATGAAAAATTGAGACCCATAAAGAAAGACATGACAAAACCTCTTCTCGTTTTTGAAAAGAGATGGGTGTATAGACTCCGGACTGATATGCTTGAATTAAATGCTGAAATCCATTGGGAGTGTCTCAACTCTTAAACACACTGCTAACAATCTCATGGTTCCCATCAACTTGAAGGTGGCACCCGGATGCTCTAATGGGACTTTTGAGTCTTGGGTGAGGGGTGGAGGGATTATATGCCTATCCCTACAAGCAATTTGCTCTACAACTGTATCGTAGGATTCTCCTGTCAGTAGTATCCTTTACCTGCACATAAATCCCCTTGGATATTGTTCCTTCTTCCCTTCTTCATCCCCTTGTTTGTCCCTTGTCTGTTAGCTGCAATTCTATTCACCTGTCAGTATATGCCATTCTTTAAGCTGATAGGAAGGTGGGTCAGGTAATTGTGGTGCCACTATAAACCTCCATAGTGGTATATGTATTCCTTCTAACCTTCTCCATGGAGTCTGGTTCCAAGAAAATTACTCCCACATGGACTTACACACCAATATCCTCTATGGGATTTACCCCATGCATGTCCCCTACCTTCAGAGGATGGGGCCACTCACCCAATAGCTAGACAATATACACTTCCCTTATATCCCAGGAAAAGGGCTAGATTATTTCTGGCCTACATTTCCCCCCCCTAATATTAATGTATCCCCCTTTATCTAACAGTGGCATTGTGACTGTCCACTGAGTGGTTTTCATGCTTTTAAAAAGAGAGCTCCATTTAACTGTGTGGCTCCCTTATAATAACTGTGGAATTGTGGCCTTCCACTGACTGGTTTCTATGCTATTATGAAACAGAGCCCGCTTTAACTCTGTGGCTCTAGGACCACAATTCCCATAATCCTCCACCTCTACCCATATCATAATACTAATCGCGCCATGACATCATTCTGGCTCACACGCCAGGAGCGGTACCGGCAATAAGAGAGGTCCCTCTTTCATCACCAGTTGTACCAGTGGCTGGGTGAGGTGTGCCTAAAGGCTAATGGCACGATGGGCTTCTTGATCAAATCATTGGGCAGTGGGTTGGCGCTGTGGGAGCCCATGATTGACCATATATTACTTGACCATACTTCAGCACTCATGCTTTCCTTAGCACTACTGCTCCCACTACCACCAATGAACTAGCAATCTTGGGGGTTCATGAAACATTGGAATTCATGGATATAGCCTTATCCATATGTCTTGATACTTCAGCACTCCTACTTTCTTTAGCACTACAGCTCTCACTACCACCAACGAGTTAGTGGTCGAGGCATACACCTCAGGGGGCTCTGAGAAACATTGCGATGTATGGCTAATGCCTGTTCTAGGAATAGATTCAATGTGCATGGGAGGGACCCCTTGTTTTCTCTCTACCTACATGTATGAGAAGAACTATTCTGATATTTTATTTTTGTTTTATTTTTAAGCTGCTGGCTGAGCCAGCGTGTGCTGGGAGAGGTGGGACCGGGCCATGGGGGTAGTAGGAGTGGAGTGCAGTGCTTTTCTAAGTGTGCATGTCTGTTTGGCCTGCCATTTTAGGCTGGCGAAACACAAATGTGCAGTTAGGTTTATCCAACCAGGCTGTATTGCACAGCCAGGTTTGAGAAACACAACAGACTCCCTGTGCCTGAGCCAGCGTTAAACCAGCCCGCTCCTGAAATCCCTGTGCTGCTCTCACAGAGCAGCCCCGGGATTGCACAGGGAGGCTAAGGAGTCTCTGTTGCTGGTCCTGTGTCTGCTGGGACTAGGAAGCAGAGGAAGACCGAGGCATGAGGCAGCCAGCAGCTTAAGGTACGTCCTTTTCTTTTTTCATTATTATTATTAATCCCCACGCCCTTCCCCTCCCTCGCTCCCCCGTGCCCTCTCCACCCACCCCACCACTTTTTGTTTGGAGCGGCCACCACTGTCCCTTGTTCAGCTCCCTGAAGTCCCTACCCCAGAAGCATCAAAGGCAGATCCAATGTCTTCGGGTCCCGAATTGTGGACGCACAGAGACACTTGTGATTACGGATGGTTAAAACCTGACTGTAGTTATTGCCCTAAGTAAAATTGTGCTACTTGTATTGAGGGCCAAAGAAGTAAAAAGACAAACGGACCATAGGGTTGCTGCATAGAAATTAAACAGCTGTTGTATCAGGGTATATTTCCAACTGTGCTTGCTCACAGTGTGAACATTATTTTTTTTTCTTCCAAAGTTCCATGTAAATGTTCTCATTTAAAACGCCTTCCTTCTCTAGAAATTAATTTTAGTGTAAATGATAATGTTACATGCTGATTTCTCAGAGACACTGAGTAGACTGGTATTGGCTGGTTGCCCTCTTCATTTAAATCCCTTTGGCTCAATTTGCAGAAATGTTCAGCATTTTAAAATAAACACCATCTGTTTTTAAGTGAACTCAGTTAAGGAAAATATATATAAAATACAGTGACTACAGAGCAAATAAAACTAAAGGTCTGATGTTTGGATAATACCGTTTGTTTTAGGTAGTCTGTGTTCATATTTTGAATGTACTCTGCACTTGTTTTTAGCATAGCATCCAAACAATAACACAACAGTGAAACAATGCATTCTGTTTAATTATCAGATCTGTGCAGCACAAAGCTAACCATCATGGCAGTGAAACATTAGTCAAGAATTAGGATGAAATAGCAGACAATAGAAAAACAGGATTCGGCTTTGGTGAACAGCTGTCTTCAACAATCTTACTGGGAAATTCAAACTACGGAGGGAAACAGCCACGCAGATCCTCTTTTGTGGCGAAGGTAATGCCCGCCTCCTGCTTTTTGGGGTAACACAGGTAGGTATCCCATCCTGCTAGGTGGCGATCAATTGTGGAAAATGCTTCTGCCTGCATGACAGGAGCACTTTCTGTAATGCAAGTCGGTAGCCAAGGTTGCATTTTTTTCTATTGCAAAAAACAGATATCTCATTTTGTATTGCAAATATATTGTTGACCTTGATGAGCATGGATTTTTTTATGTAACTGTCCATGTGGGTCGTTGGTGAGTTTTCATTTCATCCCCTCTGGTAGTCCCGGGTTAAAAGTAAAGAAGACAAGGCCAGTTTGGTGGCGATTCTCACTTTCATAGACCGGCTTCCCGGCAGCCGAATGACCATTAGCCAAATGTTTCTAAAGACAAAGCCAGCTGACTTCGTGGCACGAAACCTAGCAGTTTCCCCGCCTCATTTACACGAGTTTAGTTGGACAGGAGACCTGCAAGTTTTTAATAGGCGTCCACTCTGCCAAACTATAAACGGCCCCTTTGTCCCTGAGGTGCATACTCAAAGTATTTCATTTTCAGTCCTTCAATTAATCAAGCGGTGGAGGGTGAGTTGTTCAGAGTAGGTGGGTCCAGATAACTGGTGCTTCACAGGTTAAGGTATTTTTAAAAGATTTCAATATTTTAGTTTTGAGGATTGACGGTCAAGGGTTAACTGTTTCACTCAGTGCTAGACGGAGAGCTCTTTTCATGATTGATTTTGTTTAAAGTTATTTCTGACATCATGTGGAAAACAGTAACTTTCTTTCAGAATTGAGTGATATTTTCTGATTTATAAGCTTCTTTGAAGGGGATATTTCCTGTGTTTAAAATATCTTTAAAAGTTTGAAGGAGCTTATTTGGTAGATTGTTGTTACTGTCTATGGATCATTCAATTATGGCATGAACTTTAGTTCTAAATTCAGAAAGATATATAGTGAACCTGAGTGTATCAGATGTCTTACTATGAACAACTATTGTGTTGTTAAATCAGTGAAAAATGGTGCAACTTTTGGCAGCACATTTCCTTTGATTCAAATAAAGCATTGTAGGGTTCCAGTGAGAAGTACAGACTACGACGTTTTCTGTTTTTGGATCATTAAAATATCCCCAAAACTTCTCCATTGCAGTATAAAACCCTCATATAACTATCATAAAACACCACTGTGCACAGCTGCTTGTTATATACCTTGTTGTGTAGCCTTCACTTACATTTTCAAATATCTGTACTGATCCACGGATTAAGGAGACTGTAAAATCATGTCAGTGAGTAGGTGAACTGCAAGTGACAATCTGTAAGGATTTCAGTCCAGCAGCGAAGAGTGAAGGTGTCACAGGCGCATATGGTGCACTTATGCCTAGCTTGAATCCCTCATGAAATTCACATCATTGCTTGTTAACCCTAGGATTAATCTCAGTATCACCCAGTTCAGATAGGGATGAGATTGGAAACTCTAGAAGACTGTACAATGGAATTTGGGAAAGATTTCTTCACAAACTACTGTGTCGGGGAGAACTCCCTATATCCGGAATCGACTTCTGGATCTTTAGTTTTAGAGGCTAATTAACTGCTTTATACTCAGGTCTTTTTACATGTCATGAGTCATAGCTGTATGTTCTCCCTACTCATCTACTCAAGTCAGCGTTCTCCTTCTTTATTTTATAGTCCCTTCTCGGTCCCCTTCTGGTTAGTCCTAGCCTGGACCACATCTGGCTTTTGCTTCCTGTCTATCTGTTGTTTGTTACTATTGCTCTGTTACTGATCAAAGCCTCTTGCTCCTAGGCGTCACTGGGATAGGCACTGGTATTCTGGGTGACGTATGGTCTTATTGCAGAATTCTCCATCCTGTATCCGGGTGTATCTTCCAAACTAAGGGCCTCATTAGGATGGAGGTGAATCCGCATCCTCCGGGCCGGCGGAAGCCACTGCCGGCCCGGAGGATGCGGATCACCGCCGCGGCCACATAAAACACCCACTGCCAGATTAGGACGGCGGTGGGATTGTGGTGGGACCAGCGGCGGACGGCAGGTCCGTCTTCCGCTGATCCGCGGGTTTTGGAGGGCTATTTGGTGGCGGTGCCTGCAAGACACCGTCAGCCAAATTAGGAAGCATGTGTAGACATGCTTTTTCGCTGCGGTTTTTCCGCCGTGGAAAAGCATGTGGACCTTTGCTTCTGGGGGACCCTTGCAGGCCCCCAGGGTGAAGGGGGGTTGGGGGTGCACATGGGGGTTCCTGTGGTACCCCCTGCATTTGCATGCACAAAGCGGCAGGCACCGCGCAGTGCCTGCCGCTTTGTGCATGCAAATGCAATGCATGCATTTTTAACAGTGCAGCGGGCGCCGCTTGCAGCAGCACCCACCGCAATGTTAGCGATACAGGATGTGACCGCCAGGGTGGCGGTCACATCCTAATTTGCATGGAGGGACCGCCGCTGCCCATGCGGACGGTCCCTCTACCTCGGGGGTGGCGGACGGACCTGCGTCCGTCTGCCACCCCCGAGGAAGAGGGACCGTCCGCATGGGCAGTGGCGGTCCCTCCACGCAAATTAGGATGTGACCGCCACCCTGGCGGTCACATCCTGTTCCTTTAACCTTGCGGCGGGTGCTGCTTGAAGCAGCACCCGCCGCAAGGTTAAAAATGCATGTTTAACATTTACATGCACAAAGCGGCAGGCACCGCGCGGTGCCTGCCGCTTTGTGCATGTAAATGCTGGGGGGTACCAAAGGTACCCCCCATGTGCACCCCCCATCCCCGACACCCTGGGGGCCCGCAACGGGCCCCCAAACACCAAAGACCGAATGCTTTTCCACAGCGGAAAACCCACCGTGGAAAAGCATGTTTCCGCATGAATCCTAATAGGGCTGGTGGTGTCTGATAGACACCGCCACCATATTAGAGCTTTTCTGCCGCGGGACCGCGGCGGAAAAGCGGCGGGCGGTCTTCACGTCCGCAGATGACCCCCCTGCCATCCTAATCTGGTGGGGGGTCTTTGCAATCACCGCAGCGGTGAGTCCGCATCCTCCGGTGACTTCCGCCGGCCCGGAGGATGCAGATTCACTGCAATCCTAATCGGCCCCCTAGTGTGGGCAACGCTTCACTGCACCTGATATCTATGGATATTATGTGTCGACTGATCTTTCGGTATTACTCATACTTTTCACTGCATACCTCACTTGAGCACAAGTCAGTTTACAAGCCCACAAGCAGGGTCTAGTCCATCCAAGTTAAATTACTGCTGCCTTCCAACATCAAGCACCCTTGAGCCATTTTTCTCCCTTCTATGAGAAAGATTTGTGGACAGCTGGTATATCAGTGGGCATAATTCTTCGACTGAAGCTTGACAAAATCAACCAAAGTGAAGATACGTTATGATAACATGTGCAGATGCTGGGCTAACAACAGGTTGCCCTGCACTCAATGGCACATTTTGTGGCATGACAGATATGCAAAGTAGTAAATGCATGCACACACATGAAGCTTTGCAGCAGCATCTCTCTGGACAGACAGATCCATATTACTTGCCAAGGTAGACAAGGTTGTGCCATGACGCTGCATGTAGGCAAGGAATAATGCCATGCAATAGGAAGCTAATTATAGAGAGATCACAGCACTCTTGACTTGCCTCCCTGATGTAAACTGCTAAGTGTGTTGTTTTGGTGAGAATAATTGACATTGAGTGCCTTTGATTATTCTGATTAGTTTAGTTTGAAAGGGCAACGGTCACGTCAGCAGTCATCAGGGGCAATCAGTTGGAAGCCATGTATGATCAGGTAGTCTAGCCCATTATTTAACCTGTCCTGGTGCCCCTGATGACCATTGGTTGCTCCCTGTGTGGGACCATGAAATTCGAAATGTGGCCACTGTTGGCCACTGCCCCCGACCGGTCCGACTCTACCATGAGCTTCACCTATGCGCCCTATGACTTGTTTCAATCTTCCTTGACGCAGCATCTGATGATACATTTCATTCCTCTACCCTATTGCCCTGAAGAAGCCTATGTTTGGGTGAAACGCGTTGGCTGGTTCTATCATATGAAGAACATCTGATAATAAAAAGACCAGAAACGATTATCTGCAAATGCCTTTTATTGATGTGTTCTTGCATACTAAATTGCTTGTTCCTATATATTGCCTCTCATTCAATTAATTCACGCTGTTTCAGTTTTGTACAACTTGCAGGCATAGAGTGGCTGAAACAGTTGGGGGCTTATATAAAAGCCCCATCCGCCTCCGGTTCGTCACTTTTTCCCATATTTAAAGTGACGCACAGGCAGCCAAAGGGGCTTGTAAATAAGCCCCTTGGTGTCAGAATATAAGTGCGCAGCATTAAGCATGTTACCAATGATCAGCCTCTTTGTCATTTGGCCATTTGGTCGGTGTCCTTCTCCGCAGGATGTTATGGCTGCTTCTGCTGACTGTGGTGGCTGCTCTGCTAAAGAGAACCCAAACCAGGTCTCGTTTAAATTAGACTTCCTGCGCCCTCTAGCTCAACCATTTCACAGGTGGGACTTTCACAAACTCCGGATGAGCAAAGGAGTGAATATGTAAATAATGCATAGTTGTCAGAGTTGCCTCTCCAGAGGATGAGCTGTTCACTATAAGCTGCAAGATTCAGAGGTCCTCCCAATGCTTTGGGCCATGAGAGAAGTTCTGCTGAAGCGAAGAAAGGACATTAACGAGTCTACACTCATTTCCACACATTTTGGATCACGGTCATCTATTAAGATAATTTTATTACCAGGGTGTCACGTCCGATTTAATATTCATGTGTTTTATTTTTATTTATTAGGTATGACAATTCATCATACATTAATGAAGCATTTTAATACTCAGTATGCTGAATAGGCGTTGTTACTAACAGGACCAGGTACTTCGATAGGGACAACAAAAAGCACAATATGTGCCACACATTTGGAAAGGCTGTGCTCTTGAATTGCACAGCCCACCACTCCTCATCAACAATTACCACAAACTAAAGTGGATTGTTTGTGTAGGAGGTCATTAGAGAACACACCAGGCAAAATATCAACAACAGGCTAACTACACCGTGAATAGGCCACACATATGGATCTACCTATCCACCCTTATACCCTAACACAAAAAAGAAACAACATTGTCCACCTTGACACTCAATGATGCGAGCACAGCAAAACTCATTCATATCACATCCTCAAACAACCACGATATTTTGGAAAGATCCCTATATAGAGGACACGGAAATCCTCTCAAACAGGACAAACTGCAAACCCTCATCAATTTCACTTTTTTCTGTGAGAAGACACGATCCAACAATGATGTCTCATCTAAATACTCTGCAGTAGTCATGATAGAAGACAACATTACCCCATCACCTGGCAAAGACAAACCACTCATGTCGGCACACATGATAATCCATGTAGTAATGCCCTTCGGATCATTTCTCACCCTTCCAGTCAAATAACAGAGCAGCCCACGATGCACCTCGAAATAACAGAAAGGAATCCTATCTAACAATACAGGCAATGCACCCAATACACAGTTTCTTCTGTAACACTATATATCGCACTTCATGCCCAAAAATTCCATTCATATCACACCAGCTACAAACTTTGATGACAAAGTTCAAAAACTGTGAAGAAACACACTTTTCACCACCTGTACCACTATGAAACCAGTTGAAATGCCATATAAATGCAATAGAAATGTTGATAACATGAAAATATATCATGCTGTGCGGAGTGCTCCCTGTTCTGTGGGAGATTGTGTACATTTGAAAAATAGCATGCTTGCTTCTAGTCCGATAAACTTTCATTGTGTCCAGTCTTGTCACAATGTGTGGTTGATTTGAGGTCAATCCACTCATAATTTGGAATGTTATAGCTTAACATGCTTCGTTATCACAGAACATTGCAAGTCACAAAATCCACAAAAATTCGAATATTCTACTTTGATATATGATCTTCATCTACTCATCAGGAAAAACTTAATTCCAAACAAACTCTTGATTTAGTAGTTCAATTTATTTTCATGTAATCCTGTGCTGCAGAGCAGGTTACAAAATGTATAGTGCCCCCAAAAAAGTGAAGCTCATGTTTTATACATGGTTTTTTTCCATGAGCACACCGTTGTGTCACGATTAATCTTAATGCAGGATACATTTCTCTAGGAAGTTCTCTGCACATCTAATTGGAAAACATAACTTTAAAGTTTAGAGAAAAAAAGGAATGTCTCTATATATACTCAGGTGTACAGTTGCATGGTAAGGGGTATTTTAGCATATAAAGCCTTCAAGGGGGTACACACACTGAGGATTTCCTGCAGGTGTCAACTCTTGGGCATCACTTTGGAATGCAGAAGATGCTGTGCTGGGCTTCCTCCTTCTCTCTGTATAAAATCTCAATTTTTTTACAACAGCATATTTTTCAACTGCAACAAAAACAAGCCCCTGCTTACCCCAGGGGCTTAATTTGCCGAGACTTTGATGCATCACATTGTGTCCAGTGTTAATATTTTACTCCCAAAGACATATCATCTTTTATCTTTTATTTATGGCGTTCCTCATTTTCATTTCTCAGCTGAGGCAGCAGCACGGCGGGGACAGGGCCATTGATCTTTCATTTGTGCCTCTTGTTTGTAAAGCTCACTGCACACTCCGACCCATAGGCACAGGAGATGCAGGACATAAGACCTGGACAGAGGCTGAGTTCAGAGGTAGAAGGCGATGAAAAGGTGTCTGAGAATCTGAGCTCCTGCTTGGGACAGTAAGGAAGGCGTTGTAGACTCACTTCTTTAAAGAGCACTACATCATGGTGCATTAATTGTCCACAACCCAGCTACCTCTCATATCAATCATTGACCTTATGCTTGTCCTGACCATGTACAGCGCTCTGCTGCTTTTTGGCTAGGTTCGCACTATAGAAAAACCATGTACATGCATACACAATAAGTTCACAGAGAGGTGGGAGTACTGTGGGAAGGCTGCAATGCATTTTTGAAGCAAATTGGTCAGGATATTCTGGAATCTCTAAAATAAGGAAAGTAAACCAAAAGACAAAATAGCATTGTAATACCTTAATGTGTGATACAACAAATACATGTAACTTTGGTCCTGCGTTTGCCCTACTTTAGTTAGTTAGCATACTGGCACAATGAATTTAGATATCCAGTAGACGCCACTCCTTCAAAATGTGTAAGTGGTGTCCCTCTTTGCTCCACTTGATTTTGCAGGGTCCAGTGCCATTTTGCATTGAACACTTAGCTACAGAGGCTTTTCCCACTGAGGGGCTGATCTCTTTTTTGGTCTTGCTTGAGACAGGTCATGCGTTGTGGCTGGCAAGACATTATTTTTACTTACTGTGGGTTTAGAGCCCGCCCATTGTTTACCATTAGATCCCACCCATTGTTTACCTTTGGTTGGCTTCATTGTCACTCTTATTTTCCTTCTTCGCTTTGGTCAGTGCATGCTGGTTTCACATCTTCTTCGAGTGTTTGACCCTCCCCTGAAGCATGCCCCATGTACCACTTTCTTTTTCAGTGTCCTTTCACTGTTCAGCTTTCAGAACTACTTTTTTCTTTTAGATGCAGCACTCCACAAGAGTGCATATGTTTGCAAGCTGTTTTTATGTTCCATATAGGTACCCTATATAGGCGCAGGTAACATTGCAACCTTTCACCAATTTCTTCCCTACATTACATACATAACAGTTCGTAGGGACTGACCTTTTACCTAGATATGACACTGAATTCAGAACGCAGATTTTTCCCTAGTTTGAATCTCATACATTATGTATGAGGTTTCTTGCCTGGCTGAAGACGGCTGTAATGCCAGAAACCGTTCCTTGGAAGCTTGTTTCCGGTCCAGGGAAGGCATGGCTTGGCAGTTCGGGCTGGACTGTTCCCATGTGGCACAGGGTCAGACTGATTTGCATATGGCCATGTCTGAACTGGGGTGGCAGAGAGGGCTAAAGAACGGTGATGGATCCAACCCAGATCTATTGACTGGGTCTGAGTGTTTGATTGGTTCAGATGCTCTGTCCATCACCACCCCCTTTTGTACCGCTTTGTTCGCCATAAGTTGGCAGGGTATGCTCAGACGTGAGTCCCTTGCTCACTTTGCCACTGGATTCAATCAAGCCTGGCTGAAGACGGCTGTAATGCCAGAAACCGGTCCTAGGAAGCTTGTTTCCGGTCCAGGGAAGGCATGGCTTGGCAGTTCAGGCTGGACTGTTACCATGAGGCACAGGGTCAGACTGATTTGCATATGGCCATGTCTGAACTGGGATGACAGAGTGGGCTAAAGAAGGGTGATGGATCCAACCCAGATCTGTTGACTGGGTGTGAGTGTTTGATTGGTTCAGATGCTCCGTCCATCACCACCCACTTTTGTACCGCTTTGTTCGCCATAAGTTGGTAGGGTATGCTCAGACGTGAGTCCCTTGCTCACTTTGCCACTGGATTCAAGCAAGCCTGTCTGAAGACGGCTGGAATGACAGAAACCGGCCCTAGGAAGATTGTTTCCGGGCCAGGGAAGGCATGGCTTGGCAGTTCGGGCTAGACTGTTCCCATGAGGCACAGGGTCAGACTGATTTGCATATGGCCATGTCTGAACTGGGGTGGCAGAGTGGGCTTAAGAACGGTGATTGATTAAACCCAGATCTGTTGACTGGGTGTGAGTGTTTGGTTCAGATGCTCCGTCCATCACCACCCCCTTTTGTACCGCTTTGTTCGCCATAAGTTGGCAGGGTATGCTCAGACGTGAGTTCCTTGCTCACTTTGCCACTGGATTCAAGCAAGCCTGGCTGAAGACGGGTGGAATGACAGAAACTTGTCCTAGGAAGCTTGTTTCCGGGCCAGAGAAAGCATGGCTTGGCAGTTCGGGCTGGACTGTTCCCATGAGGCACAGGGTCATACTGATTTGCATATGGCCATGTCTGAACTGGGGTGGCAGAGTGGGCTAAAGAACGGTGATGGATTAAACCCAGATCTGTTGAATGGGTGTGAGTGTTTGATTGGTTCAGGTGCTCTGTCCATCACCACCCCCTTTTGTCCCGCTTTGTTCGCCATAAGTTGGCAGGGTATGCTCAGACGTGAGTTCCTTGCTCACTTTGCCACTGGATTCAAGCAAGCCTGTCTGAAGACGGTTTGAATGCCAGAAACCGGTCCTAGGAAGCTTGAATCCAGCCCAGGGAAGGCATGGCTTGGCAGTTCGGGCTGGACTGTTCCCATAAGGCACTGGGTCAGACTGATTTGCATATGGCCATGTTTGAACTGGGGTGGCAGAGTGAGCTAAAGAACGGTGATGGATTAAACCCAGATCTGCTGACTGGGTGTGAGTGTTTGATTGGTTCAGATGCTCCATCCATCACCACCCCCTTTTGTACCGCTGAGGTTTCTTGGAAGCACAGCAGGACTACCATCTCCTGTATGATATCTCTGTATAAAGTTCAGGCCAGAAGTCATCCTTTAGACCAACACAGTAACACAGCAAGCTAAGACCCCTGGGGAGACCTATGGGTATATATACAACACTTCTTGCTTAGAAGGACAGAGGAGACCAAGACTTCCCGGCTGACACGCTGACCAGAGACACTAAGGTTCCTGCATGCAGATGCTCCAGTTCACAGTGGTCTAACATCCTTCGCGGGGTGTCCAACTCAAGACCAGGATAGGGTCCCATATTCTCTCATTCTCAGGTAATGGGGTTGACTAGATCGTAGAGGGATTCTTGGCATACACCTACACAAATGCTAGGTACATTTAGGTACATCTAGTTAGGGAGTACACCTTTTTTTTCATGCATTTTATGTACTTGAATATATTCATGATTACTGCAATATGGTAGAACTGTACCATCCCTTTACTTTCATAGTACTTCTAATCATATATCTCTGCTACTGACTAATGGTTGCTGCAGCTCATCTATTCTACACTAGAACAACAACAACTGTCTTAGTGACAAATGCCAGGTATGTTTATTCTGTGTATCGCTGGGACAAGCTAAGTGAGCACAAGTGACTGAGCGAAAATAGTCTATTGTTTTCACAATTCTGAGGGATCAGGGTTGTCATGTTCTGAGGTTGCCAGAATCTAATCTTTTCTTGATAAGAGGAGATTATAGTGGCACTGTGAGCTAGCTGATACAGACGGGCTAACATACCCGGTGGGGGGTGAACGGAAGCAGTCTGCCACCAATCCCACAGTTTATATTATCCGAACGCACAGATCCTGTATAGGTTGTATAGGAACTACACGACAATGTCTCTTTCCCACTCCCGCCCTCTGCATTTTGCTTGCACCTGCCATTCCCTCACTGTCCACAATCTGTTCGCCCATCGTGCTGCCTGACATTTTCCTAACCCTCTCCTGCTGTCCCTCAAGTTACTAGCTTCTAGCAACCATATAAAAAGTGTTGACTACATTATATGTTTTTGTTTTTTTACTTTCAGCCATATTGAACAGCAGCCACACTGGTTTGGGGCACTTTGGGGCACTTTGCTCATAAGCCTTCATAACTCTTTCCCCACACAAGATATCCAGGCCAAATTACTTACTATTTTTCAACATGCTGGCAATTCTAAAGGTACCTCTGGTTTGTGCCCCTGGAGAGAATCAGGCAAATTGGGAAAATGTAGCAAATTTTTTTGTTAATGGGTAAACATGCTGTGTTAGAAAGTGTGTTTTTCTAGAAATAAATGTCAACAACAAAAGGTTTGCTATGCTAAGGCATCTATTGTTCCAGCTTCAGGAACAAGAAGAGCTGTAAAAATCTTTACTATGGTGTTTGCATTTTTCTAAGTGGTAGTCAATTTTTTCCTATTTTATTGTGGTTTCTACCAACTTAATGTTTGTGGTAAAAACAGGAGTGTAATTCAAGGAGGAATGCAGAAAGCTATTCATATCTGAAAAGTAGGTCACCTATGTAAATCACTCATGGCTTTGCCAAAGAAACTAATCATTCAAATTGTTTAAAAATCGGATAGGAAAAAATAGCTATTGGTGACAACATTTCCGTGATTTCTTGTTCTGATGGACGATTTTCAAAAATAATACACAATTATGTTGGTCAGATGCTTCTAAGCCAACAACTGAAGTGGATGGCAGCCAAATTTGGGCCTGGGCTCCGCTGCCACTTAGGGAAATCTACCAAAACCAGACATTTCTGAAAACGAAACATCCATGGGAGTCCAGGGTGGTGTGACTTGCATAGATCCAAGTATTTTTTCTAACTCAGATTACCCTGCTAGCCTCAAACTGTGGCCTTAAATAATGAATTCTCCTCACATTTCTGTGAGGGAAAGTTCAGAAATCCAAGGGTTGCCGCAAAGGTCCTATCATTTCTTCAGATATAAATGGCACCCCACTTGTATGGATGGACATATCGCATGGTTTGGTTAAACTTGTTTTACAAGAGAGGCGGGAACGGACTACCCCTGCAAAACTCTGATCATAAATTCAAAATATATGTGTGGTTTTGGAACTAAATAGGCCATACTGTCTTCACTCAGCACTCAAAAGGATTTTCAGTGGTTCGGATCCCTGTTTTGTAATGAAGTAGGACAATACTATGACATGCATGGTCTACATGGAGATGGGAGATATAGCAGCAATTATCCAGCCACGCACATGTTTCCCCCAGATTTGCTACAGCTTTGTACAGATGCTCCTGCAATGCAAATGGCAGCTTCAGACAATTTTTCTGCGCTAAAGTTTTTAGTGTGTTAAAATTGGTTTGCTCTGTGAAGTGAATACATGCTGTTAATTTGTTCAAACTGGTCATGTCTGAGATGGACCCACCCAAGCGCCCATTGGATTTGACACAAAGGCAGATCAGCTAAAGTCAATTCCAACAAGGTACAGCGCGTGGGTAATTGGCATATTTTATGATAGACATTCATGAAACGCTTGAGTTATGCAAAATCACATATTTTACATGGTTTACCCTTATGCAGGAGCGTGAAAGACAGAATTAGTGATGAAGGGTGTACCTCAAGTACAAATTACACTGGTTCGTCTTTGCAGCATAGCACAAGATTGATCATCATCAGGCTTTTTTTGTACATGTACGACATGGTCGATGTGAGACCCTTTGTTAATCTGGCAGTGCATCATTACTTATGTTTTCAAGCACATCAATGTTTGCACACAGTCTTAGAAATAGAAAATACAGTCTCTTAATATAGGGCCTGCCAGCTGGGATTTTTTTATAATACACCTCGGGCCGTTGCCTTCCATCATACTATTTCTGACGGAAACCTGGCTAACCATGGATTCCATGGTGATTCCTGCCTTGGTTCTAACTGCATTTTATAGGCTGCTTAATCAGAACAGGTCTTGCGGAAGGGTGGGTGGCCTAGCGGTTATATTCAAATGCGCTTTCCACTGCACACTCGCCCCACAGACCATTTCAGATTGCGAAAGCACCCTGTTTAAAATTACTATATCACATAGCATTACTTTTACTGGGCTTCTTTTTTATCACCCACCAGGCCCAGCCAGGGCTTTCCAAGAGGCTTTGGTCCTTACTATTTCTACTCTTGTCCTAGAGTCAGCAAATTTGAACATCATAGGCGACCTCAACTTACATCTGGAACGTAGAGACTCCCAGGAGATCTCCAACTTCCTGGGTGATTTGGAGGCCTGCCAACTGACTCAGTTAGTGGATGGCCCATCACACCAGGCAAGCCACCTACGTGATCTAATATTCTGCAATCTTCTAACTATTTCAGCTAACACACCTCTCCCTCTGACATGGACAGACCATTTTCTTATCTCTTTGCGTCTTGATATGATGGGCACTACCTTGAGGTCCCCATGTCAGTCCCTCATGAAGCGCCATGGCACAAAATTGGACAAAACTACTTTTCTATCTGCCTTAAATACGACCCGTCCAAATTGGCCTACTGACTTGGAGGCAGCTGACAAAGCCTTCAGGGGATGGATCAACAACTCACTTGACCATTGCATCCTGAAGAAACTGATTGGGGCTAACCGCACGCAAACGCACGCTTGGTACAATGAGACCCTGCTGGCGTAAAAGAAAAAGTGTAAAATTTTGGAATAAGCTTGGAGGCATACATATGACGCCACTGCTAAAAATACCTATAGGGAGGCAATACAAGCTTACAATAAATTAGCTCAAAAGACCAGAGCATCGTCTCAAACCAACTTAATTTCATCAAGCTCCAACCCCTCCATAACCATTTTTTCTCTTATGAAAGGAATGTTAAAATCTCCGACAGGAACCAATGATACCATATTGTCCAACACACAATGCAAATCATTGGTGAGGTACTTTATTAATAAGGTAGAACGTATCTACAATGCACTCGATATGAGGCGGAGTGCCTCTAAATCCACAGTAACCCCTACCTCAATAGCACCCCCTTACACCCTACAAATTCTGCTAGCCCTTTCTCATGAAGACTTAGATGTCCTGGCAGCTAAAGTCAAATCAGGCTCTCCTGATGATCCTAAAAAACTGGACATCTTCAGGAAATGTTATAACTGTCTTATGACTGAGGGTGGGGAGCTCATCAATAGATCACTTTTCTCGGCAGTGATTCCCAAGTCATGGAAGCATGCTAAAGTCATTCCACTGTTGAAAAAGCCCACACTAGACACATCTTTGTCAGAGAACTTTCGCCTAATCTCTCTGCTCCCATACCTGTCCAAGAATATGGAGTCCCATGTTAACATCACTCTGACCAAATATCTGGAAGTTGATCAAATTCTAGACAGTTCACAGAATGGGTTCTGACCTAGACACAGCACGGAATCCGCCCTTCTGGTGGTCACAGAGCAGCTGTGAGCCAAGCTAGATGAGGGCAATACTTCGGCACTATTTTTACTCAATCTTAGTGCTGGCTTTGACACAGTGTCCCATAAGATTCTACTTCAACGGTTAGAGGAGATCGGGGGTTAAAGGTAAGGCCTTGGCCTGTTTTGCCTATTTTCTATCTGAGCGCTCCTTTCAGGTACATGCCTCCCCTTATCTGTCTAGCATTTACCCCCTTAGCTGTTGTGTTCCTCAGGGCTCTGCTTTGAGTCCCACATTGTTCAACGTATATATCCGCCCACTAGCCCTCCTGGCCAAAGCACGGAAAATCAAAATGGTATCCTACACGGATGATACCCAGTTGGTATTCACCTTTTCTAACAAGCCTGCTTAGGACCATCTGAAATTTCAGGCGGATGTCTTGGCCATTTCAGACTGGATGGCAGACAATTATCTACAGCTTAATTCTGCCAAGACGGAGGTGCACTTGGTAGGCTGTGATACCCATAAATGGGACTACCAATGGTGGCCCAAGGACATGGGCACTCCTCCCCAACCGAAAAGCACAGTCAAGAACTTAGGGGTCCTGATTGATACCCCCCTATCATTCGAACCTCACGCAAGAAAAGTGGCTGGCACATGTTTTGGCCTTCTACAGGGTCTAAAACCCATTATGGGGTTTTTCGATACCCTTACACACCAACTGATTATTCAATCTGTTGTTCAATCGCGTCTAGACTACTCTAAAGAGCTTCTGCTTGGCGTGAATAAAACAGTTATTACGAGACTACAACGGGCACAAAATGCAGCACCACGCACTCTTTTTGCCCTACCAAAGCACTGCCACACCTCCAATCTTCTTCATTGTCTTCACTGGCTCTCAATCAAACAGTGAGTTCAGTTTAAAACTCTCTGCACCACACATAACATTCAACAAGGCCAGGGTCCTCAAATCTTACATGAACTGTGTACTTCATATGTTTCATCGCAGGCACTGCGCTCCGCTGACCTTCATCTGTTTTGGACTCCACGGGTTCGCTGGTGTAGAGCAGGGGGCCGCTCCTTTAAAGCTCACAGCCCTGCGTTATGGAATTCTATTCCACTGGCTGCCAGCAGCACTCAAGATTATTGGGCATTCAGGAGACTGATTAAAACTTGGCTTTTTTCTTCCATCTAGCCTTATCTCTTCTGGCCACCTGTCTGCTAGCTCTGAGATGCCCTGTTGCTGGTGCAGCCATGCACTTTATAAGTGACCCTAACATAACATAACATAAAGTTACAAAACCAAGGAGCTGTGCATCCTTTCTTTCAGGGGTCACAAAACACAAGTTGCAGACCTTAGATTATTGGTGTGATTGGTAACTCAAATGTCAAATGAAGAATTTAATGTTTGATATTTACAATTCTAAATCTGTTTATGGTGTGTTTTGAGATGTTAATCATGCTGTAATAATGTGCTTTCATTTTGAGTGTTTTCCTCTGAAAACAGGATTATGAAATTATACACCTGTACGATAATGGTTTTGAGAAGGCTCTATATAAAAAGTCTAAAAATTGCTTTAAAAACTGCTTCACTTTTACCTTCATTCTTCAACACCCTACACATGTGTCTTTAATTGAAGTGGAATCATTCATAATGGAATGACTGTAATGCAAACTTTTTTAAATGATGTACACAAAGCAAAAATAAAAAATTCCACCTATTGATGCACACTTAGGGCCCGATGTAGGTAGCCCTTTACCGATCCGAATCGGCCGAAAAATCCGATTTTCGGCCGTTTCCGATCGGTAAAGGGCTACCGAGATGTAGGGGCACATTTTCGGTAATTTTACCGAATCGGTATCATTACCGAATCGGTATATTTACCGATTCGGTAATATGTACCGAATCGGTAAAATAATTACCGATTCGGTAATATTTACCGATTCGGTAAAATTACCGAAAATGCAATGTAGGTAGGCAATGTACCTTCTGCACATGGCTTACAGAATCGGTATTTTACCATGGAATACAAATCCATGGTAAAATACCGATTCCGGTGTGCATGCACATGTGTGCATGCACACCTATGTCATGTGACAGGCAGACCTGCCCTTAGGGCAGGTATGCCTGCCACATGGCACCTGTGCCTGTTTTGGGGGTGCCAGAGGGTGTCAAAGTGACACCCCCTGCACCCTTGTGAATTCTTTAATTACCGATTCGGTAAATACCGAATAGGTAATGCCTAATCATTCCTATGGGCTTCACACCCCATAGGAATGCATGGGCATTACCGATTCGGTATTTACCGAATCGGTAATTAAAGAATTGCTAAGGATTCGGTATCGAATCCAGATGTTGGGACCTACATACCATTTACCGATTTTGAAATACCGAATCGGTAGGATTCGGTATTTCAAAATCGGTAAATGGGATTTACCTACATCGGGCCCCTAGAGCCTTATTACGAGTACAGCAGTCCTGGGACTGCTGTACTCACGGTGGTGGTCTGATCACCACCACCCATTCACTCTAGTACGAGTGTGGCAGTGGGACTGCCACAAGACTAGCACTGGGATCAAGGATCCTGTTGAGGTGGAGGTCTGACAACGGCCTAAATTTGCTGGTGTTACTGATGCCGGCACAGTCGAGCATATTCCAACCTGCATATCCACCACCTCTTTTATGGCGGGGATCCTGCCATGAAAAGGGTGGAGAGTGAACCAGTGAAGGTTTCGGATCCTACATCTACCCAGCCCGGATCTCTACAACATGAAAAACAGAACAGGGTGGCTGGACAGGGCAGTTTAACAAAGACATTTTGCAGACACGCAGTCTATATGTACCACGTGACCACTGGATTTATATTCCAAAACACATTTATTTTCTTTTTTTCAGATTCTTAAAGTTTCAAAAAACACGAGCACAAACAAAAAAACCATCAAAACAGTAGGTTCATGTACACAGTATCTACAAAAAATACAAATTTACAAATGTACACTATTTACAACAATCGAGTCAAACGCGACAAATAATAACACACCAAGACAATAAAACATAAAGTGATTCAATTCAATTGCAGATTAAACAATGCAATACTGATGCATACAACAAGGAGGAAAACCAGTCCTCAGAACTATGAAACCAAGGGACAGGCGGGATAAAGATGGAAATGGGTGCCTGCCTGTCTGCCAAGACCTGTGGTCAAATATTTAAATGGGGTTGCACTACTAGGGTCCAATAGAGTTGAATTAGTTGTATCCTAGCGGCACCCTTTGAAGTTGCCACAGGCTGGGGTGTTGACGCGTTTCGAACCTGGATGTTATAGGTTCTCTTCAGGACAGGGACTGGGGATAATGAATCTGCACAAGGGCACAAGCGTTGCCGTAGTGTGGGCAATTCTCAAAAAGCAATCAGTTCTGTGATTCATACGATGATGAACTGAAAACGTGATGTCCGCCTTGCGGTACACACTCAGAGTAGATGAACAGCTCACATTTTTTATGCAGCGTCGGTGTAGTTTGCTTAAAACCAGAATATCGGTAATAGGGGCGCCTGGACAAAAGAACCCAATTCAAGCCGGCAGGCGGTGTCAATTTCACTGGAGCCCGTCGTGCGGAAGAAGTCAATCCATCAATTCCAAACGAAGTTCCATTTGACAAATGGAACTTGGAATGTGTTTTGGAATATAAATCCAGTGGTCACGTGGTACATATAGACTGCGTGTCTGCAAAATTTCTTTGTTAAACTGCCCTGTCCAGCCACCCTGTTCTGTTTTTCATGAAAAGGGTGGAGGACATGCAGATAAGGGGGCTCTAAGAGGGCCCGGGCCCAAATCTGGGCCTGGGGGTGCATGCGGAGGGGCACATGTTGTGCCCCCTGGAATAACACCCTTGTACCTGCACGGTTTGGCTTGCACACATGGTGAATGCCACCTTGTGCAGTAACATCTTGCAGGCTCTCTCATGGTGGGGGTATGCTTGTTAAACTCACCTATGAACCTAGCATACCACAGCCATGAAACCGCTGCAGCACCGCCTGCCATACCTGAATTTAAGTCATAATCCGGTGGGTGGTCCCACCACAGCCTTAGCGTTCTTCCTGGAATCGCAGCAGACCAAGCCGAAGTCTTTCAAAGTCCTAATAAGGCCCTTCAAAAAAGTCGAAGCATGATCTACCGGAAGTATTCATAAAATAATATCAAAAATATATTCCGAAAATAATCATGTAGACTGACACATTGATATAAATAGAAACTCGTGAATAACCCTAATTTCAGGGTGCCCCCTCCCCCTTTCGCAAGAAACAGAGACCAGCTAAGGGGATGACCAAGCATCACTGCTGCCATGGTGTATAATCTCACCCAGGTGCTCACTACGTCAGTGATTGTAGGATTGAAAACCTCTTTTCCAGTAGGCTCGAACTGCTATGCTCCTCATTTCAACATTGTCTATTCGCCAGAGTATTTTCCTGTAAAGGAGACTTTGGCAGCTGCTCTGCCTGATTGTTGGTACAAGAGTTGCTCTCCAAAAGAGTAATGAATGCTGTGCAGGCATTGGGATTGACCCAAAGGAACTACGTCTTTATGCAATTATGTGATAGTTATGAGGTATAGACCTATTTGTTTGCACTCTTGGGGAAGGCCATTGTGCCACCAGTGAGTCACTTTTTTTGATGCACCGGGAGTGCAGTGTGTCTGCCTATATTTACAAGGCTTTGTAAATGCATTGCAGAGCAGGGCGAGTGAGGAAGCGGCGGCTCCAGTGCCCGAGCTAGCCACACACATTGCGATTGGTAGCACCACCAAGGGGTCCAGCCCATGCAATTTATTGTGAGGCAGAGATGGTAGCACTTGTTTTGTATGTGCAGCGCCACCTCCCCTCCATGCTGGCAACAGATGGCAGGCCTGGAAGTAGTCAACCCCTGCGGAAGCATTGGGGAAGGGTACGCCGGCGTGTGCGCCACACCGCCTATGTCCAATGCACCCAACAACAGCTGATGCCCCACTGAGCCGATGTCATCAACCATGAGCAGGACCTGCTTGACCTGTCATGCATGGAGAATCCGGGCTTCCGTGATTAATTATTTGTTGTGTTTGTGTTCTATGATGCACAAAAAAATCTGAATAGCATACTGCTCAAACTCGGAGGTAAGTTAAGATTACATTACATTAAGAATAATATGCAATTCAGTTTGAGCTAGCCAGGTGCTCAGCCCTACATAATCGCACTCTTCGGTGCTTGCTTTGTCTGATTATTTAAGAAACCTTTCCAGACTCCTCTGTTCTCCTGCCACCAAGACAGTAATATCAATGAGATAGCTTTCTCTGTGACTTTCCTTATGTAGTAATCTCACAGTGATGTGTATTATGATTCTATGCACTGAAAAAAAGGGAGACTGATTAGGCCCATCGAAGGAGTTGAGAACTTGAAGTGAATCAAAGATCATTCATTGCAATGCATTTGTTCCAAATGTAGTTTAGGAAATTTGGAATAGGGATTGGGACTAGCATGGCCAACTCGATAGTGAATAGCAGTACTATATCTAGTACAAGGGAAGAAGTAAGTGAGGAGTAGCTTAAGTTTAGTAGTTCTCTGCCATGAATCTTTCCCAAGAATAATCTAAGGGTCTAATCAGCTCCGTACCTTGGTTTTAGAATGAAGGAGGTCTTGTAACTCTCTCTCAGGACTTAATTTCCCAGATACCAGCAAGGGTAAGCCGGAAACACTGGAGCAGGATTTCTCGGCAGGAGAAAAGACAGAGTCTCTCAGTGCGTCCTAGATTCATTTACAACACCCACTCCACGATCTTAAGTTCAATAAAGCTAAACGTATAAGCACTGAACATATCTAAAGCTAGTGTTTACAATCCTACCACAAAATACATGAAATGCACTTGAAATGGTTGCACACGAGAAAATTAGCATTTCTGCAGTATGCATTTAAGGAAGTGATGACATTCTAAGCATAAAGTATGGTATCTGAAATGCAAACTGAATGAATCGTGTAATTACATTTATGAAAATGGCTCTTAAATACAGAAAAAAGAAGGTCGAGACCATTTCATAACGTAACATAGCATATCAATAGTTATAGTATTTGAGGACAAGGCCAAATATTTTCTCTAGGAAGTGTTCTCTAAGAATAGTTCTACTTTAAGCAGATTAGTCTGTGCCAAAATGTTCAATGTTTTGGAGAGAAAAATTCAATTGGTTGTGAAAAAATAGAGTCCCAAAGTTAGAAGTCTTTGTTTTGTAAAAGTGAAGGCCGAATTTCAGAGTTCATGGAACGCTGTGTGCATGAATCAAAAGTTATTCTCGGTGTCAGGAGAAAACATCAGATTGTCCAGGCTGGCAAAGAAATCGTCTACCACAGTAGGTGAAAGTGGAACTACTTGATCAAGTAGATCAAATGTGCACAGATGATAAGCATTGCCGTCAGCAGTGTTCATATCAGATGGTACCTGTGTGCCTGTTGTTCCTCGTATCTCACCCCCAGTTGGACTTACTGGTGAGACCTCAATGGATACCGTCATCAGGATTGGTAGCTGTTGGGGACAACACGATGCATGAGTTGTTACCGGACCTAGCAATGCGTCGGCATCCGATGGCAGGACTGATGGAAGTGTAAGATAAATGTCCAACACGCATTCTTCTCCGCAAAGCAGGCATCGTAGAACAGGTAAGATGCAATCTTGCCAGATTGGTCTGAATGAAAGAAACCAAGTTGTGTTCAGCTCGCTTAAATGAGCCAAGCCAAGAAACACTGGAGCTGGATTTCTCGGCAGGAGAAAAGACAGAGTCTCTCAGTGCGTCAGCTGGAGGGTCGGCTTCCTTCGGCACCTGCTGCTGCAGGGCGTCGTGCAAGTAGTTAGTCGATCTGCTCCAAAACCACTGTGTGTTTGTCTGGGCAAATGTAGGCATATTTATACCTTGAAGGTGCCGAATTTGACGCATGAATGGACTTAATAACGTCACTCAAAGACTCAATTCTTTGAAAACTCCAGGAGTTCTTGGATAAATCAATATTCAAGCAGGGGGAAGTCCCTAGCTGCTGAAGGCGGGTTTTTCCAAGAAATCATTGTTGATTCTCGGAACTTAGTGGAAGTAGCCATGCCGTATTTGGGCTACAATGCTCAGGACAAATATGGTACTAATTTCTATGCATATATAAGGATTGGATAATATATACCTATGTAAGAGCATGAATCGGGAAAATTTATATTAGGGTCCTGGATTAATTTGCAACACTATTTTTATCAAAAGTTTAGAATGACTGAGGCCCGACTACCATCATGACACAAAAAAGAAAACCTGATGTGATAACAAAAACTAGCAATAGTTACTTCTTCTGAGCAATGGGGAGCTAATATTTAATTTAAAGTGGAGCCAGAGTCAAGAGTGGACAAGGTTAAGTGTTTACACAACACAACATAATGCCTGAATGATTATGTTTACAAATGATATTTGTCTATATCTAAAATGTGGATCACTTATATGAGTAGGTGGGTTATTGCTCAGGTAATAGAATATCCTGCAGTGAGTTGGTGTCGCCTTCATCACATCCACCCCAACAAGTGTGTGATCCATTTATGGTATAAATACTTAAGTCATACCTCAATAAATCACACAGCCTGGGGGAAGAGGGTTGGGGGTTTGATTAATAGATGGGAAAGGGTTTCAGAAAGGTGTGACAAGGACAAACACTGCACAATGTCAAATGTATTCATCTGGGTGATGAGCAGCATAATATCATCATCAATCTGTTCTGGAAGGAAATGAAGGAATGAGTATGACACAGTTCAGTTAAATGCATTGCAAACAGTCCTTAAGGCCCAAAGACCCAAAATATTATTATATATCTAAATGTTCTGTCATGTAGGTTTAAAAAATACAAATTATGGCGAAGTGAAGTGAACCCCACAGTTCTAAAAAATGATTTTTAAAAGATAAATGATTCTGAATTGCCAATTTGGGCGGAACATCTGCATTCTTCTCAGATTTTCTGTCAATCTCGGGTGCCAGGCTGAAGTGGTCCAGTAAGGTAAGCAGGAGTGTTTGGGAGCTTATAACATTTGCGCAGGAGAAGAGAAAACCTCTGGATTGTAAAACATGAATGCTATTGTAGAGACAAGAAGAAGGACAAAAGGAAAGCTTCATGACGAGTGTACCCATAAGATTCAGTAGCAGAGCAAGAGCATAGTCTGCTGTAAACATTCATTTTATGACTTTTGTGTGATTGATTAACTGAGAAGTGAGAGCAAATTACAACCAATCATTGACATGTGGCTGCATCAATTTCACAGCTGCCATCAATCTCACAGATGCCATCACAACATTTAGCCAAGCGCATGCATAATGTGATAACGTAACATTATGTGTCTGGCTACAGTTATTTACAAGAACAGGCCTCCCACCCGACCACACAACCACATAACAAATAGGATTCAAATTAGAGCCAGCATGCACACTAAGCAGCATTGCATGTCCTAAACCACATATCACCAGTCCACGGAGCAGAGTAGGCCTCTTAGAGCCAACGTTATTTTGATTTCCCAGAAGTTGATAACTTCCTCCTTCTGGCTGTTGTTGAGGTAGTTCCGCCCTGAGTCCTTCCATCACCCTTCAGACTTCAATTAATTAATTTGTCCAGCTCCGTCCTGACTCCCGATCCAAACAAGAGAGATTAACCTTTAGTGCACTGCCGTTGATGATGTACAAGAAGAAAAAAATTGAGAATTCTTTTGTGTGTAGATTTGTGTCTGTTACCTAAATGGGCAAGTCTGGTCTTTAAAGATTGCGAACCAGAAAAAATTAAGTGGACCTGGCAAGCTAATATTGCTAAGTGTCAAAGGGGAATGGCCAATTACCTTCTATGATCACCCATCAGGCGACACACATTGCAAATCATAACAATCAAGCTTACAAATGATAGTTGATCGGCCTCCCTCACTGTCTGCCACCATATGAATCATCACTCAAAATCACTCAATAATATGTTATGTTATGTTATGTTATGTTATATTAATTTATTGTGCGCACAGCTACTCCAGCCAAGGAGCGTCCCGGCGCAGAGACAAGGAGAAACATAACACAACAGGAAAAGATAAAACCTAAAAGGGACAGCTAAAACAAGAATGTTTTAATAGCTCTCCGAAAAGACATCAGGTCCTCAAGCAGACGGATTTCAACTGGGAGGGTGTTCCAAATTAGTGCAGCTTTCACGCTGAAAGAACGACCCCCCATCCGGCTGAGTCTGAATCTGGGGACCACAGCAAGGGCCTGGCCCCGGGATCGGAGATTGCGGGTGGGGACATAGAAAGAGATACAGTTGGACAGAATTTCAGGGCCTATACCTCTTAAGATTTTGAAGGTCAGACAAAGGACCTTAAAAAGAATACGCTTCCTTACAGGGAGCCAATGCAGGGAGCGGAGGACATTCGCCACCGGGCAAAATCTGGGTAGGCCAACAATGGCTCTAGCCGCAGCATTTTGAACCCACTGCAGGCGAGTTAACTCAGCCTGGTTGGCCCCAGCCAGGAGAGAGCTAGCGTAGTCCAGGCGAGAGATGATAGTTGCCTGGACTACAAGCTGTCTGGTTGGGGCGTCGAAGAATTTAAGAACTGGTCTTAAACCTCTTAACAGACCAAAACAACAGGCTGCAGTTTTTTTGGTGTGCCCTACAAAGGTAAGGCCTGCGTCCAACCAGACCCCCAGATTTTTCACCTCCGACACCGGTGTCGGAGTGGGGCTCAGCTCAGAAGGCCACCACTGGTCGCCCCATAGCTCTACTCCCTTCCCGACAACCATTACCTCAGTTTTCGTGGCATTAAGCTGGAGACAGTTTCCTGTCAACCAGCTAGCCACCGCCTTCAGTCCAGACTGAAACCTGGGGAGACATCTGTTCGAATCCAACAACGGAGGCATTTGGAAACTGACGGTGTGTGTCAGTGTTAGCGTACCCTGCAAACCGGCTCCACTTCTCGCCGCACCCGCTCCGCGGGTGCCGCTTCAAGTTGGTGTGCACAGCGGGCTTCAAGGAGGCTTCCTAAGGCGGTCCGGGTGAGAGGCTCGGCGGGGCTGCGAGCGTGCAGGGACTCCAGTGACCAGGAGTCCCTGCGAGACCGGGAAACAGCTGACGGTCCGCTCTCCCTGCTGGCCCGCCCCCGCCTAACACTTCCCCTACATAATAGACGTAATCTCCCGCAGCGCGGGACGCAGCTCGGGGCAAAGAGCGGGCCGTTTGAGGCCGTTCGAGTACGGCAGAGTCCGCCCTAGGCCCACTCCCCCTGGACCATAGAAAATGCCATTAAGATCAGGGAAGGAATGTACTGTTCAAATCAATACATCCAATGGCGTCGTTTCTGGTCCCTTGGACGCTTTCATCACTAGGGCCACTGGTATCCTGGAAAAGGAAATCGCCATGGTTGAGAAAAGGTTGTCAATAGACCTAATTAGTGGAAAACGATCCTCACTGGGGGCTTTAGCTACATCTATCTCCCCTGCACCCTCTGCACCCCATGCTGCCTTCAATTGTGTCCATACTTCTTCTACAGACGCAATAGTTCATATAGAAAATATTGGGGGTAGCCCGATAACAAGGGGTAAAATAAAGGAAGAAAGGAATAGTATTAACGACTCCAAAGATACACAGGGGTTTGGGATGGAGGATAATGACTCCGTGATTAGTGAGGAGCAGGATCTTAGCCAGTTATCCGGAACTCCTCTCCTCAACCAGTCCAATACCTCTAATCCTGTTGAAAAGGTTAATCCATCTATATCCAACTCTGGCCCCAAAACTAAAAAGAGAAAACGGGATCCAAGAATGTCAGGGAAAGAAACCTGAAACCCAATGAAGTAAATACAGTTCAAGGGGAATGGTGTCAGGGTTCCGAGCCTCATCCAAACTTGTCAAAACCCTCTGTGCCTAACAATATGCTATGCCCCTCTCTCTTGGCTTTGGGTTCCTCAACCACATGTCCCATGTGCCTCAATAGTGATGAGGTTTTGTTGACAAAAATGGAGGCCATGTTTAAAACACTACTCTTACCAGTCCTGGAGCGGACTAGGCTCATGACCTCTAAAATTAATAGCATGGAGGATTTGATCCAATCAAACCATACGATGCTACAAGCATTACTTGGCTCAAATAATAAGGGTACTGTTAACATACCAGCACCAAGTAAGGCACTCAGTAAGGTTACCAGTAACAATACGGAAAAGGGCAAACATTTCCCTAACAAAACAACAGGAATGAATAACACCATAGCTAAAGGGGTTCAAAAAACTAATACTACCTTTACCACCTCTTCCAAATCAGGAGCTAGTTCTCAGACTCAGGTACTAAAGCCCCAAACGAAATCAGAGACTAAACAAAATATGGTTGGGCGTCAAAACATGGGTCCCCCCATACAACTTAATTTAAATCGTCCTTCCCCAAGTACCTCAAGAACCCAAAACACTGCTTCCACTAATCACAGGGAGGGGGGGCGCAAAAGGCCATACATTCCCAGTGTTGATCTTCCACCTGAAGCGGCCTTACACACTATCGTTCTGACAGGCGTAGCACCATTAAAACCAGGTTCAAGGGAATCCTATAGTGACCTTCGTAATAAAGTCACCTTTTGGCTGAACAAAAATCGCCCGCTACCCCCCTCCACCCCCACGGAGATACTGTATGTAAGGAGAGTAGATTGGGTTGGGCCGGAGGCAAAAGATCTAGAAGGAGACTGTATCCTTATATCGTTCAAAGACTCATGGGTGGTAGATGCTATTAAACGAGAACCTAGGTTTGCAAGGCAGGGGGATGTACAAACACTAGCTTTATCCTATTTTTACCCACGCAGGCATATACCTTTTCAATCCTATCCTTTGTTTCGTGAAGGTCCTGCTGCGAGACATCCCCTGGCATTAACCCCGATTGACTGCCAGCGCCCCTTTCTATTTAATCATTTTGGCCCCCTTTCTGGCTTGGAAGCTATAGATTGACTTAATGATCCCTCTAGCGAATCTCTGATTGGTAGTGTGATAGCCCAAGAGCCCATTGATTATAACATGGTGTGCCCAATCCAACTAACCAATCTAGTAGACGGGGAAGGAGGCCAAACACATCTGCTAGATAGTCCTCGACCATACGTAGTTACCCAGGGGATCCTGACCGAGGAGAAAATCATTGCCCCTGTAGATTGTGCTAAGCACTTAGTGGTCAATGATGATATAGGGGCATCTCATAGATCTGTACGGCCCCTATACCCTTTGTTGCCAGACAATTTGAACGACCATCTAAAAATTTTGTCCTGGAACATAGCGGGTATTAAGGCGCGCCTTGCGTCTACAGATTGGTCAAATTTTATGGACAATTACGATATTATCCTGTTGCAGGAAACATGGGCAACGGAGCCTGTCCATAAGTTGGGCTATATCAACTTTTTCAAACCCGCAATCAAAGGAGTTAAAGGACGGGCCGCAGGTGGCTTGCTAATCTGGGTGAAACAATCCCTGGGTTTCTACCCAATGGAGTTCCCGGTGGAGAATCAGGATCTCCTATCAATTATAATAAATAAAGGGAACAAGCAAGTTATGAACATTATCAACATTTATGCTAGAGGCCTGCCTTGCGGTCGAAGCCCACCCCTGTTGAACCTTGTTGATCATATGATAACGAAAATGGACGGAGGCATTACTACCATTCTTGCAGGCGATCTAAATTGCACTATAGAACCCGTGCTAGATATGGGAGATACCTGGACTATGGCAGACGATTCTGTATGGGGTATCCCAGACCTACAAGTGGAGAAGAGGGTTAAAGCTACAGAGGCTGCAGTGTCTTGGATGGCCTTTTGTCTGCAAAATGGGTTCCGTGCATGTAATGGCCGCTCCGCCTCTGATGTGAAGGGAAGTTGTACTTTCGATAATGGCCAGAGGCAGAGCCGCATTGATTATATTTTATTGGACATGGAGGATTGGGCTCTGCTAATTGGCATGGCTGTTTTAGAGCGCCCGGAAAGTGATCATAACCCACTGTCCCTATCGTTGAAGACACCGGATTTAAACAGACACGAGGAACCATCTGCAACCAATACAGGGGACGTCCAACTTACCAACGACAGGAGGAGACTGAAGTGGCCACGGGTTATGGAAGATGAGTGCTTACTAAATAATATCAATGTTGTAGTGGGGAATGCACTTAATGAAATGTTGAAAATAGATATGTCGGGGGTGGATACTGGAGCAGCAAATAGTGTGATGGGTGTCCATACTAAGTGTTTTGACAGCTTAAATACAATGCTATCCAAACCATGTGGGAAGGTTGCTACTAAAACTAATCCGTTACCCCAAAAATGGTACAATAGGGACTGTAGAGAGGCACATACAGCTCTCATTTCTGCCATTAAATGTCGGGAGATGGTTGGAGTGAGAGCTGCTAGGCTCCATTACAAGAAAACCCTTAGTGAAGCTAAACGGGAGTGGGAGGATGAGTTCTGGTCAGATCTTTTAGAGGCCTCATCCTCTAATAACCAGAAAAGGTTTTGGGATTTGGTTAAATGGGGTAAAAACATAGACTCTTCTACCCCGGGAAATAATGTGCCACTTGAGGATTGGGTTTCATTTTACTCGGCCCAATTTAGAGCTGGGGACGATGAGACTACAAATCCCTTAGGAAATGCATTCATGCAGACCCCAGAAAGTGGAAAACTCACTTTTACGGTTGCTGAGGCTGAGCTGGCATTGGCACTTACTCTCCGAGGTAAAGCCCCTGGTATGGACCTGATCCCGGCAGATCTTTTTTAATCTAATCCCACTTTGTGGCTACCGTATATCATTAGGATAGCTAATACTTTGGCTCTAGGAGCTACAGTCCCGAAATCTTGGAAAGGGGCTGAAATTGTTCCAGTCTATAAAAAGGGTGACAAATCCATTCCAGCCAACTACCGCCCTATCAGCTTAATCGATTCGATTCAAAAGATAGTGGCGCGCATGGTTTTAGGACGGGTCCAGGGTTGGATAGAAATGGAGAATATTCTGTCCCCCATGCAGGTGGGCTTCAGATCGGGAATGAGCACCATAGATCAGGTTGTTAGATTCTGCCTGATCTATTGGAAGGAGGTTTGGTTAGGAGGTGGTAACATCTATGCTGCATTCATCGATCTGAAGTCCGCCTTCGATCTAGTGCCTAGGGACAGGTTATGGGGTGTGCTGAAAAATCTGGGGTGCCCTCCAGAATTATTGGACCTTATTGTAAGACTCCATGAGGACAACTTTGCGAGGGTGAGGTGGGGGGGTCAGGGACAAGTGACAGAAACATTCCCCGTAACCCGAGGTGTTCGCCAGGGGTGTGTCCTGGCCCCTACCCTCTTCCTCCTTTTTATCGATCAAGTTGTTAAATTCTTCTTGGATACCCCCACTGATGCACCAATGCTGGCAGGGATGAGGTTTCCGTTACTCATCTTCGCAGATGACACTCTAATCCTCTCAAAAACACGCAGCGGACTACAGCTGGCTTTGGACCGCTTTGAGGAGTTCTGTGCCATCAGCAACTTGGTAGTCAACGTGGGGAAAACAAAATTTATGGTCTTTACAAAAAACCACTCAGTCCGGAGTTCAGTGAAGATGAATGGAGTAAACCTTGAACAGGTTGATACCATGACCTATCTAGGGGTCACCCTTGATAGCCGCTTAAAATGGAAAGACCAGATCAATAGGCAACATCTTAAACTTGCCAGGCTGACTGGTTGTCTCGTTAAAGAGCAGAAGAAATCAATAACAAAACGGGTCCTGCCGGCCCTTAAGATCTATGATGTTAAAATCTCTACAGCCATCTTATATGGCGCGGATCTACGGGGCTATATGGACTTGTCTAATCTGTACAAAACTCAATGTAGATTTCTTCGAAACCTAGTGGGCCTCCCACAGTCTACACCCTTGCTCCCCCTTTGTCTGGATCTTGGTTCCCCCCCTATCAATGAGATGGCAAGATTTAGATTAGTGGCATTGTGGAGACGGATATGGACATCCCCAGACTTATCCCTCTTTGCAAAAGAACTGTCGGAAGTTAGGTCTATCAGGGGTTCTGGGAAAATACCATGGCTTTCCGCTGTAAAAACTATTCTAAAAGACATGGGTTTGGAACATCTCTGGACATCCCCACAATCTAATGTTTTCCCACCCAAAGATGAATTCAAATCTCTATATTGGGCCACTATCCGCCTAAAAAGAGTGCTGTTGTCCAACAAAAACGGCCTTATAGGCAGGTTTTTAACACTCAAAATTGACCTATTGAGAGAGCCATATTGGGATGTTATATCTCGAACACTAGATAAGAAACTGTACCATCAGTTTAGAGTGGGTGCCTTGCCATTAAATATCTTTTTGAACAAACGTTCCACAGGGATATCACCATACTGTACTTGCTGCTCAGGTCATATTGAATCAGAAGGCCACTTCCTTTTTGCCTGTCCTAGGTACGGAGCACCTCGAAAGAAATGGCTAAAACCTTTGTTTCAAAACTTACCATTCAAAACAGCAATGGAAGCCATACAGGTGCTCAGGACCAACACTTCAGAACTCTTTGTGGTAGCCTTGGCAAAGTATTTGGGATGGGCTTGGCTTCTTAGGCTAAAAAACTGTACGCCTTAGCGCCAAGTACAAAGGTTGTTTTGCAATTGGCCATAATCTGCTTAGTTTGAGTATGCAGCTGCTAAACCATCTTACGACCATGCCTCATTATCTGCATTCATTGTTCATAATTTTGAACTGTAGTGCTGATCTCTTAATGCAATGTTTTTTCTTTAATCTTATATAAAATATTCAGGTCTCTTTATTTATCAATTGAAATTTAATCCAGTTTTATCCATCTGCCATGAAATGTTTTTTTTTCTTGTTTGTATACTTATGTATTTTGTTAGTGCCTAAATATTTTCTATTGCATTGACTTTATTTGGATATATTTTTTTGAACCAGTCATATTCTTTTGTATTTTAATGTGTCTTTTATGATTTGTTAATAAATCGAAATAAAGACTTTAAAACCTGAAACCTGAAACCTGGGGGCATCTTGTTCCGCATCCCCGCTGAGAGTAACCGCCAGCTGTGTGTCGGCTCATTCATATATCACTCATTGGTGCAATATATATTATTTACCACTTCCAATCCAACGACCAGGGACTGGGGGACAGGGGGAGATGGGCACAATGGCACACATGCACAATCATGTGTAGCACACTGCATATGCACAATGATAGTAGAACATGTCCCTGAAACCCTTGGCACACTGCAGCACACATAGAAACACCAAATAGGGCCCGTCCACTATGTGCACTAAGGGACCCCTCCATATCACCAATGCCACAACCTACCCATGCACATGTGCAGAATCCAGGAAAGCAGCAGCTCTGTGACCCACACTGACAATGCAAGTGACACCAGATGACCGATAGCATGGCTGCAATCAAAATAATTGACATGGTGCACGATTCAACATTGAGGTTGGCCAGTGTGGATCACATCCGTAAAGGAGCAGGTCACATTCTGACATATCCACAAAATCTGTCCAAGAGCGCAAACGACCCAAGTCACAAACATCCCAGCCTCCGAACAGTCAAAGGCACACCGCCGCAAAGGGATAAGGGTCCGCGAAATCAGAGCTGCAGGGGCAACTCACCCACAATGCAGCGCACACACATAGTAATCACAACACATCAACATTCACAACAATGTGGTACAAAGTGCACCACTTACACAACAGGATAGAGGACACAACTGGTGCTGCTTGTGTGTAGAAACTGGCCAATCACATCCGGCATTGCATGAAATTGTGAGATGATAATGTACAAGTACAACCACATATCCGTCATGTGGTCGAAATGTTCGCTGTCTGTCATGAAATAGCCAGCTCCTCCGAAACAGTCACAATGTACATCGTCATGCAGTCTGTATGTAAACATCTACAAAGCATCAACATACATGGGATACTCTGTTAACCTGCATCTCCCCTTTACATTGCAGAGGGACAATCAACACCTCCTGCAGAGCGGACCACAAATCTCATTAGAGAAGATAAGGAGGACAACTTGCACATATGCTCAGACACCCTCCAACGGCTAGTGGACATCCTCCACAACCCACCCCCAGGAGCAGGCCAGCTCAGATGCCTCGAAGTAATCCCACCTCCTGCAGAGACCACACAGCAGGAAGCACATACCACCACAGCTGTCTCCCAGGACCCCCGACCAACACATGGATTTCCAACGCTGTGTGTGTTGCCAGGAGGAGATGGCTGATCAGCTGGGGGTGGGTTTCAAGCTCGTGGCAGCCAAACTCAATGCCATATGTGGGTGTCTGAGTCCCATAAGGGACCACTTACAGTCCCTAACGGACACCCACTGTCCGCAATATGCTCTCCGACAATCCTCGGCTGACATAACTGAGGCCATTACTCGGATTCAAGAACTGTCTCGTCAGACAGGCTCTAGAGATGACATCACAGAGTTGGCACAGATGTGGAGGACAATGGAGACCTTGGAACTGGTGCAGGCTGGAAGTATGGCTGCCATGGCTGAACACCAGCAAGTTGTAGCTGAGATCTTCCATGCCCTGCAGATCCTCATCTTGCCATTGCTGCCTCTGAGCCTGTCTCAGATAACTGCTGCGGGAACTTCGACACACACATCTCCGACCCCTGATGTGTCAGTGGTACACAGTGATGTGGCCAAAACACATTCGCGCCCTGATGCATCAGTAGCACACAGTGATGCAGCCATTACACCACCACACACACCTGACACACCAGACACAGAAGACATATCAGAGGAGTAAGATGTGGATACTAATGACTGCGTGAGGAAGGAGGTAGTAGCATCCATCCCTGCCATATGGGCTGTCCCTTCCTGGGGCAGCCCTATGCATCATGCACTGGGACAACACCTACCACGGTCCCCCGGAACACTCTGCGACATTCACCTGGACCCCGACATGGACTGCCATATCTGCTCATGTTACCAATAACACAGGCATCCGGCTGTGGACTGAACTCTTCCTCTTCTAAATCTAATTCACTTTTCATTCCCCAAAGGACTCTGGATGGCCCACCTCTGCGCTACCATGTAAAATGGGTTTGGCATGGCATTGTACTGCTCCAGCTCCGGCATTCACCAGAATGTGAATAAAACATTCTAAATCACACAGAGGTGTCATGTATATGTTCACTCAAACATGAAAGTATGGATGGATGTAGAGTCATGGATTTCACAATGAGGTACACCCTGGTAAATGACATCAATGTGCATGTTTGACCCCGAGCCACATGGCCAATTAGATGACTGTGAAGGTGTGAACTAGCTGTGGCCTCATTGCACACTTGCAACCCCCAAACATAGCCACACGTTCATTCATTAAATAGGGCTGTGTGTGGAAATGGCAAAATCAGTAGCAGGCCATACCTACTCACACACATCTGTGTGAACACAGTATGTTTTGATATATAACCTTGCTCTACATGGCTAGTAGTTGGACACCATACTCACATTGCTGAAGACACGTAGGTGCACAGGTCTGACAGCAACTATCCCAAACACAATGTCTGGCTCACAGAGGTGGAGCTGTCAAATGGGACCCACCTCCATTGTCCAGGCTTCGTTCAGTCCCTTCCTGTGTACGGACAATGCTCGTTGAGGTACACAATTTGTCATTTTAATCAACACTCATCACAGTTGAACACTAGTGAAGTTGCGTAGACTTTATTAGCATGTGCTTGTCAGTACGGGCAAGGCAAGGGCCACTACATGCAGACAAATGCTTAAGACACTTACAGGCAGCATGGGAACATGTTGAGGTGCAAGAAATGGTGAGGCAAAAACTACCACAATTCATTACGGATAGCAACGCACTCAGCCCACCTTGCCTTGCTGGACGAGTCATGTGATGTTTGGCATATGCTCAGTGCCCCGTGTCAGGGGACACGACTCACAGCCCATGGGATCGGCAAAGTGCTGTACCACTGGACTGTGCCACCTGTCTGCTCTCCTGCCAGTGAGCAGGTGAAACGGTCCTACAAGGTCACATGTTGCATACATTGCCATGTGCGTACTCTCCCCCCAGCAGTATGTCAGATTTGGGAACATTGCCAAATGATGCTGTGTAGCTCTGCCCGTAGGACTACATCACCTTGCACAGGTGGGTGTACACAAGTGTAGTTCCACGCACATGCATTCTGAGTCAAGGCGAACGTAGACAAGTCCACTGTTGTGGTGGGATATGTGTGCATTCCCCAAGATGCTACAAGGTGTGGGGACGTGTGCTATGGGTGACAATCAGATGTGGCTGCAGGAATGTAGTTACTCATCCATGAATGCGAGCGCAGCTTCATGGGCAATCTGTTCCAAGAGGACGTCATTGTTGAGTTCGAGGAACACCAGGAAGAGCCAATCCATTACCTGGTCAGGGCAGATGTGCTTTGTCCACGCCGTTTCACCAATCCACAACACAGACCAATAGGGGAGAACCTCGATGTGGTCACTGCACAAGAGGAGCTGTGCAATCTCCCATGCACAACTGCCAGCACATACACCAAACATCAAGGCATCCGATGCACTGGTATCCCGATGGCACTCCTGTTCATGGGCCAACAGGGGGTGCACTGTCAAGTCATAATCCAATTCAGCTACCGTTGCCTTGGATAGGCAGACCTCCGTGGGCCACTCAAATGTGCATGTGCGACAGTGGAACCAGGGCAGGACGCAGGTGACATAGGTAAGACAGAAACTCAGATGGAAACTGATTTGAAACACTGCCATTGGCAGTGATCCCGACAGATGCAGCATTTGTGCACGGTACAGTTCCATGTGACAGGGGTTGTGCACGTGCCTGGGATTTTTTGGTCTCTTTGCACCGATAATCGTCAAACCGGTGGCAGTTCAGTGGACAATATGCCACAGCTCTGGGCATTGAGTCATATGTCTGTGCAACGTTTGGACGTATGGGCTGGTTTTTACCAATGTGTCTAAGGCATCCCTTGCAGGTGTAGCTCAAGCAGGGACAAGTGTGTGGGGTGTGGGCATGTTGGTCTTTCATTAGCGCAGTTCGGAGTGTGGGAGTCATCGGAGTCTGGTATGGTATCTCACGCAGGGTGTGCCAGCCACATTCAGGACCAGGGTGGGAGGTTTGGTTGTCCTTCCACCTTGTGTATTGAGACAAAGGAACTTTCGTATCTAATTTTAGTCTGACTACTGCTTGGATTTCTTAAATGTGATGTGCCTTCGCACTGACTTTGATGCCGGGCCTTAGATTTCGGGTGCACCAATTGCAAAACACACACAGCAGTTGGAATGTGTGAATGAGCCAAGGGCCCGATTGGCCTTGCACTCCTTGTTCAGTCTCTCTCTTTCTCTCTCTCTCTCCCTCTCTCTCACTCTATCTCCCCCATTCTCTCTCCCTCTCTCTCTCTCCCTCTCTCCCTCTCTCTCCCCCTCTCTCTCTTTTTCTCTCTCTCTCTCTGTCCTTTGATTAGTGCTTTACACACCTTCTTATCTTGGATATTGTCTTGCAGGCTGTGACTCACAGATTGTCCAGGGATGCCCCGCCATGACTCTTCAAAATAGTTGTTTGGAGAAAAATGTGATTGTGATATTTAGTTTAGACTTCCTATGGTGAATGAATTAATCAGATTTTCAATACTCACATGTATGTTAATTGTTGTAAAGGTGTGACATCAGGCAAATGCTATTGTTCATGATTTTGTGACGTTGATGTGCAATATCTTGATCGGGGGTGGTGGGGGTGCCTGGAGTAGGGCCCGGGGAGGCAATCCTAGAGTGGTGGCTTTGGGTGTTGTGGTCCTCTTGGCTATTCACGCTGCATGATCAGTGGCTCCATGGCATCTGTTGTGCTTCAAGTGTGGCTCGGGGCTGAGCTCCCTTTTCTGGTGCAGGCTGTAGTCCGACTTTACACCAGGTCAGAGCAGGTGTTAGATTCCTGCTGCTAACTCGCCTTATCGAGTGGCGGATCTGGCTGGTCGTTGAGAATGTTGTGACATGGTGTTCTCACTGCTTTTTGCACAGGTACGCCTACTCTGCATCTCATTAGCAATAGTTGCCGGGGTCATCTGTGGCGATGTTTTTTGCGGCTGCTATGTCAGGTAAACTGGTGATATGGGCTGTTTGCACCAGCTTGTAAATGGTGAGATGCATTTATCGTGACTTTGGCTGCGATAAAGTGCTGATAACTCCGCGATAGTTCCTTGAGAATATGCCCCAGTGTCTTTTGTTCATTAAGCATGCCAATATGACATATGTGTGTTTAAGTTTCCTGAATTGTTGTTTGTGCTAGAAATATAATTACCTTTGTCATCTTTTCAGTGTTTGTTGATTAACATTAAACACATGTCCACAAGTGTTTTATTCTGAAACAACACCTTCTGCAAAAGCAATGAAAGTGGCCAGTATTTTTTTTGCAGTATGGATCCAGTATTGTGGCACAGATGTACTCTTTGGATGACACATCATCTCTGTGCAGTCGTGTATTCTCAGCCAAGTGAACGATTAAGCTCTGAAGCAAGGTATACACATCTTAGTTTTTATCGCCCACAGCCCCAAACCTGTCACATAAGCTTTTTATGTGGTCATTTATAAGGTACAACAATGGGATAGCTTGCCCCATCATACCGTCCTCTTTGCTAATTTCCTGTGTGAAAACCTCAAAAGGAAGTAGCAACTCTGTCAGGAATTTGACTAGTTTTCATTTGACCATCCCAACGGTCATGGTTTTAGTTACATCCCCTCCTCTTTGCATGACATACTCATTGATCAGTTTGTACTGCTCAGACAGACGTTGCAACATGTAATAGGTTGAGTTCCAACATGTTGGCACATCCTTTAAGAGGGCTTTAACTGGTAGGTTATTAGCATGCTGAATAATTCTCAACTACCTCAGCACTTTAAAAGAGTGGCTGAAATGAGTGCAGATTATTCTGTAGATGGTCAGTAAGTTGCTGGCCAGGTCTAATTTTAGAAAGTCCTGCAGAATGCTGTTGATGCAATACGCCAAACACAGGACCCTGAAATAGCCACCCTCTGCCAGGGCCTTACCTTTATTACTGCCATTGCTCAAACCAATTTCTGCTACTTCTGAGTTGCAGCCATTCAAACACCTTGTTGTAAAGTCTTCCAAGATGTTTGCAGCTGTATGGGATTTCCTCATGGCAAACATGGCCACTGCTGCATGCCGCTGAACGCCCTTAAAAGTATCTTCAGTGCTGAGAACAGAAGCTATCTGTTGGTTAACCCACACAAAAGAGATCCAGTGTGCATGTAATCAGTGACATGACAACTGGTCTACATGTCTGTCATCAGGTGGATAGTCTGAGCAGCACTCTGCTGCGAGGCTTTTCCAATCAATCTCAGCACCACCTAATAGAGCGCTGGAATAGCTACTCGGGCAGATGGCCACCACAAACTCTAAAAACAACTACTCCTTCCACAAAAGAAAAAGGGAGGAGGTCCAGAGCAAATATTTTAGCCAGCTTGCAACTGTACAAACGTGCCTTTGGGTGGTTTCTTTCATAGGGCTCCTGCAGCCTAAACATGCTCCTACCAATAGCTTGAATATTTTTTGTTTGTGGTGTCACAGACTTCCGGAGAGGTCCAGGAGGTGGTAGACTCAATGTGCATCTTGGGGCATTCATTGTATGCTGTTGCTCTGGTGACTCTTGTGCCATTGCGATGTCGCTGAGGTGGGTGAAAGTGCTGTACTGCTGGGGATAGGGCTGCTTTGCATAAAGATGTCACACTGTTCATCCTCATCACCTACACCTCCCACTATGATTGGAGGCTCCGGAGTAGATTCCCCTCTCAGATCACCTTGACCACCACCATGTGCAGAAAGTTGATTAAGGTGCACCTTGCAACAGAGTATGTTCTGTTTTTTCGAATGGGTCGCTTAGCTTCCAGTACCATGGTGTGCACCAAGATTACCTCAATGAAAACTAGAGTTGCAAATGGTGCACATTGCATTATTTTTCCCGTGCTTGCTTACTGTAAAGATGTCCCAACCTGGGGAGAAGTACCCTTTCAGTGGGCCATTGGTGCCACTGCCCATGGCCGAAGAACTCAAGGTTGGCGGGTATGTCGACAATTGGTTCTCTACAATGTGTACTGCTACTGAGCTAGTGGTGGATGCAGGTGTCTGTGGCATAAAAGATATGGAAGCAGTGGTGATGGTGGCGTGACATCCCTCGGATTAGGTTGAATAGTAGGAGGGGTAATGTCAGCCTCCTCAGGGGCAGATTCCTCAATGACTGGCTCGTCCTCCTCATCCCATCCCATAATTGTAAGGCATTCAGGAACTTTCCTTTTCCTGAGCCTCTCCTAGTGTGTTTTAGGCTCAGTCAGGGTCCACGTCATTTCCAGATCCTCAACAGGGGTGCTTGGAGAAGATGGTGGAATACCCTTCCTTTTTCTTGCTGGAGATCACAAAGTCAATGGTTCTAAAAGAGAGGAGGTTTTTGGTCAGCAGGAAGCACAAACTCGTATTCTGCTCCTACTTCAGTAAGATCAATTACTGATTGCGGCTGTTGTCCACTTTCCTGGAATGATTGGGTAATACTTTGCAAAAGAGACAAATCCAATTCAATGTCACTGCTCGTCGGTGTGGACATGATTGCAGTGGCTGTCTCGCTGAGTGGCATGGCCTTGGGCTTTGGTTGAAGTAGTGCCATTGATGCGGGAGTGCTGCTATTCCAAGCTTGCTCCCAGGAGGCCAGTACAGTTAGCATATGTTTGTACAGTGAAGTAGTGTGGCTCACTGGTTAGAGGCGGCAGACCCGAGAGCAGAGGACGGCCCGGGACCAGGGTTCGATTCCCGACGCGGCAGGTTTCTGGACCAGGGTCAGCGGACTCGATAATTCTCTCGCCTCGGTGCCCACTCTGATCAGCGATCACACTCGGCAACTCTGGGCACTAGCTTGCCTCATCTTCACTAACGGCCCCACCAGGCCGCCGGGGATGCCTGGTCTCACCCTGGAGACACCCATTAAGGGACCATCTCTCAGGGAAGCCAGGAAGGGTTTTGCAGCGGTCGAAGCGCGGAGGTACCCCTTCGGGAGTGATTCCAGCGCTATATAAGCACACAATTAATTAATTAATTAATTTTGGGAAAAAGGTTCTGGCCCGCACACCAGTGGTAGAAATCTGCTTCTTCTTCTTCTCCTCTCCCCTTTTTTGGCAGCATCTTTCTTTGGGGCCATCTTGAAGCTGTCAGTTGGCAGTGGCACTTAGCTGCACAAGCGGGAGACATTGGAGGACTCACATGAAGGTCTGGCAGTATTGTAGGTGATGTCTCTTGTGCCCCTAAAAGCAAACAAGCAAGAAAAACATTTAGTGAAACATGGCATTGTTGCAGTTTGAATTAGTACTGGCAATATCATTGTGTGTGGTTACTTAAGTTATCATTATTATCCTAAATAATGAACAAAAACATTGCATTTCAAAGTCAAAGCACACCACCAGAACATAATATTTAATTTCCAATCAGGATAACAAAATACCGATGTAACAGTTTGCTTTGTGTGCATATAAGGGAGACATGTGTAGCAGTCAAAAAGGTGCAAGGGAAAAATGTATGCTTAAACAAATAATGCTTGTGTGATTCTATGGCAGACAAGGGGGTTCAGAGGGAAATGGAATAAGCCTTCAAAAATGAATACTGGTGTGTGTTGTGCACCTATAGCAGGCAAGGGGTCTGGGGGAAATTGAATAATCCTTAAAAATGTAATACTGGTGTGTGCTTTGCACCTATGGCAGGCAGGGAGTCCAGGGGAAAATGTTATAATAATATTTTAAAAAATGAATGCTGTTGTGCGGCTATGCACCTTGGCAGGCAGGTGGTGTGAAAATGTAAAATTATTCAACCAAAAAAAAAATAAAGTTAACATTTTAAAAAGAAAAATATTTTAATAAAAAATGATATAAAAATAAAAGAAAACAAATGAAAGAAAAATAAATTAGAGAAAATAAAAATAACAACAAGAAGTAATTGCAGGTGTGCTAAAGGATACTGGGGGACTGTGAGAAACCTATTTTGAGTCAGGGGGTGTAGATGAAAAATGCAAAAAACCTATTATATAAAACTGGCAATATACAACTACTACAATGATCCCCAAGCATTATATTAAACTGATATCATGGAAAACAACAAGCAAGGAGGCATGGGCACAACAAAGAACACATGCAAGCCTATGGCAAAAGCACACTGGGTGGCTACACAAATTGGCCACCGACTACATGGTCAAGCAGAAAGCTAGGAGGCATGGCCATAACAATGAACACATGCCGGTCAATGGCAACAGCACACCGGCTGGCTACACAAAATGTCCACCGACCCCATGGTCAAGCAAGCATGTAGGTATGGCCACAACAAAGAACACATGCAGGCCTATGGGAAAAGCACACTGGCTGGCTACGCAAAATGACAGCTGAACACATGGTCAAGCAGAAAGCAAGGATGCATGGCCACATCAAGGACCACATGTAGGCCTAAAGCATAAGCATATTAGCTGGCTAAGCAAAATGACCACCGACCACATGGTCAAGAAGCAAGCAAGGAGGCATGGCTACAACATAGAGCACATGTAGGCCTATGGCCAAAGCACGCTGGCTTGTTACACAAAATGGTCGTCGGCCACTTGATCAAGAGCAACAACAAGCAAGGAGCCATAGAAAACAAAGAACACATGCAGGCGTATGGACATTGACTACCTCTGGCCCCATGGCATGGAGAACATAGACAAATGGTTGACTATGGGAAACACAAATACACACACTCGCCAGACAAAGGAGGTATTGGTAACAATGAATAAAACACTAATATTAATTCAGCAATGCCAAAAATGAAAATTAACTGAGCTATAAAATGTACAAGTCACCACACATCCTCCTAAGACATCAAACATTACCTGACATATACACTTTTTGTACACACCAAAAATGTGAAATGCAAAAAAAACCTTGCCACATATTGTATTTAATTCAATGCCATCACAGCCCAAAATGATGTTTTAAAACAGAATTTACTACAGAAACATGTGTTTCATGGACCCATGATGGCTAGTACTGGCCTGGGCCTATTGACTGGGTGGACTAATGGTAGACTAGGCCACATAGTGAAATAAATAAATATTGCAAATTTAACAAACATGGATGTAATGTTCTAAACTGTGAAACATTGTGTCTTTACAAAATAATATAAAATGAAATCCCAAAATATCACTATGCCCCTACTGAAATTGCAGGCCATCCACCACAATACTTTTTAAAAATCGAAAAAAGTACAAATAAATACTGGTACCTGCTGTCTATCAAACAAATAACACCCAAGAGTTTTTAAACTTACTTGTGAAATCTTAAAAATGAAGTCACTAAATCCAAATGCATAAAAGCAGCAGACGAAGAGTGATCCTTCCAGCTCCAAATCCAAATAAAAAGTGACCAGGAAATGGACAAAACACTGGGAGGAGCCTGCTGGATAGGAACAGAAAGTTGTCTCTGGGGCACTTCCTTCTTGTTGGAAACACAAGTAACATAAAAGAAGGCTTCTTGCACTAAAAAACCAACCTGAATGGCCCATTGGAGGAGAATAGTAACTGGAAAGTGCCTTTTCAAGTAGATTTAGCTGCCTCTCGAGTAAAGACTCTGCTCGAGGTGCAGCCGTGGTCATTCGCCAACGTCATGGAAAAGTGGTGAAGCCGCACTAGTTGCAACCAAGTCTTGCACGCATTCGATAATGGCCAGTGGCCCAGTGGGTCTCGTTGTCCTCGCCAACGCACACAAAAGCAAGTATTGTGTGTCAACAGAAAAAAACTTGTGGAGTGCCTGAATTCCGCAAACTCTGTGGGTGGAGTACATTTCTCAATCAATCAGTATTCATATTACATGGCTTATCACCTGGGGTGCATTGGCATGCTGAGGAGAGGGGAGCCTTAGTCAAAGTGCCAGGTCATGAGTCCCTTCCTGAAGTTGGAGGGGGAGGTTCTTCCAGGACTTGGCAGCAAGGTAATAGAAGGTGTGACCTCTACTGCAGCTCTGCTGGATGCAGGGGATGTGTACGTGGGCAAGTGAGGAAGATCTGAGTTGTCTGGAAGGCTGGTGGAAAGTCAGGCGGTGATTGATGTTGGAGGGTCCGGCATTGTGGAGGGCCTTGTATGCGTGAGTCGCCAGCTTGAACTGGCTTCTCTTCTGGACAGGGAGCCAGTGGAGGTTTCTGAGATAGGGTGATGCTGGTCCATGTTGGGTGGTCAAGGATGTGTCTGATTGCATTGTTCTATATAGTTTGTAGTTGTTTGGGGAGATGGGAGGTTGTTATGGCATACAGAGTGTTTCCGTAGTAATGCCGGCTTAAGTAACTGTTTTCCTGGTGTTGACGGGGATCCATTTGAAAATCTTTTGAAGCATGTGGAGAGTGTGCAGGCAGGAGGAGGCTACTGTGTTGACCTAGCACTTCATGGTGAGACCCCTGTCCTGGATGATGCCGTGGTTTTGGGCGTGGACAGTTGGTGTAGGTGAGGTTCCGAGCTCAGTGGGCCACCACATGTCATGGCATGGGGAGGTGTTCATTCTGAAGATGAGCACTTCTGTGTTGTTCGTGTTAAGCTTCCAGCAGTTGGATCTCATCCAGTTGGCGACATTGGTCACAGCATTCTGGAAGTTGAATCTGCTTGTGGCAGTGTCTACCATGAGAGTAAGGATTAGTTGTATATCGTCAGCGAGATGCTGTTGAATCCGTCGGTGTGGCCAGTGGAGTCAAGTAAGCAAGGAAAAGGGTGGGGCTGAGGGATGATCATTGGGAGAATCTACAGATGTGCTTAAAATTCTGCTGCAAAAGGTTGAACTGACCCTTTGCACTCACTTGGTGAGTGCACTTGCACTTGCTGGTCTTAACACATGTGCAGAGTTCTCTGTAGCTCCCAGTGACCATTGACCACACTCACTCACTGCCCTGTGTTACTGACTGCAGCCGCCCCAGTCCCTCATACCAACAGCTACATACACCTCTTGCCCCCCACAAGAAAAACAGGAGGTGATCAACTCAGCCCCTTCCAGGTGCTTACATTAATGAGTGGGGTACATCGTTTGAGGCGGAGCAGGGTACTTACTGGAGAGTGTGACCTGCCTCTTCTGCTGCAGTAAAGAAGACCCCTTGAAAGCTTGACAAATGGTCTAAGACGTGTAATCCAACCCGCTCCCGTTTTGGACGCATGCACACCACTATCCGATGCAACCCTGAGCAAAGGTTGGAATGCTCTCTGTGGTCCAAGCCTCACTTTAGGTCTGCATGAGTACGCGCTACATCTGCACACCAACAGCCCACATGCTTCACTGTCTAAATCAAGAGTGGGTGGCAGTTAACTCCACCACGTGGTGAATGGAGGAGTTTTTGCCATGCTCCAAGAGGAGTGCAGAGTGGCAAAACTCAGTGAACTGTGCTGGCAGAGCACAGCTTACTGCCCACCCCTAGCCTTTTCTTTGCCTACAGGGAGGTGCCACAGAAGGGGGTTGGGCTTAACCCCTAAAAGCTTATCTATGATGAACCTCTTAGCTTAGCCTTGTGAGAGAGGTATTGGAGCAAGCATCCAGGAACCCCTCTCAGGATATGGCCAGCTATATGATGTCCCTCCACAACCAGACGTCCAACTTCTGGGAAAAGGCTTAAAGCAATTTTAAGCCAGTCAAGAAGATATAAAGTTCTGGTATGACCAGAAGGCCCCTCTAATAGAGTTTCAACCTGGCCAGAAAGTGTGGGTGATAGAGCCTGTGGACATCACTCGTCAGTCCTGTATGAGGTGAAGGAGTGGAAAGGGGAGTTCACCTACCTGGTGGATCCTAATACCCCTAGAAATACCATAGGGAGCTCCATGTAAGCCACATAAAACCATACTTTGAGAGGTTCAATGTCAGTAAGCTCTTGGTGACAAAAGAAGGGATAGAAGAGGAGACCGAGGCACCCCCTTTCCTTTTGTATGCCCAAGAGCATGAGTTAGTAGAGGGTGTCAACCTCTCCCCTACTCTGACCCCAGAACAGCTGAGCGACTGTCACTAACTGCTGCAACAGTTTTCCCTCTGTTCTTCCTCACCCCTTGACTTACACACCAGTGAGTCCATGAAATTGACACTGGAGACAGTCTGCCCATTACAAATATAATGTACAGGCTGTCAGACAAGGTGAGGGCCAGTTTCAAGGAGGAAGTTTCCAAGACACCAGCGTTAGGGATGATTGAGCCCTCCAACAGTTCCTGGTCCAGTCCTCTTATGCTAGTACCCAAGGCTAGCCCCAACAGGCACCACTCCAAAGCTTGGTTTCTGTGTCTACTACAAGGAATTCAATACCATCACAAATACTGATGCACACCCCATCCCCAGAACTGATGATCTCATTGACAGACTGGTCACTGCCAAGTTCCTAAGTACCTTTGATCTTGCATCAGTATTCTGGCAGATTACTCTGACTGATGGTTCGAAAGAGAGGTCTGCATTCTCGACCCCTAAGGGTCACTTCCAGTTTAGGGTGATGCTCTTTGGCTTAAAGAATGCCCTTGTCATTTTTTCAGATGTTGGTCAACAGGACACTGGCTGGGAAGGAGGCATTCTAGGTCACCTACCTGGACAACATAGCTGTCTACAGCTACACCTGTGAGTGACACCTGTACCACCTCCAGGAGGTGCAGCCAGCCTGGCTATCAAGGCCAGTAAAGTGCCAGATAGCGCATGGATCTTTGATATATCTGGGTCACATGATAGGTGGGGCAAGGTGCAGCCTATCCAAGGAAAGATTGAAACTATACTGTCCTGAGAAACCACTTAAACACAGATTGATGCTGGGGTCTTTCTGGCCCCCACAGGATACTATAGGAGGATTGTTGAGTGATAACCCACATTTGATGCCCCCTTAACAGAGCTGACTTTGGAAGAAGCAAACCAGAATAGTGAGCTGGATAAAAGCCTGCCAGAAGGCCTTTGATACCCTCAAGAAGGCCATGTGTACAGCACCCATACTCAAGGACCCTGACTCCTCTAAGGAGTTTATAGTTCAGACAGACGCTTCAAACCATGGCATAGGGGCTGCCTTTGCACAGTTCCATCCAGATTATTCCACGTTAGTGATGAGAACTTACAAGGGGTTGGATAGTTCTCCCCATTTTCAGCTGTTTTAGACCTGTCAGCCTTGTGATGGTCTTCCCCCAAAGTTTAATCTTTCTCCTACATTTTCACTGACAATGTTTTTGCTTGCCTTAGGACTTTGTGCACTTTACCATTGCTAACCAGTGCTAAAGTGCTTGGGCTCCCTTCTCTAAACATGGTCTCATTGGCTTTTTTCCCCAGAGTTTTATGAAGCTCAAACTTGACCCAAAGGTCTCAGAGTGATTTGCAGGAGCTCCAAACCAAAAAGGGGAGCGTAGAGGTATTGATAGGATCACCCTCCAAGCAGGACTTTACATAACCAAAGAGATTCTATCAAAGAAAAGTGAAGTGGTGATTTTTATTTTTATTTTTACTAGTGGAAACGGTATTAGGCTCTCTCTTAGGAGTGGAAAGATGAGAGCACAATGTGCTTGTTAAAATACCCCTCACTCACTAAAAAACCGTTAGTCTCATGCTTCATCATAGGGGTCTTCCCGCCCCTATAACGGGACGGGGCGTGCTACGACCAGACGACTACGCAGGAGCACTCAAGTCGTGACAGTGGCTATGTGTGGGTGGATGGGTATCAGTGAAAGTGTAGGGACCTAACACTAGTGAGTGTGAAAAAAATCGAAAAAAGGTTAAAAATTCCCTGGCATAGTAGAAAAAAATACACTTTATTAACTTCTCTAGCTGGGAACATTAAGAAGGGGTTGTGAGGTAGAGCAATAGCTAGCTACCTAGTCGACATGTTTTGTAAGCAGTCCCCTACTGCTTACTCATCAGGACCAAAATAGTGATCCCTACCTGTAAGTACTCATTTCTAAGAAGATATGCCTACTGTCCTACAAACAATGCAGCAAAAATCAGCTGGCTGTTTGAGCTTCGGGGCATGAGTAGGCCCAGGTGAAGCAAAAAATAATTCAATGAAAAATGGACCCGTTGTGGTCTCTGTAAAGGAAAAGAGAAAGAGAGAAACCAACATGTATGCGTAAATTAGCATCACAATCTGAATGAAAATGCAAACAGATAATCGTATTCCACAATGGTGGTGAAATCGCTTTAAAACTCTTGAAGCGATCATGTACCTGTATAAAATCAAACAGGTGAGAGCTTTACATCTATCGGGTTCAGCTATCTTCGCTAAAGTTTATCTCGATAGCATATAATACGAGGTGCGGTTTTGTTTTCACAGTAACAGCATATAATACGAGGTGCGGTTTTGTTTTCACAGTAACAGCATATAATACGAGGTGCGGTTTTGTTTTCACAGTAAACCGCGCAGAATACCCCTCGCCTGCAAACTCATAGGGCTCTGAACAATACTGACAAAAGTATGTATTGATCCCCTGGACATGGTTGTGAGTTGAGTGTAACGCTTTTTGTTGTTCAACATGTAGACAATGCGAAGGAGGGTCCTCTTTTCCCCTTTTAATTGCTGGTTTGTTGGAAATGTATGGAGTTATGAGTGTTGGTCTGTATGATGAGATGATAGTGTACCCACATTTTGAGGTCACTATTCGATTCCTATCGAGATAAACTTTAGCGAAGATAGCTGAACCCGATAGATGTAAAGCTCTCACCTGTTTGATTTTATACAGGTACATGATCGCTTCAAGAGTTTTAAAGCGATTTCACCACCATTGTGGAATACGATTATCTGTTTGCATTTTCATTCAGATTGTGATGCTAATTTACGCATACATGTTGGTTTCTCTCTTTCTCTTTTCCTTTACAGAGACCACAACGGGTCCATTTTTCATTGAATTATTTTTTGCTTCTCCTGGGCCTACTCATGCCCCGAAGCTCAAACAGCCAGCTGATTTTTGCTGCATTGTTTGTAGGACAGTAGGCATATCTTCTTAGAAATGAGTACTTACAGGTAGGGATCACTATTTTGGTCCTGATGAGTAAGCAGTAGGGGACTGCTTACGAAACATGTCGACTAGGTAGCTAGCTATTGCTCTACCTCACAACCCCTTCTTAATGTTCCCAGCTAGAGAAGTTAATAAAGTGTATTTTTTTCTACTATGCCATGGAATTTTTAACCTTTTTTCGATTTTTTCACACTCACTAGTGTTAGGTCCCTACACTTTCACTGATACCCATCCACCCACACATAGCCACTGTCACAACTTGAGTGCTCCCGCGTAGTCGTCTGGTCGTAGCACGCCCCGTCCCGTTATAGGGGCGGGAAGACCCCTATGATGAAGCATGACACTAACGGTTTTTTAGTGTGTGAGGGGTATTTTAACAAGCACATTGTGCTCTCATCTTTCCACTCCTAAGAGAGAGCCTAATACCGTTTCCACTAGTAAAAATTAAAATAAAAATCACCACTTCACTTTTCTTTGATAGAATCTCTTTGGTTATGTAATGATTTTCAGGAGCACCAGCACCAGTTGCATTCCAGACAGACACATTCATTTTGTTAGGCATGGGGAGATTAAGTGACTTGGCCAGAATCACAAGATGTTGAGCGTCCCTTGCCGAGACTCTAACCTAGTTCCCCAGCTTCAAGGTCGACTGCTCTAGCCATTGCTACATCCCCTACTCTACTTTGGTTAGATACCCAACTGCCATACTTAGTTTGTTTACAAATACCTAGTAAAGTGGCATTACATGTGCCCAGGGCATTTAAATTAAACACTACCAGTGGATCTGCAGCACTGATTATTCCACCCACATAAGTAGCCCTTTAAACATGTCTCAGGTCTGCCATTGCAGCCTGTGTGTGCACAGTTTTAAACTGACATTTCGACCCGGCAACATAAACATTCTCCAGGCCCAATCTTTCCTTTTTAATACATATAAATCAACCCTAGGGGAAACCCTGTACAGCCCAGAGTGCAATGTATTAAAAAGTTGGACACGTACTTTAAAGTTTTACATGTCCTGATAGCTGAAAACTCTTACATTTGTTTTTCACTACTGCAGCGCATACCTCTCCTATGGATAACATTGGAGTTAATGTATCATATTCTATAAGTGTATTTTCCAACTGGGATTAGATAGTCAGTGCATGTTTGGTGTCTCTGGAATCACAATTTAAAAAAATGCTAACTCATGGTGAAGTTGGATTTTAAATTGTAATTATGAAAATTGTAGAAGGTTGGCATTTACTTGCCTTAGTCAATTAGTGCCTGTAATCGGCCTCTAGTCGAACGATTGAGTGTAGCTGGCAGTTGAACTTTGTTTCGTCCTCCTACACAGCCACACAATAGATGCTTAAGTGTGCCTGGATGGGCCATCACTGACAGGATGGAAGGAGGAGCTGGGCACAGCCCCACTTACATCTGAATAGGTTGTAGCATGTCTCCACACATAGGGCTTCATCTCCCCTGTAGTTAGTCTTGAGCGAGGACAGGGAAGTCAGGATGCCTGGGGACTTCAAATGGAAAACTCTAGAATTTCTCCCTCACTTCAAAGTCACAACTGGGTATAAATACTGGACCTCAGACACCATTGCTTCCGTATACAGCTGGACCTGTGGATACACTGTGTTGGGTATATATGTCATGTTCCGTAGCCTTTGTTACGGCATTGGAGCGTTGGTGAAGGTGGGGATTCAAGGAATGACGGTTACGGCCACAGGAGGCCAGTGCAGGCAAGGATAATAAATCTTACCACGATTTGCTACGTTTCGTCCTCCTTTCACTGGCCACAAATCAGCACTCGGACGATCAGCGTTCCGAGGTTTACTCCTGAGCCTGCAGTGAGCTGAGCTTTGTAGGAGAGTTGCGGGCGGGCTGGGCAGGTGCCAGCGGAGAGCATTGCGGGACACAGCTGATCAAGTGCTGCAGCTGTACTATCGGCATGTCGCTAGTACGCAATGTCAGTTTTGGGAGGCGGTGTGCCGGCTCAGAGCAGCAGCATCTGGTGTGTGCACCACGCAGCAGAAATTAATGCTTCTGACCATGTAAACTGTACCGCTAACCACTTTTCTGAACTTGGTAGCAGCAGCCATTTTGGGATTTGAGCGTTTGCCTATTGACCTATCGGTGATAAGCACACCCTTTATTTGGACTGTGTGAAATCATTTACGACAGTTATCTTTGAATAGCAAAGGCTACATTGAAATTATAAGCACAGGTTTTCTTAGTGGAGATCTTCTAACCAATTTGAAGGGAACAAAGGATACATAACATTGCATAAGTAACAGGTAGCACGTAATTACTTTAAGTTTAGGTCGAACTACTAAAACAGTCATGGATGGGATAGTCGCACATACACCATTTTTAGCATCCGCAGGTACACCTCCAATGTGTAGGGACCAATGGCATGAGACTTTTTAATCATATCTGAATGTAATTGATGGCGAATCTGTTACATCAAAGAAAAAGAAGGCATTGTTACTTTACAGTCTAGGAACCAAGGGTAGTAATATCCTTAAAAACGTTCCTTTGGAAATTGTGATGGTACACGTTGGATCTGGGGAAGATGATCATAATGAAGTGGTGGATGAATATGCTTATTGTTATGTCTATGTTACACAAAAGATTCAACCCAAGGAAAAATGTGGTTTTGGAATGTCATAGGTTTTTACAATGTGCGCAAGCACCAGGTGTCCCCATTGATTATTTAGTTGCAGCTTTGCGCAAATTGACAGTGACGTGTAATTATCGAGATTTCAAAGATGTAATTATAAGGTTAATCGAAAAAACAAATAATCGCCAGGAAAGACTGTTGTCCATGGAAGATGTGAGTTTGAAAGCAGCATTAACTATTGCTTGAAGCATTAAGCATTATGATTACTGTATGAAAGAGATGAGAAAATGTGGTTCAGAACAGGAAGTCAAAGCCATAGTTAAAAAAGCCGTCAAGAGGGCCAACAAACCTCCAATGGGCAAAAACTTTTCAAGTGTGAATCGGGGTGGCAAGACTGAGGTGTCATGTTTTAGGTGTGGGAGTAAGTTGCAAGTAAGCTCATGTAAAATTTGCCCTGCTGCCAGTGAGACATGTTTCAGATGTGGAAAATAGCGTAATTTTTTCAAGAATTCACAGATCGTTTAGGAAGAGTTTTAGGGCCCCAGGTGGAAATCTATCGAAGGAGTGTGAAGAGGATGAAATTCTAATATTAATGTTGTCTGACCCGGTTGAAGGTGATGTTGCTAATCACGTGAAGTATGTGTGTGAGAGAAAGAGGGGAAAACTCCCATTGTGTTACTATTAATGGGTCTAAAATTAACGTTATGGCAGATTCTGGCTCGCCTTTTATTTTGGCGAATCAGAGTTTGACAAATTCAATATTGCTCATCTCCAGGAGTCGCACAATAAAAGTTTTGCTTATGGGGCAAAAGGCTGGAGGTATTAGGCAAATGTGATGCAAGTTTAGGTTTTGAGAACAATGCTGCAAGTGGCACTACGTATGTGGCCAAAGGAGGGTCCAATCTTTTAGGGTGGAATGAGCAAGGGGACCTGGGTATAATTCTCGATCCCAATCATCCAGAGTTAGTATTATCAACACAATGGTTATTAGAAGTGTACAGTGGTGATGTGTGCAATGTGGTTGAGAATGAGTGGACTAATACCTATCCAGAGGTTTTTACAGAATGACTTGGTTGATTGAAAGGTTTCAAACAACGCATGCTTTTGAGTGACAAGGCGAAGCTGAGAGTGCACAAGGTGCGGCCTGTTCCCATAAATTTGAAGAGGGAACTTAAGGTGGAGTTAAAGAAACTGTGATTTGGATGCTATTGAACCCATTGAGAGCTCAAAGTGGTTGGCCCCAGTTGTATTGGTGCGCAAATCAGATAAGTCCTTGTCTTTATGTGTGGATTTGCACGATCTGAATTCCAATATCTGGGTAGACCGCCAACCACTCCCCAACATCAATGAACTGTTATCCACTTTAAATGAATCATGTGGTTAAAAAAAAGATCAGCTTTAATTAGTCTAAGTCAATGGCATGAATTGGGAAGATCCCGTGAAAGACAGGGTATGGGCTATTAGACCCACCCCACTTGTTAGTACTGGTGTAACTCCTTTTTCTCTGTTGAGAGGCAGAGTGGCGGGTTCACGACTAAACAGAGAGTGGATGAATTGAAAAGAGTTGGACATGGAGAAGATGTGTGGTGTTCTGGATGCACAAAAATGTGTTCAAGAGAAGTATGCTTCCAAGGGGAACAATTGTAGGGAATGCAAAGTTCAAGAGGGTGATTTAGTGAGGATAGTAAATGGAGGATAGTAAATGCCAGACGTGTTCATGAGGGGCAGTCAAGGTTTTCGTCTCCAAAATTGGTGGTGGAAACCCAAATCCAAGGCTAAGTTTGTGTGTGAAAGAATGGGGATGGGGTTGCCTCAAGGTTCTGTGGAGTCTGTATGTGCTTTGGAGGGTCGCCCAACTTCAAGGCGGAAAAAGTGTTTTCCACACAAGTTCAATGATTACGTGATGTGATAGATTTTGTTAATATTTCCACCATTGTATGAAGCAAATTTTTCATTCTCAGTTAAGTGCTCTGTGGGTTTTGTGTTTGGTTTATTGTTCATTTTGTTAATTTTATATGGTTCAACCATGTGCTTACCTGTGCCCATGAGTTTTCTGTATAGGTTCCATGGTCCATTTCATGCATATTTTGTAATTGTCATTATGCATTCCTCCTGGAAGTTGTATACAAATTATCTCTGTTTATTGATTAATTTTGTAATTAAAGGGGATATGTTGGGTCTGTGTGTCATGTTCCGATGCCTTGGTTACCAACATTGGAGCATGGGCGAAGGTGGGGTTTCAAAGAATTATGGATGTGGTGCTTGTGGCCAGTGCTGGCAATGATATTAAATCTTACCCAGATTTGCTCTGTTTCGTCCTTTCACATGGCCAAGAAGAAGGACTGTTGTGCTGCTGAAGGAATGTCACTCTGCTGGATTGCTGCCCTGATGGACTACTGCCTCACTGTGATTCTGCCTTGCTGTGCTGACCTGCTCACCTTTTGCCTCTGTGAGAAGAACTGGGCCTTTTTTTTCTTGAACACGGAACCCCAGAGTGACTCGAAGGGCTATATGACTGATCTCCTGACTTGAACCTTAGGAACAGAAGGCTCAATCAACCTCGACTCAACACTTGGACTTTGCTATCTGTGAGTCTACCATGCCAAGTGGAGCCACCCCAGTCCTGGATCCTTGGTAATGGGGCCTAAGGTGGTCTGTCAGCCTCTGGATCCAATGGAACCAGTGAATCTCTTCTGCCTTGTTGCACAACCCTAAACAGAACTGATGCGTGGCCATGGATTTGAACCATCACAAAAACTGTCATCACATCACAGCTCATCCCTGCGTCAGAACTACCACTGCACAAAACAACCTCAGCACAGGCCCTTGCATACCTAATCAACAGCAGCCTCAACAACGATGACTGACTCAGCATCGGAGACTCACAGCTCCTCAGAACAAACACATCGGACCGACAGCACAATGAAGCAGCTGGACCACGCAATGCAGCCTCGCCACACTCAGGACCAACTCATCACTGCAGCTGGGCAAAGCATCTTTGACACAGATCCTCACAATGCACCACAAACCAGGATTTAAGGTACTCTGTTCAGAAGGCCTAACTAGGTCACTGTAGATGGCCTGCACTTCTTTGTGGTCAGCCTGAACTTGTGACTTTTCTCTCTCCGGCATAACCAGATATCCACAGTTGGTGCTTAATGCCTTTTGCTGGTAGTTTTACTAAAATCTTTAAAATTGAATATATCCTCTTTTACTTATTGGATTTTTATCATTTTGATCTTGTGTTATTTATTATAAAAATACTAAATTTTTCTAAACTGGTTTGAGGTTCTTGTTGTGATGTGTTTTCGCTGTGTTACTGTTTGAAGTGTTGCGGCCCCATCAACCAGTAAGTAAGGGGCATATTACCAAGCAATAGCGATAATTATCGCTATTGCTTGGTTAGAGACAAAAATTTACCGCTGAGCTACGGCGATTTTTTCCCCAGAAAAACCTTAGTATTACCAAGGTTTATCGCAAATGCGATAAAAATCGGCCGCAATGCATGAATATCGCTGAAAAGTCAGTGATATTCATGCATTACCGAGCTAATGCTCTTAGCCATGTTATCCACCTCCCATTGGATAACATGGCTAAGAACTGCTCAGGGCAGGTGTTAGCTTTTGGAGATATTTGCGCTTAGCTCAAATATCTCCAAAAGTTGGTAATAGGAGATAGCGATGTTAGCGACTGTTTCCAGTCGCTAACATCTTGGCACGCCCACTTTGCATGTCATTAGTGATAAATATCACTGACATGCAAAGTGGGGCCCAAGATGGTCACTATCTCCTACTAGCTGTCGCTAACTGGTGTTAGCGACAGCTAGGTAATAGGGAGATAATTTTATCTCCGCTTTCTTGGCTTTTAAAGTCAAAAAAGCAGAGATAAACCCCCTTGATAATATGCCCCTTAATTTCTTATAATATTGAGGCCACATTGTTTTTGTTCAAAGATATTCTGGAAGCAATATATTGGTAGAAAACGTAGGAGCATATTTATAATGAATTGACATAGAGCAGTGCTGCAAGTCTTTTTGCTGCGCTTCCCTATGCCATTTCGAAAAGGCAGGAATGCACCGTATTTACAGGATATGGTGCATTCTTGTCCTTTCAGTCAGTTCACAATTAGCAGCCATGAGACAATGCAGACACAATAGCACTTTGGTGCAAGGATGTCTGCGTTGTTGCGTGGGAACACCCACAGTAACACCCATGGAACATCTCTATGATGCACAGTAAGGCAAGGCAGCAAATTGTCCTACTTTGCCTTACTCCATACCTACAAGGCCATGAAAAGCCCTGTGCACCACCGGAACATCACAAAAAGTGATGTTTCCGCAGCACACAGGGCTTGTAAATAAGTCTCTTATTAGATTAAGACCTTTATCATTTGTACATGCAAGATAAACTTAACGCATGAAAACTGACATTGACAGAATAAAGATCTATGTACAATTTTGTCTGTAGACGACCCTTACCACTGTGGAAATTTTTCTGGATGGGCAGGTTTTCTGTCAGAAGGACAGGGTATTAGTAAATGTGGGTATTTGGCTGTCTTCTTGTGATTGTGATAAAGATGACATTGAAATGTGGTAAAAGTGGTAAGCACCCATTAAGTCACTCTTTGTTAGCATTAAAAAACAATTGCAAAGCATTTGCCTTCCCAAAACCTGCATTTGTTCTGTGGTTTAATTAAAGGGATGTCTCCAAATGAAGTAAATGTATAATTGCAGAGATCGCCTAACACTATTTGAGTAGATTAATCAAGTTGCCAGCAATCTGCAGGCAGTGCTAGGACTACCAAGAATAGGTCAATACATTTTCCTATCTAGTGTCCCTAGTGGTGTTGTGAAATCCCAAAAGGAATTCAAAATCCTGCAATCGTAGACATATGCCCTCACTGACTTCCTCATTTTGAGATATGGTGCTAGCTAAGACCTTTTTTCGTTAAAACAAAATCTTTGTATAACATACTTATGTAAAGGTTTTTTCCTGCCACCTGTCTGCATCCATTGGTTAGTGTGTTATTCACATTTTCCTTTATCCTACTACAGCATGGGTAGGGTCTCAGCCCAGTTCAGCCGCTAGTTAACTTCACTTTAAGTGATTGCATTTTGCTCTTTCACTAGGAGCACATCCACACAAAATGTAGTTCTTTTCAGTGACAGTGTTTTTGTTTATATAATTATATATAACTTTATTGCGTTGGCGTTGCCTTATGTTTAGAGTCTGATGTGATCGCAGGACATTTTCTCACAGCTCTTCCATGTTGACCACAGGACACATTCCAGCTGTGTCAGATCTTATCTCATACTAATGGTGTTGTACATTCCTTTTGGAGTGTCCTGTTTATCTGGCTGCTGCTTTTTCACAGCGTATCAAATTGTGTCCATTTGAAACTGTTCTTCATGAAGTTGTCATTCTTCTAGTATGCAAGCAAGGAAGTACATTTTTACCTGCACTCCTTTATCTCATGCTTGCATGGATTTTATTTGAGAACTATAGTTATATCTGTAAGCCAATTTAGTCTGCCTGTTTTACTTGCATGGCTTTCTAGTATGCTTTCAGTGTTCTCATATGTATTACTTATATAGACATCTAACTATTATATTTCTAATTTTACCATTATTAATGTAACTCTGCTGTTTATTCCAATTTCCTGTCCTATCTATCTATCTATCTATCTATCTATCTATCTATCTATCTATCTATCTATCTATCTATCTATCTATCTATCTATCTATCTATCTATCTATCTATCCATCCATCCATCCATCCATCCATCCATCCATCCATCCATCCATCCATCCATCCATCCATCCATCCATCCATCCATCCATCCATCCATCTATCTATCTATCTATCTATCTATCTATCTATCTATCTATCTATCTATCTATCTATCTATCTATCTATCTATCTATCTATCTATCTATCTATCTATCTATCTATCTATCTATCTATCTATCTATCTATCTATCTATCTGTCTGTCTGTCTATTTATCTATATATCTGTCTATCTATCTATCTATACAACCCTCTATAACTTTGCAGCACTATCTAGCTATACAAACCTCTCTATCTATCTTAGAAAGTCTCTATATATCTACCTTAGCAAGCTTCTTTATCTATTTGAAAGAAAGTTTTACAAAAATATTTCAAAACATGTTAAAAAAGGCAAGAGACTGACAGCCAACGCCTTACCGATTGGCCTTTTTTAGGTCTAGTGTTAGCCAAGACCTTTTGCTTTTACCACAAAAATGTGTATAATATAGTTACTTCTCGCGGTTTTCGGCTAGGCTTCATCTAGTAGTCTGTTGTTGTGTCTTTCACGGATCATGGATCATGGGGCAGTGGTTTAGCACACTTCAGCCTTTGGCGGTTTCACTTTGAGTCACACCATTCTGCCCTTTAACAAGGAGCATATCCACTCACTCTCCTGGGGCAGCTAAGGGGCAGATTTATGTTAACTGGCGCATCCCGAGGGATGCGCCAGTTAACGTGCGCCACAGCTACGCCACCCATGGTGCGCCGCATTTATAATGCGGCGCAACATGGTGCAAAAACGGCACAGATGCGTGACGCATCTGTGCCGGAAATGTGGCGCATTGCTGGAGTTGCGTCCCAAGCGCGACGCAGCTCCAGCAAGGCTCGGGGGTGCCCCATCTACACAATGCTGCATCAAGACCTACCCCTGCTTCAAGCAGGCGCAGGGTTTTGACGCAACATTGGCCAGAAAGTGACTGAGTGTAATCTCATAGATTTCACTCAGCCACTTTCAGGAGGCGTTCCTGCGCAGGAACGCCCCCCCCTGCGCAGGAATGCCTCCTTATGGCGCAGGGCTTTACAACGTGACGCATCTCTTAGATGCGTCACGTTGTAAATAGGGCGCATTGTTTGCGACACAGTTGCGTCAAATAAAGTGACGCAATAGCGGCGCATGGGCATAATAAATCTGCCCCTTAGTGTTTTAGAAATTCGTTTAACATAACATAACATAACACAAAATAGTCTCCTTCAGCACCTGGTACTACTATGGTAATATGTACTTTTTTAAACCTAAAAATATTTTTCACTTTAGCCAATGTTTTACTTAAGTTTAATTTGTCCAAGCTCCCCCCCCCCAACAATAAGGTTTTTCATAAAACATGTAAGAACAAAGCAAGCATTGCCAAAGCCCAAAAGCTGGCAGCCAGCGGACGACCTATTCTTATCTTTGCCAATGCGTCTTCACCACTCATTTGCACTCCCCACATCCTAACATAGTATTTGTCAATTTGCCCTTCTTTGCTGCAAACAATCTTTGACCACAGTTTCATTCTTGCCACTGCTTGTCAGCTTCTGTTAATTTTAGAATTAGACTGTGGATTCTAGAACCAGTGGAGGTGTGTTGTGGATTCCGCTTTGCAAATTGCCCACACCAGTCATGGCTACCCATCACAGTCTTTGAACGCTCAATCTGTAGCCTTCCGCCTCCCTCTTTAAAGCACCCCACTAACTGTTAACACACTTACCACTCTGTTCCACTTCCAAAATGAAAAGTGATAAACATGGCAAAGCAGAATGTGTCCATCCCTTATCTTTTCTGTTACTATTGCCTAAATATTCTGCATGTTATCTGTGCTTTCTGACACCTTTGCTTTATTACCTAGTCTGAAACTCAATGCAAAATGCAACAGTTTACAAACTTAAAAACCTATGAAAGGAACAGTCTTTATTTATGTTGTGTTACATTTTGTCCATCAAATGCCCATATGTTGAGGTTTTTTGGCTCTAAGAATGCATATAGAGCGAAAAGCAAAATGGCGGCCGTATAGGAGTACTGCGGCAGAGCTCCTACCCCAGCCCCCTCCACCTCCCTTCAGGTGACCTTACCTGACAGTGGTGTACTCGGCACTTAAATGTGCAGTGATTCTATGGAGCCCCCAATGGTCTGTCATTTGGGTGCAGTCTGGGAAGTGTCTCGGAGGGCCTGGGCCTCCCCACTGGCGTTCTGCTACTCTGCAGCTCTTTGCATTACGGGGCGACCGCTCTGCGGGGTGGAGGGCAATCTTCCTCTCCATGTTTGTGGGGAGTGTCTCGCCTTGCCGGCAGTGTGCACGTTAATTCCTCAAATTCCCTGGTGTGTGGAGCATGGACTTAGCAAATCTGGACAGATTAAACAGCGGCCTCTGACACAGCGTGTTCGCTGAACCAAGTGCGGTGGAAACTTGGAGTAGGTACGCTAGAGTGCTGACGGTTGTGGCAGGGAGGCTGATCCGATCCCTGGACTGCATCTTGAGCAGGTCATCGGTTCTTCCTACAGGATATTCTGGACCAGCCCTGAAGACAGCGTCAAGCTCTCCTTGGGGGTTAGCTTCCTTGACGCTTTGTACTATGGCTCCCAAGGCTGCCAAATAACATAAGGAGGCGTCCTCGCTGGTTGCTCTACAGGTGCATGGACCAAGACAAGAGTATCCCCATGTCCACAAAGAGGAGAGCGCAGGTAAGTCGAGTGAGTCTTGTGCTGTCACAAACTGGCTGGAGAGTGTGGGGGCAGGGAGGAGGAGGAATTTGCCAAACCGCACTCAAGCTGTGGTAAAAAACAGGGCGCGACACAAGTCTCTGAGGAGGGGGGCTCAGGCACAGCAAAGACAGTCTTGTACCATCTCTGGCCCCACTGCAGCTAGCTATCACTGCCTTTTTATAGTTAAGGATGGAGATGTGGTCCAGCCAGCCTAGGGAGTGCTCAAGAAGCTTGACAAGTTGGGCCAGAGAGCAGGCCCTGTATGAGATAATCGATCTGGGATATCATTGGCTCAGCAGGAGAAGATTGAAGTGGCAGGGCAGGCCGCAGCCAATGAGGGCTCTTTTTCAGTGGAACTGGGGCTACCTTCATTATGGTAGACTGGTGAGCAGGGACAGTTGGTCAGTATCCCCAGAGAGGTGAATCAGAAAGCCCCAGAGAATGAGCTCAGAGTTATGTATAACTCTCGATCTTTGGCACCCGGTGGAGTCATTATATCTGGACTGTAATACAGATCTAAAGGTCTGGCCCAAGCCGATCTCACATCCGATGGGGCTAATAAATTCTCTTTGCTCACTGATGGTTCTTGCTCAAAAGACTCTAACTCCAGTCAAAGTGAAGGTGGGTACAGCTCCTCAGCATCAGGCCCTAGCACACTAGAACCACCTTCAAGAGCCAAAGGTAACAGAGGGAGGCCAAAAGCAACACAGACTCATGAAAGAACAGGGAGAAGTCCACCACCGATAGCGGGCTGAATAGGGACTATTCCCATATGAAAATACTGGGAACAACAGAGACCGCTTCCACCCAGGCAGAAACTGCTCTGTGTGCATCACCGGCTGTAGGGGCAGTAACTACGGATCCCGCTCTGGCCCTGATCTTAAGGTCTATCAAGGAGCACCGTGCTGAGACCTGTGCAGATGAGAAAAAAGCCAGACAGGCCACACAAAAAACTGGAAGGCGCAGATTGGAAAGTTGGGAAGGCATGCTCTGAGATTTGCGAGCGGCTTAACAATATAGAGGAGAGAATAACCGTTTGGGAAACTGAGTTGTCTGCTGTCAAAGAATAGACCAAGTCCCATAATTCCCAAATGACTGATGTCATGTGGAAAATGGAGGATCTGGAAAACCACCAGGGAAGGAACATTCTTCATTTTCTGGGGATCGAGGAAGACCTTCCCAAGGAATCCTTTCCTGAACTTGTAGGATGGGATTGGGAACAGGAAGTTCAGAGGGTCCACCAGTTTCCGTTACTATGCCACAGACCTGCAGAGGCTAGCAGAGGTCAGAGGCAGTCAAGGGCCATCTCATTTTTTTTCAGGAATTTCCTGGTACGCCAAGCCATTTTTTAAAAGACTTTGTCAGGGCAAGATGGAAATACTGGGAGTCCTCTTTTTTTGTGCACCCTGACTTCTGCCATATAACAGTAGATCATAGAAGGCATCTGCATCAGGTCATTAAGCCTTATCAAAATGCCAGTATTTAGGCTTTTTTGCTGGGCCCAGCTAGATTGAAAACAAGAGTTAGAAGGACTCTACAATATTTTCCTCTGAAATGCAAGCTAGAGACTATCTTCAGCTGGTTTAGACAGATAGAAGCAATATATAGCTCATGGGCTGTTAGCTCAGGAAACTGTGAGGTAGGCTAAACATAGTTGGGTCTTTCCTCAGTATTACTGGTATTGTTTTTTTTGTATATTTGGGGCTTAGTGTCTCGTTGGCAGTATCTTTCATGTTATCACATTGGTATGTGGGGGTGTGGAGCAGGGGTTAGGGGTAGGAGACTGCGGTGTCCTTTGCTGCCTTCATCACACAGACCTTGAAGGTCTGGCTGATTTTAATTGCAGAGGGAGGGGTGGATATCGGGTGGGGACGGTGTTCTCGGGGCTTGGAGGGGAAGGGTGTTGGGAAAGGGATTGGATAAAGTGGCATCTAAATTGCAGCAAGGAATTTTTAGTAGGTTGGACTTTTTGGTTGCACTAAAGGATAGGCTGGGGCTTGAATTTAAGATCAGTGGAGGATTGTGTATCGGCATTATAGGACTTTTATCAATCTTGGGAGGAGATTGCTGATGGCTAGAGCAATCTTCTGGGGGTGACTAAGCTCTGTATCACCACTATCAATATTTGTGGGCTTAATGATAGATCTAAAAGGAGAAGGGTGCAAGAACAGATATATATATATTGCTTCAGGAGACTCATATAGCACTAGTTGTCTTGAACTCTCTAGGTCTGAAGACAGTATGTCATACAACCCAGGACATTAGAACTAAGGGGGCAGCTATTTTAGTTAGAAGGAATGCTGTTATACCGAGTCGTAAAGCAGCGGACAAGCATGGCCGATGGGCAATAATGGAATGCAAAGCGGGCAATGGTACTTTTACACTGTGCTCAGTTGATGCCCCAGTTTTAGTTGATCCTGGCCTATTACATTTTTTAGCTATGGAGTTCTTTCATGGCCTTCACCAGATGTAGTCTGTGGGGATCTGAATTTAAATGGATCTATAGTAGGGGCTGGGGGCAGTAGAGTTTCTAGTGTTGGGTGTAAGTCGCAAAATTCGTGATCTTTTAAATATCTCTTGGGAGATGTTGGTTTAATTGATGTTTGGACTATGCTGAAAGCTTCTGCGCCAGGATATACTTATTACTCAGCCCCTCATGGCAAGTTTTCCAGGCTGGACTATTTTCTGGTGTCACCAGTCTTACTTAAGGGGGTTCAGATGGAACTCTTGACCAGAGTATTGTCCGATCACAACCCTATCGTTTTCGATCTCCCACTTGACAGAACAGGAGGGGTGGTTAGAAATTGGACATTCGAGAGGGCACTTCTGTCTGATCCACAATATCTGAAACATATGAAGGATCGGATTATGGGATATTTTACTATCAATAAGGGCAGTGCCTCTCCTGGAATGATCTGGCATGCCTTCAAGGCTGCGGTAAGGGGTGAAACCCTAGGGTTTAATCTGGCCAAGCAAAAGAGAGCACAGGGGCAGATTAAAGGACTATACCAAAAACTTAGTCTCCTAGAATCAGAATTGGTTAGTGCTGTGGCAAGTGGGAGGGATCTGACCCCAGTGTGTAATTCAATATCCATAACCAAGGCATGTTTTAATGACTTCATCGCAGAGAAAACTCCTCAGATGTACCAAGTCAAGAATGTTATTAGTACGGTGAACTTGTGGGGTGGCTCCTCGCAGTTAGGTCTAGCCAACAGCAAGCCTCGGGCACATTGGTCAGATAAGGGACATGCAAGGTGGAGTAGTAACAGATCACAGTGAGGACAGGGAGGTGTTTAGGGAATTTTACTCTGTTCTCTATAAAGCTTCCCCTACGGGCTTCTCTCGGGTGTCAGAGGATTTTGTCCCTAGAGTTATGGTAAGCTAAGATGTGAGACTCCTACTAGGGGCGGATGTCTCATTAGAGGAATTCCAGGCATCTCTCCGAGCTCTTCTGTCAGAAAAACCCACAGGAACAGATAGTATTCCTTTAGAGTTCTATAAGATTTTTTTTATAAAGAAACCCATCAGGAAATTCTGGGGCTGGTCAAAGAATTTAGAGAAGGGGTACCACCGTCAGGCTCTTGGGGCACGGCTAATATTGTTATCTTTTTAAAGAAAGGCAAGGATCCTACAGCCCTGGGCTCTTATAGGCCAATCTCTATTTTAAACAGCGATGTAAAGCTGTATTCATAGATATTTGCGAGTCGGTTAAGCAATGTAATACAACGTCTTGTCTCAGCCTGATAGCATGGCTTCATCCAGGGGAGGAAACTGTGGATCATGTGCGGTGAGTAATTTATTTATTTGATGCCACTGAGGTCCTAGCGCAGCTGATGAAGGCCGACTTGCTCGATGCTGAAAAGTCCTTTAACAGGGTTTCATGGGACTATCTCTGGGTGAATATGTAGGCTAATGGCTTGGGGACATCCTTCATAAAGGCAATAAGGTAATTTATTTTAACCCCATTGCTCAACTGCAAATCATGGGGGAGAGTTGGGGACTTTCTCTATGAAAAGGGGAAAGGGACAGGGCTGCCCCTCTCCCCCTTTGTTATTCACACTGTCGATAGATCCCTTTCTTAGGTGATTGGAAGCCTCCCCGGACATCCCCCCCTGTCAGTCTCCAGGGCTGGGACACTAGAATGTTGGCCTATGCTGACGACTTGGCAATAATCACAGTTGATCCTGACTGGGCTCTGCGATCTTTAGAAATTATAGCAAAAGAATTTGGGAATCAATCAGGGTTCTCGTTAAACAGGACTAAAATTCAGGTCTTGATAATCAGATTTAATTCTGCCACTGATATCAGGATTGTCAACTGGGTGATATATTTGGGAGTAAATATCACAGCAAGCGTAGATAATATAGTCAATTTAAATTTGACCCCTATTATGGAAAAAGTAAAGACATATTTTAGCAGTTGGGACAACCTTATACTCTCAATAATGGGGAAGTGCTACCTTGTTAAGATGATGGTGTTGCTGAAGTTATTATTTGTCTTTCACACAATACCCGTAGAGATACATATTGACTTGATTAAACTAGTGGATAGATTGGCAGCTAGATTTATCTGGTCTTATGGGAGGACTAAAAGGGCTAATGCTTTTTTGTGCCTACCTAGAGAAAGGGGGCCTGGGAGCTCCCCAATTTTAAACAATATTACTTAGAGGCAGCACTTCAATATTATGGTCCTTTATTCAACAACAAAGCTTGTCAGAGGAATCTGCCCAGTACCCTGATGTGAGGGCAAAGGTACTTAGGAACTTTGCAGCACCCATCTGGTCAATGAGCTCATCAGCTCGGGTGATGGGGTGTACGTCAGTCTCCATGATGGAATTGAGATCTGTGTAGGCCATACAGAACCTAATTTTTGGAGGGGCTCCTTGTGGGAACGCAATTGGTATCAGTACCACAGGGTTGGGCCAAGTACTCTTGGAGGGATCAATTACCACTAATGCCAGCATCTTGGAGACCTCCTGCTTGAATCTGGCCCTCACCTTGTCTGACAACCTGTAAATCTTACTTTTATTGGGTGGACTGTCTCGAGTGTCAATGTAAAGGATGCACAGGTATGTGGATCCAGGGGTGAGGGAAAACAAAGAGGCAAACTGCCCCAGTAACTAGCGATAGTCACTCTGCTGCTCTGGGGTCAGGGTAGGGAAAACATTTACACCGTCCACTGACCCATCATGCTCCTGGGCAGACAGGAGGTCAGGGAGAGGCTCGCTCTTCTCTTTCCCTCCTTCATCTGTCACCAAGAGCATGCTTGCTTCGGACCCCTCAAAGTTCTGTTTTAGAGGAAGGCAAATGGTCTTGGGGAAGACTACCTTAGGCTGACACGTCTAAAAAGCAGGAAACGGTTACAAAAGAATAAATGAGTAAAGGAAATAATAGTAAAATCAGGGGTCATTGCTGTGGTGGTGGGCAGCGCACTGCAAAGAAATGCAATATCTAAGAAATGTGGAAAGACAGGAAATTTGCCAGAATCTTCAAAGGTCTTCTTGTCCTGAATAGTGAAAACATGGTTATACATCAAGTGAGTGAAGCAAGAGATGGAGTGATAAATATAGTGTTGGCAGTTACAGAAGTGGTTTAAAAAAAATGGAATGTGATAAAGATAGGTTGTGTATGCCAGAATGTAATGTTTTGATTGGTGGTAAAGAACTGACTGTGTTAGCAGATTCTGGATCAACACACACTGTAGTTAGTGATCACATTTGGGAAGATGTGTATGGTAAGGAAGGAATTTAACTCATGTATCCTGATATCAAACCTTTTGGCTATAGGGGTGCAACTATTGACGTTACTGGAAATGTTCCACTGTTGATTAATTTCAAAGAAAAATAGACACAGGGAAAATGTATGGGCAATAGTCAGCCCCGGGGGGAGGGAGGGTAGATTAGCTGTAAAACCAAATATAGCCCCACTAGCTTGGGAAGCTCATTTTGGAGCTTTGTACGCAAATTCGGACGATGACAGTACCTCTACTTCGCTAACAAGCCTCCTCTATGAGTATCGACTGGAGGGGGTTTGGGAGATTACTCTTTGCGATGTAGAATCCGCCATTAACAAGTTACTACCTAATAAGGCGCCCGGTTTAGACAAGCTGCCTGGGGATCTATTTCGGTCAGAACCAAAAATTTGGGCACCATATTTGTGTGCCTTGTTCAACGCTATTGTAAAGGGCATGGACCCGCCGGATACCTGGCGGGGCACCAAGATAGTTCCGATTCATAAAAAAGGTTGCCCTCTTTTACCATCCAACTACAGGCCTATCAGCCTGATTGATACCACCCAAAAACTGATGGGGCGGGTTATTCTAGACAGAGTCCAGGGTTGGATCGAGGAAAAAGAGATCTTGAGTCCCTTCCAGGCTGGCTTCAGGATGTACACATCTACTATTGACCAGATATTCAGACTTCAGGTCTTATATTGGAAAACGGTGAGTGTGGAGGGTGGCAGCCTCTACCTCATTTTCGTTGACCTGAGGTCTGCTTTTGATCTTGTCCCCACGGAAAAACTCTGGAGGGTACTGTATGACCTCTGCATTCCACCTTACATCTTGGATGTGCTGGTGAGGCTGCATAAGGAGACCTATGCACAAGTCAGGTGTGGGAAGCATGGAGAACTGTCAGCACCCTTCCCGGTGAAACGGGGGGTGCGCCAGGGGTGTGTCCTGGCCCCCACCCTCTTTTTGTCTATATATCAATGGGCTCATAGACCACCTACTTGGAGTTAAGAACAGTGATGCACCGAGGCAAGTCTCGGGAGGGTGCCTGCGTTGATGTTCGCGGACAACACGTTGCTGCTGTCCAAGACATCAACGGGCATCCAACGTACCCTGGGCGGTTTTGCTGAATTCTGCAAAATGAGAGGATTGAAGATCAATCTAAATAAAACCAAATGTATGATCTTCAACCCTCCCAGGTCGACTCGCCCGAATCCAGTTTTGGACGGTACTCCCCTTGAAAGAGTGAAGATTTTTGAGTATCTGGGCATCACTATCTCTGTACATCTGGACTGGAGTACCCAATTGGTAAAGGCATTGTTAAAGTTAACCCAAGTAGCGGGGGGATATTGAAAATGCAAAGAGGGTTCGAGTATAAATCAGCTGCCCCTGTCATCTAAATTTACAAAGTACAGGCCAGGGCGGCCTCCCTCTACGGGGCTGAATTTTGGGGGCACTGCAAGACTGCCAACCTCATGAAGGTAGAGCATACATATATGAGGAATTTGGTGGGACTTCCACCTAGTACATGGTTAGTGCCCCTTCGTATGGATCTTGGGTTACTTCCCATTGAAGAGAAAGTGGCTCTAAGGCCACTCATGTACTGAATAAGGCTATGGACAGTTCCTGAACTAGTCTCCTAAAGAAATGAATTTAAGGAGGTGTGGGTAACCCTGAATAGTAAAAAAATATTGTGGCTTAGTCACATTAAGGCACTCAGTAGTAGGATAGGTAGGCCCGGGCTATGGGAAACCCCAGATGTAGTATGCCCTTCAATAACGAGGGCTGATCTGGTTCAATCCTACAGGCACCACAATCTTTTAACACTTCATGCAAGTTCTACTATCGGTCGTCTGACAACTGAGTTTCTTCAAGTAAAAGAGGAATACAAAAAAGAGGAGTTCCTAGACCTGATCTACCCAGCACTGGCTAGAAAATTTTATTTGCAGTTTAGGATGGGGACTCTTCCTCTTATGTCGTTTACGAGTAAATGGGGTAGTCAAAAAAATACTGAGTGCCCAGCATGTAAACACAAGATAGAAACTGAAATTCATGTTTTTTTTACTTGTCCTGCATTTTATGCACTAATAAAACGTTTCCGATTTGTAAAAACTTACGTGTTAGACATTGTCTTCAAGCTTTTAGAGTTTTAAAGTATGATACCCATCCTCCCATTGTCTTTAATGTCTCGCGCTTTTTAAATGGTATGTGGCATAAACGTAGGAGTTTTTTAAATGATTATACTTGATAACTTTACTGAAATGGGATGGCCGAATTTTTAGACTTAACTTGTCTATAATGCAAATGTAATATTGTCTTTGTATTGTTTAATGTTATTTATAGACTCTATTGTTGTGATATGTATGTATTTTATAATGTGCTTTTATGGTCCATGGGACCGAAATAAAGTTATCAACCGACCGAAAATGTATGTAGCAAAAAGGGTGATTGTTTGCTAGTTTGAAGACGCCAGAAAGATGTGTGTTTCACCCTTAACCCCAATGCACATGAGCAAGTCATGCTTGTGAATGAGGTTTGCGAAAATTTATATATTATGAAGAAATTCCTAGACGTCATTGAGGAGAAGTTAGGATGATTGAAGAGGTTTGAGCATTGCATTGTACTTAAAGTTGGCGTGAAGCCGGTTGTGCACAAGTTGAGGAAAGTACTGCATTTAATGTTAGACCCTTTGAAGAAAGACCTTGATAGATTGTTTGACCTAGGTGTGATAGAGGAGATTGAATCTTCATAGTGGTTAGCTCCAGTTGTGTTGGCACCAATGGATAATGGCAAAAGTTTGAAGATGTGTGTAGATTTGATGGTTCTGAATAACACCATTAAGGTTGACAGACAGCCTCTGCCAAATATTGGGCTGGAATTGTCCCTGCTGAATAATGCACATTTGTTTGCCATATACTGTTCCCATGAGGCACAGGGTCAAGACTGATTTGCATATGGCTGGGTCTAAACTAGGGTGGCATGGCGAGCAAAAGAACAATGGATTTAACCCAGATCTCATGACTAGGCGTGACTTTTTGATTTGTTCTATATTTCATACATCATCTGTGTGTCTTTTGCTAAACTTTTGACCTAGTCCAGTGAGATCAGATAGCCGTGTTTGGCTCTTTGTGCCTTTAGGTGTCATTTTACACTTTATTCTGTAAAAAAAGGTCTCCTATTCTACTGATTGGATTTTTGTTGTTTTGGTCTTGTTTTATTCATGAAAGTATGCTGTATTTGTCTGACTTGGTGTGGGATTTTTTCTTTTGTGTTTTTACTGTTATACCATTTAAAGTGTTGCACAAATACTCTACACATTGCCTCTAAGTTAAGTCTGACTACTCCGTGGCAAGCTACCATGGGGTTGAACAAAGGTTAATTTGGGGGTTGCTTGTGCCTTACTATGATAGGGATTGGGGGTGCTGCTTGTCTAGGGCTCACACCTCAGTCAACCAGTAGCCCAATTTCTCACAATGTTTGTCATCTTTTTTCATAGCTGTGACATTGACAATTATACATCATTATGATCATCTTTCCTCATCTCTTTAACCCAACACGTGGTGTGCTCAATACCTTCTATTTGAGTTCATCACTAAAGGTTTGTTTGGCACATTAATAATGTCCGTACACTGACTTAAATGTTCCCTGATTAAGGAATCAGTTAAATCTCTGAACTTAAATGTTCTAGTCAAGTTCTTAAACATTCTACATAGGTGCCTATTCATTCCATTTTGCCCAATTGATGAGCAAAGAACTTATGGCTATCAAGAACTATGTTTATCTGAGCCCCAAAATGTAGTTATAACATCTTCACTGACATATTGTTCTCCTTTTTAATATCATACACATGCCTCGGTACCTCCTCAGCATTTCCTGTGGACATTTCCCCCAAACTTTCATAAATAGTCCTGCCTTACACCCCACCGTGTGTAGTAAAACACCTTACTTTCTAGATGCTGAACATTTCCCCCCCCCCAGTTGCGACAAAATATGAATCAAATACTTTTTCCCATCTTGGCCATAGTAACGTAGGTTCACCTAGATCTGAAAAAACTGTGGAAGTCGTGTCATTCCAGTTGCTGCCATGCTCTCTCCTGCTTTTTCTTTTTCTGCCACGGTTTGCTCTTTTCCTTTTTCCCAGAAACACATGCTACCTTCAAATCCACCAACAAAGCACACCACCTCCTCCTCAAAACCACAAAGAAAACAGCCCTCCAAGACAGTATCAATATCAATGCACACAACAGCAAAGAACTCTTTGCCATCGTCAAGGAGTTTGCCAGGCCCTACAGCGAGACCACAGACACCCCTCTCTCTAAAGACCTCTACAACAACCGCATTACCTTCGTCCACCACAAGATCAGGTAGATCTACAAAGGCTTCAAAACCCTATACACTGCCACTTCACCCGCCACCACCGTATGTAAAGATACTGCAACCCAACAGACCGTGCTCTGCTGGACCCCACTCACAATAGAGGACACAGCCAAGACCATGAAGAGCATCCACTCAGTAGCCTCAACAGATCCCTGCCCATAACACATCTTCCACAGAGCTGCCACCGCCATCTCCCCCCAGCTCCTCTGCACCACCAACTGCTCCATTGAAACCACCACCTTCCCCGATGACTGGAAACACGCAGAGATCAACACACTGCTAAAGAAGCTGTCCTCAGACCCAACTGACCTCAAGAACTTCAGACCCAACTCTCTCCTCCCCTTCACAGACAAAGTAATAGGGAAGGCCATCAAAGCCCACCTCTCTGCATTCTTAGAAGTAAACCACATTCTGGACACCTCTAAATCTGGCTTCCAAAGCAACCACACTACGGAAACCGCACTTCTCGCTGCCACCGATGACATCCGCTCCCTCCTCGACTGGAGTGAGACCGCAGCTTCATCCTACTGGGCCTCTCAGCTGCCTTCGACACCATCTCCCACTGCACCTTAATCACGAGACTCCACAACGCCGGCATCCGCGGTGATGCACTGAACTGGATCCACTCTTTCCTTGCCGACCGAACACAGTGAGTTAGACTCTCCCTGTTCCTCTCAGAGCCCGCAGGGATCAGCTGCTGAGTACCCCAGGGCTCCTCCCTGAGCTCCACCCTTTTAAACATGTGCACGACCCCCTCCGCAGCCATCGTCAGAAGCCACAGACTCAACATTATCTCCGACAACACCCAGCTGATCCTCTCCCTCGACGAACCCGCAACCACCATAACCAACTTCCACAGCAGAATGAAGTCCTTTGATACCTGGATGAATGACAGCTGCCTCAACCTCTACTCGGACAAGACCGAAGTACTCATCCCGGGACCCACACCTTCAGCCTGGGATGACTCTTGGTGGGCAGCCGCCCTGGGATCCTCTCCCACCCAGACAGACCTTGCATGCAAACTCAGGATCATACTGGACTCCTTGCTCACAATCAACCACCAAATCAATGCAGACTCCCCAGCTTGCTCCCACACGCTCCGCCTGCTTTGAAAGGCATTCAGATGGAACCCCACAGAATCCAGAAAGACAGTCACCCATGCACTCATCACCAACAGACTCGACTATGGCACCGCACTCTACACTGGTGTCACCCAGAAACAACTCAAGAAACAACAAAATATCCAAAACGCGACAGACAGACTGGTCCTCAACATACCCCACCACTGCTACATCACGCAACACCTCTGACAACTCCACTGGCTCCCAGTCAACAATAGAATCACCTACAAGCTCCTCACACATGCCTACAAAGCTTTCCACGACGAAGGACCAGCATACCTGATCCAGCGCCTTGCATTCCATGTGCCCTTTAGACAACTCCGCTCAACCCAGCTTGCCCTTGCCTCCGTCCTCAGGCGCCACAAGACCAGAACCGGAAGAAGATCCTTCTCCCCCTCGCTGCCAAGAACTGGAACATCCTGCTCCTCCACCTCAGGCAATCCGCGTCACTGACTGATTGCAAGAAGGACCTCCAGACCTGGCTTTTCTAATGATCCAACCCCAGAGGGAACAGTAGCACCCTCTCCCCACAGCAGTTTGAGACCCTGACTGATTAATTGATTATTGTTTTCCTTCAAGATAGTCCACCCAATGTAAAGTTGTTTAAAGTTACATATTAAAAGTAGTCCTACTTTTCTGTCCCTTGTAAGGGCTTCTACGTGACATTTGTCACCCCCTTTACTGTGTCTGTTCCGGTACTGCTGCATGCTTTTCTCCATGCCTGCTCTGCCCAATGTTGCTACTTGCTGTACTGGCCTTGCCAGTGATTGTTGAATTGCTATTGCAACCATTGGCTAAGTCTTCCAAGATAGCTATTATGCTACTTACAGATGCAACGTGACACTTCGGATTTTATTTTCTATGCTTCCAATATGGCCCTCACTTGGCATCTGTGCACAATGATGTGAGGGCCATCTTGGAAGTATAGAGAATAACTTTCCAAGAAGGCCCGACGCAGATATTGGCTTTCCTAATTTTTGTGTGAAGGAAATGTACAAGCGTTGGCAAGGGCAATGCCATGAGCATGCAACCCCGGGAATGCAAGGCCGTTTGGATTTACCAGTGCTTGTTGAGTTTTACTTTTCCAAGCCATTCCTATATGTGCGCTTCTCGAAAATGTCAGCACTATAGTAAACAATAACATTTTCTTTCATCAAAACGTCTTCTGCAAATGTGCCTACTCTTCCATCCTCAATTCAACCAAAAATGTATCCTGACAATATCGCTTAATTACTTTCGCTTGTTAGGCCGAGGATGCACGTGCGCCGTGTGCTTGGATAGGGTTAATCCAGTCCTTTCTTTTTCTGTGGTGCATTGTGTTCAAACTTAATATTTTTCAGCGCGCGCCGTATCATCTTTTATCTTTTATTTATAGGGATCCTCATATTAATTTCTCAGTAGCGTCTGCGCAGTGGGGGACAGGGCATTGATCTTCCAATTGCTCTTCTCCTCTTCTGTATCCTGAGGTTGCGGCGGCCTGGGGGATGGAGGCCGTCGTGGCGCTAGTGCAGTGGCTGCATGCTTCTCCCGCATGAAGATCAACAACAGGAAGCTGAAATCCGACAACTGGCAGAGAGATCAGCTACCGCGGTAATAAATATAACAGGGCGAGTTTTAATAATTCAGAGGAGTATCAGATATTCGGTAATGAAAAATCAGCCTTACAGGAGTGTGCCCATGTGACTTTTCATCGCTGCATTAGTGAGGAAAAGGAGGGAGAAAGAGTGAAAGAGGGAGAGAAGGGAAAACGGTGATTGTGCAAGAAAGGGGCGCTGAGAGGCAGGTTTATAGAGATACAATGGGAAGGGCAGGGCTCAAGTCCTATAAAAAGAAGTGGTGGGACTGACCAAGATAGGCAGTATGCACGAGACATCATGACGTGTGATAGCACAGTACATGACGTTACGACGTGTGACATTCCACTTGCATCACAGAAAGTGACATCACAAGAAGTGACATCAGATACTAAGCTCTCATGCATATGTTTAACAGGAGTATCATAAGTACATTCAAGTGCTTTATGATATTTGACAAATAAGATTGGGAGACGGGGTTGTGCCAAAAAAAGTGTTGCAATCCTGATGCAAAATCTAAGCCTCGACTTATACTTTTTTTTTTAAACCCTACCATGAAGAAATTAACAACAAGGAAAAGCATGGTAGTAGATCTATTCTGCTTAATTGGTTGCAAAGTCTGCATTTTTAAATATGTTATGGGGTTAAGGCATCTGCTGCAGAGATGCCCAGTAAAACCCAGGGAATAATAAGAATGGTGAGATAACTCTGGAAGTTTACTAATTTGTTGGAGAGATCTGTGTTTTGTGTAGTCTCAAATTTGAATCAAAGTAGTGCGAAGATTAAGTTGTCTCTTGCAAAACATATTCACCCAATGTTCTTGGTGGGGAGGGCCGTTTGGGGATTGTTGAACCTCTATTTTGTTGCTAGCCTCTTCTGGTTTATTATTCATAATATCGCAACATACATGGTATGCATCTTATGCAATGTTGTGAGCACAAATGTGCCACCTAATTATGCAATTGTGATCTGATATGTGTATGGTAGAACATAAGCCAACAGAAAATGCAATAAATATGTTTTTCTTAATTGTTTTTCTGCAAAGCACATTATGTAACATGCAGCTCACAAATTTTCATTTTATGTAGATAGGTATGTGGATTACTGCTTTGAATACAGATATCCTTTTGTTACTTGCAGTTCATAAATTGTAATCCTTCTAGTAGACAACAGTGAGCTATGAAGGGCATTTGACTCCTACACCTTGCCAACCTGACTGTCTCAAGTAACACATCTTGAACATTGAGTTGCACACTTACATGATTTATTTTGAATGGATAATGTGTATGTTATGTAAAGTTCTCTAACACTGCATTGGGATGAGTCATGCTACAAAATAAATTAAATACTGCTATTTAAATTGTTATTTGTATAAATATTAGGACAGACCAACCCATCTGACATTCTTACAGTGCATGTACTTTATATGCAGGGACTAAACAAAGTAACAAGAATGCATCTCTTAAGTACTTGTTAAGAGATAACAAGCACTGTGCTTTTTTTGTTCTCCCTTGCATGTGCATTTAAGGGTGAGATGCCAGGCCGCCTCCAATCCAATCCAATACTAGATCCAAAGGAGAACTGATGGCTATTTAACTTCTGTCGTTATCTGTGGCACACATGGAGGTGGGAAGAAAAGGCCCCTTGCTGTCTGCACGTTGCTGCTGGGAATGGGAAGCAGCCAATCTACAGGCGCTGCTGAACGTTTCCCTGTGTCTTACACTGGGACAAGTTCAAGATTTTTCGTTGGGGTCCAACTTCTTGGCAGGGGGTATGGCGTCCACTCTGTGAAAATAGTGGGAGGATGCCGTGGACCCACGTGTACCCCCAACTCGTGCCCTGGGCAGGGCCGGACTGACTGCAGGGAAGTTTGGAATTCTGCCGAGCTGGGGGCTGATAAAATTGCAGTGGGGGCTGCTTACGTTCATGGAGACCTGCGTGTTCTTCGAAATATTGAAAGCAAATGAATTTCGTTTAGTACACGCAGGTCCCCATCAACAAAATCAGCCCCCAGCTCAGCAGGCTTCCAAACTGTCCGGTAGCCAGTACTGCCCTGGCCCTGGGGAAGGGACAGAAAAAAGGGAGTAGGGGGAACAACAGTGAGGGTTTGTGAGCAGGGTCGTAGCTACCATTGATGCAGTAGGTATTGTGTTGTGTTGTAATTGCATTTAAAACGCTTACTACCCCTGACAAGGTGTTGAAGCACTTTTTTTCTGGATCGTAGCAGGCTACTCCGGACACATAAAGGATTAGGGGTGAATTAGTATGGTGAAAACATGAAAGTAATTTTAGTGGGGATATGTTAGTCAGTTATTTGGATTGAAAAGGTGCAATGCACCGGGCCCAGAGGTGGGAGTGGGCCCAGTCTGCCCCCCTCTAGCTGATGTTATTCCAGAGACTGCCTGTACTGAAGATGTGTTTTTTTGACAGGGTGTACAACAGGGGCTTGGCTGTACAGGGAGGGTAGGGGGAGGAATACAGAGGGTTTGAGACCAGGGGCATATTTACCATTGGTGCAGTAGGTGCAGTGCACCAGTGCCCAAAGGTGGGAGTAGCCCAGTCTGCCCTGTGCCATCTGATGGTATTTCAGAGACTGCCTGTACTGATTTTTTTTTTACAGGGTGGACGCCAGGGACTTGGCTGTGTTTAGTTTTTAGGGGGAGGAGTACAGAGGGTGTAAATGGTAAGGGAAAAATATAGAAGAGAGAGGAAAGAGATGAAAGAAAAGGAGAAGGTGAAAGAAAGGTGAGGAGGGCAGGAAATGTCACAGAATGTGAGAGGGAAATAAGGTTGAGCAAGAAAGAGAAAGAGAAAAGAGATATGGATGAGCAAAGTGCCCAAGAGAAAGGAACCGAAAATAAGGAGAGAAGGGAAGAAATAGATGATGATGAGTGAGAGGCAGAGGAGGGGTAAGAGAGAGACTGATGAAGGGGATAGAGAGGAGAGCAATAAATGGAAGTAGAAGATGTGAGGAGAACAGGGTGGAGATAGGGAGGCAATAAGCAAAGGAGAGTACAATGAGGAACTTGTAAGACCTGTGAATTACATTAGTGCCGCAGATGCAGTGACACCGGCGTCCAGGGGTGTAATGGGCAGGCACACCGCAATTGTAGCAGTATTTGAATACAGGGTGTGAGGTCTAGTTTCAGTGCTTGCACTAAAGCTCATGACCCACAAACTATGCCACAGAGAGAGAGAGAGAAAGAGGGGGGGGGGGGTAGTTAGGGAAGGGATAGAAAGAGCAAAAGAAAGAGAGAAAATAGCTAGAGAGAGGGAGGGATAGAAAGATAGATTGAGTGAGGTAGATGAGCGAAAGAATGACAAAGAGGGAGCGAAAGAGAATGATTAAAGGCAAGACAGAGCGAGTAAGACAGAGAGGGGTAAAGCAAAAGAGGGGGAAAGAGAGAAATTTAGAGGGAGAGAGAAACAGAGCAACAAAGAGCATTTGTGTGCGAAGTATATGTGCTTATTTTAATGTAGGAAAATAATCTACTATGAGAAGAAACCTAAGCAAGTCTTGAAAATAAGAGTGCAGACTATGCAACTGCTGTGCATTTCTTTGTCAAATTATTTCACACCAATGTAGAGGCATACTTGTTAGGTGTTTTAATACAACTGTCTACTGTGAAAAACTCACGTTTTACAAAAAGACAAGAAAACATGGCGTAACCAAAAGGCAGTACAACGTCAGATTCAGTTTGGTGCGTTCTTATAATTCTTGCACAAACCCTCAACGGTATGAAAATGAAAACTCTCAATAGTACTACAAATAAGCATTGCAATGTTCAGTATAAAAAGTGTAGCCATCAAGAGCAGCAAAGTCTTGCAGCACCATATAATAATGCACAATTAATGTACCCTCGCAAGAGTTCTGCAATAGGCTAGCGGAACCTTTTCAGTCCAAGATGTCACCGGTATATGGAGAATTATCTTCTATATGTGAAGGGTCTGGTTCAGCTATGGCATTTGGCCTCTTCTCTGCTTCTCGGGAATCTACAGATGGCATTGAATGTAGTCAGACACTTGTGGATCATTTTACCACTCTTTCAGAGAATAGGACTATGGATCTCTTGGAGACCAATACATCAGGGTCCTTGCAAAACCCCTGTCCCCATTCGGTTTTCCATATGGTATCTGGTACAGTTGCTAAACAGTTATGACATTGGGTCATTTTCTAATGGATTGGAAGTGGGCATCAATCTGCCCACTGCTGAAAAAATCTACCATGGATGCAGTGATACAAAAAATTATAGGCCTATATCAAGACAACCTCTGCCAGACAAAATTTGTGAGTAAGCACTTAATACAGAATTAAAGGCCTTCACTGCCACCCAGAACATTTGGATTTTTTTCAACATTGGTTTAGACCTTCTCACTGTACTGAATGAGCATTGCTGGTTCCTACCGAGGAGATTCATAGACAGGTGCATTCAGGTGTTAGGGCTGCGCTGGTTTTCCTCGACCTCGCAGCCACGTTTTATACAGTGCACCATTCACTGTTAATCAGCCGGCTTTTCAGAGGATAGGGGTTAGAGATGCAGCCCTTACCATTCTGAGTTTCTTTGTTACAGGCAGAAAAAATAGTGTGGCTCTTAGTGATTTTATTTCAGATCCTTTTTATCTTGCCTTGTGGGGTGCCCCAGGGCTTCTCCCTATCGACTACACTCGTCCATATATACATTGCACCATTGGCAAAACTTTTTACATCTTACGGCTTCAACGTGGTGTCATATACAGATGAAACACAAATTGTAGTGTCAATCTCTTCTGATGCCTATGTGGTAGCTACTAAATTAGGTGACTGTCTGCTTTACATTGTCACCTGGATGCACAATAAATATTTAAAGCTGAATTCTGAAAAGACGGAGGTAATCCTCTTTGGCTCAAACTTCTCTTTCTGGAACACATCTTTGTAACCTTCTTCGTTAGGCATCCCCCCTGTCCAGTTCAGAAAGTAAAAAACCTGAGCATGTGGTTTAATGGTCAGAATATGGTATGAAGCTCCTGTGGAAAGGACCAAAAGGTCACTAAGAGAGAAGGAAAGAGCAGGACAGGGTGCTCCAGTTAAAGGAAGGAAGACGGTGGGGGGGAGAAACTCCTATAAGGAGCAAGGGCCCTCACACACCCCGAGAGGTGTCATGCTTCATCATAGGTCAGCTCCTCGTTGGGCCAGCACCTCAATGCCTAACGAGCCCTGCAAGCGGGGTCTTTGCCAGAGGTCTTCAGTGTTGTTTGCCAACGGACCCTGGATGACGGGGTGGGGGAGCGTGTGCGAGATGAGTAGAGTGGGAGTGAGTGTGTGTCTAAAAATAGCTAATAGAGTCTGAAATAACTTTATTCGGTGGAAGCTGATGGTATGGTTAAAAAACGACTATGTGAGTCGTTGCTGGCTAGGAGAATTACACCTACTGCAGCTAAAAGTGAAGGTGAAGTGAGGGTGGTCAGTGGGTCAACATGCTTCATGCCTTATTTCTCCTAACGAATGAGTGCCATTTCACCAGGACTGGGGGGATAAAATCCTCATCACTCTGCAAAAGAAGAACGGTCAAGTCAGCGCACTTCGAGGATCCATCCTGGATATAGAATTCAAAGTGAAATTCAGGGTTTAAGGGGTGAGTGGGAATAAAGAAACATTTACCTTCTGGTAATACCTAGAAGGGTTATTAGAGAGGCCCCAACCTGAATGGCCCTGACACTCGCACACTGGCGAGGGCGAACAACTGAGTGTAGCTGCTCCTGCTCGTGGCTCCCAGTCACGTCTGGACATCAGGGATAGTGGTTTAATGAACAGCTTTGCTTTTCAGATCAAATAAACAAGATTTCACCTTCCTGCTTTCACCTTCTTAGGATTCTGACGAAGGTGTTTACCTTTCATTCCGGTTGATTTGAAGAAGTTGGTTATCATTGCATTAGTTCTATCAAGAACAGACTATTGTTATGCCCTTTATTTGGGCATACAAAAACAGTTGCAGCTGAAACTTCAGCCACTCAATAATGCAGCTGCTCACCTGATTCTCAGGATGCCCAAGTTTAACTTAATCTCAAAGGGCATTTGTGACCTTCATTGGTTACAAGTGACTGTGCAGGTCAAATTTAAAGCACTCTGCATTGTTCATAGGGCCTTGTACAGTGGATGTCCCGTATACATTCAGCGGTCTTTTTCTAGGCATGTGCCGAATTGTATTTTAGCATCCGGTACTGCAAAAGTAATAACAGTTCCCACAAAAAAGAAAGAAAAATGGGGAGAAAGACAATGTTCTTTCTTGGCCTGTAGGTTGTGGAATTCTTTACCCTTTGTCTAGAGATCTCAGTCCAGCATATCTTCTTTTAGAAAATTGTTAAAGACATAGCTTTTCTTTGCCCATTTTTAGTAGATTGACTGAAGTCGTTTTCTAGCAGGAAAGCTTAGTGCTAAGATGCCTTGGTTTAAAAAAAACAATTACTTACAGGCTGTCACAAGATATCTCGCGATTAAAAAAGTATCACCACATATTACACTGACCTGTTGTTTTTGATGATGGCAGGAGCAACAAGGAATCCAACAAACCTTTACTCAACAATACATTTCCCCAGAAATTCCACCTGGAGGCTGATGTCACCGAACAGGGGTAGGGGTTGGGATGGGAAAGAGAAATACTGAGACTATAGATGTTTCTGTTTCACCACAGGTGTCTTCCTGACAGGCCCTGTTAAAAAGACAAAGACGTTTGTCTTTTTCAGGAACTGTTCATCCAAGGCCCTCAAAGTCACCTGATGAAAGAAATGACTCAATGACCCAAAATAACTTTACTTTTTGATGTCTATTTAACAGTTCACAATTCTCTTCATTAGTGCAACCGTGATCTATTTCTCATACCTGCAATTGTTTCTACTCTTTGCCCAGTGAAGCCTTGAGTTTGTTCTACTGATTTTGATTGTCTTTGTCAATACTGTCTTAGAAGCATATTACCTTTACCTACTCTAAAAGCCAAATCGCCTTGTTAGGCTTGCCAGAATTCCCGAACTTTGTGAATTTAACACCTAAAGAAACAATCATTATCTTTAGAATACAAGTCCTTTTTATTTTTGGGTAAAATGTGTGCATTCTCTCATTTCATATATTAATACATATGTTGTCTTTTTTCGGTTGCTGCATCCAGTTTCTTTTTTCTTATTTTGATGGTGATTTGTTAATGAGTGATTTATCAGTTGGTCTAATTGTCTTTCTTTTCCCTTGCAGATCTCTTTACCCATCAACAGGTTATCAAAGCCTAGAGAAACACAGACCTTGAACAAGCAGCCAATCCGGCTTCTAGAAAATGGTGCACAGTCTAAATATTGAGTTTTAAATATCGACCTACAGTAATATCGAGTTATAAATATTGTTGGGAGAGAATATCGAAATCAAGAATATCGACAACCAGAATATCGACCTGAAGGTAAGAGATATCTTTTTTGTTAATATCGAAGTTAGTAATATCAATAGCAAAAATATTACTAATGTTACTAATATCGATATTTATATTAGTGTTATGTATTTTATATGTTTATGTTTATATTTTTTGTTAAGTAATTTACTGGTTTTCGAATATATGAATAACATTTTTAGAAGTTAGTAATGTTTTTTAAGTAAATTATGTGTTTTAGTTCCATAGCGGGTTATGGGTTTTTAGTGTTATAGGGTGAGAAGTAATTTATTTATAGTAAATTAATTAAAAAACAATAGGAATTAGTAATTTTCTTTAGTAAATTTAGCATTTTAGTTCTGTAGTGGGTTGTGGATTTATAGGGGAATAGGGTAGGAAGTAATGTAATTGTAATTAAGTCATTTTTTTATTTATTGGTATTGATAATTTATTGGTAAATAATTATTAATTAGTCATTCATTTTTATTAATTGGTAATTAATTGTTATTTATTGATCAATGGGTAATTATATTAAGTGTATTAATTTATTATTGGAGTGTGTTGTGAGTTTATAGAGGAATAGGGTGGGAAGTAATTTAAATCTAATTAAGCAATTATTAATGTTATATTTGGGTATTGATAATTAATTAATTGTTAATTAATTATTAATTGGTAATACATGTTGAATAATAATAATTTTTGGGTTTTGAAAATTAATTTATTGTTCATTAATTATTAATTGGTATTGTTTTATTGATTATAATTTATTGATATTTATTAATAATGTATTGTTAATTAATTATTAATTGGTATATACTTTGTAATAATTATTGTTTTGTCGTACTGAAATTTAATTTATTGTTAATTAATTTTTATTTGGTGATAACATTTTTATAATTATTACTAGCAGCCCGCCCCAACGTTTTCCGGGTATGAATTGCTGCCGGCCAGTAGTATATTGTTTTGTAGGATTTCGTTTTGATAGCATTACTTATCTGTGACAGGCCTGTGAAACGCTCCAATTCACAGTGCACTGCTGATGCACTTAAGAGTGCGTGTTCAGTAATGTGTGAACTGGAGTTTCCCTACTTTATTTTTCCTTGCAATATTATATAGTGCGAACACGACAACATGGCATGAGCACAATTTACATTACAGAAGAGCACATTCATTTGTGGTAGGCACGGGGAGACAAAGAGATTTGCCTGGAATCACAGGATGTTGAGCTGATGCCGAGATTCGATCATAGCTCCCCAGCTCTAAAGTTCGCAATTCTAGAACTTGTGGCTGGAGGTGTGTCTAAAAGTGTTTGTCGTTGCTGGCCATCAATGAGAGAGACCTGTGCATTTTTCAAATGGGTGGTGAAAAAATATGAGTATGTTGCTGGAGATGTGGGCCACCGTGCCACCAATGTACTTACCGGGGGAGGGTAAACACCCATTATTCCGCAACTTTCTTTCCGCATACCATCACTTCGCATACTTTCATTACGAAAGTACCATGACTCCGCAATGGCATTATAACGCATGGCATTACATTTTATATGCTTTTACCACGCATACATTTACAACAAAATTCGTTGTAAATGTATGACTGGTAAAAGCATGTTTTTTTAATGTTTGGATAAGGTAAGTATGGGTATAGGGGCATATGTTTTGGGGTACTGAGGTATATGTTTTGGGGTGTTTTTGGTATTTTAAGGGTTCAGATATAGTTTTGGGTTGTGGGGTACAGGGGTAGTTTTAGAGTTTAAGGATAGGTATGGGTTTTGGGGTACAGGGTTATTTTTAGGGTTCAGGACTAGGTTTGGGTTTTGGGGTACAGGGGTATTTTTAGGGTTCAGGGGTAGGTTTGTGTTGTGGGGTACAGGGATATTTTAGGGTTCAGGGGTAGGTTTGGGTTTTGGGGTACAGTTTTATTTTTAGGGTTCAGGACTAGGTTTGGGTTTTGCGGTACAGGGGTATTTTTAGGGTTTGGGGTATGTTTGGCTTTTGAGGTACAAGGGTATTTATAGGGTTCAGGGCTAGGTTTGGGTTTTGGGGTACAGGGGTATTTTTAGGGTTTAGAGATAGGTTTGGGTTTTGGGGTACAGGGTATATTCATAGGGTTAAGATGGGTTGGTGTTTAAGGGTGTTGGGGTATTTTAAGGAGTAAGGGTGGTTATGATTATGAGGTGCAGGGGTATTTAAAGGGAGCAGGGTGGGATTAGCCCACAATATGAGACATGGCATGAGGGGCGGAACTTACCACATGCCACCAGCGTTTGTCACGCCCCCAGCACACGCCCACAGCACAACGCAGACACGCCCACAAAGGACTACATTGCTGGCACAGTTCTTTTACCTTTTAAATGTATATGGTGGGCATCTGCATAGACTATGTCCTTCTGCTGCAACTGCCCTTTCCAACGCTGTATTGGGAGTTGTGATTGGTGCTGTAGTTCCCGAGATTAAACCGCCTCAAAGGTTTGGGCTCTCTCTTTATTATACTAGTATGGATTTATTGGTATTTATCATTAATCTAATTGCTAATAAATTATTAATTGGGAATTATTTTTATTAATTAGGTATTGGTATTGCTAATTAATTTATTGTTATTTAATAATTAAATAATTATTTATTTTAAAAAGTTTTTTTTACTTTTTTGTATGTTGTTTTTACCCCTACACTATCCAACACTTTCCCTACTGTAGCAGTCACTGAAGGGGGAATAGTAATTTTTACCCCTACGCTATCCAACACTTTCCCTACTGTTGCACTCTCTGAAGTGGGAATAGTAATTTATACCCCTATGCTATCCAACACTTTCCCTACTGTTGCACTCTCTGGAGTTGGAATAGTAATTTTTACCCCTACGCTATCCAACACTTTCCCTACTGTTGCACTCTCTGGAGTGGGAATAGTCAGTTTCACCCCTACGCTATCCAACACTTTCCCTACTGTTTCACTCTCTGGAGTGGGAATAGTCATTTTTACCCCTACCCTATCGAACACTTTCCCTTCTTTCGCACTCTCTGGAGTGGGAATAGTCATTTTTACCTATACGCTATTCAACACTTGACCTACTGATGCACTGTCTGGAGTTGGAATAGTAATTTTTACCTCTAAGTTATCCAACACTTTCCCTACTGTTGCACTCTCTGGAGTGGGAATAGTAATGTTTACCCCTACGCCATCCAACATTTTCCCTACTTTTGCACTCTCTGGAGTGGGAATAGTAATTGTTACCACTACGCTATCCAATATTTACTGTTTTAGTTAATGTAGTGTATAATTTATTTTAAAAAAATGTTTTATTTGTTATTTATATTTTTAATATTTTTATTATATTGTATGTGTATGTATGTATTTATAATTTATAAAAATGTTTTTTAACAATGTATAACTTATTACAATAATTATTTATAAATATTTTTAAGTATATATATATTACATTTTATGTGTATGCCTAATTTATTTTTACATTATATGTTATAGTTATCATTTTAAACATTTTAAATATTCTCAACTATGTTTCTTTTAATTATATGTATTATTTAGTTTATTTTACATTATATTTAAACATTTAAAAAAAAACAATCGTTTTTACAACGATACTTTTGACAACAATATTATTTTTCGATATTTTTGTACTTACCATAATGTAGCTAGTACTTCGATATTGTTGACATTGATATTTCGCCTCCGATATTTTTGACGTCAATATTCTGTCAGTGATTCTAGAAAATAATGAAAATGCTTAGTTATAATTTGTCAGGGTTTGTTTCTAAAGGAAATAATTTTTATATAGAGTTGTACCCCACACTAAACATGATGTTCCTCAAAAATAAGCCATTACATTTGCTATAATTATTTTTAGATCTAATTAATTAAGTAGTCACATTTTCTTTACCAGATTCCAAAAACTATGAACTTCGAACAGTGCTATGAAGGACTTCACAGGTGGTGGAATGATAGATCAAACTGCCAAGTGCATGTGGTGAGTAAGTTTGCTCCTCCTAATCCCACTAATTGTATAATTTTGGAAGAAGTGTAACAGAAACCTTCCAAGACAACTGGACTCTTATGCCAGACCTAAGAATGGGTGCAACTCAAACTATTCACTTAAGATATGAAAGAACATTTCGACAATAATACATGGTTTCAATTCACAAGGGGACAGGGAAATGCACTTTTCCAATGGGTAATTTACACATTTTTCTTAAGTCTTATAAATATGCTAGAGTTATATAAATAAATAGAGAGGAAGATTCAAAATAAGCAAAATACCTTTAAGCATAAACCCTGCTGCAAGCCCTAAGCAAAAATTAATTTCCACTTGGCAAGGAAGCATATGTGGAAGCCCTGAAAATCCAAAACATTCTGCAACTGACCTATAAGGAGACTCTTCTGAACACTCTTCCAATATAAATTTGAGTCCAACTAGGCTTTGGCATTGTCCCCAAAGTCTGATACTGAGTTGTGGCATATATCTGCCTCAAACATTTTAACAATTACTACAGAACAATAAAAAGAATTCATACATTAAAGTGTACACCTAGTTGAAGAATAAACATCTTCCTTGGCAATGATACAGGTTCTATATTTCTGTGAATGCTACTGTCAATCCCAAGCTGTTTCAATGTAGCAGAATATGTTAAAGTCTATTCAAATACTAGTAGTATGTAAGTTAAATAGTTTTCAACACAAAATTGTTGGATAGGGAGGCAGCTAGTTTTCAGTTTTACATCGGTCTTGTGTAAGCTAGTGAATGGATTCATCATGTTTGACTAGTTGATTTACCTTTTTATATAAAATGTATTTTGCTGTTCCCATGTTATCCATATTTGCCTGTACAAAAATGTACAAATAACTGTATTAGTGTTTAATTTCATCGCTTGACCTGGGGTCCCAACTGATATACTGTGTGGTTTTGTTTCTTATCGATCTTCTATTACTTAGTTTTTAATAAGATTTTATTTTCTAATACTTCTTTTCATCGGTTTCTTTAGTTTGTGACTACAATAAATAGTGGATAAGTACATTAAATACATTTTTTATGCTGTCTTGTCAAAACATAAAAACTTTGTTTGTGTTGATTGTTTAATTTAAAAATAACGTTTCAGGGCATTCTTTTATGTATTCGAAACTTGAATATTTATATAAAACGGTAAATGAAAACCATGTTCAACAAACATGCACGGTAAAGGTAAAATACATAGAATTACATTATTGCTAGTGGTAAACTTATGCATGGTAAAGATTGTGTTGAAGTACCATGATGTAAAGTCATGAATGGAATCAACTGACATTCCAACAAAACTTATTGGCATACATGTGCTGGTAGAATGAAGAAGTATAATTAAAACTGAAAGGAACATACTATATATGCCTACTATATGTACTAATCTATATTTATTTTCTATATAGCCATTGAAAAATATTATTTTAGAAACATAATGGCAAAATGCTTTTTAAATAGAGTATGTGAGAAAGTGCCATATTTCTTGCATTGGTATACCAACACTTTTTTCTGAACTGCTGATGTGCTTTGACTGAGTGTGACCTGGGCTCATGCCAACCAGGTACCCAGGGCCAGTGTTCCTTCCCTAAAACTGTGTTGAAACTAAAACCCAATTGTCATCTCTGGCCACCTGTCAGCACCTAGTAAATGGTACCCTAGGTACCAAGGGCATGGTGACCAGGGCAGACCCCTTAGGGCTGCAGCTCTTTTAGTGCCACCCTTAGAGACCCTGTACCCTGACACCCACAAACTGCCTTTGCAGGCTGAGTGTCTAGGTCCAGAACTAAACAAAGAGTCGACATGGCACACAAACCCACTGCCCACTGGGGCTGGTGAGGGATGGAGTGTGGGTGGGGGAGGGATGGAGTGTGGGGAGGGATGGAGTGTGGGGCGGGGTGGGATGGAGTGTGGGGCGGGGGAGGGATGGAGTGTGCGGCGGGGATCGATGGATGGAGTTGGGGGAATGGATGGCTGGATGGATGGATGGAATGCGGGGATGGATGTATGGGGTGCAGGAATGGATGGATGGAGTGGGGGGATGGATGTGAACCTATTATTCCTTGTGGAATTAATAGGGCGCGCCCTAAAAAAAAGTAGTTATCTCACTCCCATACATGAGTGCTAAAAGCGAGCCCCAGCGCCTTGACAGCCTGAAGGTGGAATGGGTGCTACCCAAACATCTGATAACATACCAGTCAGGCCGCAGCGATGAGGGGTTGAGCTAGAAACAGCAAAAAAGAGAGGATGATGAAGAGATGAGAGAGAGTTAGAGACTGCCCGAACAGAGAGTCTGAGGGAGAGGGGGGGGGGCTGGAGAAGAGAGGGAGAGCAAGAAAGGGGTAAAGAACAGTAGAGAATGGTTGAGAAGCACGGGGGCGAGATGGGGTTGCGAGACACGGAGAACGAATTAGAGGAAGGCAGAGATTTAGGAATGTAGGGGCAATAGAATAGAGGCTGGGGGGGCTACCCAGGAAGTTAGCAGGACAAAGTCGGGCGATAACGGTTTGGGCGAGAAGCGGAGAGCTAGAGACAACAGCGAGATAAAGGGAGGAAGAGAGACTGTGGGACAGAGAGAGGGTGAGAGGGTGCAGAGGAATACCAACGAGTGACTTGAGCAGAGAGTGACAGAGCTACGCAGACAGAGCAGAACAGGGAGAGACAGTGCAGATAGATAATATGGGACTGCTAGGATTTTCAACAGGCCGAGGGAGTGAGAGGGAAAAAACAGAGACATCAGGAGAGAGGCAAAAAGGCATTAGAGAGATTGATCTCGGCAGTGAGAACACAATGCAACAGAGACAGCTAGAGAGGGAGAGAGAGGACGACAGCGGGAGCGATGAAGAGGAAAGAGCGGCGGCGAAGGGCAATCGCGAGAGGCGGTAAAAGAGAGACAAGACAAGGCGCAAATGATAGCTCTTTACACCAACGCACCAAAAGGAATGGCAGGCATGCACATGCTGTCTGAAGGTCGTAGGTTCGAGCCCGAGTGCCCCTCCCAGCCTCTCATCCTTGTGAGGTCGGTAAACTTTGCAACATTCAGCTGTGTGATAAAACACATATCTCATCTAGAATACCACTAAATGAAAAACCGTAAGGGTTAAAAAGAGATCATGCAATCCAGAGATGGAGACTCGGGATAGACTCAGAGAGGAAAATCCCTCTCTCCGAAGCGGTGGTGTAGAAGGATGCCATTGGCCTTGGAGCATGGAAGCAACATGCTCCCTATGCTGATGTGGCAGTAAAATGCAACATTTATCAAGGTGCAATAGGTCCCGGTGTCACTGCACCACCTGCACCAATGGTAGCTATGCCCCTGCTCCCAGAGGAGAAGCAGGGGAGGGGTCCAGCAACGGGGGATAGACGGATGGAAAGAGTCAAATATACTGGAAGGGGAAACGGAAGGTGGTAGACAGATCAATACTTATTTGTATTATTATCTGTCTCGGTGGGTGCGTGGCATCTGCTCTAATAATGTTAAGAGCCGTCGCAAAGGCTACCGGGCAGGCAAACCTTTCCTCCAATTTGAATTGTTGATCCGTGGCCTAGGGTGACTGATAGCGAGGGGTGAGAGTGAGACGGGGGGGAGGGGGAGGGTAAAGGTTAAGAAGATTAGTTATGGGGAGAGGGAGGAGGAACAGTGGTTAGGGTGGGATAGGCAGATGGGAAAGAATAGGGCGAGCAGAGAGGCTAGAAACATGGTTAAATGGGGGAATTGAGGAGTAGAAACCGGAAAAGAGGAGCGCCGACACAATGGGAAGAACAGAAAAGGCCTCAAGAGGGCATGGGTAAAAGAAGAAGGGAATAAAGAAAGAACACTAATGTGAACAAAGAAAGCACAACGGTTGGAAACGGGTGTGAAAAATCGCAGCTTTTTTCATGAAGGTTTGTGACATTCCATGACAGAGTAAACGGCGGTTTGGTCGTACCTTCTGTAGCTTTTTTTATGCAAAGGCACACCTCGCAATTGAGAAAACATGTCTCTCGGCAACATGCTTTTAGTGCGCATCAGTCTTCTGCTGGTATCTCGTGCAATTGTTTTTTTTTTTTTAAGTTGACCGCTTACTCAACAAGCAACAGGAAACCAAGGCTCTAACTGGAAGCAAGGGAGGAAGGGTGACGAGACGCATGGGGAGCAGCAGCCTTTGATGTGCCGGCCGGCCGGCCATGCAGTGAATAATTAGGGGAGGAGAAATGCCGGCCTGAGGCCGAGCTCAAAGCAACAGATGGCTTTGATGTGGAGGCAGGCGGCTCGGGCGGATAGAAGCGCGTTCATGGACATAGATGCACATCGAAAGATTAGGGCAACATCCCTCACACAGGAAACAGTAGGGCAAGCTTTACTCGCACAGGTGATGTGAATAGCACAGAAAATTCAATTCAAGTACTTCCCTCGCTTTGGAAACATGTATGTGCACGACTGCACGAGAAACCTAAAGGGAAGCGCCCGTTAAATGGGAACAGTAATGCAAGCTTCAGTCACGCGGCGGTGTGAACAGCACAGAAAATACAAGGAAGCGGGCGTGAGGCTTGGGATACATGTACGTGCACCGGAAACATAAAGGCAAGCGACCCTTATAAAGGCAACAGTAATGGAGGCTTCAGTCACACGGCGGCGTGAGCAGCACAGAAAAAAGTGCGTCTGCTGCTTGGTAAACATGTATGTGCACCCGATATATAAAGGCAAGGGTCCATTATAATGGGAACAGTAATGGAGGCTTCAATCACACGGCGGCGTGAAAAGCACGGAAAATTCAAGGAAGTGCGTATGCCACTTGGGAAACGTATGTGCACTGCACCGGAAACATAAATGCGAGCGTCCCTTACGATGGGAACAGTAATGCAAGCTTCACTCACGTAAGGGGCGTGTCTGACGTGGATACCACAGAAAATACAAGGGTGCGCTTACCTCGCATAGGAAATATGTATGCGCACCAGAAAAATAAAGGCAAGCTTCCCTCACACTGGGAACAGTAACATAAGCTTCACTGCCGCAAGGAACGTGAATTGCACTGAAAATGCAATGGTGAGCTTACCACACAAAGGAAAAAAGATGAATGTCCATCGGAAATAAAAAGAGAAGCATCCCTTACAACATAACAGCAAGGGCAAAACCCTCTCACACAGAGGGGTTGAATGTCACAATAAATGCAAGGGTGAGCTTACCTCGCATAGGAAAAGTGCGTCCATTGAAATATAAAGGCAAGTGTCGCTCACACTGGGCACAGTGGGGCACATTTCCAACATACACTGGGGGTGCCGACCTAGCACAGGAAACACATGCTTGTCAGAGATATTAGGGCAAGCACCCCCCACACAAGGAATAGTACTGCAAGCTTCCCTGACACACGAAACATGCTGGTCTGCCCTTGCACAAGAAACATACATGCGCACCAGAAACGTTAGGAATAGCCTGTCTCACACAGGGAACAGTAGTGCAATTTCGTCTCGCACAGGTGACATGCTTTCCTTGCACAAGAAACACATCCACATTACAAATAATACGGCAATAACCTCTAACACAACAAGAAGCGATGGGCTGGATGGGGTGGGGGGCGGCACTGCATGGGGAGATTAAGTAAATTGTGAGCAGTGACTGGCACTGACAGGAGCAGGAAACTAATGGAAGAAAAAAAGATGGGCACTGCAACTGAAGAGAGCAGCTCTGTGAGTGGAGAGCCTTCTGCACGCTGAACTCCGTGCACCACAGAGGGGTCTGTTTATGCAGCCTTCAGATTTCCTGCACAAGTGTTTAGATCTGATAGAGGGGCACTCCCGCCTTGACACGCACCATTCCCCTACTGGTGCTTTTAAATAAACTTAATTCGGCTCTTGGCCACCGCTTTATGGGTGGTCACGGCCCAGTGGGTGTACAGTGGGACAGAGACAGTAACTGTGCCAGCCCTGCACCGAGCACAACGACGGAGAAGGGGTGAGGGAGGAGGGTATTTATAACCTCCGAGACGTGAGCTGTCTGCAATGAGGAGGATGTGCACCCAAGCGGAGCTATGAAAGGGGAGAGTCCGAGGCCAGGAGTTGGGGGTGCAGAATCGCTGGGGACGAGTGAAAAGCAAGGGGTAACAGAGGAAACAAAGTGGGGAAGGAACAATCAAAGAATACAATGAAAGGAAGTGGAGCGCTGAAAAGCGTGCAAAATATATGGTAAGCGACTATTGGGGAAGGGAAAGAGGACAGAGAAGAAGAAGCAAAGGGAAGGGACAGTGCAAACTCAGACAAAGAACCGAGAGCGGCATTGTGAAACAAGACCTCACCACGAGTTAATGTTGTACTTATACGTAGCTCCAGCAACTTCCATGCTAATCTAATTTCTTATGTAATTTACTCTATTGTAAAGCGCTCTGACACCTCTGATTAAAGTTCACGCCGTATAAAAACGCATACATAAATAAATAAGTAAGCTGCCCGTAGGGTGAGTGTGTATGGAGTCTTTAGAATAGCCTGTCTGCCCCCTGGGGGACTCGAGTGGTTTCTGGACAGGCTGCTGACATCGCCGAAAGAAGCAGTTAGCCTGTTGGGAAATGCGAGGCGCGGCCGTGAATAAGTGATGGCGGGGGGCGGGGCGGCTGAAGCCTTTGATGTGGCAAATGCTGCTGGCAGCTGGCAAGCTCGTGCACGAGGAGCTTGTCACGTGATTCGCTTCTCGGGAACTGTTGAAAATCCGGATCGTAAAAAGTCAGCTTTGTGGATGGACGGCATTAGGTCTCTCTTCGAGACCTAAAAATGAATTGATTTAAACTAAAGACTACTCATAAGACGGCATGGTGGCATCCCCGGTGCTTTCTTTAGGAAATTTGGCCATACATTATGCTTTATAAGTGACATTTCATCATTAACATTGGTAAACCTTGTTAAGAATTAAATACTGCCATAAAAGAATACAAAGGTGTGCTCAGGGTCTATAGGGTTTCCATGCAACAGTGGCATAATGACAGCCATTTCATACTCCTCAGTTGTGAACCCAGAGACGACTAGTTTCCAAACCCTGAATGTGAAATTCTGCATGGCCTGCAAGATTGGCCTGTATCAAGTCTTTATACCTACTTAACTCAGGCCAATCCGCTGGCTCTCCCATTATGTCCAGTGAACAGAAACTGTCAATTGCCCACTCTGTCATTCCATAAAATCCACAAGTATGGTTAATTTGGAAAATGTCTATTGTAAGGCCTTCAGAGGATGGGGGAAATGTTTAATTGTAAAAAACAAATTGAGCTAAATAGCAGTAGGCCTTAGTCAGTTTAGCCACGTGTAATTTTGAAATATCATGTTTTTATTACGGGTGGGCGGAATTTGCGTAGTCGTGTTACGCAAAGTTACGCAAAATGGTAAAAAATCACTGTGAGCTTCCCAGAATTCTGCGAGCATGCGGAATTGCTTGTTCCGCCCGCTCACAATGCATTTTCCTGTTCAGTTGACCCATCTGGTCGCCAATTGGCGCGGCCATCTTGTTTCACTTGTCCAGCCCGCTCACGATGTGTGTTTCCTGTTCATGAACACGTCCGGCGGCACGTCAAAATGACGTGTTCACGATCACACACTTTCGCAGCGCATCAGAAACGGACAGGAAAACTCGTCGGCGAACGCTAGGATCCCGGTAAGTCGCTAACGCACATGGGAACACATATTTTCAAAGGGCAAACAAGGAAAAAATTCTGACATGACGCAGATTGCGGAATTTACTGCAATTACGCGTTCTCTGTAGAAAGCAGAATTTCCAAAATTCCACAAATTCCGCTAGCAAACGGAATTTACCACCCAGAGTTAGTTTTTATTCAACACCAAGCTTAGCAAGTTAGCTGTTTAGCAGTTTATAGTGGATGCGTTGAAAGATGAGTTGGATTAGCAAACACCCTTTGTTGAATACTGATTTATCTTTCATTGTGGAAAAAGAGTAGGACCTTGGTCTTAGATGGGAACATTTTAATAACTAAGTAAAACTAAACTGCTGGAAGAGGGACAGTCATATTACCATATGGGATGATGACTGGAGAAGACTCCTAAGTAGGGATGGGTATCATTTGCCTGTTGCGGGCAGTGTTGTTTCGCCTTGCCTACATAATCCTTACCAATTCCAGGGAGAGGTACAAGAGCATGAGTGAGAAAGTGAGACTTGAGAAACATCACAGAAAAAAACAGGTTGGTTACCATGCTGATCAATTGGGTTCTTCTTACTAATTAGGTGGAAATTTAATCTAGGACCATGTAGAAAATAGTGTTCCATGGTCTACTATGAAACTTAGTGAGAGAAATAGCAGTTAAAAAGAGGCAGTTTTCACCGATGACCATTAAATGTTTATAGTTATCTTTGTGTTTGAACTGTGATTCCTAAAAGCATAGGGTGTTATTACTATTGGTGAAAGACTGGAGCTACCTTAATATACTTGTTAATGTTTATTTTAGATTAGTCTGTGTCGGTCAAGCTGTGTTTTCCTTAACCCCTTGACTGCCAGTTTCTGCGAACTCCAGTGCTAAATAATTCCTCCAATACTTGCACAGACCTTCTATGACACTGAGTGGGCACTTCTCTGGAGATTTCCAGTTATGTAAAAGATCAAGGCAGCTGGCCAGTAGTTAATGCAGGATTTAAGATTTTCAGGGAAAAGTGCATGATGCAAAGGGGTGTTACTTAAAAGTAATGGACAATCTTTCAAGAGTTTGGAGGGAGGAATGATATGTAAATCCGCTCATTGTTTCAGGAGAAGGAACACAATAAAGAGACTTGGAGTTAAGCTCTTGGAAATAAATTCAAGCTGGAACGGAACTGGTGGGAAATAGGACATGGGTACAAGCAAGGATGAAAAGCATGCAGGCATAAATATTTATGATTTGCTCAGCTAAATTATTGGTAATGTAATTTGAGATTTCAGTAGAATGTGGGAGAGGCCTATTAAATTGAGGATTGATGCAGTGTTTATTGTTTGCTGGATAGTATTAGTAAACAATTGTGCAATTCTCAGGTCCTTGACATTCTAGAGGAAATGGAGGGGGGCGTTGCTTGTGGCTTGTAAATTTGTTTCAATCAACCTTTGCCAGTCCTGAAGAATGGGACATTGACTGCCAGTCCAGAGGGTACATCATTTTCCTTCACTAGGACTAAAAAAGTTGAGTGACCCATGAGGCATCCTAAATTAGGTGGGCAATAATATTTTTCATTAACTCATATACCAGATTACTCACCCCTATAATCCTGGCAGAGTTGCTAATTTATCCTTTTTTTAGATATGACTTCTGCCCGGCCACAGTTACATGACAATGGTAACTTTACTGAAGGATACCTGCTATCCAAGAGTGGGTGCCCAGGTCTTTTTGCAAGAACTTGCTAGACTTAAAATATTATTTCAGGGACACATCTACTTATGCACTATAGAGGTTTAGATCCCAGCTCTCTCAACACAATGGGCTCAGAAGACATCAAAATAGTAGGAATAAGGATGCGGAGAAAACAAACATTTGCATAGCTTTCAATTTTTCATAGCTTTCAATTTTGGGAGGTAGTAAAAGTCATATAACTGAATGATAAATATAGTTTTAACGGTAAGTATTACAATGATATAGTAGGGGGTGAGCAGCCCTAGTCTGTCCCTACTGTATTCTCACCAAACATGACACAAATGGGCAGGGAATATGCAGGGTCACATAGGATGGTAGTCCTACCAATCCTTACAGGAATGGGTAGAAAGAGGGAGTTGAGGGCAAGTGTGTGGATAGGTGATGGTGGGGTGGAAGGAGGAGGGTAAGGAAAGAAGGTTACTGGGGCAGGGCACAATCTTCTAGAGTTGAGTAAGCTGCAGAGACTATTTAGGATATGGCTTCCCATTATAACCTCTGTGCCAATAAGTTATGAGTTGGGTAATCAGTATGTACAAGGTTAAGTAAACTAACTTGGAATATTAATGGCATCCAATCACTGAGATGCATTAAATTAAGGCAGAATTTGCATATATTATCCATGATGAACTTTGTCTTCAAGAGACTCACCTGATTAGGTCAGAACATAATAAACTGCACACATTAACTTATGTGCTAATTTGTGTGTCAGGACTCGATTCACCAATAATGGGGGGGGCTATATTAGCTAATCAGACGTTAGCTTCTAGCCTCAAGTCTAGAACAGACAAAGCATGGAGATGGGCCACTGCTTGCTTTGGAGGGAAGATTGTTTTTTTTAGGGGTTTAATGAAGATGATCTGTCCACCTTCCACCAGCTCTGTATGGAACTAACAGTCTAGGCATACCCACTAATTTTGTGCAGTGATTTTAATGTTATTCTTCTCTCCAAGATAATTCTACGAATGTCTGAAATAAGAACTGGTATCCTAAAACTTGAGGACCCTCAAGCATTTGATATAATCCTATTAGATAATGGACAATTGGTGTCTGATTCCGATTCAGGAAAAAAAGCGTCTGTCCGAATCGTACCCGGCGCCCTCTCCGTACGAATCGTACACGTCCCTCCGAATCGCGTAGTACGATCTGTGTCTCGTCAATCCATCCGAATTGTCGCGAACCGTACAAATTGCAAGGGAGAAACTGTATGACACGGACCCTCACAGTGAACCGTACGATTCGTAAACATGCTGTACGACCCGACGAGTATGATCCGGACCGGGGTATGAGGACACGATTCATACGGTCCACGTCAGGTAAGGGCGATTCGTACGGACAACCACAGCGTTCCCCCCATGATCGCAGGGATATGGTGCGTACCCCTGCGATCATGGGGTGTATGCACCGTACCCCATGATCACAGGGTGTACGCACCGCACACCCTGCGATCATGGGGAACGGTGTGTATACCCAGCAATCATCAGGTATGGTGCATACACCCCATGATCGCAGGGGTACGCACCGTACCCCTGCAGACATGGGGTGTAAGCACCGTACCCGGGGGGGGTTCGTACCTGTTTCGAGGCAAACTCTGCTTCACCGGACGTTTAGGGCGCCCATAAAAAAGCATTGTGCAGTGCGTACCCGACACAAATCGTACTTGCTGGGTCGGGAAAACCTCCTTCAAACCGTACAGATGTCACGTACAGCAGGTTCCGAGGGAGAATCGTACAGAGATTAGACTTGTACGGTCTTTGTACGATTTGTACGGAGTCCTGCTCCTGGTACGAATCGTACTTCATCGTACGTACGGGTACGTTGCAGGGCGCGATTTGTACAGGAAAAAAGCTCTGTACGGCTATTTGGAGTGGTTTTTCCCGAATCGGAATCGGCCCCTTGGTGTCAGACAGGAACCAATATCCCATGTTTTACATACTATTTTTCACTCTGAAGGCAATTTTCTAGATTGGATATGATGTTTTTTCTCTAAGAATCTAGCCTCCACATGTGACTGATCATAACCCACTGGCCATATCTATCACAAAGAACGAGTTAAGCAATCAAGCTAACTCAAGTAAGTAAACCTCTGATTGTTCTCTTTTTTTAGATGAACAGTACTGTGATTATGTCAAATACTCTAGCTAAATATTTTAGAGAGAATCAGGGTTCTGCCTCACCAGCTAATGTGTGGGAGTCTATGAAGGTAGTAATATGTGACAAAACTCTCAGCTTTACCATATGCCAGAATTGCTAAGCTGGTGAACTGAGTAAGCAACTTCATGAAGGAAATTGGGAGTGGTGTTACAACATGCTGCACATATAGGTGACAAGAAACCCTAGCTAGAGTGCTATCAGATATTTCAGAATTTAACTATATCTAAAACTAGATTGCAACAATAAATTTGGGAAAAACAGCTAAACTGGTACGCAGCACAAACTTAAACATTCTGGGCCTGATTCAGAAAGGTAAATTTACACTTTTGTGTAAGTCTACATTTTCTTTGGTATTCACAAACTGAGATTTAATTTTATGTTTACACCTGTGGAGATTCTGCTGTCGGGCGGAAAATTCTGCACATAAAATGTAGGACAGCCCAATTAAATACATGGAAAATGGAGGCGATATACTACACTCTTGAAATGCAACCTTCATTTCAATCTTTCTTAAAAAAGGAAAGGACCCTCAGATCTGTTCTTTCTATTGACCTATTTCTTTAATTAGTTGCGATGCTAAGATATACTCAAACACTTTGGCAAATTGAATAGCTCAGAAGATATCAAAGTGGGTCAATAAGATGCATCATGAGTTTGGCCCTCAGCACTGACCCGCAGAGCATACAAATATGTCCATGCCCATCTTTGCTCTTGCTGGCAATCTCTGCATTTCTGCCAGAATGATAGTGCAGATGCAGAGAAGGCATTTGTCAGAGTTTCCTGACTGTTTTGTTTATGGAAGACCCTTCGTTATGGGGTTTGGACCAAGAATATGTTAGAGAACCAAACTTTTATTTAACAACCTATGTGCTAGCATGGAAAGCTGTGATGGAACATCAGGTAAAATAAGTGTTGGTAGAGGGGCCCAGCAAAGCTGCCCGCTGTCTATTCTACTGTTTTCCTTATACTTAGAATCTGATTTTCTGTACCTGAAACAGCCTCCGCATTGTCATTCTTTGTAAATAAATGCTGCTGTGTTCAATATGGGTGCATATGCGGACGATATGGCTATCTTCGCTGCTAAAGACAGTTGACCAGCTCTGTATTAGATGGAGAGGCCACCCATTTTGGATTGATATCTGTGAAAAAATTAATCCCTCTAAAACATGAATTATATATAACCATCCTGGACCACCTCAAGATTCAAGATATGTAGAATCTGTGACTTACTTGAGGGTGATAATCTCTGTTTTGATTCACAATAATATTGTGTTGAATTAAAAAATGCTTATCTTTAAGCCTAAGCAAACTTTTGATTGGTTGTTAATTGGTCTCAGTTGGAGATGCAATTTAATTAAAATTATTATTACTGGGCAGCTTTCGCTGACCGACTTACCAAAGTTCTATTGGTCTCTCGTCTCACTCTTTGCTGATTTAGAGGTCATAACAAGTTTCATAGTTTCTGCCCAGTGTACACCATCCTGATTCAAGAGTTTATGGGTGGTTTGTATAATCTGGAGCCACATACAGGGTACAAATCGATTCCCCAATAAGGTACACCTCACTATGCAGCAATCAGACTTTCCTTCTTTTTCACATGACTGTTATGCTAACAAATGGGCTCAACACAGAATTCAGAAGGCTGAACAACTCAATGAGGGGCAACACATTTGCCCCTTTGCAGAGTTAGACTCTCATACGGACTTTAACTGGCTATTCACACGAGCAGCCCAGAAAAGAAATGGCTTAAATAAAACTGGGCTCCAATTATGAATTGATTTTCAGGTAACAGTACTGGGCACCATAACAGGAATATTTTACTATGTGGGTATCCACATATTTATACAAGTGTCCAAACTTAGCTTACCCCATTTTCCTTTGCTGTTTCTCTTGTGTTTTTTGTTGTTGTTTTCCTTCCCTCGATAAACCCTTCTATATGTATTCTAGTCATACTAGACCTGATATCTGGTATTATGATAAGGCAGCATATATTCACTGTCCAAAGAAATTCGATCACAAATGTAAATCCTGTAACTTTGAAAAATGAGTGGGCATCCTACTATTTAGATTCTTAAAATTGTAACAGCCTCTATGTGACAATTAACTAAGAAAGTTACAATAGCTAATGTTGTAATCGATTTCTCCTGGCCAGAAGCGTTCAAAGGGCTCTGTTTATCATAGTAGCCAAGATGTTAAAGTTTGAAAGGTCCTTACAATCTCTCATTCTCCTAAATTTTGCACCAACATTCATGAAGATTTCGGAGGCAACATTCAGGCTATTCTATAGGAAATACACATAGCCACTTTGTTACTTCCTCTTTCTGTCACCTGGGTATCCCAAATGCGATTTTATTTTTTTAAACCACACCGTCTGATGTTTTCTTCTCAACTGAAGCATTAAAAGCCAAACTTATAGCAGAATTTTGTGATTTCAGTCAATTTCCTGAAGCATCTTTCTGAATCAGCCATCACCCCCTTGCCATTCAATGTCAATTTATCCTTTGTATCATGTTTCCCGTCACTCCAAATAAAAAGGTGTAATCTGACTTCGGCTAATGAAACCATCACATGCCAGTTCTTCATTAAATGATTTCCTTTCAATTAAATGTCTTACATTTCTTGGAAAAAGTGATTTAATTAACAGTAGAATATCAAAGGCAATTTTGCTTTGATCACCATGACTTATTTATTTCTTCCCACTCTAGCTTTCATGCTAAATACAACACAAATACTTCTTCTCTGCACAAGATGAACAACATTCTCTAGTCTGCTGATGTTCAGAGTATTTTCTTACTTGCACTTCAATGGGCTATATTTTCAAAATTGTCTTCAAGCCTCTCTGGTGTTACAGAAGGACATAACAAGCTTACACAGTTCCTTCTATGAAACTGATCTCACCGGAGCATAAAGCACAGACATGATTTCATGGGAGCCTTCCTTTATTCGCAATGATGGTGTTTCCCTATACACAAGGAGGAAACACTTTGTCTATGGTATAGACAAAGGTTACAGAAGTAGAGAGGCCTTCAGGAGGCGCACTGAGCAAGGGCATGGCATGGGAGACCCAGGGAACCCCTGACATCCTCTTGCAGGTATTTGCTGTCACTTACTTCATCCTCCTGCAGAGGGATCTCTGTGCCCCTTTCAAATGTAGACTGGGTTTCCATCTGCACAGTGAAAGGCGACCTGTAGCTTCAGACAACTTTTAGGAATTCTAAATAGTGACCTCATGACTGGGCCGCTCTCCCCCCTCCAGTCACTAAAGTTATATATCTGGGAGTTTCTTTCGATTTCAATCTCACTTTTTCATACCAGATTAATCAAACTACAGTATCCTGTTTTCACCTTTTAAGAACACTGTAAAAGATTCTCTCATTCATCCCTTTTGATTTACAGAAAACAAACAACACAACATTAGTTCTTTCTAAAAATGATTACTGTAGCACCCTTTATGGGCTAAAAAAAGACAGATGAATAAACTGCAAACTCTTCAAAATGAGGAAGCTCGTATTCTCATGAACATCACAAAATACTCATCAGTCTCCCAAACCATTGAGATGCTTCATTGGCTCCCAGTCAGGAAAATATTAGCTTTTAAAGCACTTTGCTTAGCATACAAAGCACTTCACAGTTCTGTCCGAATCATTCTGAGATAGGTGTTCTGCTGGTATATCCCCAGAAGACCCTTCCATTATGGCTCCACACAATCAATGGTAGGTCCAAAGTTAGGAAAGCATCCTGGGGAGGAATAAGTCTTCAGATGACACCAATACATTGTGGAATATGTTGCCTTTGCACCTCAAAGCCCAACCCACCCTCCTGCAGGTCAGGAAACAACTTAACACCTGTTTTTTTTAAGTGTCTTGGCCCTTACTACCACCTCTTTCTCATTCTTTCTCATTTACACAGATTTGTTTTCACCATCATCATTTCAGACGCTGGATATCAGAGCACTGATAATGGAGGGTTTACGTGGATATCTGTCTTAATGACTAAAGGGGATGTCATAAGCTAGGTAGTCTGCACGAATCAAAGAAGCTGCAAAGATTATTAGATGGGAGATCAAAGTGACAATGATAACAGTGGGAGTACAGCACTAGAAATATTTAGGAATGATGCTCAGTTGATCAGTAGCTGCTCTACATATTAGTGATCCAGTTATCCTCCAAGGTAGAGATATACAGGGTGGTAAGAGGTTAGAGCAAACGAATCAACAGATTACTCAGCACATGTAGGGCCTGATTCACAGAATGAACTTAAGACTCAATCCTAAACTTACTACTTTTGGCATTCACAGAATGAACTTACTACTTTTGGTATTCACAGAAGTTAGGATTTTGTCTTAAGTTTGTCTTAAGACAAACTTAAGACAGACTTAAGTTAGGATTTTGTCTTAAGTCTGTCTTAAGTCTGTCTTAAGTCTGTCTTAAGTCTGTCTTAAGACAAACTTAAGACAAAATCCTAACTTCTGTGAATACCAAAAGTAGTAAGTGCATTATGTGAATACCAAAATAGTAGTAAGTTTAGGATTGAGTCTTAAGTTCATTCTGTGAATCGGGCCCGTAGTCATTTATGCCTGGAGACAATTAAATGCAGGAAATACCATTGATTTTGGAGCAAAAGTACGGACAGAGGCAAATTTAACTACAAAGAGAGAAAGAAGTTACATCTAATCGGGGCAGTACAGGGATTTCTTGAATGTAATCTAAAGATGGTAGCAGAACAATCACAATAGTAATGGAAGAGTTGAAGCCTGGATTTCAGTGAACAATATGTTATGAAGTTTATCAAATATGATTGGCCCAGCAGCATTGATGCAGCCAGCTGAGGCAGTTCTTGTCTTTGAGAGCATTGACACTAGTCAGTTGGAAGAGAGCGTGTCATGCACAGATGAAGGGTAGTCATAATAGTGATTACATTTTCAGGTTAATGATCTTCCCAACTGTTGTGCATACGTTTGACGGTTGTTCTTGTTAGGTGGAGAACTGGGTTAGGTTCACCCTGAATAATTGACAGACACATGATACTAGAGGGTAAAAATAATGATACGTGGGAAGAGAAGAAATAACTGGAGAGAGACCAATAAATTAGGTGATGCTGAGACTGATCTAAATAGATGACACAAGAGGCAGCTTCCAGGAGAGGGGGCAGAGTCAATGAGAAGATATGGGATATCACAAGTAAATGGCATTCGTTTGCATAAAAATATCTCTTGATAGTGGCATGAAAGAGTGCACATATTTGAGTTTCTGGGTATATTTGGAAGTTGAATCAGGCCATTAGAATTTAATGTAAAGAAATACAGTGTGTCAGGTAGCTCATGCAGGATTTCAATTTTAGACTAGATAATAAAATACTACTTTCTGTGAGCATTTGGTATAGACTAAAGGCATTATATGAGTATGTGAAAATATAGACAGATGATGCCACATATTTTCAAAGGCTACATAGTTAAGGAAACTGGAAAATTGTGTTATGAAAATGAGAATTAACCTATTCATGTGCAATGAAACTGGTACTCAAAAATACATATGCATTTTTGGTACTATGTATTGGGAAGATGCATAAGCTAATTTATAAAAAAGCCTAAACACTTTTCCCGGCCACCACCTTTGCCTTTGCCTTAACATTGAAGATTATGTTAGAATGCTTGTGTGTTATGCTTCAATGACATAGAAAAATATTGTTTACATTTCGGAATTAGTTATAAATGGAGAGGTAATTTCTAATCCCTGCACAAATGTTTGAACAGAGGTCAAAACTCCGAGATTTACAGTAAACTCCACACCTCCATTAGTCCCTCAATACCCAGATAAATTTCGACCAGTTGAACCTGCCAGGAAGAAACCAACCATGCAGTAAATCAGATACATCCAGAATTTGCAATGGGAACACAAATTCCATGTGTAATGCCCTATTACCTACCGGTAAGCTTCATTACTACTGGTCTTGTTGTCCTCATCCATTCATAAACAAGTGAGATAATCTAATTTCACCAACAGGAAAAAATAACAAAGGAATATTGGCCCCTAACCCAACACCTCCCACCGGGAGTATTAAGCGTACTTACCCAGCATTAACTCTGAACTACCAAGCCACAGATGGAGGCTGGCACGCCCAGATGGAGGGTAGTGATGAATGGGAGGACAACATGACCAGGAGTAATGAAGATTACCGGTAAGTAATAGGGCATTACCCCCAGGTCCCTCCTGTCCTCGTCCCATTCATAAACAAGTGAGAATACTCAAGCAACAAACCAGCCTTCATCAACAACAAGCCTCCAGGATACAAGGAAGACAGCAACGTTAAGTGATTTATTGGTACAAACAGGAAGATGTTAGGAGCCCACAGGCTGCAGCACCCCCAAAACAAAATTAGCATCATCACCCAGAAAATTCAGGATCCAATAATGCCGCATGAAAGTATTAGAGGACGCCCATGTAGCTGCCCTACAGATCTCAGACAAGGAAACCCCCCGAACCTCAGCCCAGGAGACCACCACTTTCCAAGTAGAACACCCCTGCACACCAGCTGGAAGAGGGGAACCAGAAAGGGGGTAGGCCAACACAATGACCTGTTTCAACCAATGACCAATGGAAGAAGAAGAGGAAACCCATGAGAGGAAACCCCCAAATCCAAAACATGGAGTCTGGCTTCCTGAAAGGACGAGTTTGATCCAGATGGATAAGCAAATTCCAGCAAACATCCAGCAACAACCAAGGAAGATCATCCCCAGACAACGGATCAGCACAAAAAGTAGACAACACCAACTCCTGGGAACAATGGAAGTGTGAAGGCACTTCTGGGACAAAAGATGAATCCAACTGGAGAACCACCTCATCCTCAGAAAAGGACAGGAAGGGAATCTGAGTCATTAGAGCCCCAACTCCCCAAGGCGCCTGACCAAAGTAATGGCCACCAAAAAAAACACCTTCAATGTCACAAACTTGATGTCCACCTCAGCCAAAGGCTTGAAGGTGCCGCCAACAGAGCATGCAACACCAGGGTAAGGTCTCAAAAAGGAAAGAATGGCAGCACCACAGGATGGGTCAAAGAAAAACTCCTCAGCAACCGAGAGACCAAGTCATTCACATCTGAAAAATTCCCCCAAGGGGCCAAGGCTTCCGAGACTGCTGGAAGCCAAGGCTAAATGCTCGGGGAAAATCCAATGCTGGCAACCCCTGCTTCTCAACCTCCTATTCAAAAGCTGTAGCTGCAGGAACCTGAGTAAGCCTTCCTAAGGGAAGCATCCAATTTTTTATCCACTGGGTCCCTAATAACCGCATCCTCAGCCAAAGTTTTCCGGCCTACCAGACTAGCAACAAAAGAATCCATTTGGATGGAGTATGGCAAGTCCCTAGACATGTCCTGAAGAGGATACTGCTTGGCCATGAAATGGGGAAGCAAAATCCGATCAGAGTCCTTTCACTACCGCTTCAACACCTCATGGATGTGGGGATGGACAGACACATCCACCGCTGCTGTACTCTGAAACTGACGCAGCAACAAACCACCTGACATGCTGGGAGCCTCCGCACCAGGAAAGCCCATGCTAATTTTTGAGCAATTTCGGCAACATGTCCTCATCAATGTACTTTTCCTTGTGCTCCTCTCCCCTATTCAATCTGCCTCAGAATCAGAAGAATGAGATAGCTGACCCGGGAAAGAACTCTTGGGGCAGGCTCCCCTTCCTATCTCCTGCAAAGTCCTTTAATCAGTCTTTTTATTCTAGCATCATCCTCCTCCCTGCGGTGCTTAGACCTGGCCGGAGAAGGAGAAGAAGAAGTCCTAGAAAATGTAGAGGAGGAGCGCTTCACATGTTTGAGCTTCCTGGAGTGTTTGCACATCTCGACAAACATCAATATCCAATAGAAGCACAGCCAAGGAAAGAAATAACCAGGATCAGGGGCACAACAAGAACCAAGGCACAGCCCCACGGAATCATTAATGTCACTCCAAAAACCGCTATGCAGAACTCATCCCTTGGCTGCAGATTAAAGACTACCAGTCCTCTTGTGCAACCAACCGGCATCATAACACATAACTTCTGGGACTACCAAGACACTGGAAGTCAGGCAACTCAACCCAGAAGTGCCCTGCACTCACTAGGTCCACACCAGTCCATGCAGAAAATGCTGCACCTCCCGATGTGCCCAGCAACCGAGGAGGCGTGGCCCGGGGAAAGGAAAGCTCTGTCAGTAATCCACTGACCGAAGAGGAAACACGCACACGTCTCCCTTCAAGCCAGACAGGGAGGGAGACCAGACCGCCAGCAACTCCCCCACCACCCAGCAGCGGAGACACGATCCCAGCAGAAGCCTTCCATCTCCTGACTCGTCTCATTCTGTTGGAAGACAGAAAAAAAGAAGAGAGGGAATGCTGGCTAAGTATGCTTATGTACTCCCAGTGGGAAGGTGTGGGTTAGGGCCCGCATTATTTCGTTCTTTTTTTCTGTTGGTGAGATAGGATTATCTCACTTGTTTATGAATGGGACAAGGACAGGAGGGACCTGGGGGAAATTCCTTCTTTTCTAGATAAAAAAGTGGAATATAAGGAATTTACTGCACCCGCTAAATACCTCGCATCACGTTATGGGTGTGTATTGAGTGCAGTAAATATTTTACATGGCCCACTCGTAATCAGGGCCTAAATCTTCTAAAATCCGAAACGTGCACTCACTCAGCCGTATGTCAAGTTGTTGGGCTTTGAGATCTATTCTCATTTGAGCAATGAGCACTTACTTGACAATTCACAGACATGCTGTGCCAGTGGCCCTCAGACTAATGCAGCACATGGCGTGTATTACAAATGGGGTGCACTTTGCATGGTTATACCACTGCGCACTGATAAATACATCTGCAGTGGCAGAAACAGGGAAAGTGCGTCCTATTACAATGAGTGAGCTGCCCTCAGGCCTGCTGCGAACTCTCACTGCCCATAAAGGCAGCATATTCGGTGAACGGTGGAGCAGCTTCTTCAAAGCCACTCCATGTTTCTCTATGCAGGTGCAACCTACCTGCACTTCAAAAAGAGGAGAGAGATCTCCATATAGGCGAGTGCAGTGAGTAACAGCACCTGCCCTTTTCATTAATGGTGTTGACCGATCCCTGACTGACATCCCAGCAGATGCCCCTTTGATTGATGGTAAACCTGTTCCGCTGTTACTTTATGCGGATGACGCTGTTCTTTTATCTCGAACACAGTTGGGCCTTCAGCGCCTAATTGATAATTTCATGCAATTCATTCAAGCTAGGCGGCTTCGTGTGAATAAAACTAAGACATACGTAATGTCATGTGGTCAGGCAGCCAAGCAGGTTAAGCATACCTTCTTCCTGGACAAGGAAAAGCTAACTTTTGTTAAATCCTTTTGTTATCTGGGAATAACATATAATAATAGTGGGTCCTGGAACGCGGAATTTGATGCCGTAAAAATAAAAATGCTACGGTCCACTAGTAGCATATTTCGTTTTGCCTCCAAACTCGGCTCACGAAGTATCTCTGATATGGTGAACATATACAATGTATGTTGTGTTTCCTCTGCTCTGTATGGGGCAGGGGTATGGGGTCACTGTGAGGGTATTTCCCTGCAGAAGGAGGAAAACAAGTTCTTAAGGAGGCTGTTATGTGTTCCCCCTTCTGCCTCCACCCAGTTGATCCATGAAGAAGTTGGGATCGAGTATATTTCTGACTTAGCAGCAGTTCGGCCACTCTTATTGTGGCGTTCTATTTGGGCTAAGCCAGAGACTCGATTCACCAAGGACATTATCCTTGATTGTATAGGTTTGGATCACTCCTCACGTGTATTGTGGTTAAGATACATACATCGTTGGTATCTACTTCTTTTTAACATTGATGTGTTCCGTGAGCCTGAAAAGGCTGTTTCCATTTCAAAAAAAGAAATTAAGATTACGTTCCTTAATTTTCGAAAGGCCGAACGAGACAAAGCCGTTGGCAATCTTGTTACTATGAAATTTTATAAAGACCTAAATCTAGCACCCGGATTACAACCCTATCTTGTATTTGTGACTCGCCCTTCTCACCAGTATGTCCTAACACGGGTTAGATTGGGCACTGTACACCACTTGGTTGCCTTTCCAAACACTAAAACTAGTTCAAACATACCCTGTCCATGCGATAGCACCTCCAGGCAAAGTAGTTGCCATTTCTTGCTTTTTTGTAAATTTTATCAGTTTTTTAGGTTAAAATACCTTAAACCCATTTTTATCAAATATAACATTTGTACCACACAAACAGCATTGATATTTTTATCTTCACTAGAGAACGAGGAGACTTGTTTCTTTTTGGCTACTTATATTTTAAAATGTACAGCTGCCAGGAAAAGTATTGTATTATAATGTTGTTTACTTACCTGTCTGTACTTATGCTATACAGCTGCCAGGATCTGTTAATGATGATATTACTGTTAAACACTCCTGTCTGTATATATATGCTTTCACTTTTATGATCCATATCAATTCCTGTAATTAAGGTATTATAAAACATAAAGTGGTCCACTGTATTGAATGCTTACTTAATAATTTTAATGTACAGTTCCCATGAAAAGCCTAGTGAGCAACTCCTACTGATCCCCAGCTAGTCATTGTAAGAATGTTCGTATTTTGTAATAACATGATGACCTATAGAGGCATGATCACTTTCTACTTGATGAACTTTAGCCTCTTTTTCTTCTTTTTAGGAATGACTATATGGCGTCCTTTTTAATATTTCAATTATGTATTTCTGCTTGTATGATTTGTATGTACAAATCGAATAAAAGCTTTTGAAATGAAATGAAACAGCACCTGCCTTCAGGGGGTTGCCTGGGGAGTCCTTGACACCCACTTTGACTCCTCCATAGCTCTGACCTCAGGGGGTGCACTGAAAGCGTGCTACCATTATGTGGCATACTGTGAGTGTCCATAATGGCCTGTTTGCATCTGCACCTACATCTATGATATGGCACAATCGGAGAGGCAGAGAGATTTCCTCATTTGCGTGAACCAAAGCCCCCATGCAAAAGAAAAAACGCCCTTTCATTGGATCGCATGTCGACATTACAGAAGGGGCCACACAAGTGTCTGCGACCCCTTCTGAAATATAAATGTGCCCCCGGGCACACAAATTAGAGGCACACACCTGTTGTGCCCTAGGGCGCAATGTATGATAAAGGCCTGGTAAACTGTCACTTACATTGGTGAAGATTAAATAACTGCACATATTAGTATGAATTTTGCATGTTCACGAACAAACGTGAATGCATACAAATTGCATGTTAGGAGGGGAGAGCCTCCTGACTAAGCAAGTGAGTGAATCCACTTTTAGACAAAAAGACTATAAACTAGAAGTGCTCCAACCTGAATCCCACGTGGATTGCACCATGTCAGCGTTTAAAATTGGAAATTGTAGAGCCAATACATCTAGCAGAAAGATGGCCTAGGGCAAGTAGTGAAAAGTATGCAATTTAATACGGCAGATTTAAGAAAATAGAATATTGGAAATGGTTATTTACTTGTTCCTCGTCGTTTTGGTATTACGTTCATCACATATGTATTGATAACATGTATCGGAAGTGATAGCACACATAATCTGACCTCTAATAACAACACAAGGTTTACCCCTTGTTCCACTCTTGGGCCCCCAAAAGACTCCTGTTTTTTTGAGAAGGGCTAAAGGTTAGGAAAAGAATGAGAATTAGAAAAAAGAAATAACCGTGTTTAGGTCGAGCCTGGACAGCGAATACGCTGCTCTGTGGCATGCTGTAGTGGAGTATGGAATACACGCCACACCCACCCTCTGCCCATATTTGTCTTCGGCTTGTGTCATTGTCCTTCATAAATGCTGGCTTCTGATTCATTAGTATGCTTATTAGTATCACTTTGTCTTCATTTGTAACCTCCCGTGAGGACTGGCCCTTTTACCTCGGTGTTACACGGTACGCCTTTTTTAGTCTTTAAGCACTATGGGCCTCATTTATGAGAAATGACGCATCGCTGCGTGAAAGCAGCGATGCGTCACTTCTCAGTGCACCCTCCTTGCGACATTCCTGATGCATTATATTTAATGTATGACGCATCATGTCGCAAGGAGTTACAGATACGTCAGTATTTCTGACGTATCTGAAAGCGCAAAAGTGATGCATTGCTGGAGTGTGTCACAAAAGTGACGCAACTCCAGCAATGCGTCCTTTCACATGGGGCAAGCCCTATGTGAAAGGGCCTGAGTCAGTCTTACGCCTGCTGTGAGGCAGGCGCAAGATTTTGACGCAACGGTGTCCTAAAAGTGATGCAGTGAAATCTCATAGATTTCACTGCGTCACTTCTACGACCTTTCCTTGCGTCAATACGCCCCCCTTGCATACATTATACCTGGCGCAGGTAAAATGTGGCGCAGGGGTTTACAAAGTGACGCATCTACCTAGATGCGTCACCTTGTAAATATGAAGCAACAAGGCGCATTTTTTACGCCACTGGTGCGTCACAAAAAGTGACGCACCGGCGGCATAAAAGTGACGCACGGCATCATAAATGAAGCCCTATTTTCTTAATTTCTCTTACTGCAGGCACAACATTCTTTCCTGCAACATTGAGTGCACCATGTCTGCTTTCACTTTCCAAACAACCTAGATGGCGGCTGCTTCTTTGAATAGGTTTCGCTTTTACAAGAGTTTGAGCTATTGGCATTGTAAATGATAATACCTTTTATTTATGTGTTAATTAGCACAACAGATATATAAAAGGCATTGTCATTTGCAATGCCAATAGCTTAAACTCTCGCAAATGCCCTTTACAGCAAGGGCAGTGCCAGGAACACAAAAGGACAAGCAAGAGTGAGCAGCTGGTCCACAGGATACCATGTCTGGAACCCAACCATACATGCAGCTTCATCTTAGATAAAGAAGAATTCTGAAGAGGTAGGAGATGTATGTAAACTAAGCCACAACACTCAGGTATTGTTGGCTCTTTGAGTAATTAAATCTAAATAATTGGTATCTAATTTTAGTAATCGAATAATGCCGCCCGGTCAAAGTCTGCGCATTCATGTTTAAAGGATGCTAGCATAAATTGCACTGCGGGAGTAAAAAATAGCCTACTACAAAGAATTGATGGAAAGAAGACACCGATGTGATAGATGTTGTACCTGCGAAGTAACAGAATAGCTGTATCATTTTTTTGTGGCGCAATTTAACTTCATGCCAGACTAATTCAATGTTTAGACTGTTTTATGAAGGCCCAGGAAAAACTAAACCAGCTTTCTCCAGTAAATCACAACATTCACAATTCATGTCCAATACAGGTCCTTTCTTTTGCTACTTTGATATATTAAATATACGGCAAAGAATCGCCAGCATCATAAATCTAGAGTAATAAAATTAATTCTGTTGCTGAATAGAAGTAAATATTTTAACACAGTTTTATGAGTTTATGTTCCATTTTTAGGGGATAGCACAGTGATGTTTTTCAGAGGTTCAAAAACATTAGACTTTAGAACAATGCATTAGCAACAATGTTATAAACAAAGTTTGAATTTGTAAATCGTTTCATACTTTTGTAATGGAAATTCAAAGTTATGATAACTTTTGTCCGAATCAAGACTGTGATTACGACCATGCATACTTAAAATAAATCACTAATACCACCAAAATATTTTTTATTGTCGTGGACAAGTCTTGGTTATCCATGACTAATACGTCGACAACTATATAGATGTGCTTGATTTATCTCCGTTTTCATCTCCTGCTTGACACGGGGAGGGGGAATTAAGTTTGCTGAGCTTTAGAATCTAAACACCCCACAAAAAGCTAATATTCCTTCCCTGTGGATCTCATGTTTACCTTGGAAAGAGAACGATACAGTGTGTGTGTGTGTGTGTAAAACTGTAGAGTGTGTTTCAAATTCAAGAATTTTAAGTCCTTCAGGAGCATGGGTTGATTGTTCAGATGTTGCTTGGCTGCTGAACTGTAAGTGATCATTCACAAGTGGGAGGATGAGGAACTACACATGGAATGGAATGACAAGAAATTGATGACCACGTCCCAGGGTAGACAGACAACTGCTCATCTGGCCAATGAATTAACCCCTTGTTTAATTTACCACAATCACCTGTGGCAATAAATATGATTGCTGTCCAGGAAAGAAGCTTCAAATTCTCTCCCGGAATTCAGCAATGGTGGTAGAAGGCGAGGAGGTGCTAGAGGCAAAGGACGCAGCTGGATGGTTCCTTCTGCAGAAGAGGACGGCTGATGCTCAGGGTGAGGAGAGGTTGGCGAGGTGAATGGTGAGGGAGTCAATGTCATGACCTCCCCTTCAAATGGCAGATGTCCTCAGGGGTTTGGGTGTTATTTTTTTGCTGAAAGAGGCAGACCCTTGCTGATCTGTACCTTGCACACCCTTCCCTCTTTGCCATTCCTCCAGATTTTCTTCAGGGGTCGATGGTTGGTTCTTCACAAATGGCACAGGATGCTCATCCTCTTTTTTTTCTTCAGATGTCTCTGCCTGTCCAGAGGCCAAGTATAACCCCTATAGCACTTTAATCAGACTCTCTTGTACCTAGCATGGGAACTGGTGAGAGGTGTCATTGGTGCATCTACATCCAGCAAATATGCATATACACCACTCATACACACCGCATAATAATGCACCTCTTTCATGATATATTCTGTCCCAGCCTATCAAGGTGGTAGGTATGACCATCTTATATACTAAAAAGCAATCTATGTACGTGACCTGGATAAATAAATGTGCTACAGTGCACTAAGCATGGGCGAAATTTACAAAATCGGGTTCCGCGAATTTGCGGATTTCCCTGCGAAAATCGCAAAAAAATCTGCGAATTCGCGAATTTTCACACAAAAGCGTAGATTTTTTTGCGATTTGCCCTGGAGTACTTTCTACTGGCTAATCCAGTAAGTGCTCCCTCATTGGGTAAATGTATAGCGCTTTTACTACACTGCAGCTGCGTAAAGGGCCAGAAGATGTGTCTCCAGTGACCATGTGTGCCTGTAACACAGGTCCAGGCACACATGGTCACTGGAGACACATCTTCTGGCCCTTCACGCAGCTACAGTGTAGTAAAAGCACTATGGGTCAGATTTACAAGCCGCTTGCGCCTCTTTTGCGCCACAGTTGCATCACTTTTGTGACGCAGCGGCAGCACAAATGATGCGCCATGGTGCTGGGTATTAACAACGTGACGCATCTGAATGGATGCGTCACGTTGTAAAGCCCTGCGCCATCAGGAGGCGTTCCAGCACAGGGGAGGGCGTTCCTGGGCAGGAACGCCTTGTAAAAGTGGCTGAGTGAAATCTACAAGATTTCACTCAGTCACTTTTAGGCCAATGCTGCGTCAAAACCCTGCACCTGCTTGAAGCAGGCACAAGGCTTGACGCAGCATTGGGGAGATGGGCCCCCCGGAGCATTGCTGGAGCTGCGTCACGCTTGCGACACAGCTCCAGCAATGCGCTGCTTTTACGGCACAGATGCGTGACGCATCTGTGCCATTTTTGCCACATGGTGCACCGCATTGTAAAAGCGGCGCACCATGGGTGGCGGAGCTGCGGCGCACAATAACTGGCCCATCCCTGGGGATGCGCCAGTTATTGTAAATCTGCCCCTATACATTTAGCCAACGAGGGAGCACTTACTGATTAGACAGTAGAAAGTTCTCCAGTTGAGTAGAAGTATTGCACAAAAAGATGGCATCTTCTTGGACAAACACACAGGGCGGGATATATTCTGCCCCCTGT